>NC_091006.1:21675000-22300000 GCF_041146395.1 Eulemur rufifrons
CTTAGAGTGAAATCATGTACTACAATTAGTTTTGTGTTTCTAGAGTGTATCCCTCAAATCCTTCCATGTCTGAATTCACCCCTCTCCTAGTCACTGTCCATAGATGAGAGTTAAAAAGGATGATCAACCAAATACAGAAAGAAAACTGGCATGGCTACATATCAAATAAGCAATACAGGTCTTAACCAATGAGATTTAAGCAGAAATGTCATGTGAAGCTTCTAGAAAATGTTCTTAAAGGAAACATTCTTGTCCTTATTCTGATTGGCATCTTTTGTCCTGGCTGGAATGTTAGTAGAATAGCTGGAAATGAAGCAGTCATCTTAAGATATGAATTGGAAACTGTCTACTGAGAAGCAAAAAGCAACAAAAGAAAATGAGTTTGGTTCTTAACACTGGAAGCTTTCTCAGCCTGGGACTGTCAGCCAGGGAACTTTTTCCACGTGGACTTTTAAGCAAGTGAGATTTTGGATATTTCTTTTACTTGCAGGAAGAGAATAGCCTGATTTTATATAATTTTCCTTTTAGAAACTAGAATGTTTTCATACACTGTTTTTACAGTTTAATGTTTCAATTTATTTATTTTTCATCGTAGTCTTGCTTTTCTGTATTTTATAAATGGCAAGCTTATTAGCCAGTTCTGTGGTATTATAAGTTTTTCTGTTGTGTTTTGATTTTACGTTGGCCCACCTTCCATGTTTCGCTAAATGGACTCACATGGTTTAACTGACAAATTCACACATTTCACTGGGAATTCAAGTTATAAAATCGTTTCTCCCACACCTTTTTTTTTTTTGAGACAGAATGTCGTTTTGTTGCCCTGGCTAGAGTGAGTGCCATGACGTCAGCCTAGCTCACAGCAACCTCAAACTCCTGGGCTCAAGCAATCCTCCTGCCTCAGCCTCCCGAGTAGCTGGGACTGTAGGCATGCGCCACCATGCCCGGCTAATTTTTGTATATATTTTAGTTGTCCAGATAATTAATTTCTATTTTTATTAGAGACGAGGTCTCGCTCTTGCTCAGTCTGGTCTTGAACTCCTGACCTTGAGCGATCCACCCGCCTCGGCCTCCCAGAGTGCTAGGATTACAGGCGTGAGCCACCGCGCCAGGCCTTTCCCACACTTTTAAACAGACAGAACTTAAAACCGCAAGATGGCGGAGGAGAAAAACCGCCAGCCAGATTGTCTCTGCAAGAAAGATAGATTATAGAAGAAAGTAAAAAAAAAATAAACAGGCAGACAAACATAGATCTGACGAGGGTTGGAAGGAAGGTGACTGAAACTACAGGAGAATCCACGGAAAGAGGTTGCAGAGGAGAACTGGAAGGAGAAAGGCCCTCGAGAGGCTTGGAGACCAGCGCCGAAGGTAGGTGGAGCGCTTAAATTTCCCTTCCCTTGCATCTCTGACTGGGCGTGGGTTCCTGAGCGGTTGGAGACACCTGCCAACACCAGCCCAGAGACAGCTGCCGCCAGTGAGCGGTGAGCCTCTTGCAGACAGGGCACCAGGCTCCCAGCTCCCTCGGGGCACCTCCTGGCCCACAGACCCGAGGCCAACCGGCAGGTGCCATATTGCTTCATTCTCCCCTTTCCCTTCCCACCTGCAGCTGACGAGAGAGACAATTTAGTCACCACCTGGAGGCATCTGCAGGGAACGGGACCTTTCCTTTTGGTCTCTACAGTGGACTGATGGGTACTCAGACTGTGAGCTCCCTGCCCGCCAGCCCTCCCAGGTGCTCCTCGCCTGGTGACTCCAGGAGAATGGGCCAAATCCCGAGGTGGAGAGACATCCATCCAGCTTGGGCACCCCGTGGGTGACTTGAGACCAGCACTCCTCTCCCTGGCAGGGTCAGGGATTGATCTCCAGGGCCCAGGGGACAGGCCTGCACACCAGATCCCGTACACCTAGGTCTCAGTCACATTGCCCCAAGGGCACAGAAGGGATATTTGTGAATGAGCCTACTGAGGTGTGTGTGCCTTCGGGGGCAGATCAGCATGCTTGAGGGGCAACTGTCCTCCCAGAGGAGGGCTGGTACTCCCAGCTCAGGCTGCAATCCTGGGCAGGGAACCTCCTACTGGCATCACAGCCAGGGGAGATCCGCTGGCTTGAGGTCCTGCCTGCCAGGAGAGGGCAAGGAGAAACTGCGGAATAGGGGAGGGTGAAAAGGAGCAAGCCCTGCTCCAGACTGCAGGTCTCAGATAGGCCCATCCCCACACGCAGACTTTTCAGCTGAGTGGGGCCATTTCAGCCCCTCCCTGGCAGCTTTGGCCAGAAGCAGAGAACAGACTTTTGACTCCGGCTGACCTCATTTGTGGAGCTTGAGGGCAGGCTCACCCCAGCCAGCTCCACCCAGTCTCACTCCCCTACCTGCCCCCACTGAGGTGGAGAATAAGGACACATCTGGAAGTCCCAGGGCCCCACCTACCACCTAAGGCACTAGAGTCCTCTGGAGTCCAGGAGAGCTGGAAATGGTAGTGGATATTAGGGTTCTCAGGAAGTAAAATCAATAGTATCAAATTTGATAGAAGGCATAAGGCTGGGGAAGATAAGGCCACCAAGTTTTATGACTTTTGTAAAAAGATGTCACTCAGTGAAGCAGGAGACATTGGAAGAGGACTAGTTAGAGTTGAATATTATGAGTATGGTCTTGACTGTCAAATCTGAGGTGTTTTTGAGACATTTAATAGAGATGTTAATCATGTAGTTGAATAAATTAGTCTAGACTCCAGAACTTAGATATATATCTAGAAATACAATACATACATACCTAGAAATATAATACATACATATCTAGAAATACATATCTAGAAATAGGTCATTAAATATGAAATGTCCAATTTTGAATCAAAAGTGTAGTTTATTATCTCTCAAACAAGAAGCAGTACAAATAATCAAAGTATGCACCTAAACTATGGACAAAGTTTTGTCATCTTAATGGTAGCTTGTTTACGCTAGCAGTGAAGAAGCCTGGAGAGCAAGTGGCGATGAAATCATGAAAGGTGTTTTCCACAGCTTGTTGAAAATTGAATATTTTTCCTTTCAAGAAGTGGCTTAAAGTCTGGAAGAAGTGGTAGTTGGTGCAAGGTCTGAATACGGTGGATGACAGAGAGTTTCCAAGTCCAGCTTCTCCAGTTTGAGCAGTGTGGTTTGTGTGATGTGGTGAAGTGTTGTCTTGCAAGAGGATTGGCCTGTCTCTGTTGACCAATCTCTGCTGCTTAATCACAAGCATCCTCATCATTTTTTCCAATTGGTTGCAGTAGACATCCGCTGGAATTGGTTGACCAATTGGTTGACCATGAAGCCGTAGTGGATAATACCAGCACTGGACCACCAAACAGACACCATTAGCTTTTTTTCATGAATATTCGGTTTGGGATTGTGTTTCAGCACTTCATCTTTATCCAACCATTGTGCCGAACACTTGTGATTGTCAAAAATTCCATTTTCCTCACACATTACAATATGTTGTAGAAATGCTTTGCCTTTATGTCGTGACAGCACAGAAAGGCAAGCTTCCAGATGATTTCTCCTCTGACGCTCATTTAATTCATGCAGTGCCCATCTGTCCAGCTTCTTTACCTTGCCCATTTGGTCCAATATTGTTGGAATAGTAACGTCAAACCTTGCTACTAATTCCCAAGTAGGTTGAGATGGATTCACTTCCACTATAGGTTTCAGCTCGTCATTATCCACCTTGGTCTCAGTCACCCACATGACTCACTTTCAAGATTAAAATCACCAGAATGGAACTTCTCAAACCATCGACATACTGTGAGTTCATTAGCCACATCCTTCCCAATACTTCATTGATATTTCAAGCTGTCTGAGCTGCATTGATTCCATGACGGAACTCAGATTCAAAAATAAAGAATTTTTGACTTATCCAGGGTTTCACAAAAATTGTTCTAAAAAAACTTTGAAAGATAATCACAAGCCAAACCATGCATTTGAAAGAATGAGGATGTACTTTCACAATAAAAATAAAACAAGAAGTGTCAGAGTGAAATGTCAGACACATGAACTGTCAAAGTACTTAAGGAAATTGGACATTTCATATTTAATAACCTAGATTTGTGAATCATCTGTGTAGAATGGGACAATGGAAGTGATGGATGTGGATGGGATTGCCTAGGCAGGGGATCTCAAGTGAGAAAAGGGTGTAGGCCTAAGTTCAGAGAATTCTTGAAATGAACTTTTTTTTTTTTTTTTTTTTTGAGACAGAGTCTCACTCTGTTGCCCGGGCTAGAGTGAGTGCCGTGGCGTCAGCCTAGCTCACAGCAACCTCAAACTCCTGGGCTTAAGCGATCCTACTGCCTCAGCCTCCCAAGTAGCTGGGACTACAGGCATGCGCCACCATGCCCGGCTAATTTTTTGTATATATATATTTTAGTTGTCCATATAATTTCTTTCTATTTTTAGTAGAGACGGGGTCTCACTCTTGCTCAGGCTGGTCTCGAACTCCTGACCTCGAGCGATCCACCCGCCTCGGCCTCCCAGAGTGCTAGGATTACAGGCGTGAGCCACCGCGCCCGGCCTTGAAATGAACTTGAAGAAGGAACTGAGAAAGATGTATGTTATAACATGAAATCCAAGAGAAAAGAATGTTTCTGATGAAGGGAGCAAACATCACTGTCAAATGTTTTCAAGAGACCTAATCAGATGAGCATGGAATTCTATCCATTTGATTCAGCAATGCAAAGATTAAGAAGTGCTGTTTCCATGAGCAATAGAGTACCCAACAATGTGGTTACAAAAGAGTCTTCTCTGAGTGACTGGGATGTAAAAAATAGAAAGAGTAGTTAACTAGGGGTAGGAGGTCATAGAGATTAGAGGGATAGGATTTTCTCTCTTTGTTTTTATTTTGGTGAGAAATAAAGAATCTTTTAATTGGAAATGTATAGTTGATAGGATGATGTTGAATGCATGAGAACAAAGTTTTAGTATCTGAAGTGGCGGAGATTGACTAAGTTTACTGATAGAGGCTTGGCCTTAGGTAGGAAGGAGGATAGATAGCTCCTGTATTGTAAATGGGTTAAATAGCATAGGCTAGGTGTGCACTATAGGTTGGGAGGTAGAAATAAGTGTAAATTTTTATCTTGTGTCTTCTATGTGCTCTATATGATAGCCATAGAGGTTCTCTTCTGAGACTTGGGAGTGGGCTAATGAGAAAATGAAAGATTTCATGAGGGTAAAGGTTTAAAAGCTCATTATAAAAAGTAGACAAGTGAATTGAATGAATGAATAAATAAATAAATAAGGTGGGTCCTTTTGTTACAACAGAGGGGTCTGTTCTCTGTTCTGTGGCAAACATATCTTGCTCTTGCTCAGTAAACCTATATTTTGCTCTTGCTCGATAAACCTACCTTGTCCTTCCTCAATAAACTTCACTTCTTGCTTGCCTTAAAATATAAATAAATAAATAAATAAGGTGGGTAAGCACGAGCGACTGTCTCTGATCATTTCTAGTTATGTTTACAGATATTCAGGAAGTTTTAGGGCCAGCTTTCTGAACCGATGGCTCTTGGCTTTTTTCTGCTCCAGATAGCATCTCTAATACAAGTAAGGACTATCACAGTCCTTACTGGGATATTATACTCTCATATAGTACCATGTACTTCTTCCTGAGCACTTAACATAGTTATAATTTTCTATTAATTATAGTTATATTATTATAGTTATACTTGGTTATATGATATAGTTATATTATTATAATATACTTGGCAATAATCTCTATTAAATAATTTTTAGATTAATGTATAACCTCTTTGCTCCACCTAGCTTGTAAGCTCAATAATAGTGGAGGTCATGCCTGTTTTTGCTTACCATTGTATCCCCAAGTTCTAGCCTAGTGCCTAATACATACACGGTAGGTTCTCAATAAATATCTGTCAAATAAATGAAAGTTTAAGTTGACAATCTTGAACACTAAGGGAGACAATGCAGAGAACAGACTCTGGCTCCCCTCGCAATCGATATGTACCACCCACCACTACTTTCTGGCCTATAAAAAAAACAAGTTTCCTGACCCAGACCATGGGGGCCTTCTACTTCTAGGTTTACCATCCATGCTTCTCAAATTCATTTTAACTGATCCCTGTGCCCATGGCCTTAGAACTCCACTTATAACCCAGCAGCTTTGCAACTCATTCCAACTGCCAGAGACAAGAAGCCAAAATACACACTAGGGAATGATCTGGACTTTGCCATTATTATAGCTAGTCCTGGAACTTCATCTGGTCAGGACAGTATTAGTAAAAGAAGATCATATGAACAACCACTGATGTGAATCCCTTGTGCAAGGTCCAGTGGTTTTGGTGGAGGCACTGGTCTATGACCAGAAATGGGGATTGGGTCCCTACAGAATAATGAAAGTAAAGTAGTTCAAAGTGGGAATGATAATTAGTACCATTTTTTGGGGAGAAAGCCAAGAATCAGAAATAGGAAACCAAATACCAAAGTCTAGTACAAAGGACAGGAGCAGAACTATAAATTGGGAAGGGAGCCAGAATCAGAAGCCAGATGGACTGTGGAGTGAGTGAGTGCAGATCTGGAACCAGGGAGGCATGTTCACAGTCATCACAGTAAATAGATCAGGACAGGTAAATTCCTGGAAGCCATGTTTGGCTAATTTAAGGCACAGAGTTGGAATAGAACCTCCTACCAGAGGAAAGTCTCTTCCTTAAGAGGGCAAGCTGGGGTGTTTGTTTGAGGGCCAGAGGAAAAATCCTCCCTAACCAGTTCCCTTCGCATATACATTACATGACCCACAGGCAATAATAGGAAGCTTCAGGCAGTCCAACTCTCCTCTTATCTAGAGTGCCAAATTCTCTAGCTTCATTGCCATCTTGCTCCTTTCTCTCACTGCATTTTTGTGTTGACACAACTCATGACTTCTGATTAGTCTTCTGGCTTTTTATTCAACATTCATTCTTTGCATCTGACAACAGATTGGGTTCTATCCACTTGATCTCCAGCTTTTATCCTTGGGCAATTCTTTGTGCTTATCTTTTGCTCCCTTTCGCTTCTAGCTGCTCCAGATAATTAACTAACCTACCTAATTAGTTACTTCAATCTCTGGGGTCCCTTCTCTGAGTGGCTGGTGTACCTACCAAACCTGTTCTAAACTTTCCCACACTTAAGAGTAGCAAGTGCAGGACTTAAGGAACATACAACTTGAAGAGCATTTACTTATATCTTTTAAAAGTTGGCCCATCCCATGTTTTCTGTACGCAAGCCTTATCTCACTAAATAAATCTTAAGTTTCTTGAGGAGTGGATTGACTCTATATTACCGCTCTAGTACTGATAATACCAAGTACCTAATCAACATATTGAATTTGCAAATAATATCAAATTTTAGGTGAGGTACAGTGTGTATGGCAATGTATAACTTCATTCAAAGAGGTCTTTCTGGGAAGTTAAATGCTATCAGATCTCATTCAATACATTTACAATCAAATTGAATAAAATACTGTAGTCTTAACAGGTAAAATATTTTTCAAAATGTTTTATTTTGTTTTTAAGAGTATGTATTATATCATAGAAATTTACAATCAGAAAGATCATCAAATTATTTAACAGAACACCCTGATGTATTACAGAGTATCCCCTTAACATTAATGTTGATCTCCAAGCCTACAGAGACCATCATAATAACATAAATTATTGAGAAAGCCATGAATGGTTTCCCTGAGAAAATGACATTTAAGGCAAACTCTAAAGAATAGGGATGAGCTAGCTAGGTGAAAGAGGGGAGCACAAACTGTGGGGGAAAGCCAGATGTGTTTGTTGCCTTTGAGCAAGTGAAAGAAGGTTTGTGTTGCTGAAACAGAAAGGATAAGAAGGAGTGTGACACAAAATGAGCAAGGGGCAGTGAGTTTTGAAGACTTTGCTAAGGATTATGGACTTTATCCTAAAAACAATGAGAAGCCATTGACCAGTTTTGGGAGGAGCATAAAAATGAAAAGATTTGTGCTATTTATTTATTTATTTTATTTACTTACTTATTTTTGAGACAGTCTCGCTCTGTCTCCTGGGCTAGAGTGCAGTGGCATCATCATAGGTCACTGCCACCTCAAGCTCCTGGACTCAAGTGAATCTCAGCCTCCCAAGCAGCTGGGACTACAGGCACACGTCACAACGTCTGGCAGTTACAGCAATGATATTATACCTATCTTGCTTCTGTTGGTTAGATACTGCAACTTGGTCTGTCCTACTC
Source organism: Eulemur rufifrons (assembly GCF_041146395.1). Taxonomy (NCBI): domain Eukaryota; kingdom Metazoa; phylum Chordata; class Mammalia; order Primates; family Lemuridae; genus Eulemur; species Eulemur rufifrons. The sequence goes on from NC_091006.1 coordinate 21,683,215, forward strand.
TGGGATAACATCATTTCTGTTAAAATCAGGGAACCTCTTTCAATAGCAGCATTTTCTGTTTTATCCCCAGTCTTCTCATGGTAGACACTAGGGTGTTAAGCTTTTAAGACTGCTGACACTTCTGTCACTACCTTCTCAATACTTAGGTGAAAGAAGTAATCTTCTGGGTCCTTCTGGGAGACGATAGAGGCTAGCTGAGAGTGAACATAATAAATCCATTCAGGTTTTCTTATCTCCTTACATCTTTCTATTCCTTCCTCTACATTTTGCCAAAGAACTTCTGATATCTCAAATTCACTTAACATTGTACATCACTACAAACACACTTTAGTCATTCAAACAAGCAAATGATTAAAACCACTCCAAAATGATTATAACCACATAGAATTGAGAATCCCTGAGAATTTCGTAGCAATAAATTTGACTTTACCTAACTAACATTATAGTCCATTCTTTTCCATTCCTATACATATACACAATTTTCTGGAGCTATAACGTAGCAAAATCTTGCTACTGTTTCGTGTATAAACCTTCTCCTAGTGGATTATGACTCTAGTTATATTACAGATGTGGACCGGATGCAAGAAGTGGTAGAGGTGTGGCAGCCTTTGGTGAGGTTGTTATGGGGATTTCAGGCAAGGAAAGTAAAGTGTGAACATAAAGGGAAGAGGGGTTGCTGGCAAGGGAGACACACAGTGAGGTTTGATATTTTGTGGACCTCAAAGTGAATTTACATGCTCTCAGGGTTTCATTATTTCCCAAATACTCCCTGATATTTACGTGTAAGTCCTGGAAAGCCTGTAAATTCAACCTTCATTTTAATCCTACAATTTGGAAGATCAGACTCTACATCTCATTTTCAGGTATGATTGCTCTGGACCTAAAGATGCAAGAGTTTCTTTTAGGGTAATTAAGAAAGCTTCCTAAATCTCTCATCAGGCTTGGAGGACTTTAAAATCTTGAGTTTATCATGGTTGTTAAGCTTTTTTTGGTACAGTTAGTAGCCAACAGTCCACTCCAGAAACTTTGTATTCCTCATTCTCTTTGCTGTCACGTGTTTTGTCCAAGCCTTGCCTTCAGTAGGCACTTCATTCCAGGCAATCACAAGCCGTCATGTAAGTAACATAGATTTCCTAGGTCCCACATGCTAATGCTGAAAGGATACTTGCTTCCTTAAAACCCCGCCATATCAGATAACCAATCCCAGGTTCCTATTTTCTTGAGAGGATATTGTCTGTAGCCACTTCTCGTACTACTTTATTGGTCAGCGTTAGGTCACAGAAAATAGAATATACTCTAGTTTGAGTAAAAAGGGATATATTACAAGATATTAAGTGGTTTACAGAATTATTTTGGAAAACAGATGAAATGGATTTTAGGTGAGCCTCCAAAATTAATACCCAAAGCCACAACTCGCAAGATCAGGAAAATGCCTGCTAAATTTATGTCATAGCTAAAGCATCTGGCTCCAAAATCACTCCACCCTTTTGCTAAAGCTTTTGGGTGAAAAATCATACTATCTTGGCTATAGATTGGTAGTTTTTTTTCTTGCCAACACTTCAAATATTTCACTCCACTCTCTTCTTACTTGCATGGTTTCTGAGGAGAAGTCAGATAAAATTCTTATCTTTGATTCTCTAGAGGAACGGTGTTTTTTCCACTGTCTTCTTTCAGAATATTTTTGTTTATTTTTGATTTTCTGAAATTTGAATATGATATGCCTAGGTGTAAGGTTTTTTGGTGTTTTTGGCAATTATCCTGCTTGGTGTTTTCTGAGCTTCTTGGCTCTGTGATTTGATGTCTGACAAGGTAGGGAAGTAACTCAGGCACCAATGTGGAGGATAAAATGGAGTAGAATAGGACTAGAGGCAGGGAGATTAACTGACTGTTGCAATAGTGTGGGTGAAAGATGGTGAAAGCCAAATTAAGGCAGTAGCTGGGAAGACAAAGAAAGTAATTACATATTAAGATATAGAAAGGGACATAGAAAACATAGGATTTGGTAATCTTGGTCTATTTCGATTGGAGATAAAGGTTAAGGAAACATTAACTGAAACACAGTAATTTCTATTGATTAGTCTTGGATCTATATGGGTTGGAAATAAAGGTTATGGAATCATTAGCCTTAAACATGGTAATTGAAACTGTGAACCTAAATGAGATTCCTTAGGGAAAAAGTGTAAAATAAACATAGGGCAAAAGCCTGAATCACAGGGAACTCTTGAAGTTTAAGATCCAGGTATAAGAAAGACCCATAAAAATATTATACGATATAGGAATGATTAAAGAAATAAAACAACAACTAGGAGGTTATCATGGAAAGTAAAGTAAGTGGGCTTCAAGTGGGAACTGGTCCATGACGCTAGTAGAAAAAGTATCTTTCCTACTTTTGATGTTTGCTTCTTGTGAAAGGACCTCCATTAGTTCCAGGTCTTTCTCTATACTTGGGAAGCTTGAGTGACCTATATGACTAGTAAATTTGGGAAGAATGTCTGATTCAGCTGTCTTCCAATGTCTCGAGAACAAGGTTGTCCACAGAGACCAACTTCTCATTTGATCCTCCATACTGTCCTTGGAAAGCATTGCTAGGAAGTGGAGGTATAAATCTGCCTAACTCTGGGCACCAGTTGAGCAGGCAACATCAACCAACTTATTTTTTAAATTTAAAATTTTTTTTAATTTCTTTCAACCTAGTTTTACCACTAATAATAACGTAATATTTTGGCCCCTATTTATATACCCTTTGTTTTATTTCCTAAATTACTCAGAACCTGGGCAAGACAGAGAGGCATTATTTTATTGGGACTCCCTTGGAAGCTTCAAAAATTGATGTCAAATACCAGAAGTGTCAGGTAAGGTAAGGTCTGAAAAGAGGTTAATGAATTTGGCAATCAGGAAGTAATCATCAAACATGGTTCCTTCAAGGAAGGCATTTGACTGAATAGCTCCATGATGGGGGGAGGGGAGAACTGTAACAACTGCCCCCCAATCCTTGTTCTGTAAGATTCTCTAAGAATGGGACCATGTCACTCAGGGGACTATATTAGTCAAGGCTTTTTTAGTTGCAAATAAATAAAATCTTTAAAATAGCTTAAATGAGGGTGGCAGGCAGTTGGGAGAAGAGGCAGAATTAGTGGTCACTTAATAAATTAAGAACAATGGATGAGTCTACGATTCTGGATTTCAAATATCATCTGGATTTTAGTTCCCTTTCAATTGCTCATATCTGTCTTCTTTTGTTTTTGCCACATCGTAAGATAAGCTTGCCCCATGTTGTCTCAAAGATGGTCATCAGCAGCTCTAACTAGCTTGGTCTGTGTGCCTCTATCTTTGCAACAGGAAGAAAGGTGTCACATAATTCACAGCCTTATCAGGTAGAGGAAAGGCATTTCCTAAATAGAAAAGATGAACAGACAGAAAGTGTTGCTCACTACATTCTACCCCTTGCCTACCCAGTATCCGTAATGGTGCTTCTTTCTGTACATATAATTTGAAAAATACCCTCGTCCAAGACAATGTGATCATCCCATGGAAAACTGAAATACTCTCCTCTCCAATGGGAGACATGCCAAAGTCTCATCCAGTTATTGCATCCCGCTTAAAACCTAAAAGTTCTGGATGAAGTGCATTTCTTTTGGTTAGGTCTGGATGTATCCTTTCATGGTACATGATAAAAATAATTTTATTATTAATACATAGTGGTATGTACTTAAGGTAAGCAAGGTACACTAATTAGCTAGCAGATGACGTCTTTGGTCATTTAATTTAGTGGTCTTGGGTTTGCTCTCTGGAAGGCACTCCCTTATCTCTTGCCCATATGTCAAAGAGCACTGAAATTAATCATTCATAGGCCTTTGTTTGGTGTTTCTGTCAATATAATTCTCTTGAAGTTTTATTTGGCTGTTGGTCACTTTGTTTTTTTGGTAAATGTGGTGTAGAAACCAAAAGCAGAGATAGTATGCAAATCTGTTTTCTGCCCCTCAGCAATGGGTTACAGGAATGCAATGCAGTATCTGTCTTCTGGCCAGATAAACTTACTAAGTATTTCTATTTTGGCCTTTGCATCCAAAATTATAAACTGAGAAATAAGCTTAGGGATAATCCAGCCAGGTTATCCCTGTCTCCTTGGCCCCAGGTTGCATGTCAGTGGATGGCTTCTCACAACAGGGTTAATTTGTCAATCTTTGTCTGACAAGATGTGTACAGCGTGAGATCCATGAGGTGATCAAGGATCAGCCTTTTTCCAGGGTTCCAATGACATCTTTCACTGTGTTTCCAACTCTCTGCCTTTGTTTGCACTAACTTTAGCTCAGGACAGAGAATATGGGCTGTCCAAACCTGCAACAGGCAGGTTTATTTAATTCCACCACATGTACTGCCTACATGCAGAAAGGTAGTGTCTTATACAATTCTTTCTTCTGCATCCAGATAGCTAGCTTAAACTGAAGTGCATTCCTTTCCTGTAAGACCTCACTAATGAACACACTCCAAAATCCTGACATCTTTCTACCAATTCCCCTAAAGCTTCAATCTTGATATTGACATTGTCTTAAGATCCAAAATTCAGTAGGTTGCTTGCTTACTAGCACATAGTAAGAATGTCAAATCTAGCCAAGGCCAAGGAATACTTGTTACTGAATAACCCACCTAGACTCACCAGTTTTACATTTCAGGGTGTCATTTATTGACACTGGTACTGTTTCGTGTACTAGAAATAAAAACCCAAACCTTGGCATTTTGAGATTTTGTACTCCCTCCCAGTTTGCCTGTTTTGAATTTCACATCAATTTTGGATCTAAGTTCAGAGAATTCAAAGTTTGAAGTATTATCAGGTTATTCTCCCCCATCTCTCAGGTTTTACCTGGTTGTAGGACATGTTTTTCACCATCATAACATTGTTGGAGGGACATCTGGTTCTACTTGTTGCCTAAATTTGTTGCTGAAATGTCCATTGTTGATACAATTTACAACCTACTCTCTTAAAGTGTGACTGTTTTTCCTTTGTCCTTACCTCAGAACTTGTGGTTGTTGGTGTCTTCTCAGTAAGATCCTTCATTCCATTCATGGATTAATACCACAGCCTCTGCCATGGGTTTCTGTCACTCACTACTCTGGCATGCCCATGGCAAACAACTGGGCTCTTATTGTGAATCAAATTTACATTTCTCTTAAGGAATTTTGTATCTCTTTCTCACTCCACTGTAGTCAAGGAAGATACAGGAGTAGGAGTGGTTATCAATGCCACCTGATCCTCTCTGTTTAAACATATTATGCTGCCATTTCTACTTGACTGTAGTTGCCTATGTTGGGCAAACTTCCAGGTAAAAAGCAGGGCACAGTCACAAGCTCCTGGTTTTTGCATTTCCAAGTACTCCTGGAAGTATCTGTCCCTTACTCTTGGAATTTCAACCCTGAGTAGGGAGCCAGGAAATGTCTCCATTTATGGCTCTTTTCCTCTTTCGTAGTATCATTGAGACTGCCTTTGTTTTCCTGTAATCATTCTTAGGCAGGTTTGCTCTATATGGTGACCAGAGGCCAGAGGTAGCTTGACTATTAATAATTCCAGAATGAGGCACCTTTTTCTCAAAAGTTACTAGTGAAAATAGACCGTCTCTGATTAACTTGGTTTTGTTAATCTGCCCATTCCTAATCACTATGGCTGGGGGATAGGGTACTTTGGCCAGCCTGATTTATGCGCCCACTCCTGTGGTATGAAAGTTAGGATTAGGTAATAGATGACTGAACCTGGGGAAGAGGGGCAGGTCTGTAAGAGTTAGGATAAACTTTCAAATCTCAGTGGCTTAACACAAAAGAATGCATGTGAACTCTAACCCAAGTGTTCCTAACTGACAATCAGCTATCATCAAGTGAAGAATGAGGAAACCAGAGTCCTTCTATCTTGTGGCTTCATCATCTTCAACACATAGCGTCCAGTGCAAATTTGTTCATCTGCCTCAAGTTGGTGGAGAGCAGGTAAATCTTGGAGGGCTGCTCATGTGATGTTTTCATGGGTCAGAGCTAGAATAGGAGCACATCATTTCTATTCATGTCCCACTGGTTAGAACCAAATTGGCACACCTAACCAGTACACCTAATTGCAGGGGAGGCTGGGAAATATAACTGTGTGACTAGAAGAATCCAGCATTTGCAAGAGTTCACCATTCTTATCACTATGTACTTTACCTCTCTTTCCACATACAGAATATATCCTACTCCAAGGAGGACAAACTAAAGTCACAGGATTAGGCTTAAAGTCTAGGATTTTCAGATGATGTGCAGTCCTCTTTATTAGGTCCAGATGTGACCAAAGAACTAAAATGACAAGTCATCTCTACTATTTCTTCCAAATAATTGGATTAATTTAAAGAGAGCATTTTTGGTAGCATGATAAATATAGTAGTTAGACTGCAGAGGGTTGACAAGTGAATTTCAGATAACAAAAAAGAAATTCAATGTAGAATATATTTAAAAGAAAGCTTGACTGTGAAGGAAATACAGTAAAAGCTACAGAAGGATAACCTAAGGCACCAGAATTTGTGGAAGATTAAAGACGGAAAAGATCATAAATGGAGGTAAAAGAAGAGGATTGGAACTACAGTATGGATGGAGAATCAACCTTGCATAAGAACAGGGAGTTTTGGCTCAAGCCTGTAATCCTAGCACTCTGGGAGGCCATGGCAGGAGGATGGCTTGAGCTCAGGAGTTCCAGACCAGCCTGAGCAAGAGCAAGACCGCATCTCTCAAACAAACAAAAAAAAAAAAATAGAAAAAGCATTTGGGTGTGGTGGTGTGTGCCTATATAGTCCAGGTACTTGGGAGGCTGAAGCAAGAGGATTGCTTGAGCCCAGGAGTTTGGGGTTGGAGTAAGCTACCATGATGCCACCGCACTCTACCCAGGACAACAAAGCTAGACTCTGTCAAAAAAAAAAAAAAAAAAGGAAAAAGAAAAAAGAGAAGAACAGTGAGTTTTTCATTCCTCTGGTACTGGAGAAAAGGAAAGATCGGGAAATTTCTAGCACTTGGAAAACTGAAAGAATTTGTCCCTAACATCCCCAAACTTTTTGTGAAGTTTGAAGTAAAGTCATGTAATGAAATGCGGCTGGGATTTGAAGACCCCAAAAGGTATTCAAGTGGAAAGGGGGAAAAGGTGCTGAAGGACATATAAAGTAGGAAGGAGTGATGCAGCTGAAATTATAGAACATAAATCTGTAGTGGTAAGATATACAATGTACGTAGTGTTCTGTTCTACACTGGAACTCGGCAACCACTGTAAGAGAGGAAACAGGCAGATGGCTAGCACTTCGTATGTATACTTACTATGGCATTTATTACACTGGAAAGCCCCTGGAAACAGAGACATTGATTTCACAAATTACGCACACAGTAGGCACATGATGAATTTTTGCTTGAATGAATTGATTTAGTCATTGCCAATTCTGCCATGGTACTGGAGTACTGGCAACTGCCCACATTTCATATGGTATGCCAATGCTAAAAAGAAAAATAAAAAAATCCAGGCATATTCAGCTAAACTTAGCAGTCTTAAAATGGCAACTATGTCAGCTGAGACATACTTTTAATCTTGTGCCAGTACATCTGTCTTTGATGTTTGCTTCGTTTTCCTTATGCCACTATACTCATACTAGACCAGAAAGGGATAATTCTGAGTTCAATGAGCTACACTATCATTTCAAAAGTCTTGCAAGTTCTTCAGACACCTAAAAATGAACTCACAACCCCCATCACAATATTCCTTCCAAGAAATCTATAGAGGCAAAGATGGCTATTTATGATGCTCACTTCCCAGATAAAAGTTGAGACGCTGAAGGCTGCAAGAGCTAAGTCAGGGTCATTCAGTGGATCGTCTGGAAAGTCTAGCACAGACCCTGCCTCGTTCTCCCGTTTTCCTCCCTTTGGAAACTTCAGAGCTGTAATGATCTTAGACATCACCTAATCGACTTCCTTCACAATGCACACTTGCAAACTCAGACACAGGAAGTCTGTGATTCGAGACTTAAAACTTACGCAAAGAAGACTCTTTCCCCTACACAACCCCATCTCTCAAGAGCCAAAGCCCTATTCCTCGATTTGGCGGTGGAAAAAATGGCCAGGAATAAAACTATGTACAGTAGTTCAGAATGAGGCCCCACCTCCCGGATCTGGCTGAGCGGGCCTCCCCGCTCACAAAGTGCCCGGACCGCGCTTCCGCACCCGCTTCCCACACTGCCCGGGGCCGGCTCCTCTCCAGCCTCCCCGCCCGCCCCATCACCCGCAGCTCTGGGCGCCCGCCGGGGCTCCAGACCTGGCCCTTGAAATCTCACTTTCGCCTTTCGGCCACCTGCGCACCGCCGCTCAGGCGACGGCTGATGGCGTCACCTGCACTTCCGCCTGCGGCTGCGTTCTACTCAAAAGCCAGGAAGGAAGAAGGGAGGGCTGCACGGCTGTGTGTGGGGGAAGTTGCGAGGAAAGAGAAGAAATCCGGGCGCTCGCGAGCGCTCCAGCAGTAACTGCGACCCCTCATCTGTCCCCGCCGCTCCCCCCTCGGAAGCCATCCTAGGCACACTGCCCGGGGTCTTCTTAGTGTCCTGTTCTCCGGGTCTCCTCACACCCGGTCTCCCTCTACGCCTCACCCCGCCTTCCTTTTGCTCCCTCACGCTCCCTCCCTCTCCCTCCCATCGTCAGGCTCCCCGCCCTTAGTATCGCGAGACGAGGTGAGAGCTGGCGGAGCGGCGGCGGCGGCGGCGGCAGTAGAGGTGACCGAGGCGGTGGCGGCGGAGGCGGCACCGATCGCTGTGTCGGCCCCGGTGCAGCCGAAGTCGCGGTAGAGCGTACCCCCACGCCCCTCCCCCGTCCGCGCCCTCCCTCTTTCCCTGGGGATGGAGAAGGCGACGGTTCCGGTGGCGGCGGCGGCGGCGGCGGCTGCTGCTGAGGGAGAAGGGAGCCCCCCGGCGGCGGCGGCTGTGGCGGGCCCCCCCGCGGCGGCGGCGGCGGCAGCAGCGGCGGCGGCGGTGGCGGAGGTCGGCAGCGGCGTTGGCGGCAGCAGCGGGGCTCGCTCGGCCTCGTCTCCTCGTGGGATGGTGCGAGTCTGCGACCTGCTCCTGAAGAAAAAGCCGCCGCAGCAGCAGCAACACCACAAGGCCAAGCGTAACCGGACTTGCCGACCCCCCAGCAGCAGCGAAAGCAGCAGCGACAGCGACAACAGCGGCGGCGGTGGAGGCGGCGGTGGAGGCGGAGGTGGCGGCGGCTGCACCAGCAGCAACAACAGTGAGGAAGAAGACGACGACGACGACGAGGAAGAGGAGGTTTCTGAGGCAAGGCCCTGGCTTCAAAGGAAGGAGGGAGGAAGGGACTATAAAGGATAGGGGCCGAAGGTGGGAGGGGACTTGCGGTGGGACAGATTCCTGTGGGTTGATCTATCTCACGGGCCGGGCTTTCGCCTGCCCCCTTTCTTTCCTCGGCCTAAATTGTGAGGTGTGGGAACGTGGGGGAGGGTGGCTGACACGTGGGGGAGGGAGGCCCACAAAGTCCACGGAGTTGGTGAGCAGCTTGTTACCCTGAGCTGGTTCACATGGTTAAGGATGGAGGGAATTGGTTAGAGTCCCTGTTTGCACACCGGGGGGTGATTTGCCGCCCCGGGCCAGTCGAGCCACCGTATTCCTGGGGCGGGGGCGGGACCAAAGCGGGAGGGGTCAGATAATAGGTAGATGAGTCTCTTGGGGACCGACTAGGAGGTTGGTGAATTTCTCCCAGTTGTGAAGTGGGGGGGAGCAGTTTTGAGGGGAGGGGGCGTAAGATCGTAATGGACTCAGCTAAGTATTTGTGTATGTGAGAGACACGTGAGGAGCTGTACTTTTCCATACTGTTCTGCAGCAGGTTTTTTTTCTCATGACTATTGTGGTTGCTGAAGTAACCTTCACTTCCTTGATCTCTCAAGGAGTTTAGATGAACTGATCTTGTATCCCTATACATTTATCAATAACTTCAAATAACTATAAATGACCGTATACGTTCATAAGTGGATGAAAAACATATTTGATCCCTACATGTTCATACACATACATTTTCAAATGCTTCCTAAGTGAGAAAGAATTAAGCTAGGACCTGTTGTTTTCTAGATGATATGGGGCAATCACAGAGTCTGCTTTGGAGCCAGGCCTGGTTGTGGTGAGTTGGAATAGGAAGGCCTCTTGGTTTGTCCCAGTGATCTGGTTTCATAATAACTTTATAACTTTTCCTGGGTCCACAGACAGGCGGCGTTGCAGGACCTTATTCCTCAAAGAAGGCCTTATAACCCAAAGGCCCAGTAAAACATACTATACTGACAAGCAACTAAGAGTTAGTCTTACTAGTTAATCATCTGTCTTACTACTCTCCTCTCCTTCCTGAAATAGAAAAATCTTGATCTGGACAAAGCAGTAGAGGGAAAACAGCTTAAAGCCTGATTTTAAACTGAGTTCTAAGGAGAACTGAATTATCTAGAAGTACCACTTGCTATTATTCTCTTCTGCAAATGCAGACCAATAATTTGTTGCAAGGCTGGTTTTCTGAAAATTGCATTTATAACATCCTGAGTTCCGTTTGGATGGAGAGGTATTTTTTAAAGGGTTTGAGACTTGTCTATTTGTGGAAGACCAGATTCTCTTTTACCTCAGACTGGATAAAGTTACATAGATAGAGATGTAAGGGTTGAAGTATGTATGCCAAAAAGATGGACTCTCTTTACAATTATTTCCATTTAGCCTATTGGATTGTGAGGATAGGTTTGTGTTGATGGATTTTTTTATTGGCCTAACTGGATGTTTCAGGATAGTGTGTGGCTCAGGCTGCATTTGAAATAATAAAGAGAAAGATGTGATGGGATCCTTATCTCCAGTAGAATCTATTATGATACTTAGAATCACTGAATTGCATGATTCTTCATCTTCGCTAAAATTTATTATGGCACTTAGAATCATTCCACTGTATGATTCTTCTCAAAGGTGAGAAATATTTTATGGATAATCCAGCCCAACCTCTTTATTTTAAAAATGAGGAAAACAAGGCTTAGAGGGAACTGGTTGTGGAGGGTAGTAGCAAAAAGTAGAAATCAAAGTTTTTTAATGGCTCAGACCAGTATACTTTTTAGTGATAATTTTTTTCTTTGTGTCTTCCTCCTGACCCCGGTCAGAAAAATAGGCATGGAATTGCAACACAATCATGCAGCTATGGGCAAAATACCAATATTTTATTAAGATTTTACATTCTCCAAAAAAAAAAAAAAAAAAAAATCAAGCTCTGGTTAGGAACAAGGTGAGCTCATAATGGTTGAATGCAGTACTTATTGGAATATTTTACTGCAAACTTCACATACCTAGGTAGTTTTGTCCGTTGTAATATGGCCTGTTATTAGCCATATAAGCTAATAAGTAAAACTTAGTAATTCCTTAAATCATGAAGAATGGCTATAAGTTTGTAGGTATGTTAATTTTGTGGGTCAGGTTTGTTTTCTTGGAAAATAGGAATGGTATATGTTAACTTTGACCAATTAGGGTAGTGTTTGTTTTTAATGTGCTTTATATTGTCTTCTACTTAGTGGTGTAAACAGTGGGTTTTGTTATTTGTTATAAAGATGAGTCAGGAGAAATAAGTGTAAGAAAGTGCAACCATTAAAAAAAAATCTATACAGGAACATGATGAGGGATGAGCAGTCAGAAAGGAGTACGGTTTGTCTCTGCACTTGCCTCCATCCTTTGACCAAAGTACAGAAATAAATAAAACTGTAAGCTAAATGGGTGAGTTGTGTAACGGTTTTCTTTTAATTACCAGTTTACGTCTCTGCAGAAGTTTAACTTTCTGGAGCTAGGAAATCTTATGGCTAAAATCACAATATTTAAATCCTTTTTCTTCATTCTCTTATAGGATACACAATACAAAAATGTGAATAGCATCCTTGAGATTATCCTTCCAATAAAAATCATTGAAAGGTTAAAAAGGAATATGAAAAGTTATAGTTTTGCAGTATTTAACCTGAAAAAGTAAAGGATAAAACAAAAATACATAGGTTTGCTATGAAGGATAGCTGGATAGTCTCTATATATGCTGAAAGAGGAAAAGTGGAAAGGAGAATCAATTTAAATAAGGAATTTATTTAAAGATGAAGAATAAGAATATAATTCTTATTAGACATTAGAGAAGGTTATTGAAAATTGGATTTTTCCCTAAAGTATTTCAGAATAGGATACTCATGTTTTAGATAATTTGCATAACTTCACATACACCTGGAAACAAAATACCAAGAACTCTCCCTCTTCCCCTTCTATTTGACACAGAACCTTAGATCTAAAATTGAAAATGCATAATCTTCTTGGCTTTCAGTGGATGACTGATCAATATGGAAAATAGAAGTGTATTTCCTAACAAAAAAGCCATGATGGTCTTCTTTTCAAATTAGTGGACTAAATTAGTTAAATTGTGTATTTGACTTGTAAGAAAAAAATGTTGAAATTGGAAAAGTTGATACTTCATTTCAGAAATCACATTGCATTCTATTGAATGCATTTTTTGATATAATTGAATGACAGTGTTTTCTAAAGCAAATTGGATGGGGGAGAACATTTTTGTTGAAGATGCATACAGCATAAAGTTGATCTGAATTCTATCTATTTTTGTAGGTAACCTGTGACTTTATTTATTTATTTATTTTATTTTTTTTATTTGGCTGCTGCTTTAACCCAAACCTGTGACTTTAAATTAAGAGACAAACCTAGTGAAGAAATTTTAGACAAAGGCAGCCAGTAAATAAATTAGTAGTGACTTACCTGGTATTGAAAGGATTTGGAAGGCCAGGGAGAATCTTTTTACAGAAGTCGAGTTGAAAATGAAGGAGAAAGAAAAACTATTTCAGAATTAGGCTGTGTTTCTTCAAGTTTATTTATTTATTTTTTAGTGGAAAAATGCTAGATTCATGTATTGTAATGTTTAGACTCCCAGATTAGCCCAGAAAAGCTTGTTTGTTCCCCCGTTTCTTGTCTTAATTGATGTGGCAGTACTCATAAACTAGATGTTAAAATCTTTGAAGCAGTATTTCTGTCTTGTTGATAATTATCTTGCCTCCTCTCCTGCTTAAGCACAGTACTTGATAAAAAAATTTTTTTCAGTGAATAACTAGGGATGATGCAGAATTCATTTAGAAAACCAAGAGAAGATCCTACCTCCATTCTTGGATCCAGGGCCCCTGAATAGCTGAAATTTGGATTTTAATATCTTTCAGTTTCTTAATTACTTTTGTTAGTGATGATGATCTTTTGTAGGTATTAGGGGAAATGCCAGATAAACTAATGGGAATTGATTATTCAATGCCTGGTAAGTGCCTGAAGCCTCTTAGATATATGTCGATTTTTTTAAAACATCATAAAAACTAACACTTATTCAGTGCCTACTGTGTATGAAGTCTAGGTAATGGTATTCAAATCTTTGTTTCATCATTTACTAGGTTTGTGACCTTGGGCCATTTTACTTAACCTCTCTCTCAGTTTCCTCTTGTAAATGATGTAGATGGTAATAATAGATCCTACTTTATAGTATTGTTAGGAGAATTAAATGGGTTAATGCAGTTTTCATGTGTTCTCATTTTATTCTCACCCTAACCCTATGAAGTAGGCACTTCTGTATTTGTTTCGTTATTCAATAAATGTTTGGCGTTCCCATTGTATACTAGGTATTGTGCTGTACTGGGTAAGCAATGGTGAACAAAATTGTTTTGAGACACATTGATTTTAAAATGCACCAATGAATAGAGATTTTGAGAAGTGTGAGAGTGAGGTTAAATGGTTAAGTGTACTTCTGAATAAGGTGTGTGAGTTTCAGAAGTATTCAAATGTTGGGAGGGGTGTATTTATTAATATTTTATAGGCAAAGATACTGGCTTAGAAGAGTTTTAGGTACATATAGCTAATGAAGTGTGGGGGGGGGGCGGGGGGGACCTAACCTGGGTATGTTTGATGCAAAGCCTGTGGATTTATTCACTCACTCGTTCACTTGCTCTGTTATGCTGTATGTTGTTGAATGCAACATCTCTGATATTGGCATTTCAGATAATGTTAAAACAAATTCAGATAGTCCAAAGAAAGTACTTTTTGGTAGTAGGGCAACCATTAAAGACAAGTTGGCCACCCAGCTTTTATTTTCTTTTCTTGTTCTGAAAAGCTCATTTTAAAAAAAGAAAGCAAGAAATACAGAAAAGAGCAGATGAATATATCTATATTCCCATACTCTAGAATTAACGACTGTCAACAAATTGAAAACTTCATAGTGAAAATTACCCTCTCAATAGAGGCAATCTATTGCTTCTTCCCTGCCTTTTAAGATTTTTACTTTTCAATGTAATTTTTCTTTATTAAACTAAAAAAATTTTTTTTCTTAAATAGGGATTGTTAGGCTGTGAATAACCTGAGATTAAACACAAGATATTGTTGAAGGGGCTTATGAGACTTGTTTTCACTTTCTGTTCCAGCTCCATACTATATGTGCAAACTTCTCTTTCAGTAGTCAGAGAGGTCTATGACCCCTTCTTCTCTCTCTCCCACCTTGTTATTTTGAAACATTCTCAGGCAGAGGTAGGGAATCTAGCAGCCATTTATTTGGCTTGTTTAGAGTTTGGAAACTGCTTCTAAATAAGAAGGTAATGTGGTAACAAAGAAGTTGTGAAGTAGTGAGTCCAAGATTGAGCTGTTCTTTCTGGTAACCCAGCCCTAATCTTCATATCTTGCCCTTGAAGTGATGAAGTAGTTTATATCTAGTGTGTTATGGACTGTTCAGATCTAAAGGCTGAAACCTTGTCTTACTCATCTTTATATCTTCTACTGTATAGTATCGTGTGTTGTGCAAGCCTTTGCATCTTACCTCTGCTAGGTTTTTATGAAGTCTGATCTCTGAAGTAAGAATATTTCACAAGTATTTCTTTATTAGCCACTTACTCTGGGAAATATTTGGGACCTGAAGTCTTAAAGTAACAGAACTTGGTTGCAGCTATTTACAGTGGACACCTATGAGATGTTTAATTCTGAGTTTAGTCATTATTAACCTCACCAACTTAATTGGAGTTAGTATTGTGAAAGTTTTCAGTGTTTAATAATCACCAAAGCAGCACATTTTGACTCCCAGAAATTCACTAGACTTTTTGTTAGACTGCTTTTACCATTTGTTTAGGAAACAATTTTTAGGTCCTTGAGGCAGTGTAGTTGCATTTATGACAGTAGTTTATCTGAATTTTTATAAAAATAGTTTAGTGGGTTGGAAAATGTGGATGTAATGAGGATTTTTATAATTTTTGCATACTTGACCACAGACAGATGAAAAGGAATTCTCACTTCACACTGATTAAGTGAAGTCGGCCTTATGTTTTTGTTAGGACCAATAGGAGGCACCAACATCCATGGTGTAACCTATGCCAAACCTTACTTTTTCAGTTTTCATCTTTTCAGAAGAGCAAGTCATTAGGGAATTGAAGGTGGTGGGTTCCTAGGAATACTCTTCTAGTCCCTGGAACTTTACCTGTTGGAGTTATGCCCATACATTTGCTACCCTGGAGCAAAATACCCTTCTTGACTTAGGATGGTTCACTTTTTAACTTCCTTTTTTTTTTTTTTCCTCCAACGTTGAGATGTGAACACATTTTTTTTTTTTTTTTTTTTTGTCTTTAGAACTTATTGAGTCATGAAAGGAAGTATAATTGTGGAGCAATATAAGTGTCATTTTTAACATGATTTATAATTTGGGGTTTTTAATTATTGAAAAGGGAAATACTGGATTTTATTTTCCCTAAGAATGCTATGAATTTTCAAATTAATATAGATCAAATTGAAAGCATAATTTAGGTTGCCTTTTGTCATCCTACAGATTTCATAGACATTACATGATCTTTTAAAAGAGTTGATTTTCTAAGTTTCCTTCTGAATAAGACTAGAGGTAAAAGGGTTGGGAGAAAGAACTGTGAAGATTTTACGTTTAAAAGATCAGAGTACTTTACAAATTCCTATTGGAGCCAATATTATTAAATATTTAGTGTCTTTATAAACAATTTTGGTATATGGGGAAATCTTTCAAAGCCTGCAGACAGATCATAGTAAATTGTGCTGATGAGAGTGGACAAGATTATTGAGAACAAATTGAAAAATGTTAAATAGGTTTTTATGAGTCAGGGGTGAAAAATGTGCTATTTTGGGTAAATGGTCTGAAACATAACACGCTTTTTTTTTTTTTTTTTAGCATAAGCTTACCATAATGTTGTGTGAGGTTAAATAAGGTATTGGAAATAACCAAAATCATAATTCTTACTTTAAATAATGCTGCGATACATCTGCACATAACAGATTATATATATTTCTGGCTGCTCTGCCATGAAAATGATGACTAAAACAAGGAAAGGTCTAGAGAGGGGTAGTTTAAAAATGATTGGAGGGTTAGGGATGGAATCCATGATTAAGGAGGATTGTAGATTTTACTTAATTATATTCTTATTGCTTATTACTTAATGTTCAAATTTACCAGTTACTAAAACTGAATTATAACATGGAGAAAATCGTGAGGTGTACCAGATAGTGCTATTTCAATTTTGAAAATAAGTAAACTCCTTTTTCATTTCTTGAGATAATTTGAAAGTACAGACTAGACATGGCATATTTATAGAACTAGCCTAAGACTGTGCATCTTTAGCAGTGAATTTTGCCTCCCCCTCTTTCCTCTTCCCCAAAAGACTATTAACTAGTCTAATTTAACCTTTCATTTTTTCATTCTCCCATTTCCCCCCAAAGAGAAAAACAGGAAAAAACAGAGTGAAGAAATAAAAACCTATTCTAAAATTATTTCTTGGTATGGTTTTTTATTCATGGATTGTCTCTTAATTGGTTAAAAAATGTTTGATTGAAAACTGTTTCAAAGGAATCTTTGGAAAGATTGGTTCTGTTTTGAATTTGGAATAAATATACATTAACATGGGCATCTCTTTTCCTTTCGTTCTTTCCCTGTCACCCTAAATCTGAAACCTGAGAAGAAAAGGAAGTCCTCCTGTTTTGTGTTTTACCATGTCCATTTCCAGTTCAGCCTTTGACACCATTATAGTCTCTTTCTTTCTATGCCCTGTTTCCATCTTATTTTTTGTATGGAACTAATAATGAAAATAGTGTTTCAAAGCCTCTCATGTAGCTCTTAATAGTGGGAGATGAAGTGTAGGAGTGAATTATTTTATTTGACAAACATTTATTGAGTATCTGCTATATGTGTGTTTGTTTTCATTACCTAATAATCTCAACCATTTCCTTCCCGGTGAATATGAAAAAATTAGCTATATTTAAAAATCACAGCTGTATGTATTAAACATGTGTGAGTTAAATGAATTTATACATGCTGTAGTTAGTAAAACTTACATACATGGAAACTTAGCACTGTGATAGAATTCAGTTTTCTGTATGAGTTTTAGCTGATAGCTATAACTATTAGTGATACTGTTTGAATTAAATTTATTTAAGGAGCATTATTGAGACAGTAAAATCACTTAGGGATTATGAGTGATTTGAAGAAACTGAGACGTTATTCCTAAATTAATAAAAAATGTAAATCTTGTTGAGATAATGCTAATAATAATTTAAAACTGTGAAGATGATTTTAATCCTCTCTAAGTCCTGTACTTTATTTGGGAGTCTGTGTAGTTTTTGGTGTAACTGTGTGCCTTATGATTGTAGGGATCATTTTGTTTCTGCTTTGAATATTAGGAGGGTAGAGTTCACATCGTTTATGTGTATCTCTTGGAATACTCAGTGGGTTTTGATATTTTGTTTCTGGTTTTTTTTTTTTCGATGAGGTTTGTATATGTCATTTTTCCAGAGTGTCCTTGACAACCAAATTACACTAAAGAGTCATCCATTCTAATTTTACCCTGAAGATTTTGTAGTAAGAAAGGAGATATCTATATTAGTGTATACTTGTGATTACTGCAGGTAGAGATCTGTTAAAATATGAGAAATTGAATTACAGGACAGTGTAGGATGAAAAATACCTTTTAAATTATATTTTAAATATAGTGTTTCATATAATTAAATGTTATTCATTAATTAAACATTATACTTATTCAAAAAGATCTTGAGAAGAATACAAAAATCATCTATGATCCTGTTCTCCAGAATTAATCATTACCTGAAATCTGTCTTTTCATTTTTTTCCTTGTATATTTATCAAATTATCTTTCATGAAGAACAGAGGTGTCACTTAAAAATTTTGCTTGCTGAAAGTTTTATTGATATATCAATTGAAGAGATGAATCTTCAGATAATGATTATGTATTTAGCTATAAAAACTAATGAATATATTCATACTTATTTTAAAAAGTTTTCTAATACATAGGGGGTTTTATCCCATTTTTCAGAGTAAATGCCGCTAAGAGCTTGCTATATATCAAATATTTCAGTTTCTTTATGAGACAGAGTGTGTTTGTGTGTGTGCGCGCACGCGTGTGTGTGTGTGTGTGTGTGTGTATGTGTATGTGTGGTATGTGTGTCTGATAGAGTACTTTAGAATTTGCCACATTGTTCTCATTTACTTATGAATGTTTCATAATATGAATGTTCTTGATTTGTATTCTCTTTTATGTGGTAGACATTTAGATTATTTTCACTACATTGTTATTACAAATATAAACTGAAGTGAACATCCTTTTACAGTTATTTTTGAGTACAAAAATATTTCTTTGAGATGGATTCCTGGAAATGGAATTGCTGGGCCAGAGGGTATGCACATGTTAAATTTGATAAATACTCCCAAGTTTTACTTCCATCAACAGTATTTCAGAATGCTCCTGGATATGGTCAATTTTCTTAGTTTTAAAAATCTGTTAAATAAAAAATGGTGTTTTGTTTTCATTTTCCTGATTACTAGCAACACTGAGTAATATCTTTATTTAAATTTCTTTTGAAAAATTTTTTTTAATCCCTTTGCCTATTCTGTTAGGATTGTCTTGTCTTTTTCTTAGTGATTTGTTGGTGCTATTTATTTTTATGGGTATTAATTCTTCATGGTGTTGTTACACATGTTCTCTGTTTACATTGTTTTCACAATGTAGAAAGCATTTTATTTTTGTTTAGTAAAATTGTTGTTGTTTTATGACTTCTGGAGATCTTCCTCACCTCAGTATTTTAAAATTCTTAGAAATTTTCTTTTGACACATTTGTCCTTTGTTTTCCAAAGATACATGAGTCTCTTTTTGGATATAGTATTTAATTGTTGCATCCATTTCTTATGTACTCTTTTCTGTAACAATTGACCAATTCTTGCTGCTTGAAAGAAAAGTACCCCTCTCTTTGTTTATGTAATACCATCTTCTCCTGTTTCTACCGTACTGACTTCTTTTTGGTTGTCTTGCTTCTTCCTAACCCCCCTCTGTGTATATCCTTTGATTATTTACCTCATTGCTCGGTCCTGAGCCCTTTTCTGTCTTGTATCTGGCCTCACTTCTTAGGTAATTTTATTTATTGGCCTGTTGTATATCTATATGCCCCTGACTCTCAAGTTTACATCTCCAATCTAAACTTTTCTTCTTGAGCATTAGACCTACCTTCTGGCCACCCAACATTTGTGCAAACCTTCTTTCCAACACCTAATCCTCTATCCTCAAGAGAATCAAAGTCCCACTCAATTACTACATATAGCTAAGAGTGGAAGATATCTACATAATGCCTTTCCTCATCAGTCCAGTAATCTATAAGATAATAATTTATCTCTCCTGCTTTTTTCCCCCACTCATTGTATATCAGTGAGTAGGAATAGGATAATTATAATAAAAGCTCTTTTAGAGAAGGGAAGAATAGGAAGTACACAGCGGTCATTGGTCCATATTGATAATGAAGTCCTTCTGGGGAGGAGTTGGGAAGGAGGTGCTATGGCCACTGTGTAAGTTTCTCAGTTTGACTGATTTTGCTGTATGGGAGGAATGATCTTTTCACTGTTTGTGTCCTGGGCTTTATTCTTTAGATGATTTTTCCTTATTTTCTTTCTTTGCTATTTCTGAAGTAGTAGGCATTAGGGAGTATGATATCCCTAGGAACTGTACAACCTCTATAGCCTAACAGTTGGTATAGATTCGAGGCCTGCAGGGTTAAAGTTCAATCTTAAGATTTTTAGGCCATTGGTGTAGTTTGGTGATAAAACTCTTCCAAAAATTTAATAGATTTTGATTTTATTTTCTTTAAATTAGAAACATGTGACATTAACTGTAGCAAAAGCTCTCTTCTAGTCCTAAGTTTTTGAAACCTGTTGATTCTGTTTCTTATTGGTCTCTGTGCTAGGCCTGTTTCTTTCTTTCTTGTTTCCTGGCTACCTTGAGGGCATCTGAAATAGTATATAGTCTTAGATGATGTATCTGTCAGGGTTTAACCAGAGAAGCAGAACAAATAGGGGATTTATATATGATTGATTGATAGATATATTTTAAGAGATTTATTACAAGAAATTGACTTCTGTGATCGTGAGGGCTGGCTAAGCAAGTCTGAAATCTGTATGGCAGGCAGTTAGGGAGGAAAGATTGTGGGCAAGCTGAACCTCTGGACTTATGCCGAAGCTATTGTCTCTCCACAGGCAGTAAGGAAAGGAAGATCTAGTGAAGAGAGAACAATTGTAGACTCAGCTGCAGTTAGGAGTTTCATTTGCTAGAAAGAGCCTGATCTCTTTTTAAGAGCTAACTTGACTAGTTCAGACTCACTAATGACCACTGTAGTTTGAAGTCAGCCGATTAGGGACTGTAATTATATCCACAAAATCCATTCATAACAGACCCTAGATTAGTATTTGATTAAATAACTGAGAAAAGGTGTTTGTGCACTACAAAATGGCTGCTGTCCTCCCTTCTCTTTTCATTTAGCCTAACCAAGTTGACATATCAGAAACCATCACAGGTGAGAAAGTGAATTTTTTTTTTTTTTTTTTTAACTAACCCCATGGTCCCCCGAAAAGCAACTCTTAACCTGATCTTTGCTACTACCTGACAAAGAATCTTTGAGATTACAAAGTTATCTCCTTGTATTTAGAGCATAGAAGCAGTTGCTTTCTAGCCTGAGAGACCCCAAATTACTAAACTCTTGTAGGTTGGGGTTTGCAGGTGAGAGAGCTTCTCTTAGTAGTTTTCATATCTGTCTCTGCTTGCAAATTGCCTTATTTGTAGCTGAACTGATCTTTTTGATCTTTAAATAGCCAACACACACCAATATTCTGAGTTTTCCTAACTGCTTTTCTCAGAAATACCGACTTGGTAAGGCATGTGGTGTGCCCTCCTTATTATTGTAGGCAAGAGTTTTACTAAATGTTTATAACTACATAACAGGAATCAATAGCTCTCTCGCCCGAGATATGTTTCCTTACTTCCTGTCCTCTAAGAAGCTTTATCAGAGTTTTTAGGAGTTTGTTATGGCAGCATTGTCACTTCTAATTAACTGTATTAATTAAGGTGTAGGATGAGTGGTTTGAGCAAAGAGATTCCAAAACACATGTAGTTTAGGCAAGATAGAAGTTTGTTTCTCTTTTATGTGCTACTCCAGGGGTAGACTTTCAGGTTGTTCATAGTTCTTGCAGCCTTATTGCTACACCATCTCTTAAGATGTTTGTCCTATACTGTAGCCACTAGCTACTGAGCCCTTGAAATATGGCAGGTGCATCTGAGGATCTGAATCTTTAATTTTATTTACTCTTAATTTAATTTAAATAATCACATCTAGCTAGTGGTTATCATATTGGAGAGTAGAGATATAGAACATTTGCATCATCACAGAAAGTTTTATTAGACAGCTCTGCCTTGTGGTGTTGACTTCATCTACAAGGTCTCATGTAGCTCATCAGTATCATGTCCATATTTCGGCCTGTTCCAGGATGAATTTTGTACCCCCAACATATACATATTGAAGCCCTAACCCCAAGTACCTCAGAATGTTATTGCATTTGGAGATAAGGCCTTTAAATCATATGGGTAGGCTTTAATCCAAGCTGACTGGTGTCCTTACAAGAAGAGGAAATTTGGACACAGAAAGAATACCAGGGATGTATGTACACAGAGAAAAGACCATGTAAGGATATAGCGAGAAAGTGGCTGTCTGCAACCCAAGGAGAGAAGCCGCTAGAGAAACTAAATCTGCTGACACCCTGACCTGGGACTTTGAGCCTCTGGAACTGTGAGGAAATAAATGTTTGTTGTTTAAATCACCCAGTGTATGGTATTTTGTCATGGCAGCCCTAGTAAACTAATGTATAGCCCATGAGAAATAGGAAACATAAAGGTGAGCATGAAGTTTCCTTTTAAGGAATTGACCAAGGAGTTGCAATTGTGATTTTCTGTTATATACCATTGTTTACAACTTGGTTATGTGGTCACACCTAGGACTTAGCTCTTCCTAGGTGGCCATATACTCAGAGAAAACTTGAGGAGAAGTGGTTTTTTACTAAAAGAAGGGGAGTGTGGATATTGGGGGATAATTATTGTCTTATACTAATATAATTCTAGAATTACATTGTCCTAATGGCTAGCAGTACTAGAGAAAAAGTCATTCCTGGTTCCTGAAATGATATTTTGGCCTAGCTTTTGTCATGTGTCCATTCTTGAACCAGCCAGTGTCTGTCACTAAGGAAAAAGATGCTTTGTTTGAGAGTAGTTGTTTTTCCACCCTGTGCAGGAGGTGGACTAGAAGAGGCCCATTCCTACCTGAGCCTCACAGAATGGTTTCCCAAAGAGAGAGGGTTTCTGTTGCCAAAAGGGTGTGGTGGGAGAATGGAAAGGGAATGAATATTGGATGTAATACCTACAAAGTGTACCTTCAGTCTTTCCATCTCTACTACCATTACTCTAGCCCTGGCTATTTCTTGGACTTCATAGTTGCCTCCTAATTTGCTCTCCTAGCTTTTGTCTCCTGATACTTTATTCATTCTTCATGTAGCAGCTAGCCTAATCTTTCTGAAATGTATATCATTATATGCTCTTTGAACACAATCCAAACTCCTACCTTGGCCTGCAAGACTTTGTATGGCTGCTCCTTATTGTTTTAGCCTTTTCCAGTTCATTCACAATCCTCTAGTCATACTGATTTTTCTGTTCTCAGAACATGCAGACTTCCTGGCTTGGGGTCTTTTTACTTTCCTCTTAGTGTGTTCTGCCTCTGGTTCTTTGTTCTTTCTCATCCTTTATGTTTGAGCTTAGATATTTTACCCTGTCTAGGATTGTTGGAGGAACTTTCTCCCACTATATCTCCTCTTCTCCTACCTCCCTTTCAGTTTTCTGCCTGTAACTGGGTAAGTGGCACCGAGGTGAGAAATAGGAGCCCTATTGGTCTTTCACCAAGCTTTATTAGTATTAAATACTTCAATGAACTCTTAGGTCTCTTTCTTTCCACTTAAGAGGGAATTTGGGGGAAGGGATGAGGGAATTGGAGTGTTTAACACTCCCAAATTCCTAATAGTCATTTGTTTATTTCTTTTTCCTTTTTTAAAAAAATTTTTTTATTGAGGTTAAATGTACATATAATTTACAATTTTTACCATTCATTTATTTCTGTACCTACATCAATTTTAGTTATTATTAGTTGAACCTTACAAAATTGCTGTTATTGTAAGTCAGAAGTCGGCAAATGTCTTTGCTTTCATATGATTCGACCTATCATGTTAGCATGCTTTGATATCTTCAAAGGCAACTCTACCTCATTGAGCTTCTTTGTCAAGAGTTCTGTATATTGTATATTGAACTTGTCAGCTGTGCTTTGGAATCATGTTTTGTAAACTGTCGTAAAATGTTCTCATTGATACTTTGGTAGGCTATACATTGAAATTTAGATTAATTTGGGGGAGAAATAGACTTATAATATTCAATATTACCATTCAGAAACTTGGCGTGCCTCTATGTTTTCAGGCCTTTCATCTGTCTTTAATAAAATTTTATATTTTCATATAGGTTTTGCACATTTCTTATGGTGTTTATTCAGATTATTTTATAGTCCTTATTGCTATCGTGAATGGTATCCTTTATTCCATTATACTTTCTAATTAGTTATTGTTGGAGTATAGGAACCTATTGATTTTGGTATTTTGAACTTGTATATAGCCACTAAACTGAATTCTCTCATTAAGTCAGTTTATTCTGTTGAATTTTCTGAATCTATTCTTATTGTGAATTGTAATCATAGATTTCTTAATATTAAACTGTGTTTGGAATACTTGGTATGATGAAGTATTATTTGAACACACTGTTGGATTTGGTTTCGTTAACAATATATATTTTCTGTGAAAATTATCTATTTCATGTTAGATTTTCAAATTTGTTTGAAGAAACTGAAAGTATTTCTTTCCTTACATTAGTCTTTTAAAGATTTCTCTTGTACAGATTCAATTTGTATGTATCCTCTTTGCTTTCAATCCTGTATGTTGTGGTTTTAACCATATTTACCACTGAGATGTTAGAAAGGAGTTTGATCAAGTGCTTTTTTTGACCTCTGTATAGTTTAGTACTTTTTAAAAGTGGCTTAAGTAATTTATTGCCTACTTCTTTTTTTTTTAAATAATAACTTTAAACATTTTTTAAATTATGGTCAACAATGTATCATAAAATTTACTCTCTTAACCATTTGTGAGTGTGCAGTTCAGTAGTGTTAAGTATATTCACAGTATTGTACACCAAATTTCTAGAACTTTTTCAACTTGCAAAACTGAAATTCTACACCCGTTGAACAGCCTCACATTTCCCCTTCCTCCTCAGCTCCTGGCAACCACCATTCTACTTTCTGTTTCTATTAATTTGTCTACCTCATATAAGTGGAACCATACCGTATTTGTCTTTTTGTGACTGCCTTGTTTCAGTTAACATAATGTTCTCAAGGTTCATCCGTGTTGTAGCATGTGACGGGACTTCCTTTTTAAGGCTAAATAATGTTCTATTATACGTATGTATCACATTTTGTTCATCAGCTGATAAGCATTTGGGTTGCTTCCATGTCTTGGTTGTTGTGGCTCTTAGTTTTTACATTTAATTCATTTATTTCCAACGTAAATGGGTTCATGAAGGAAGATAGGAACTTAAATCTTTTTTTTTTTTCTTTTTAAAAATTTCCAACCAGGCACGGTGGCCCACACCTGTAATTTCAGCACTTTGGGAGGCTGAGGCAGAAGGATACCTTGAGCCCAGGAGTTTGAGGCTTCAGTGAGCTTGATTGTGACATTGCACTGCAGCCTAGGTGACAGAGTGAGACTCTGTCTCTCAAACAATAAAAAATAAAAAATAAAAAAAATTTACAAGTTTCCGTACACAGTGTTGAGGAACTTATTTCCGAGTAGTTAATCAGTTGATGTAGCTGTTTCATAGTCTATCCTTTCCCACTCTTTGAAGTTCTATCTTTATTTCATATATGTATACAACAGAATAATAAATTGCTCAAAAATACATCTGCTCAGTATATAAATCTTTATATGTACTGAATTTGTATAAGCTGAAGGTCGACATAATAAATTGGTTTTATTAAGCCGTTTTCTATGTTACTTGATAAGTAGCTAACATCTGTGTAGGGTTTTATGGCTAACAAAGTAATTTTACATATTTTTTCATTTAATCCAGTCAATGATCTTTTGAAGCAGTGTTTTTTTCTGCTATCTCTTAAGCCTCTAAATAGGCTTTGCTTCTTTCTTTCCTTCCTCCCTCCCTTACATATTTCTAGTAAAGAAGTAAAAGTGCTTTTCTGAAGAAGATAAGAGCAGCACTGGCATCTATACAGTGTTCTTACTGATTTGTGTGATGTCGTTAGTTTTATCTAGACTGTCTTTGGACTTGAAAATCTCCATACGTTATTAGTGCAGGACCTATAAACTGAATGTCTTATAGGTCTCTTGCACTATCATTCCAGTGTTTTTGAAACTAAAGAACTAACAAATTTCACTGTTTATATATTTCACATGAACTAGGAATGATTTAAAACTTACATAGTTGCTGTTCAGGAAATGCCAAAATAGAAGAGCCTCTATAAGATATACTGTAGATAAGTTTAATTCTATTGAGGGGATAATATCCTTTAAATCAAACTTGTCCTAAAGTTTATACCAATGATATTAAAAACTGTGAGGAGCATTTTATTTTTATTTAATTTTATATGTGAGAGGAATCTTTTTCCTTTTATTTTTTTAAATTTTTTATGTTTAATTATGGGTACCTAATAGTTGTATATATTTATAGGGTACGTATGATTTTTTGATACAGGAATACAATGTATATTAAATCAGGGTAATTGGGGCATCCATCACCTCAGGCATTTATCATTTCTTTGTGTTAGGAACACTCCAATTCCACTCTTTCAGCTATTTTAAAATATACTCTAACTTGTTGATTATAGTCCCTTTGTTGTGCTATGAAGTATTGTTCATTCTGTCTATCTAACTGTATTTTTTGCACCCATTAACCATCTCCACTTTATCCTCTCCTTCCCGCTACCCTTCCCAACCTCTGGTAACCACCATTCTACTCTGTCTCCATGAGATCAGTTGTTTCTATATTTAGCTCCTACATAAGACTGAGAACATACGAGATTTATCTTTCTGTGTTTGGCTTATTTCACTTAACATAATATTCTCCAATTCCATTCATGTTGTTGCAAACGGCAGGATTTCATTCTTTTTTACAGCTATGATATTCAGTTGTGTATACATACGACAGTTTCTTTATCCATTCATCTGTTGATGGACACTCAGGTTGATTCCAAATCTTGGCTATTGTGAATAGTGCTGCAGTAAACATGAGAGTGCAGATATCTTTTTGATATACTGATTGTCCTTCTTTTGGATATATAACTAGCAGTGGGATTGCTGGGTGATATGGTAATTCTATTTTTAGTTTTTTGAAGAACCTCTGTATTGTTCTCCATAGTGTTTGTACTAATTTACATTCCAGCAACAGTGTACAAGGGTTCCCCTTTCTCCATCTCCTTGCCAGCATTCGTTATTTATTGCCTGTCTTTTTGATAAAAGTCAACTACATTTTTGCTTTGCATTTCTCTGGTGACTAATGATGTTGAACAATTTTTCATACACCTATTGACTACTTGTAGGTCTTCTTTTGCAAAATGTCTTTTCAGGTCCTTTGCCCATTTTTTTAATCAGATTATTTCATTTTTTCCTGTTGAGTTGTTGGAGCTTCTTATATATTCTAGTTATTAATCCCTGTTAGATGGATAGTTTGCCAGTATTTTCCCCCATTCTGTAGGTTATTTCTTCACTTTTCCTTTACTGTGCAAAAGCTTTTTAGCTTGATGTGATCTCATTTGTCCAATTTTGCTTTGGTTGTCTGTGCTTCAGAGATATTACTCAAGAAGTCCTCTCCCAGACCAATGTCCTGAAGCATTTCTCCAATGTTTTCTTTTAGTAGTTTCTTAGTTTGAAGTCTTAGATTTATGTCCTTAATCATTTTGCTTTGATTTTTGTATGTGGTGAGAGGTAAGGATCTAGCTTTATTCTTCTACATATGGATATTCAGTTTTCCCAGCACCATTTATAGAAGAGACTATCTTTTCCCCAACGTATGTTTTTGGCAACTTTGTCAAAGATAAGTTCACTGTAGATGTGATTTGCTTCTGGATTCTCTATTGTGTTCCATTGGTCTGTATGTCTGTTTTTATGCTAGTACCGTGCTGTTTTGGTTACTACAGTGCTGTAGTACAATTTGAAGTCAGGCAATATGATTCCATATGATGGAGGAATCTGAAAGGGAGATTACCTTTATTTCTGTTTTATTAAAATTTATTTTAATTTTTCCTGTTTTATTAAATCATACAGTAAATGTAATTTGTAAAAATTTAAACAATAGAGGAAGATAACAGAATAGGAGTTGAAAATCTTGCTGTTATATCCCAAGGTGTAAATTTTTTTTTGCCTTTTTCTGTGCATTTTCACACACATATACATGTACGTATTTATGTAAACAAATTTTTGTTTTGTACAAATGAGATCATTGTAAAAATATTGTCTGAAACTTTCTTTTTAAATTATTAGTCCATCATAGACTCTTTCCATGTAAATACACATATAGTCATCTTATTCGTTTTAATGACCGTATTTCCTTGTCAGGTATCAAGAGTTAACTGTTCTCCAATTTATGGAAATTTTGGTTGTTTCTGATGTTCTGCCATTGCAAACAATGCTGCAGTGGATTCTTTTTGATAGATATGTGTGTATACTTGTTTCTGTATTATTGCAGGGTGTATTCCAGTGGTGAAAGTGCTAGACTAAGGTACATGGATCTGTTTCTGTAACTGCTGTTTTATTGTGTCAACATCATATTTTTTAAAACTACAGTGCTTTTGTAATGGTATAGGATCTGCTAGGTCAAATGTCAGCTTTCAAGCTCTATTCATTCTGTTCTCTCTGGATTTCCCTATCTATTGACTGCTAAGCGACCATATCAAATATCACTTCTTCTTTAAAGGTTTTCATAACACCTACACTGTTGAGTAATTATAACTCCAGTAATATTTTATTGAATGTTTACTATGCCCTAGTTCTAATTGCTTTATATATATTACACTGTACAGTGTATATCATTTAATCTTCACAACTCTGAGAGATAGGTAATATTATCCACATTTTGTAGTTGAAAACAAATCTAGGCAAAGAATAACTTGATCAAGGTCACAATAAATGATGGAAATGGAATATAAATATGGGCAGTCTCACTTCAAAGCCTGTTTTTTTAACCCCCATGCTCCACTGCCTCCTTACCACTCTTTTATGGCCTCCCTGGTTAATGCTCAATAAATGTGTTTTATAAATTGTAGAGCTCACTAGGCATTCCATCTTGCTTCTAAGTCCCCTATACAGATCTATGTTAATGACATCTTACTCTAATTTATGTGTAGTGATACATAACTAGTAGTAGTCCTGGAATATTTAGGAATTGATTAAAACATTTGGTTAATCCAAGGAGAGTTATGTAACAGCCTCTCCCCGCAAAATACTTTATCTGAGTGTAGCTAGTTAATATTGCTCTGTTTATTTCATCTTATTTCCCTAAGCCCCGTCTTGGGGAAACTGATGTGATTGATCTTGAGATAGATTTCATAGATTGTGAGTAAATCAGTATGCTATTCTTCACCATTTCTGAAACATCAAATCAAAATACATATTTTGTAGATGACGTCTTTTATAGTAAGTGCTCAAAATGTGAAGGGGGAAAAGCTGTTCTAGACCCTGCTATACCTCTTGATTCATGCTATCAGGTAAGTGTGACATAAACTGAATCTCTGAGTCTCATAAAAGGAGTATGGTTGTACCTTCTTTTGGTGGAGGTTAGGTGAGATAATGTTTTTGAAAACATTTTTGAAATACAAGGATTTTCATAGATATTGGTTGTTAAAACTGAAGTATGATAAGAATAGAGCCTTGTGAAAATGTGATTACTGAATAAGATGGTTAGCTATTTTTTTACTTTCATCCTGTGACAGATTATAGCTATTGTGTTAATTTAGAAAAATTTCTTTTATTTTCCTTCTTGATTCCATTTAATTTGATTATTTTATTTATAAATTTCTAATAAAAATTTTCAGTTGTTACTGTGCATGTGACTTAATTATTTTAGGTGGAGCCAATACTAGCATAAACTAAGAGGGTGGGATTCTGTCATAAAGAGTTCACACATAACAGTTGTTTGGGTTAGATGCCCTTTTAAGATTATATTCTGGATTTATTAGATCTTTAGACTTTAAATAGAATACATTCTTAAATTCCCCCAGCACTTAAAAATTTATAGTACTTTATCATATTGTTAATAAAGAGGGAGGGATAAGAGTACTGGGAAATGCATATCCCTTTCTGATTCTTATCTCTTTTTCTGGGAATGATAAAGCAAACCATATTCCCATGGATTCTCTGTTGTAGGCTTAGCAGATAGCACTAGAGTTCTGGATGAAATGGCAAAGTATCGAAGCAAAGATTAGATCATGTTATTTGCTAAATCTTGGGACCTTTAAAACAGACCCCAACCTGGTTTGTGTACTATTCTTTTACTTATACTTTTTCTTCTTTTCTTACTGTGCCTCAACATAACCACCAAGTCCAGGATCTCTCCACCACTCTGCCCAGCTTTGTGGCTGCAACCTAAACTTCAGTACCTGAGTTCTCTTGGCCATATCCAAGTACTATAGTATGATTTAAACTGTGAATGTGCCTTGGTGTGTGGGAGGTCATTTCATATGAGGAAGTTCTTATCTATTTTAGCCTTATCACCAGATCTTCTTGTCTTTTATGCCAAGACATAAAAAAATATGTGCCTGTAATCCCTGCAGTTTGGGAGGCAAGAGGATCACTCAGACCAGGAGTTTGAGACCAGCCTGGGCAACACAGTGAGACCCTGCCTCTATCAAAAATTAAAAAAATTGGCTGGGCTTGTAGTCCCAGCTATTCAGGAGGCTGAGGTGGGAGGCTGCTTGAGCCCAGGAGTTTGAGGTTACAGTGAGCTATGATCAGACCACTGCTCTCTAGTAGGTGCTACAGAACAAGACCCCATCTCTAAAAATTCAAAACAAAACAAAAACACAGTCTTGGTATTGTAGCTTTTATCTTGTATGCATGAGCAACTTTGTTTTGTATCCCATAGATCTCAGAAGAAAGCTTCGCTTTGTAAGAGGACCCATTCATTGGTTTAGGCAACCTAGAATGTTAAGCTTCCTACATCTTAATCAAATACTAAGGTCCTCCTGACCTCACTATCATAAGCAGAAGTTTTTCTGACAATCTTAATCAAAGGGCAATTAGGAAGAAGGGTCAGATTCCAATTTCGTTAGACTCCATGCATGTGAGTACCTCACAATGATTAGGCTTTACAAAACGTTACATTTAATTCTGAAATAACCCATAGCCCTTGTATTTCTTTTCTTACCAATATTTCTCCTGGAAAAAGCATGATATGGAAAGAATTTGAAATTGAGTTGGGCAACTTGCTTTGAATCTTGCTTTAGTACTATGTGATTTGGGGAAAGTTACTACTTCATTTTCTTCATATTGGGGCTAATGATTTCTTTTTAACGGTGTTTGTCTAGAATGGAAATAATCTACATAATCAGCAAATTACACTGCCTTATATGTTGGAAGTACTCATTACTTATTTTGATATTTCTCTGTATGTAAGAATTCTTATATTCTGGAATAAAGTTTTTTTTCCCAGTCAGGAACAGTTTTCTTTACCTTTTTTTTTTTTAGGTCATGGACTTCAGTTAGATTCTGATGAAAATTGTAGACCTCTTCTACCCCCAAATTTACTTAAATATATCATACAGCATTTTGTAAATTATTTCAGAAAGTTATAGAGTTCTTGAGGCATAGGTTCTTGAGGAATAAACCATGTGATATGAACCTTAGGTCAGGAAGACTGGATTTCATTTTTTATCCATGGAGGAGATTAGTGACCAACCTTTTCCCTACTTCTGTCCTCAATAATCATAACAGTAGCTAGAGACTTTTCCTTCTACAAGTTGCTGCCATATAACCATTCAGAGAGGTTATTTTGAATAATAATTGATTAGAAAACTTTAAATCACTACCAACCTTCTTTTCTTCCTTTTTTTTTTTTCTTTTTTGCTTTCTGAAACTATTGGAATCTTGACTCAGGAAAAAAATCAGTTAAGAGATAATTGGTTTTTATGTTTGCTTTTTTTTTCTTCCTGGGGGGATGAAAAGTGTCATATGGATAGATAAGGTGTTTAACAAACTTTAAAGCTATAACTTGATTTCTTCAGACTTATTTTACAGTTACTGACCAAACTTTAAAAAAAAAATAATATAGTGGACTCAGCACATTCCCTTAACTTCTTTTCTTTCCAGTGTCTCACTGATATTGTTTAAAGATTGAATTATGCCATAGTTCTGAAAAGCAGGAACAGATGTTAAACTACCCTTAAGGGTAGCAAAAAGGCCCTCAATATCTCTACAACTTTAGAGAGAGAGAGTGTGTGTGTGTGTGTGTGTGTGTGTGTTTGTGTGTGGTGAGAGGCTTCAACTTAGGCGAATAGGTGGATCCGGGCTTGAATAATGTCATCAGTACTGTTTCTCTCTCAACATATTTGGTCTCTTTATTTTCAGCCAGGCAGAGATGGCTGTCAGTCAAAGGAGAGGGGGATGGGATATTCTAGCTAGGCCTGGTCATGTGGCCACCCTTGTGGTGGCTGGGAAGAATCACCTCTACCCAAACCACATGGAATGTGTTCCCCACAAAAAGAGGGATGATGATATTAGCAAAAGGGGGCAGGGAAGGAAGCATGTTGAACAGTAAAATTACAGTTCACAGTCCACTACAGGTACCTTCAGAAGACCAGAAATTTTGAAGAAGATAGAAAGTTCATGGAATCGGATTGACAGCAAAATCCCAGAAGAAACTGGAACCCAGGATACCAGAGGTAAGCTCAGGTTTTCCTAGGGGAACCTCGGAATGGCTCCAGATTTGGAGTCAACAAATACGAAGAACGATAGTGGGTAGTTGGGTAATAATCAAGAATTTTTTAAAGAATTATTTTTGAAAATAGTTGGGCCTCCTTTCTCCAGCTTAAACAGCTCTGATGCCTGACCTTAAGCCTAAAGTTTCAGGACTGTTCTTCCAAGAAAGTAGGCCAGTAGTTCAGTATGATACCCACTGAGGTGTTGGAACCTGAGAGAGAAATAGAGACACTAAAGCATGCTACTCCAGGGAAAAGCAAATTTGTCTCTTCCCAGTCAGCTTGGCTTCCTACCTTTGTGGAGTGCCTGCTTATCCATATGCCCTACCTGCTTAAATGGTACTGCTCTCCCATTTAAGGGAGAAGCTGCTTGAGAAAACAAACTCATACAATCTCAGGGAAAGTCCACACTCTCTCTATTCTTTAAAGCAATCTTCCATTTGCTAATATAAACAGAGATAAATCAGACAATTAAGGAGAATCAAGAGGATGGAAGAGAATTAAGATGAATAAAAGAACAACCGAACTCAGGTATAACTCAGAAGAAAAAACTTCAAAGAAAAAATGCAATTAGTTATTTCATTTTAAGATTTAAGAACACATTGCAGTGACTAATCATAGCTGCATTGAAAAAAAGGCAGAGAAATAGAAATGGTTTTGAAAATTATACAGAAAAATTTTAATGGAGGGGCTAAATAAAAATTTAGCAGGAATCAAGACTGAGTTGTTGATTTTGGAATTAAGAGGAGGAACTATCTGCGTATATGAAGCAAAAAAAAAAAAAATCTGGAATAAATTGAAAGAAAATTTAAGAGGCATGGAAAACATATCACAAAGTTTCTGCATCCATAAATATGAGTTCTAAAAGCAGAGATCAGGAACCCTGGGAAGGAGAGAATAATGAAAAAAATAATTGAAGAAAATTTCCTGAGCTGGAGAAAGATAATGAATTTTCATATTGAAAGAGCCTATGTAGTACCAAGCAAGATGAATGGAGAAAGATCTACATCTAGACACATCTGGTAAAATTTCAGAACTCTAAGGATAAAAAGAAAATCCCAAAATTACTGCCAGAGAGAGGGAATAAAATATGGAAAATCAGATAACTGAGTTCTTACCAGCCATGCTGAATCCTTGGGGATAATGTAACAGTGACTTCACCATTGGAGGGAAAATAGATTTGGACCTACATTTTCTATACCCAGCCACACTGTCTATCTTTTGAGGACAAGAACACTTTTTACGCTTGGAAAAACTATGCACCCTATATGGAAATATTTGAGGTAGTGTAACACAATGAAAAAGATAATCCAAGATAGAGGATATGGTGTTAGGGGGGTTGGAGGAGGAGGTGGGAGGAAACTGATAGCTACAGTGGCCGTCTTGGGCTTTCAAAAGGAAGTGAAGAACACTAGAAGGAAATTCAAGTTTTATTAGTCTAGAATACTTGAACATGTCCCCTTCAATCAGAAATGACTACATGATGTAAAATTACATTTTCTTCAGTGACTAGTATTTACATAATCACATCGTAAGTGCACTGAATTGATTTTTTTGTTTTTAGAATCAACCTAGAAAATACATAAAATGGGCTTAATGATAATTATGGAATAGAATGCATTATAAACCTTAATAATATAAAAGTAATAAAATCTATGAAATTAGGAGATGGAGGGTAACAAAGAAATGGTCAATGCTTATTTCTTCAGTGGACAGTTAATTGATAACAAGCATATAAAATTGGTAAATCAGGAAGCAGCCAGCCTGAGCACGAGTGAGATCCTGTCTCTACAAAAAATAGAAAAATTAGCTGGGTATGGTGGTGCCAGCCTGTGGTCCCAGCTACTTGGGAGACTGAGGCGGGAGAATCACTTGAGCCCAGGAGTTTGAGGTTGCAGTGAGTTATGATGATGTCACTGCACTCTAGCCTCTGGTGAGAGAGCCAGAGCTAGACTCTATCTCAAAAAAACAAACAAAATAAATAAATAAATAAATGAATAAAACAATAAAAAAACCTAGAAGGGAAATGGCATTAAAGTTAAACTGGTAGCTGCACTAGAAGTCTATTAACAGTTTAACAGTGTATTGCCATTTTGATGCAGGAGGGTAACAAAAAAAGACTTATTCATCTTGTGCCTTTGTAGCCTTTGAATTTCTTGAAAACCCTAAAGGCATGCATCACATTTATAATATTAAAAAGATCGCTTATGTGTTGTATCTACTTAGTTACAGTAATACTGCTATTTATGAAGTGAATACATTCCAAGGCGACATGCTTTTCAGAAACTATCTGAGGTGGAAATAGAGGACACATAGGGATTAATTCCAGGAAATTAGAAAGTTGCATAGAATACAGATGTGACTGTTTTTATGTAGGGTGCATAATTATTTCTTGATTGGCTCACACTATTGATTTTGAGTGTTAATTCCTGAATCCTTTCCATGAAATCCGACAAGAAACTCTTTTTAAAAAAATGTTTATTCTGAGTAATTTGAAAATACAGGAAAATTCTTAGTCCTTCATCCCTCCAATGCCTCTAAATAAGATGACGTTTTCTCTGATGTACTAATGTCCAGGATTAGAAAGCTGGTTTATCCTTAAGGTGGAAGTCATGTGATCAAGGAGAGCCTACCACTACTGGAGGCAGAGTGTATCTTCTAGAAAAGCTGGAAGAAGGAAGATGGAAATAGAAGTTGCCTTTCCCCCTTCTTCCTTCTAAAGATGAGGCTGATCTTTACTGAGGACCCATTGTGTGTCTCCCTCAGATGGTATTTGTTGAGTGAAAGAATTAATCTTATTTTGATGCCACTTCAATTTAAAGTTAGGTTGGCATCCAGTTTATGCTTTACATAGGTCATATGTTTTTTGAAAGCTTGGTTTTAGATCAGAAACATGATCTTTGGGGAAGTAGATTTCTAATTGTATATTTTTCAGATTTGATTATTTAAAAAATACAAAATCTTAAGGTATTATAAGCCTTTAAGAATTGAGAGTATTAACTGCAAAAGACTGTAAGACCTGGGTATACTATCTATAATGATTCTACTTGATTGTGCATAGTTTTCTCAGCAAGTTGGAGTGCTGAAACATCAAGATATGCAAATGTATAAACTAAAAATAATTATGAGAAATACTTTAAAATTAAGCATTTTACTGAAAGTTATGAGATTTATATGTGTAAGAAGGGGACAGGTTTCTCAAGTATATGAAAACAGATATTAAGTATAAAATTATATTTGGTAGTTCAATTATACCTTTAAACGTTTTGTAAGGTATTAGTTATTCAGTGCCTCGCCTTTAAACAGTATGACCCACCTTCACTGAGGGAAAAGAGGATAGGCGTTGATAGGCTTTATAAAAATATATGACTCTAATAAGAAACTGGTGATGGAGGAGTTAAAAGATATAAATGTGGGTTAAATTTTATTCTATAATGCATACTAGTGAGATATGTATTTCACATAAAAGTTGACAAATATTGTCTTCTGTTTTCTTATATTGCATTAGTTTTTGCTGGAGATTATTCGATAGTAACTGAGTATCTGAAATTTGGGGGGGAAGTTGAATGTAATTGTACCATTACTTCTTACATAGCTGAAATATTTTTATGATGACCAAAGAGGCAGTTCACAGCTAATATTGAATGAGATCAGTATTTCTTTATGTATATGTGTTCAAGGGTAGTGATGAAGTCTTGTATATATATGCACCTTGAAAACTTTGGAATATCATAGTCTGTGCTTTGAGATTTTCTTCATGTGAAGGCCTATCTATCTATGGTCAGCATCAGGTTAGTGGAAAAGGAAATGGTGCCCGTTTTGCAATTTCTGGCCTAGTCATTGGTGGATGGAGACAATTTAATTTAATACATTTCTTAATATATTAAATTATGAATTTAAAATGGGTAGTCTGATGATATAAAGGAAACAAACCTCAATTTCTTTCATACTCTCGTAACACAAAATACTTCTTTGACTTTGGGTAAGGTTTTTCCCCCATACACCAAGCAAGTAGTTCTTCTGTATCAGACACCAGCTGGTTGTCTCATTCAATTCTATTCAGACAGTATACCTGGAGATAACATCAGATTCCACAAGTTGAGGGCTTAGTCCCACAAGACTGTCACCCACTTCAGATGCCAGTTGCAAGCCCCAGGTGGTTGTACTGACGGACTGTAAATCAAGGTTCCCACTCTTTGGGTTTGATTAATTTGCTAGAGTGGCTCACAGACTAAGGGAAACACTTATATTTACCAGTTTATTGTAAAGAATATTACAAAAGATGCAGATGAAGAGAAGCATAGGGTGTGAGGTATGGAAAAGGTATGAGGAGCCTCTATGCCCTCTCCAAGCCTGCCACCCTCCAGTAACCTCCACTGTGTTTTACTACCTGGAGGCTTTGCGAACCTTTCCTTTTGGGTTTTTATGGAGGCCTCATTACATAGGCATGACTGATTAAACCATTAGCCATATGTGATGAATGTAACCTTCAGTCCCTCTCCCTACCTTGGAGATTGGGGGCTGGGGCTAAAAATCCCAACCCTCTAATCTTGGCTTGGTCCTTCTGGTGACCAGCCCCATCCTGAAGCTACCTAGGGGCTGCCAGCTTTCAGTTAACTCAATTAGCATACAAAATGACACGCTTATCACTGTGAACATAACAAGGATTTTAGAAGTTGTATGCCAGGAAATTGGACTAAGACAAGAGACTGAATGTATGTTTCACAATGTCACAGATAGTCTTTTGGTACTTGCAATAATTGCTTGCAGGCAAACCATTGAAGGTTTGTTATGACTAGGTTAGGCTAGAAATAAAGTGGTAATAGATGTCTTGAGACCAGACTGAAGGGAGCTGCTTGTCAGGGACCGGACCATCAGGGTACCAGAGGAGGAGAGCCAGTTACAGTGGGATTCCATGTTTACTTGGGTAGTTTTTACATCTGAATTATTCTCCATGGCTTTGATACTATCTTCAGTTACCAGGAGCTGTTTTCTTCAGTCCCCCAGAGTGGTAGAAATTGGTGACTCTAAAATGTTGGCTTTAAATTTAAGCTCTTTACCTTGTAATTTTAATTTTTATCCCCAGATCCCCTTCTACCCCCATCCTTGTGTGTGTGAATGTGTACGTGGTGTGTGGGCATGTTTTTGTGTAGTGTGTATGTCTTTTGGTTGGTAGGTAGCTGTTGCTTTGGATCAGAGGACAATTCATGTTTTGCTGACCAGATTGAAAGTGCTTGTACCATCAGCATATTTAACCTACTTAAAAACAAAAACATTGAAATATGTAATTTCTATTATGTATGTACTTGTTTTTATTTTTATTTTGAAAATATTGTACAATAGACAAATTTAAGGGGTTTGAATGTGACCTAAAAACAATAAATATTTTATCAGTTTTGTATACATAGAACCTATTGTGAAATACCAGAAAAAGAATGAATTTATGGTGTGACCCATCATGGGTAGAGACAACTAGTGCAAGTATCCAGCAGACACAACTACTACTGGAGATGTGAAAAGAGGATCACTGCTTTGCTTTATTTCTTGGCTTAGTATGTTACTTACATTCGGTCAAGACTACTTATATTCCATTCTGTACATAGGACACATGTGGATGAAATATTTTGTATTTAAACATAATAGTTCTCTTCTGCACTAAGTTGAATTTCAGGTTTTATTTATTATTTGGATTAGAGAAGAATAGAAAGGGACTAATCAGAGAAGAAAAAGAATTATTGAGGGTTTTAATATTTAAACTTTGGCAGGAATCGGGATTGAATTCCTTTAGATTGTAGACTTTTAGAGATGAACTAATTCTGTTTGCCATTGTATATCCAGTATGTAGTATAAACCCTGCCACCTAATAAGCACTCGGTAAATATTTGTATAAGTGAATGATCAAAATGCTAATGATGATCTTTCAAAAGTAAGTTTACTAGGGCTTTTTATAGTATTAGCCTTGAGAAAAATTTTATTTAAGCAATTAAATATTTTTAAATATTTAAAATATTATAAAATAATACATGTTCTCTTCATATTTAGAATATACTACTGGATGGCTTTTGCATTATTTTATTTCCAAGGTTACAAATTTATATATCCTTAACTTGAGTTTTAGATTCTTTGAAAAGTGGAAATGATGAGGAACTAAGGATAAATCTGGATACATGTTTTAAAACTGATGCTGATTTCAGATCTGTATTTTTAATAGACTTGTATCAATATATACATTTTGAGAGGTGAAATTGTTTCAGATTTTTTTCTAGTAGTTCTTATGTGGGTGGGTAAGACCATGACATTTGTTTTACCACCAATTATCTGTCTTTGTTTTGTTTGAAAATGTGAATTTTGAAGTGTTGCCATTTCTTAAATAGAAGAAAATATTTGGTGAGAACTGTTAGGTCTGGAGCCGAGAGAGAGACACAGAAAGCCTCATGTGTAGCAAAATGCTGATTATTTTGAGCATCTGGGTGCAGACGGGTGGAGGCGAAAAAGCATCCACGAGAGAAAAGGGAAGAGTCTTGGGTTTTATAGAGGGTTTCTCGGGTGGAGTAAGTGTGCTAGAACAGCCGCTTGTAATTCATTCAGAACAAAACTCCTTTACAAGGAAATGTTGATTAGAAAAAAGTTTTATGTGAGGGGAATAGACATCAGCAAAGTGTTAAGTCATGCAAAATGGTGTTGCTTGCTTATCAGCACATTGCTACTGTTTTTTTTTTTTTTTTTTGTTTGTTTGTTTTTATTAAGAGACAGGGTCTCACTCTCATCCAGGCTGGAGTACATTGGTGTAATCATAGCTCACTGTAACCTTAAACTCCTGGCTTCGAGTGATCTTCCTGCCTCAGCCTCCTGAGTAGCTGGGACTACAGGTGCATGTCACCACACCTGGCTAATTTTTAGAGTTTTTGTAGAGACATGGTCTCCCTATGTTGCTCAGACTGGTCAAACTCCTGGCCTCAAGTGATCCTTCTGCCTTAGCCTCCTAAAGGGCTGGGATTACAGTTGTGAGCCAGCATGCTGGGCCTTGACATTTCTGTGTATTTTTTATTTTGGCTTTCTTTTTTCTTGTTTGAGGAAACCATGCTGGTCCTAAATAAAATTGTAAATTTTGGAGTATTCCATCATCCAATCTAGGTATTTATTGAGCTTTTTTGTCCTTTGCCTCCTTTTTAACGAGGTGATCTTCTCTTCCCTTTGGACATTTGAATCTCATTTCAGTCAATGTATCTTTTATAATTTTAAGTTATTTTATATGTTGGTTTAATTCGTTTGCAAAGGTGGGTATGTTAACTATTATTTATACCTTTTTGGGGGGAGGGGCGATTGGCAAAAAATGAAAGGTCTTATGCCACTGAAATCCTCTTTTTTTGTTTTGTTTTTTTGTAGAGACAGGATCTCACTGTGTTGCCCAGGCTAGGTGAACTCCTGGGCTCAAGCAGTCCTTCTACCTTGGCTTTCCAAAGCGATTATAGGCATGAGCCACAGTACCCAGCATGAAATCCATTTTAGATAAATGGAAAGACAAATTTTTTGCCTGTAAAATGAGGTTGAACTGGAAGGTGACTCACTCTTAGGATGATAGGTCTTAAGACAGCTGTGTTATGAATCTCTTTTCACATCCTTTTGCCCAGGGTATCCTGCTGTGGCATAGGTAATCATATATATTAACAAAAAGGACTAGAAAACAAAGTTAAGGAGAAATTAATTATTTTTCTATATAACAACAAATTACAAAAATTCTGAAATTTAGATTCTGTTTATATCGAATACTTCCAATATCTTATTTCAGTGACCTAAAGATATAGTCAAGGAACAAATGTTTTTGTCATCAGAAATTATTACAAGTAGTAGCAATAATTTAAAAGGGATTAGGGTGCCTTACTGGATATCAGATGATTCTATTATTCATGCATTTGCTTATTTAATAAAAAAAATACTTAAATGCCTGCTCTATGACAGAGACTGCTGGCCCTGGGTGTGTATTGGCAAGCATCAAGTGTTGCCTGCTTTCTTGTGGTATGTAAGAGAGACAGATGATAAATGGCTTATAAACATCCATAATTCTGTAAGCAAGTTATAGTCACATATTTATTATTAAAAACTTAACAGGAAGTGTCAGAAAATATAAGAGAAGCACCCTGTAATCCTACAACAGAAGGAAAGGGGAGAATGAATGGTTTGATTGATTTGAGTCTTAAGAGGGGCCCCATTTCTTATCACATAAAGGATTTGGAAAGCCTATTCTTGGTGTATGGAGAAAGGAAGAACATAGGAATTCCTTGAACTCAAACCTACTCTTGCTTACGTTGGAGGAATATTTGTGAAAGGGAAACCTTGCTGATGACTTCTCTTAAGTCTAATGATGGAGCAGTTTATTTGAAGCATAGAAAGAATTGACCTGGAACGCAGGAAATGGTAGAAGCCAGTTTAATAGTTTTTCTTTAGACCAGATCACCACAGTGGAAATTATTTTATTTGAGAAGCCTCCAGATGCCAGGCATATCCATACATAAAAGTAAACACTAGATAAGGTCTAAGGGAAAACATTATAAAATCATTTTTTTGCCATTAATTCCACATAACCTTTGGAGTCAGACAATTCTAGATTTGAATCTGTATTTGACCCTGCTATATAACTGTGTGCCTTGTCTGACACTTGGTTTCCTCATCTGTAAAATAAGAATAATATCACCTGGAGGGAATATAGTAGCTGGTTCCAAGGATGAATTCTGGAGCCAGCTTCTTGGGTTCTAATCTTAGCCCCTCAACTTAAATATTAAGATAGCATAACTGATAATATTGGGCGAGTTGCTTAACCTCCTGTGCCCCAGTTTCCACATATGTAAAATGGGAATAATAATAACACCTTTTGGGATTATTGTGAGAATTAAATGAGTTAATATATACAAAGCATTTAAAATGGCATATAGTAAGCAAAATGTACTTACTATTTTTAAGTTATTGTTACACAGCTGGGTTGTTTTGAGGGTTAAATAACTATCAAAAAAAAAAAACCTTATATATTGCCTGGCACAGTAAATGTGCCTCATATCAGAAACTCTGTAGTAAGTACTTTAGCTCATCTAATCATCATATAAACCTGTTAAGAAGAAACCTTAGCCTTAATCTGTCTAGTTAACTGTACTTTGAACAGTTTCTTACTATTACAAGTTGAACAAGTATTATTCCATTTTGCAGATTAATAAACTGAAGCAGAAGAGAACTCCAAAATATCTTTCCACTGAAACAGGGCATCACTTTCAGGAGTATTATTTGCAATGTCATTCACATCATCACTTTTCTAGTTTAGATTTGGCCATATGAGTTAATATGTCTATTAGCTCCATCAATTTTTTTCCTGTTTTTTTTCCCCTTTTAAAAATTTTCTTCAGTTAGGTTAAGAAAATTGAGACTAGAAGAACTGTTCACTTTAGAATTATTAGCTTGATTAATCTGCACATTTGAGGGATCACTTCAAGTTCAGTTTGTATGGTACTCCTACAGGTGCAGGATAATTTTATTAATGGCACAGAGCACTAAACTTTGTTCCTTTTACAGTGCATTTTTCATATTCAAGATTGCATGAAGAAGAAATTTGACAATCTAATATATTTTCCTAAGAGGATCAATTACAGCAATGAATATAGTATAAATTGGCTCTTCTGTTACTCACTTTATTTGCTGTTTGATGATCCAGATAGAGTGTCTCTAAATTTCATTTATCTGGAATATTTTAGTCTCTTGTACTATTTATGATAAGGGAAAAACAGGCCATTTCTTTGGCTAGCAAATGAAGTTAAAAGCACTACTAGAAAATGAATAGACGTAAAATGGTGTGTTATGTCTTGCTTCAGTAATTGTAAATCATTTGAATGTTAAATCTTGTTCTGATAGATATTTACAAACAGATTAGTTTATAGAAAACCAGTTTACCATTACAAAAACCTACATAAGGGTAATTATTTTTGATACCCTCGAGTCTTAACTATAATATGTGTATTATATAATCCGTTTGCCTGATGTAGCAAATTTCTAATTTGGCATTATGATGCTCCTTCTTTGAGTCTTTAATACAGCCATTAATCTCACTAAGGATAAATTGCTGCGTAACCCACTTCAACCTCTTTTGTTCAACCAGGAAGCCAGACATGTTAAATAGCTTTTTAAAAAATATGTAATTATTTCTTTTTTGAAATTTTAGGATTTTAAATTTTGAAATGGTAAAATAAGAGACTTTATTTTGTCTGTTGAAATTACTTGACAGAAGTTTGCTTTGGAATAGAGCTTCTGTATCTTTAAAAAATACACTGTGAGTCACCCCCTGCTCTTTTGGTAGATGCCTGGCTAGTGAACAGCTAAGCTGCTTTAGGCATGTAATAGAACATTCCATTTCCTGTTCCCTTGCTGACACAGAGGAGTGTTCCTGCTGGCAATGATCTAATCATAGTGCAGTAAGAAACATGGCAGTTTGATAAAACATGGTGGAGACAGCGGCTGAAATGGAAGCATATGTTCTAGAAGACATTCTTGAGGTAGGGCTAGGTTTGTAAATGAAATGAAAGTTGAAATCTGAACAAAGAAATCTTATCTGCCGGAATTATTTTACAGATGAATAGATTAGAGGAGAGAGCAAAGAGAAGCAGAGCATAAAAGCAAGACAGGGTCAGACCTTATTCCGTGTGAGAATGTGTCAGTGTGGTTCACATGATTACTAAAGGAGTCTAGAATTATTTTGTTTAAACCTCATGTTTCACAAATTGTAGATGTATGTTTGGTAGGGAAAAAGGGGGCTCAGACTTGATAAAAAGCCTTGTGCTGGTGCTGACCTTTAGATTAACTCATTAGAAGGTGGGGTCTGCAAAGCAGCTTTGAGTAGGTTTAGTATCATATGTCTTAGAATTCATTTACATATCTAAGCCTAAAGCTTTTCTTGCAGTTAACTATTAAGAACAGCTGGTTATTTTAACTTTAAGCATATATATTAATCTGATCGATTAATTTAACTGGTACACTCTGGTCCTAGATTTTTCATGTGACTCTGATTATTATAAAATAAATTATTAAATTTAAAATTTAAAACCCCTGAAATTTAGGACACTAATGCTAGAGAACTATCAATAAAAATTTTCTGTAATTTGAGT
Organism: Eulemur rufifrons; assembly: GCF_041146395.1. NCBI lineage: Eukaryota > Metazoa > Chordata > Mammalia > Primates > Lemuridae > Eulemur > Eulemur rufifrons. The sequence continues at coordinate 21,726,809 of NC_091006.1, forward strand.
TATGAGAATCTTAAATTATATTTCCTTTTTTTTTCTGGTTATATCAATTTTATAAGAACCTATTTGAGTATAAATCAGTCCAAGGAAATAACATGTCAAAGTCAAACTATAACTGATTTTGGCCTTGGGTATAGTATACTATCAAAAATTTGTATTTATAGTATAGATATTTAAATCCCGTATTCTTATCTGTGAGGTTGTAGGATATTTATTTTCTTAATTAAGAAAAAACTGGCTAATTCAGATAAAGAGGCTTCAAAGTAGAGAGTGGTATTCCTAATACTTAGACTGTTGAAAATTTATTAACTATTTCACTGTCTACAGGAAGAGATTTTATTGTGGGGAGAAGGTTTGGGAGAAGAAGCTGCAAAGGGAAGCTAGGCGGGGTTAGCAGGAGAAAAAAGCCTATGCGCATTATAAAGTGCTGCATGATCAATGAGTATTTTCTGGAGTCCCTCAGTGTGTGCTTGGAGCTGACATTGCAGCAAGTCTCATGGTGGTTCTGCAGAATGAAAACTGATTCCATTGTATTATCTTCCTCCTTGCAGACACCTGCCAACAACATGCTTTTTCCCCCTTTTCTAAGAGCTGCTGTTTGAATTGAATTGTGGTTAATTTTTATTCTTTTCCTTTTGTAAAAAAATATTTTACTTTGATACTATTAGTGAGTTTTTTAAAAAAAATGGTGTGATAAAATTATTAGAAATAGTGGTATACACATTCATCAAGGGACTCTAGTAATTATGGGTGGTCACATGACTTTTTAGTGGCTCAGTTTGAACACGTCTAATTAGATTATAAAGTTCTGGTGGTGGCTTTCGATTCGCTTTTTAAAAATTTGTTGCTTCAGATTTTAAAGAGGTGTACTTTATAGTTCTTGATAAATCTATTTGACAATTTTTTTTGACATTTAAAATTTCAATATGTAACAGATTTTACAAGTCCTATTTATTTTCTAGAGAAAAATCCACTTGAACATAGTTTTGTGGTTTTAGTCTAGATTTTTTAAATGCTGTCTCAACAATTTGCTTTTCATTATTTCCATTAAAATTGTTTAGTGTCATGTTAGGATTTTGCATTACTTAATTTACTAACTGTTACTAGTCATTAAAATAATCTTTGCAGTTTTGATTGTCCTAATTTTCAAGCTGTCTTAATTTGGTTTCTGTATACCTGTTGCATTAAACTATACTAAATGAGTAGTTTTCTCTCTTTATTTCAAATATTATTTGATTTAATTATTTGTCAATAATTGACAGACTAGATATGAAAATTTTCCAAGTAGTAATAAAAGAGGCTTCTTTTCCAAAATTATAAAGTATTCATGACCTAATACTAAAAATAAAAGTGCAAAGAATAAATTTGCTAACTCTGAAGCCAAATTTACCATTTTCTAAAGCACCTCATATTGCAAGTAAATAGATATGTATTACATAATGAGATTTCCAGAAGAATATTTTGTTTTTTCAAAGGAATAACTCCTTGAATAAATGTCCAATAATGGCTAATGAAGTTCATCTGCACAACACACTGACAATTTTATTATTGTACTTAACACACTGCCACACTAGAAAAAATTTTTTTTTCCTTTTAGGCCACGGTGTTTTATTACAAAAATGGAATAAAAACTTGAAAAACAAAATGATTCTTTCTAATTTAATGAAAAATTTGTTATTTTTTGTTGTTTTCTGTGCATGAGTTATGCAACTTGAAAAATAGTTCAAGTGGCTCCCAAGGTAAAGAGATGTGTGAGTTACTTATGCTTCACAAGGCCCCAGGCTCAAAACTAGTGTGAATTAAATACAACTCACATGGCAGTTAATGTGTTAATATTGAGCTATTTCAAGTTCATTAATGTAATTTCACCTTTGTGATTCTATTTATTGAGCATATGAGATTTTATGTAGATTCTGTTTATTTACATTGAATTAACTTTGAACTGTTATTTTTCTGTGTTTATAATTTCATCTTTTGAAGCATAAGTTTTTTAAAGGTGCTCTTGTTAAATCTTAGTAAAAAGAAACTTGAGGTCAGTACCATTAGTGTATACAGTGCAAATTCTCATAATGCTATGGTTTACCTTTTAAACTGTGATTGCTTGTTATATATATACACACACACTCCCCCCATGTTTTTAAGTTATATTTTAGATCTTTAAAATCTTAAGTAAAATGTTGTGTCTAAAATTTATAATAAAACAAGGAGAGGTTGATTTCAGCTTACATCATTGCTTTTCAGCAGTCCAAGGTAATGGATTAGATAGAATAACTTGGTTATTTAAGTTATCCAAATAATACAGTCAATAATTTTCTTCTTCACAGCAAAGTGTTTCTGTTCTTTCTGCTCACCTTCCGTAAAAGAAACTAAAGCTCAGGAAAGTAGCCAAATACAGATGGTAGAAAAAGGGCTGAGAGCCCATATAAATACCTCTTCTCTTGTTCTGTTTATGTTGTTTTTCCTGAGACATGATTATAAATTTAGAATTTTGATGATTTCCCTGTATGTTATATGTAATAATGGATCTTAATACTTCAAAAAAAATCAATAGGAAGCAGAAATCTTCCAAATTTTTCTTTCTTTGTACAACCACATTTGCATGATCAAGGGCTGTATATATAAACCTGAGGTTTATATTACATGTATAGGCTTAAAAAAAAATTTTTTTTAATCCCTTTTTATTTTTTAAGAGACAGAATCTCACTCTGTCACCCAGGCTGGAGTGCAGTGGCGTAATCATAGGTCACTGCAGCCTTGAATTTCTGGGCTGAAGCAATCCTCCCTCCCACCCCACCCTCCTGAGTAGCTAGTAGCTAGGACTATAGGTCATGTGCCACCATGCCCAGCTAGTAGGCTTTTTTATGTGAAAACATCAGACAAGTTCAGCATGGTGTCACGTGCCTATAATCCCAGTCACTTGGGAGGCTGAGGTGGGAATATTGCTTTGAGCCCAGGAGTTTGAGAAGAGCCTGGACAACATGGCGAGACCTGGCCTCTAAAAATAAATAAAATCATGAAACAGATGGTTACTACATATTCTGTTTTATTACTTATAATTGGACCACATTTAGTCGTCTTAGAAATGAGAAATTTTTACAAATACTTCTATCTTTTAACTTTAATTAAATTCAGAATACTTTGTTCAGGGTACAGTATTTAATATATTTTTTGTTTTAAAAGAGTAGCACTTTTTATGAAAATAGAAATATATATAGTATTAAGTATAATAACAACTCACATGCCCAATCTTTTTCCTTTGTCAACTAAAGCCAGGATCTGTAGCTTCATCTGTACTCGACATTACAGGTTATAGTAATTTAAGGTAAAAACCCCAACTCTCTATGGTTGCTCCTTAGAGAGACAGTGGATTGAGGATTTGACTAAATCCTTTAGGTTAGAACTGAATTAAGAGTCAGATTTAAGCAAAATAAGTAGATTTATGATGGAACCATTTCTTGGCTGTTTTTGTTTTTAAAATAACATTGAAAAAATCTCAGAGAAGTTATTATTTGCCTTTGATTTGTCAAGATTATGGACTAATGGTAAATAGTGCATTCTAGTTAAAAAAGGAAAGCCACTTGCCGTTTACCATAAAAATTATTTTTGGTAATGATATCAAATCTCCATGTAGTAGACTCTTTTGATGGGTACTTGCTATATTTCTTTATATTCTATGAAATATGTTGCCTTATGTAATGTACATCGTTTATATACTATACTAGTGTTTTGTGGATTTCTAAAGTGCTATATTTAGTGTAACCATGGTGATATTTTTCATTAGGAAAAGTTGGACTGACTCTTAAGACCTAAGTATAAGTTGGTTTAGATACTAAAAAGTTTAGCTATAATAAATAGGTAAATTTTATGAGTTGTTGTAAGTAATATTTTCCATTCATTAAGAAGTTTTTGGAACAAGGTGAGAAATGCTAGACCAATTGAATCTTACAGTTTCACTCAAATATTTATTGAGTACCTATATTGTGCTAGGTACTTGAAATTCAATGAGGTTAGTACAGCTAGTTTTTCTTCACAAAGGTAAAAGTACAAAAGAAGAAGAAATGTCTGCCATTGCAGATGCATATTTGAATACTAGAATTTTCCTTCATTGATTCCATCTGAATAGTTTGGAACCCATGTTTTCAGCAGTGTCCGTACAAAGCTTATATCCATTATGCATTCTGAATTTTTCAGTAAGCAGATATTTTCCTTTATCTCGGCACCTTTATGTTGTCTTTTTTGTGCATATCTCTTAGTTATATATATATTTATGAATGTGGAGCTGTCAAGAACATCCCCTGGATCCCATTTTCATCTTTAAAACACTGTGTGTGTGTGTGTGTGTGTGTGTGTATGTACATACAACACACACTCTCACATATGTGCTTAGTGTATGTGCTTAGATATACTCTACATACCTACATCCCCCCCTCCCCCCCCCCCCCACACCCCTTTGTGTTCCTGCTACAGATTGAGGATCCCTTATTCAAAATGCTTGGGACCAGAAGTGTTTTAGATTTTGGATTTTTTTAGATTTTTGAAATATTTGCATATATATAAAGAGGTATCTTGGGGATGGGACCCAGGTCTAAACATGAAATATATGTTTCATATGCATTTTATATATGTAGCCTGAAGGTATACAATATTTTTAATAATTTTGTGCATGAAACAGATTTGACTGCATTTGATTGTGACCCATTACATGAGGTCAGGTGTAGAATTTTTCACTTGTGGTGTCATGTTGGTGCTCAAAAAGTTTTGGATTTTGGAGAACTTCAGATTTCAGATTTTCAGATTAGGGATGATCAGCCTGTATATTTTGCTGTATGAATACTCTTATTTGAAAGTCCGGTTTCTTTTAAGGATGTGACAGAAGTTGCAACATTGCTTTCATGCACTAACTTTGGGGGAATGTTTAGGGGAATAGTATAAGACATGCTTATGTTAGTTAATAATCCTTACAAAGAAGACTGATGTTTTAATGAAACAGCTTGCAAAAAGGTAGTATAACTAGAATTATGTTAATTGGTCTATTACTCTTATGTGAAAGTAAAGGCAGGCTTGTACAATGTGCTGCTAGTCCCACAATGATCTGTCTTAGTCTTGTAATTAGTGTGTGCTATGGAGTATGAATTAGAAGAGGTCTCCATCACTTATTATCTACAATATACGTGCAGCAACACTGGCAGTTTACTGGTTCTGAATTATGAGAGGCCTTTGTTTTGACACTTGACAAAAGCTATTCTTATATGAAGTGTAGATTACTTCATCGTTGGTAAACATCAAAGTCCTGTTAAGCATTGGTTTTGTTTAGTATGTAGTTTCCACATTTACCAAACCATAGGCTTTTCACAAGTTGTTCATAAATGTTAAATGTCTGTGAGGTGGTAAATTTTGGTTTCATGAGTGGTTGGATTAATATTGGCCATTAATAATTTGGTCATGGAATCAAACTTCTAACTTGCTGGATATGAGTTATAAGGAGGATGCCATGCTCACATAGTTATATGGTGTCAATAGTAAAGCACATTAGCTGCTATTTATTGAGTATTTACATTACTATATGTAGAGGAGCTGTGCCAAGTGCTTTATAAGCAGTTTTATTTAATCCTCTGTGGGTGAGGTAGGTGGGGAGGTAGGTACTGAAGGCTGGTAAGGAATAAATGAGGGTAATCTGTGTAAGTATTTAGCACAGCACTTAGCATGTAGATACCATTTAACTGTTACCTATTTTTTAAAGTGATGATAACCCTCATCGACTATCCTTATGCCATCATCTCATTGACAGATGAAAATTTAAGCCTCAGAGATGATTAGAGCAAATTTTGAAATTTTTTTGGTCTTAGGACTCTTTTTCACTCTTGAAAATTAAGGGCTCAAAAGAGTTTTTGTTTATGAGAGTTATATCTATCAATATTTACTATATTTGAAATTAAAAATCAGAAAATTTTATAACATTTACATATTTATTCATTTAAAATAATAACCCATTACATAATAATATAACTTGTATAAAAAATAATGATTTCCAAGAGAAAAAACTAGTGACATTGTTTTACATTTTTCCAGATTTAAGTATGGCTTAACAGAAGGTAACTAGTCTCTCTCTCTCTCTCTCTCTTTCTCTCTCTCTCTTTTTTTTTTTTTTTTTTAAAGAGACAGGGTCTCCCTGTGTTGCCCAGTCTGGAATGCAGTGGCTATTCACAGGTGTGATCATACCACACTGGAGCCTCCAGTGGGCTCAAGTGATCCTCCTGCCTCAGCCTCCTAATTATAACAGCTGGTACTATAGGCACATGCCACTGCATCTGTTATATCTGTTTTATATTCACTCTGTTGCAATACATTATTTTTGGTTGAAGTTTCTGAGGAAAATCCAATGTCATGCTGATAATGAGGATAAAAAGGGGAAGAGTATTTTAATAGCCCTTTCAGATAATTGTGGATATTCTTCTTTTATACCACTCCTAAACTAAAAGTGTTAGTTTCTTACATGTTAGTTTTAGCATGGAGTCTGAAACAGTGAAGTTTCTGTATTTTGTTAGATTAAAATTCACTGGTTTATTGTGTACTTTGAATGTATCAAAACGATGCATGATTTGTAACATCATACATGGACCATTGGAAAATACTGGTTCCTTTTATTCTATGATAAGAAAAAAAATCACATTTCCTAATATCACCGCTGATCCCAGAAAGTCAAAAACTGGGAAGCTGTCACATTCATGGTGTCAGATATGTTTTCCAAAATTCTATTTTTTTCTTGAAAGCTTGAATTTTATCATTGATGGCAAAGAATGTGAATTGTTTTTCTTGAAATGAAAGGCTCACTTCATTAATTTTTGAGAAAATGTCTGCCAACCGTAGTATGTCTTAAGAAAAAAAAATTGTGTCCCATGAAATAAAGTAACTGGTTCAGCTCACAATTGCTTAAGTGTTTTTCTTATGACAGCTACCATTCTTAGGTATGTAGTAGAAGTCCTTTCTATTTTGTCACACAGAATATTAAAAAGTTATATACTCAAGGTTGAAAATTTTAAAAATTGATACTTTTAACTGTTTCACAAAGGAAACTGGCATTGTTTTCTTCTTTCTTTTTTAAGATTGTGAGTACACAGCAAAGAAGAACATGACAACTACTAGCTAACGCTTTAATTCATGTTAAGAAGCCACTAGTTTTATACACCATTGCTTTTGCATCATCAGTGTGAGTGAGTGTCAACACAGTGAAACAGGCAAATAACCATCTTAGTATTATAAAAGTAGTTTTGACCTCATAGACTCTCTGAAAGAGTCTTGGGGATCCTCATAAATCCTGTGGATCATACTTGAAAACCTGCCAGTTTCTACTATATTGCCCAAGTAGTTTACAGTCAATAAGGGGGCAAAACTAAGAGTTAAGTCTGCTTGATCCAAATGTATTCTCTTACCATTTTATCAGATTTATTAATTCACCCACTTCTCTAATCTCTTTGATGTACTCCTGTAAGTCACTATTCTTCAACTACAGTCTAGCAAGTTTAAGAAGTAGGAAGAAACTTTGTGTGGTAATTTGCATGGTAATTTAAATATTGCTTAATTTAAATATTGCTTTAAAATTATTCCTGTAAGTCTTAGATTAATCATTGGGAATTTCTGAAAGTAAGGAGTTTGAAGATCCCTGAGTGACATAGGTAGTGAGTGAGAATCTAGAAATAAGTAGAAAAAATTTTTGCTTGTAGAAAAACAATAAATAGTAAGAATGTTTTGATATTGATAAAGAGAATAATTAAACACTGAAATAGATTTGTAAATTCTGTCAGATCTTACACTGCAGTTTTTTTTTTGTTGGGTTGTTTTTTTTTTTTTTTGAGACAGAGTCTCACTCTGTTGCCCAGGCTAGAGTGAGTGCCGCGGCGTCAGCCTAGCTCACAGCAACCTCAAACTCCTGAGCTCAAGCGATCCTCCTGTCTCAGCCTCCCAAGTAGCTGGGACTACAGGCATGCGCCACCATGCCTGGCTAATTTTTTCTATATATATTTAGCTGTCCATATAATTTCTTTCTATTTTTAGTAGAGATGGGGTCTCGCTCTTGCTCAGGCTGGTCTGGAACTCCTGAGCTCAAACGATCCGCCCATCTCGGCCTCCCAGAGTGCTAGGATTACAGGCGTGAGCCACCACGCCCGGCCTTGTTGGGTTGTTTTTTTTTTTGAGACAGAGTCTCACTCTGTTGCCCAGGCTAGAGTGAGTGCCGCGGCGTCAGCCTAGCTCACAAGCAACCTCAAACTCTTGGGCTCAAGCAATCCTACTGCCTCAGCCTCCAGAATAGCTGGGACTACAGACACTTACCACAACTCCGTAGTAATTTTTTTTTTTTTTTTTTTTTTTTTTTTTTTTAATTTTTGTAGAGACAGGGATCTCGCTATGTTGATCAGGCTGGTCTGGAATTCGTGGCCTCAAGTGATCAGTCTTCCAAAGTGGGATTTTAGGAATGAGCCAACATGCCCAGCTTCAAAATTTACTTTATATCTTCCTGTTTTGTTTATATAAATATGTATATTTATATGTACTATATTTTTGCCACAATTTACTTTTGACATTGATATTGGAATAAATATTTTCACTGGAAAAGAGAAGTGTCAATAATATCTGCACATTTTTCTACTTCTCAAATTCCAACTCTTCACCACCCCTGAATTCCCAGGAACTGTTGAATTGAGAAATAGTGTTAGGCGAGTGTTAAACTGTTTATGGTGTTCTGTGTTGTATGAATTCCTCATTTATTTTCTGACCTTTTGTCATTCAGCTTCTTTCTCTCAGTTTTGGTATCTGCTGCCTGCCTCATCCTGATTTCTTTTTCTGGCTACAGATTGTCCAAGTGTTGATCCCCGACCAGTTTTTGGGTATTGCTGCCAGCCTAACTCCTTAATTTCACACAGACCTTCTCATTTATTGACCTTATTCTTCTAACTAATGTTTACCCTTTGCTGGTTCTAACCTTGAATCTGTCCTATTGCCACGTCCTTAGACCTTGTCACATGTTCTACATTTTAATTTATGTCCTGTCATCCATCATAATATAAGACCAGCATGTATTTGTGTAAAGTGTTTAAACAAGTTTGAGAAATAGTTTCTAAATTCTAATATTTTATAAGGAAATACCAGTTAAGATTTTCTGAAAACCTGTGCTATGTTTAAATGTTCACACATATTGGAAAATTTTCCTTTTTAAGATTTTGTGTCACATTTGTGCAATATTTTGTTTTTTCAAAATATCTGTATCAGTTTCTCCTGTTGTTTTTAGTTTTTTCCATGTAATAAAGGAAAATAACATTGTATAGAAAGGTACTCTCTTCTGTAAAACTTTATCCAATTAGATGACCAAAATATTAAGATTAAGCCCAACGTGTATCATTTTTTAAAATCTTAACAGGAGGATCATCATTTCTTAAGTATTTTATGAATTATAAAAAGTATATATCTTTTAGGTAAATAGGAATGCTGAATCATGTCTATTGATTTTAAATATTTGTAGACTATGTTTAATGGGCTTCCTTTTTCATTGTTCTGAGTCTTTAGTGCTGTGAATAGCTTTATTCCTCTTGGCGTCCTCAATGACTTAACAGTGTATTTTGAACATAGTGAATGCTTGTTTTTCATTTTAATTTGAATTATTCTTGTACTGTGAAGGAAACACCATCCTCTTCCCCCGCCCCCCCACCCCCTTGGGAATGTGTTTGAATTCTTGGCTTTGTTTAAGTGTATATATAGAGTAATGAAGAACTAAGAGTCATTCATATTAACTGTGATCAGTAGGTTGGGGTTTTAAGGATTATAACCTTTGTATAGCATTTGAAATACTGTAAGTTTTATTTTACTGTGTTTTATAATCTCTAAAATTAAGTTGTTTCATATAGTTTCTCCAGGATCCCCTCTAGATATAAAAGTCTATAATGAGATTTCTTAAGGCAGTGGCTTCAATAACTTCTAAACAAAATGTTTGAGATGATGGTGTTTATCTCCTGTACATTTCAGAGAAACTTTATAACTCATTCTACTGTGTTATTTCACATTTAAGAATCAAATTCAAGCTCAGTTTGACACTTGAACTATATATTATTTGACTTTGTTCATTTAACTTTACAATACTTAAACTGCTTGCCTTTACATTGTATCCTAATACCTAATTATTGCTCATGTTGTCTACCTTCTGCTCTCTTCACCATCTTCATCATTCAAAGTCCTACTTACATCCCCCTTCTGTAGGGTTTTCTCCCTCTAATCTTCTTTGACATTCATTTTATCCTACTCTTTTGTGCTTTGAAAAAGTAATGTAAGACCACATATATTTAAAATATTTTATGGTCTCTTATGTCCTTATTGAAATGGTAAATTCTTTAATATAGGGATCTGAGCTCTCTTTAAATTACAAAAAAATTTATGTAAAAGATACTTCATCCCCCGAAAAGATTTGAAGTAGTTTATGAGAGACTATACTGAAAAAAAAAAAAAAATTAGTAAATTAAGACCAGAGGAAAAAGTTGTATACAGAAAAGTATATATAGTATATAGTTATTAAACTTAGATCAAATTAACTAGCAACCAGTGCTAAATTCGAAAACTTGATGAGTTTGAGATTTGTGTAGTCCGTACGTAACTCCATAGGCATACCAGATGATTTGGAGAACTCATATTTTCTGACACTTACGTCTGAGAAAAAATTATTTCTTGGGCCCTTATAATGGAGGTACTGCTTCTTATAATAGTTAACTTTTTCAGCATTCCTAAAATAAATCATAAGCTTCAAGGATTTACTGATAAAATGCAATTCAGTTAAAAAAAAATAATGTAGTGTAAGTATAATACATGGTTTTCTGATGGTCTTGTTTGTTCCCAGGGTAAAATTTTATTTTTTTAAATTTTTTTATTGATAATAATTGTACATATTCATGGAGTACATGTTATATTTTGATACTAGCATATAACATATAATGATCAAATCAGGGTACTTGGGACATGATTCACCCAAAACGTTTATCATTGCTTTATCTTGAGAACATTTGAAAATTTCTAGCTATTCTGAAATATAATAAATTATTAACTGTAGTTGCCCTATTGCACTGTTGAACACACTAGAACTTTTTCCTTCTATTTAACAGAATTACCCCTTCACCAACACCTCATCATTACCCCTTCCCACCACCCTTACCAGTCTCTAGTAGCCGCCATTCTAGTCACTACCTCCTTGAGATCAATTTTTTTTAGGTCCCATATATGAGTGTGAAAATGCAATATTTGTCTTTCTGTGCCTGGTTTATTTCACTTAAAATAATGTCCTCCAGATCCATCCATGTTTGTTCCAAGGATAGAATTCAGAACATCCAGAGTCAGACTTAGAAATGTTTTTTGTATAATCCATATAATATTGGCCCACACAGTGAACATGACAGACACACACACATACATTTATTTACATTTTTGTTAATTTATTTAAGCACTGTTGTGTAGTTTTCACTCTAAGTGTTTTATGTTTTTGATATTATTGTATAATAAATGCTAGTTCTTTTTATTTTACAATTGTTGCTTGTGTATAGGAATACAATGGATATTTGTATATTGATCTTGTATCCCGTAGGCTTACTAAATTCACTGGAGTTTTATTTATTTGCTGGCTCCTAGGATTTTCTATGTACTTTGTCATATATACAAAATAAGTCAGTTTCTACCTCCCAGCCCATTGTTGCGCCTTGTAATTCTTTGGGTAGGACCTTCAATAAAATGTTGAATAGAATCGGTGACTGTGAACATCCATGCCTTGTTTCTGATCTTAGGAGGAAAAGGATTATCTTTCAGAATTAAGTGTAATGTTACCTGAAGTTTTTTCTTGATTCCTTTATCTAGTTGAAGATGTTCCCTTTATTCCTAGATTGCTAAGAGTTTTATCATCAAGGGGTATTGAATTTTATCAGCTTCTTTTATCTGCATCTTTTGAGATGATTGTGCCTATTATTCTGTTATTGTGTGAATTATATCATTTGCTTTTTAAAAAATATTAATATTTACCAGGGGTGAGTAAGAATATTAGTTGACTTTGTATTTTAAACTAACTTTGTAATCACAAGATAAACTCCACTTGGTCATGATGTATGACCCTTTCTATATATGGCTAGCTTGGATTTGTAATATCCTGTTAAGGATTATTGCTCTTCACAAGGCTTGTTGGTCTTTAGTTTTCTTGTAGTATCGTTGACCATTTTTTTGCATCAGGGAAATACTATCCTCATAAAGTGATTGGGAATATATGTTTTTCCTTTTTCTGAAAGTTTATGTATAATTGATTGAACTGACCAGTGAAGACACCTGCACTTTAGAGTTTTGTTTGTGGGGAGCTTAGATTATTATTTGTAACCTTTATTCTTTTATGCTATTACAATTAAAAGCTTTATATTTCCCTCTATGTACTGCTTTAGCTGTATACCACAAATTTTGATGTATTATATTTTCATTAGTATTTAGTTCTAAATGTTTTCTAATTTCCTTTGTGATTTCCCCTTTGACTCATTCTGCCTTTCTTAACTGGGGTTTCATGGGAGAATTGATCTCTAATGCCTGAGGCTATTAGGTGTTCTGTTCTCTCCCGTGCCTGCATGTTGGTATTACTTATATGCCATTTTTGGGAGAATTGGGAAAGTAGTCACTCATAGACTTCCAATTTAATTATGTGTGGTCAGAGAATATACTATAATTTCAGCTTTTAAAAATTGTTTTATGCCCTCGAATATGGTCTGTTTTGGTGAATGAATGTTCCACTTTAAAAGAGTATGTTTTCTGTAGTTGTTGTATTGAATGTTCCATAAATGTCAGTTAAATTATGTTAGTTAATGATGTTGAAGTCTTTTATATCTTTCCTGATTTTCTGTCTGTTTGTTCTGTTAGTACTGAGATGTCAATATTGAAATCTCCAACTGTAATTGTGGAGAGCCCCTTCTTCCTTTCTGATTTGTCAGTTGTTACTTTATGTGTTTTGGAGCTTTGTTATGAGGTACATACACATTTAGAATTATTGTGTCTTCTTGCTGAATTGTTCCTTTTATTGTTATGATATGTCCCTCTTTAGCTTTATTAGTATTTGTTGTTTTTTGCCTGAATATAGATTATCTGATATTAATAATAGCTCTACCAGCATTCCTACCATTAACGTTTGCTGCATGGTTTATCTTTTTCTATTGTTTTAACCTATCTCTGTCTTTATATTTAAAGTGTGGTTCTTTTAGACTGCATGTAGATAGCTTTTGCTTTTTTATCCATGCTGTCAATCTTTGCCTTTTAAAGAGCGTATTTAGTTCACTTTCATTTAATATAATTATCAGTATTTTATGTTTTAAGTCTGCCGTCTTGCTGATTGTTTATTTGTCCCATTTGTTATTTTCTTTTTTCCTTTGTTCATGCCTTTTATTAGATTGAATACTTTAAATTGTTTGTTTTTGTACATCTTTAATTTGACATTTGTAATTTAATTTTTAATTGATATACATACTTATAGTGTACAACATGATGTTTTGAAGTATGTATATATTGTGGAATGGCTAAATTGAGCTAATTAACATGTATATTACCTCACATCCTTATTATTTATTTGTGGTGAGATCACTTAAAATCTTTCTTAGCAATTTTCAAGCAAACAATACATTGTTATACACCGTAGTCACTATGTTGTACATAGATCTCTTGAAGGTCTTCCTGTTTAATTGAAATTTCATATCCTTTGACCAGCATCTTCCCAATTCATCCCTTACCCTTTCTTCCATTCCCTGGTAACTACTCTCTTTACTGTTTGCTTCTAGGAGTTCAACTTTCTCAGACTCTACATATGAGATCACGCAACATTTGTCTTTCTGTGACTGGCTTGTTTTTTCTGAGTGTAATATTCTCGGAATTCCTCCATGTTGTTGCAAATGACAGGATTTCCTTCTTTTCTAAGGCTAAATAGTATTCTATTATGTATATGTACCACATTTTCTTTATCCATTCATCTATTGATGGGCACTCAGATTGATTCCTTATCTTGGCTACTGTGAACAAATGCTGCAGTCAATATGGATGCAAGTGCAGATATCTCCTCAACGTATTGATTTCATTTCCTTTGACTACATACCCAGAAGTGGCATTGCTGGATCATGAGGTAGTTCTATTCCTAATTTTTTGAGGAACCTCTATACTGTTTTCCATAATGGCTGTATTAGTTTACATTCCCGTCAGCAGTGTACAAAGGGTGCATTTTCTCCACGTCCTTACTGGCATTTGTTAACTTTCATCTTTTTGGTAATAGCCATTCTAACAGGTGAGAGGTAATATCTCATTGTGTTTTAACTTGCGTGTCCTTGATTATTAGTGATGATCAGTTTTTCATAAACCTGCTGGCCATGTGTATATTTTCTTTGGAGAAATGTCTATTCAGGTCCTTCGCCCATTTTTTAAAATCAGATCATTTGTTTTCTTGCTATTGAGTTAACATCCTTGTATATTTTAGATACTAATCTCTTATCAGATGTATGGTTTGTAAATATTTTCTCCAGTTCCATAGGTTGTGTCTTCACTCTGTTGACTGATTTGTTGGCCATACAGAAGTGTCTTAGTTTGGTGCAATTCCATTCATCTGTTAGGTTATTAAGTATGAAATGTCTGATTTCCTTAAGTAATAAGACAGTTGGTATCTCTGACATTTCACTTTGGCACTTCTTGTTTTATTTTTATTGTGATGGCTCATCCCATTCTTTCAAACGCACAGTTTGGCTTATGATTATCTGTCAAAAATTTTTTTAGAGCAATTTTTGTAAAACCCTGAATAAGTCAAAAATTCAAGTTAGTTTCGAATATGAGTTCTGTCATGGAACCAATGCAGCACAGATAGCTCTAACTGTCAATGATGTGTTTGGGAAGGATGTGGCTAATGAATGCACAGTACACTGATCGTTTGAAAAGTTCTGTTCTGGTGATTTTAATCTTAAAAAGGAGCCACATGGGTGACCTGAGACCAAGGTGCATAATAATGAGCTGAAAGCTGTAGTGGAAGTGAATCCATCTCAACCTCATGTGAATTAGCAGCAGTGTTTGACATTGCTATTCCAACAGTATTTAACCACTTGAAACAAATTGGCAAGGTGAAGAAGCTGGATAGATGGGTTCCACATGAATTAAATGAACATCAGAAGAGAAATTGTCTCGAAGCTTCACTTTCTTTTGTGTCACGACATAAAGGTGAACCATATTACGTGTCATGAAAAATGGATTCTTTTTGACAATCACAAGTGTCCGGCACTTCCAGGCTGTGAACTACTTCTTGCAAGGAAAAATATTCAATTCTCAACAAGCTATGGAAAATGCCTTTTGTGGTTTCATTCCCACTTGCTCTCCAGGGTTCTTTGCTGCTGGAATAAACAAGCCAATGTTAAGATGGCAAAACTGTTTCAATAGTTTAGGTGCATACTTTGATTAATTGTACTGCTTCTTGTTTGAGATATAATAAACTAAACTTTTGATTTGAAATCAGACCTTTCTTATTTAATGACCTAATATTTTTGCTTTTATTGCCTGTGCTTTTGGGGTCATATTCAAAAAATCATCGTCCAACTAGTGTTATGGGACTTTTCCCCCATATTTTCTTTAGTAGTTTTATACTTTTAGGTGTTATATTTAAGTCTTTAATCTATTTTGAGTTGATTTTTATATTTGGTATGAGATAAGGATCTAATTTCTTTCTTCTGCATGTGAATATCTAGTTCTTGCAGCACTACTTACTGAAGTGACTGTCCTTTTCCCATTATGTGTTCTTGGCATGTTTGTTGACAGTCAACTGCATGTATAATGGGTGCATTTATTTCTGGGCTTTTTATTCTGTTTCATTGGTCCAAGTTTTTATGCTAGTACTATGCTGTTTTTATGCTAGTGCTGTGCTGTTTTGATTTCTATAGCTTTGGTAATATATTTTGCAATCAGTGTGATGCCTCTAGCTTTGTTCTTTTTGCTCAACATTAATTTGACTACTCGGGATCTTTTGTGAGTACTTTAAAGTATTCCATTTTATCACCTTTATTAACTTATTACATCTTTTTAATGTTTTATTTGTGATCGTTCTGGGGCTTGCAGTATCTATGTGTTAGCTTATAGTTGCTGTTACATGATACTGTATCACTTCACATATAATGTTAAGAACATTATACCAGTATATTTAATTTCCTTTCTTATGTCTTTGGTCTGATTACCATATATTTTATTTCTACATATGTTCTGAATCTCCAGAATAGATTGCTATTATTTAAAGATATTTTCTTAAATGGGGAAAAAGAAGATGACCTTTCTTTTGTACCATTTCTGGTACTTTGGGTGGATCCAGTTTCATCAGATATCATTTCCTATCCACTGAAGAATTTACTTTACATTTTTTGTAGTGCATGTCTGGCAACAAATTCAGATTTCATCTGAAAATATCTATTTCCCCTTATTTTTGAAGTGTATTTTTACTGCATATTGAATTCTTGGTTGATAGGTTTTTTTCTTTCAGCATTTTAAAAGTTTTTTTGCTTTGTCTTCTGACTTCCATTCTTAGAAGTCAGCAATTATTTTATCTTTCTTCCTCTGTACATGATATCTTCTTTTCCCTGGCTGTTGGGAAGATTTTGTGATTTATTGATTTTCAGTAGTTCCATTGTGATGTGCCTTGGTGCACTTTTCTTCGTGTTTATCTTTGTTGGAGTTTGTTGAACTTTTTAGATTTGTAAGTTTGTATTTCTCTGTCCAATTTAGAGAATTTGTAGGCATTATTTCTTTAAATATTTTTTCTACTTTTCCCCACCTCTCTTCCTGGAATTCCATTTACATACTGTTGCTTTACTTGATATTGTCCCAAAGTAATGTTATCCTTGTTTTTTAGCCTTTTTCCTCTTTGTGTTTTAGTTTCGGTAATTTCTATTGCTGTCTTCATGTTCACTGATCTTTTTTTCTTCAATATCTAGTCAGATGTTACAGGTCATCCAGTGAATTTTTTATGTCAAATATTTTTCAGCTCTGGAAATTCTCTTCAATCCTTTAGTTTTACAGATTTCATCTCTTTACTCTTTATTTCACATTTTGTTTTAAAGTCCTTGTTTGCTAATTTTTATATCATTTCAAGGTCTATTTCTAGTTACCTTTTTTATTCCTACTTATGGGACACATGTTTTTCTTTGCAAGTCTACTAATTTTTATTAGGTGCTGGACATTGTAGTAATACATTGTCAAATGCCTGAATTTGATTGTCCTCTTTTAAAGAGTATTGAATTTACGTTTGGTTAGCAGCTAGGTTACTTGAGAATTAGCTTTGTCCTTTTGAGGCTTGTTTTGAAGTATTGTTACAGCATCTTCCTAGTAGTCTGTACTCTAAAGTTAGAATAGCTCTACTCTTTTGTGTGGCCTTTTTGGATTCGTTACCAAATACCTCACATAGTCAATGAAACTTTTCTTCTCTGGCTAGTTGGATCTTGACATCTCCCAGCTAATACTGTGGGAGCTCCTGTAGTTGTTTATAGCTCCCCAGTAGTTCTTTCCCCAGTTCTGCCTCTCTAGTTTTCTGTCCTCAAATTATAGCTATGTCAGTGTTTCCAAATTCTTCTCTTGAACTATGTATAAGTAAGACTTCAGTTCTCTGCTTTGTTTTCCTCTCCCTGCCCTGCGTTTGGTAGATACTGCTGGATTTGGCAGAAAGGTGAGGAAGGAGTAGGACTCACTTCTTTGTTTCTTTTCAGTAATCTTACCCGTTTTGCCTGTTGTTCATTGTCTGAAAAGGGGTGGGAGATACGTATTGAGGGACCAGTTGCTCTGACATGGTTGTAAACCATATCACGTTATTTAAACTACTGATTTGTGGAGAGGATTGTGCTAAAATAGACCTGTTATTCAGTGGCAAATTTGCAGTGAAATATCTTAGGGCTAATAGAGTGCCACATGTTAATCTTTGTAGCCCTTTTCTGTTTCATTGTGAAGTCATTTCACTGTTTGTACACAATGTTACTGCAGTGCCTTGCAGATACTTCTGCCACAGATAACTGCCTTTGTTTTATTTTTTTTATTATTTATTTATTTATTTATTTTTTTTGAGACAGAGTCTCACTCTGTTGCCCGGGCTAGAGTGAGTGCCGTGGCTTCAGCCTAGCTCACAGCAACCTCAAACTCCTGGGCTCAAGCGATCCTCCTGCCTCAGCCTCCCGAGTAGCTGGGACTACAGGCATGCACCACCATGCCCGGCTAATTTTTTGTATATATATATTTTAGTTGTCCATATAATTTCTTTCTATTTTTAGTAGAGACGGGGTCTCATTCTTGCTCAGGCTGGTCTCGAACTCCTGACCTCGAGCGATCCGCCCACCTCGGCCTCCCAGAGTGCTAGGATTACAGGCGTGAGCCACCGCGCCCGGTCTGCCTTTGTTAACCATTAATAGTGTTCCATGTCTATAGCATCATCTAATATGTTTATGTTTCATAATACACTTTTTTTTTTTTTTCTTTATGAGACAGAGTCTCGTTTTGTTGCCCAGCCTAGAGTGCAGTGGCATCATCATACCTCACTGCATTTTCCAACTCCTGGGCTTAAGCAATCCTGCTCAGCCTCCTGAGTAGGTGGGACTACTGGCATGGACCACAACACCTGGCTAATTTTTTTTTCATTTTTTGTAGAGACCAGGGTCTTGATAAGTTGCCTGGGGTGGTCTTGAACTCCTGGCTTCAAGCAGTCCTCCCACCTTGGCCTCCCAAGGTGCTAGGATTATGGGTGTGAGACACCGTGTCTGGCCTTCATAGTACATCTTAAGGATGCCTAAACATATTTAGTGAAAAATTCTAAATACTGCTTTAAGTTGCTTATGTTTAGAAAAGTGAATACTTTTTAAAGCAATTTAAAATGAACCGTTTTAGGTTATTCCTAATGGCAATTACTACCATATTGTTAGGTCTTTAGGAATGGGATGGAAAACTTTATAAAATCTCATAGAAAACTTGGAAAACATAAAAAGGCTGAATAGAAGTTAAACTCTCAAATTTAAAAAATGAACAGTGTTATATTTTGGTATATTTCCTTTTAGTCCATTCTCTATGATACAGATATGTGTGCATTTTAATATGTCTTCCTCTCAATTTCATAAAATTTTTAGAAATATTACTGAATAAGGGATATGGATTTTGAAATTGCTTTTCTGTTCATTACATTAATACATATTCACAGTAAAGAAGCACAAAGCCAAAACTTGAATATTTTAATATTTCTTCCAATTTAGATTCTAGTTTTTATTTTTGCTTATGTCTGAATTACTTTAACTAGATTTGAGAACTTCGTGTCCTTACTTTCAATATGTCTTGAGCTTTTTTCTTTTTTAATTTTTTTCTTGAAATAACTATTAGTATTTTGGTAATTGCATAATATTCTAGCTTGGGAATATAACTATGCATTTGTATTGTTGGATATCTGGGTTATTTACAATTTTTCTATGGTAAAAAAGTTTATAAATACCAGTGCTATCTGGAAAGTATCCAGCCATAGATACAATGGATACATGGATACAATGCCTGGATACTTTCCAGATGCCCCTACTATGTGGTGGTCATTTTTCTAATGGATGTGTGACTTCATTTTTTTGAGAGCATCTTTATGTATTAATGTGAATCTTTGTAAGTGTGATAAAATGTATTTTTCTTGAATATTATTTACTTTTTTTTGTTTTAAGGGTATTTTATGCATAAATTTTATATGTGTGTCTTGTCTTTTTTTTTTTGTGGGTTTTTTTTTTTTTTTTTTTTTCCCTTTGCTTTTATACTTTCCCCTTCTGGAGTTCAGGTAATATTTCTCTATCTGTTTTTTTTATTCAGTCTTGCTAGAATTTAATTTATATTTTAATACATGTAATATTGTAATGAGATAAGAATCTCATAACCTTCCTCCTCAACACCATTTAAGCAATCGATTAATTTGTGAGATTGTACCTTTTGTATTTTGGGATATCTTGCGTTCAACCTGTAATGGAAAGGAGAGAGTGATCATAGTGGTAGTTGAAGTGGGAACATCTGAAAGGTGGAGGGGAATGCTTGTGATTACAAGAGTACAGGAATTCAGTTTTATTCTTCAATTGCCTAGCACAGTTCTGAGCACATTTTAAGTATTTGGATGTTTGTTTAATAACTGAGAGAAAGCATGGGAAAGAAGTTTTCAGATATCTTTTATGTAACTTATACAATGGCAATTTTTGGATATAACCAAAAACTAATGGCAGTTAGAATGACTAAATGCCTGTCAATTAAGGTAAATTATTTATATCTGTATATAGTAAATTACTTTCATAGTGGAGCTATAATTTTTATCTTTTAAGTAGTGGTTTAACCTTGACCTTGCATTTGCATCACCTGAGGAGCTCTTAAAAATCCCTATTCCCGTGCCATACCTCAGAATGATTACATCAGAATCTCTGAGGGTATGGCCCAGGTATTAGTATTTTTTTTTTTTTTCGTGATTCTCAGGTATAGCTAAAATTGAGAATTACTGCTCTGAGACATTATGAATAAAAGGATTTTAAAGCAATGTGCTTCAAAAATCTCCAAGAGAGTAAAGTTGCTTCCTTATTAAGTGCTGAATGGCGGCAGACATTTGATTTGGCTGGTGCTTTCTAAGAAATTTCTGATGGGGAGATTTTATGGCCTGTCATGTTTATATAATTTTTCAGTGTTTATGTAATTTGGATAGAACTTTTCCTCCTGTATCATTTTATTTTGTAATTCAAATCCATTTTGTTCCATAATCAATGCAGATAGATACAGTAAGCTCCTCAGTGGTGGTGGTGGTGGTGTTATTGTTGTATCTCTGTAAAACAATTCCCGTGACATTTGAGCTGGATTAAAAATATAAGAAAATCTCTGTCAGAACAAGAACACTTTTAGTATTTAATGTTTTTCTAATTTCAGAAAGGATATTTACTAAACTGATAATAAATTTTCATTACAGTGATGCCCCTCTGGGTGAAAAAGCTGTACTTTATAGATATACTCTGTTGTCAGAAAATCTTTAAGGGGTTGAAAAAATACGGGAGGCATTGGGAAGTTTTTTTAGCATCTTTAAAGGACTTGTCAAAGTTAAGTATGTTTGGTGATGTAATATTCATCCAACAAGTATTTATTGACTACCTCCTAAGTGTCCTGCACTGCTCTTGGCTTGAAGTGTACAGCATAAAGTTAGATGAAGTTCCTATTGTCTGTCATAGAGTTTGCACTTTAGGTGAAAAGACTGACAATATACAGTTAGAGAAGAAAATAATGCAATTTCATACAGTCATTAGTGCTACAAAATAATAAAACCAGGGTGATGGGGCAGATTATGACTGAGAGGAGAAACTATTGTTCACAGGGACATAGAAGTAACAAATTTAAGCAGACTTGAATGATGAGAAGAAGCTCACCATTAGATGATCTTAGTGAATTCCAGGTAGTGGGAAGTGTAGTTGTAAAGCTACTGGTGTGTGCCTCTATAATTTATGTTTTGAAGGGGATTGAGAGAAGGTAGAGTTAATGGGGGTACTTAAAATAATGGGAAATTGAGACGATGTTTTTCTCAGTTAAATAGAATACTAATTCTGGGAGATCGATGAAGGATCAAGGTGCTTGAGAGCATGACTTTCACTTTGTCTTTCTAGCTGGCTTTTTTGTTTTTCTTCTTCCTATTTTTTTTTTCTTTTACTTTCCTTGTCTGCCCTTTCCCTCTCCCCAACACACACATACACAAACACATACACACCCCACCACCACCCCCTCCCCCCTGGTTTCGAAGTGTGCCCATCACCCAGATACTGTTCATTGTACCCATTAGGTAGGTTTTTGCCCATCCCCTCCTTCCCCCTGCTTGATTTCACAATATGATTTTAATAGGATTTTATTCTAGTATAATTGGGGGTGGTGGGGAGAAAGGAGGGGAAAAGAAAACAGGAAATACTGAATGTTAGTGAGAATCTAGAGCAACGGTGACTTTCATACATTGCAGATGGGAATGCAAAGTGGTATTGTAACTTGAGACAGTCTGGCAGTTTCTTATAAATTTTCATATACACTTGTCATATGACCTGTCTTATGTATTTACCTAAGAGAAATAAAAACATGGCCACATAAAATATTGTACTCAAATGTTAATTAGCTGAATAACTAAACAAATTATACTACAACCATATACGAAAGAATACTATTCACCACTGAAAAGGAAAGCTGATGCGTACTGTAGCATGTATGAATCTGAAAAACATTTGGTTTGAGGAAGAAGCTAGACCTAAAAGTCTCTGCAAGTCCATTTAATTCTGGAAAAGAGAAAAAGGAGGCCGGGCGCGGTGGCTCACGCCTGTAATCCTAGCACTCTGGGAGGCCGAGGTGGGTGGATCGTTTGAGCTCAGGAGTTCGAGACCAGCCTGAGCAAGAGCGAGACCCCATCTCTACTAAAAAAAATAGAAAGAAATTATATAGACAGCTAAAAATATATATAGAAAAAATTAGCCGGGCATGGTGGCACATGCCTGTAGTCCCAGCTACTCGGGAGGCTGAGACAGGAGGATCCTTTGAGCTCAGGAGATTGAGGTTGCTGTGAGCTAGGCTGACGCCACGGCACTCACTCTAGCCTGGGCAACAGAGTGAGACTCTGTCTCAAAAAAAAAAAAAAAAAGAAAAAAAAAGAAAAGAGAAAAAGGAAAGTAACAGAAAATAGTATGTGGAGCAGAGGTGGTAGATGATTGCCTACGGAAGGACAAGACAAATTTCTGAGTATTTGAAATTATGTTTATCTTAGTTTTAGTGGTGATTCTATAATTTTATACATTTTTTCAAAAATCACAGATCTGTACAGCTAAGAAAGGGTGAATTTTACTCTGAATTATACTTCAATAACCCTCATTTCCAAAAAGAGTTTATTAGATGCAGAAGGAAAGGAATGAAGGAAGAGAATGTAATGTTTTCCCAATTTTACTTCTTGAGAAAACAAGCAGTTGCTCTAACTGAGTCTTATAATACTTGATTTTGAGGCCAAGAATTTTTTCTTTCATTTAAAAATAATTAGATTGCATATGCATATTTTCAACTGAATTCCATACACCAGCAAGTTAATTCTGTATATCTCAAAACACTGCAAATTGCTCTAACTCTCTTGGAATTTTTGGTAGAAATAAGGAAATGGTTAGGTAATTCTTAATTTTCTTTGAAAGTCTAAAGAAGATTCCCCCTACTTAATTATTTGCTAAAATCATGTAATAAAAAATTATAGTCAAAGGAATAAAATAGGGTCCCTGCCTAAGTGAACTTACAGTCAAGTGAGAGGAAGCTAATAAACAAATTGAGGAGAAAATGTCACTATTAATAAGTTCATGAAGATAATGCAGGCAAAAGAGATGAAGTGTGATGGGACAGAATGAGTAGGATAGGTACATTAGATAGCTGTGGTGTAGCCCTTTATATGTAGATTCACTTTATTCTTAAGATAACTATTTGTTAGTCTGCATATGATTTATTTAATCATTCCATTGATGAGCATATGGATTATTTATAGTTTTTTATATTATAATCAATATTGTAATGAACAAAATTTTTTGCTTACATGTGTGACTGTTTTTTATACTAAATTCCTAGAAGGAAAATATTGTTGATTTTAGATTCTGCCAAATATCCCTTCAAAACATTGGATATTATCTATCAATGGATTAAAAATACCTCATTTTAATTTGTGTTAACCTGATTCCCAGTGAAGTTGAGCATTTGTATTTCTCCTATAAATTATATACCACTCACGACATTTTGCGCATTTTGGTATTTGTCTTTTTCTTAGTGAAATTTAAAAATTTCTTTATAATTCTTTTTATCTTGTGTACATTATATTTTGTAACATTTTTTCTTAGCTTGTCAATTTTCTTATTTTATGGCATCTTTGGATTTTTATTTTAATACTGTCAAAATCTCTCAGTCTTTTCTTTCCTAGCCTCTAGGTTTTGTATCTTTCCAGAATAGCCTTCTTGTGTACAGTATTATAACAAGTTAGTCTATTATATTTTCTTCTACTTATTTAATTTTGTTTATGTTTCTAGTAGATTTTACTTCATCTGGAATTTTTTTGGGGGTGTGTATTCTGTGGTAGAGGCCTAACGATTTTTTCCAGCTTTGAAGCCATTCTCCCAAAATTAAACTATGTCTTTTTTCCCACTGATTTGAAATACTACCTTTATCACATTTTACAAGTCCCACATATATAAGTTCTGGATTCAGTATTCCACTGTTTTGATTATTGTCATTTTATGTTATATTTGACATATGGTAGGGCATCCCTTTCCATTGTCATTTTCAAAAAATTTTTTGGCAATTTTTGTGTATTTTCTCTTCCAGATGAACTTTAGAATCAACATATCAAGTTCCATTAAAAATCCCTTTGGGATTTTGATTGGAAGTGCATTGAATTTACAGATTAATTTGGGGAGAATTGACATCTTTACCCTATTGAATCTTCCCATCCAGAAACATGGTATGCCTCTCCATTTCTTCAGGTGTTTTCTTATGTCCTTTAGTAGAGTTTTATA
The DNA here is from genome assembly GCF_041146395.1 of Eulemur rufifrons. NCBI lineage: Eukaryota > Metazoa > Chordata > Mammalia > Primates > Lemuridae > Eulemur > Eulemur rufifrons. Next base: position 21,751,393 of record NC_091006.1, read on the forward strand.
GTCTCTTTTTCCATGTAGGTCTTAACACTTTTTCTGTTAGGTATGTTCCTGAATATCTTTCAGTTTTTGTTATTATTGTGAATTACATATTTTCTTCCATTGTTCAGTTTATTTTCTAATGGGTATTGCTGGTATACAGTAAGTCTATTGATTTTTATAGTTTGATCTTACTGTATACTTTTCAGTTGATTCTCTCAAAATTTCTGGAAGGATGATTATGTTTCTTGCACATGATGGCATTTTTGTTGTTTCCTTTTTCAGTATATATTTATACTTACAGGGTTTTTGGTTTTGGTTTTGGTTTTTTTGTTTGTTTAGTTCTTCTGGTCTTACTGCATTGGTTAGGTTTCTAGAACTGTTCACTATTAGTTCCAATTTGGGCATCTTCCTGATTTAAATTGAATGGTTCTAAGTTTTAAACTTTTATAGTTAGATATATCTTAGATTTCTGGTAGAATACTTTATCATGAACAAAAGTTTCCTTGGCTTCACATTTTTCTGGTAATCGATATTATGTTTAATCAGATGCTTTTGGTGGGATGATACATGTTTTTTTTCGCCTCTAATATTTTAATGTTATGAATTGCATTAATGCTTTACTAATGTTGGTCATGATTTGTTTTATTTTTAATACTGATTTAATAAATATTTATTTGGATATTGCTGTGAGCCAGGGACTGTGCCACGCATTAGTGACAGTGCTGAGTAAGTCTGAAAGGTTCCTCTCTGTCTGTATATGGAGAAGAGAGATGATAACCAAGTATCCAGGAACAAAATAATTTCAGGCTGTGATGGTACTTATGGACTTAATAAAGAGGGTGGTGTAGTAGAAAGATGAGGAGAGAACTTTCTTTGATAGTATCATCTGAGAAAGTAAAATATAAACTAAGACCGGAAGAATGAAAGCTTTGGGAAAAGCATTCCAAGCAGGAAAAATCACTGCTTCTGTATGTGAAGGTAATTCTTTCAATTAGTGTTTAGTGTTTTCCTTAATCCCTTTTTTTGCGGTTGTCATGTGATACTTTTTTAGACTGCTGCTGAATTTAATTTGCTAATGGTGTGTTTTATTTAGACTTTTTGGTTTGTTGTTGTTGTTATTCCTGTTCAGGTTTGTTAATAGGGTTATTTATGATGAGCTTGGGAGTTTTCTCATATCTGCTTTCTGGGCCTTGTAAATAAAATGATAATATCCTATTTCTCAAACATTATAATAATGCTGTTTACATTTGGTAAAAATTACCTCTAAATGCATTTGGCGTTCAGTGCTGTTTTGAAGAGTTAGATCTATGACTACCGTTAACATTTCTTCAATGGACATAGTCTACTTAGGTTTCCTACCTTTTCTTGAATTACTTTTTTCTAGATAACCATTCATTTTGTTTAGACTTTATTGCTTATATTTTCTCTTTCTCTCATTTCCATATGCATACTTACTTACCCAAGAAACGTTTTTTGGTTTTACTAAACGCATATTGCTTCTCAATTTCTTCATTTCTGTTTTTATCATTATTAATTATATTGATGCATTTTGATTTGTATTTTATTTTTGAAGCCTTTGATTTATTTTAAATCTTTCATGGGTTCTAATGAATAAGGGTCTAAATTTTTCTTAAAGACAGCTATGTCTAAATTTAATAGGAAATTATATGCTCATAATTTTAATTTTCATTTCCTCTGTATTCTGAGAGTTAATTAGTAATCTTTTTCTTTTAAAATATTCAAGTAGAGTACCATCCTTTTATTGTTAATTTTTAGTTTCCTTTAGCTTTGTGGGCCAAGAATATAACCTTATACAATTTCTTCTTTCTGAAATCTATTGAGATTTTCTTTTTTTCTTAAGGTATGGTCAGGTTTTTCTTTGTTTTAAAAGACTATTGTCTGTTCATGATATACTAAGTACTAATTCACTGTGACATATCAGTATTACAGTTAAGCAATCCTATTTCTAAGTCCTCTACAGTTTTGCATAATTACTTGCTCCTCATTTTTTGATTTTCCAATTGTTTATATTTAGCATTTTTGGTATTTAGCAGGTTTATATTAGCATTTTAGATGTCTGTCTTAACATCTATAATAACATACATACAGGTTTTTCCTTTTTTTTTTTTTTTAATTAACCCTGTCTGTGTTTTGTTCTTTTTTTAAATTACAGAATTTTTTTTTTTTTATTTTTCTTTTATATTAACTTGGTCTTTTGGTTTTGTGTTTTTCCTGACATCGAAAGTTATGATGAAAATGAAATTGCTTCAGCTCCCCCCCTCCCTTTTTTGTCTTTGACTGAGTTTATTGAGTTTTCTTTCCTTTTCTTTTTTTTCTTTCCCAGTTTGGAAACTATGTGTTTTATTCCTGTTTTGCCAGTGTTGAATTAAATTAAATTGTAACTAGTTGCTCTCTTGCTCTGGAACATAGGCCTTTGGCATTATTTCATTTCTGTCCTGGCTTTTTAAATAATCTGAAAGTTTAGTAATGTGTCTGTGTTATAGTATACGTCTACTTTTTTAACTTTAAGGGATCATTTATTAATAATTACCTGAGATGTTAAACATATATTATACTGGTTTCTTTTCAAGCTAATTAATCTTGTGATTCTAACACTAGTTCTTTCTTGGATTCATTTTTCTTCTTGAAGGAATACTTTCCCTAAATTCAGAAAACGTTGGTGGTTTTTGAATTTGAAAGCTCTTACATACCTAAAATATTATTCTATAGTTTGGAATTTTACTTTCAAAATAACTGCTTCAGAACTTTTAATCACATAGTTGTCTTCTAGCATCTAGTTTTGTATTTAGGAAGTCTTATACCAATCTGATTTTTGAATTCTCTTAACAGGCCCCCCACCAATACCACCCTGGAATTTTTCTAGATTTTATATCCTTAGAATTTTGAAATTTCACCAGGTTTATGACTTACAGGTTTTGTATTGATTGTGTATTTTAAAGCCATCTCATAAGAATATTTGTATTCTGAGGCTGCTTTTATGATAACTGATAAATAATTATAATATCAGAAACAAGTTAAATTCATAATTAAATTGCATCCTACTACTGAATCCTATTATTGATACAGAGTTTGGGGGGAATTTTTGAAATACTCTATGACTTTAATTCTGTAACAGAAAAATCCACTTATAAATTCTAGATTTGAGAATTCCATAGAATTTTATCTTATTTTAAACATTCATAATTTGTCCACTTTATAGAGTTTATAATTAATGTTAAAAAATTTCATATTGAAGTGTTATGCTAGTAATTTCATACTGAGTTGTTACAGGTGAATAAGTACTTTGAAGCATAAGAAAAGAAGTCATGTTCTGTGTAAGCTCTATGGAACAAGGCTGTGTTAACCATTATATCGCTGATTCTTAGCACATTCCTAGGTCGTAGTAGCTGCTTTATTAACATTTATTCGATAGATATATGGTTATGAATGAAGAAATGTAGGAATAAATCAGTAGTTTTTTTATATACTTTTTTTTTTGAGATTGAGTCTTGCTCTGTCGTCCTAGAGTGCTGTGGCATCAGCATAGCTCACAGCAACCTCAAAGTCCTGGGCTCAAGCAATCAATCCTGCCTCATCCTCCTGAGTAGCTGGGGCTGCAGGCACACACCACCAGGCTGGCTGATATTTTCTATATTTAGTAGAGACCTGGTCTTGGTCTTGCTCTTGCTCAGGCTGCTCTCAAACTCCTGAGCTCAAGCAATCCTCCTGCCTCGGCCTCCCAGAGAGCTAGGATTATAGGTGTGAGCCATCATACCCCGCCTTTTATAGACTTTTTGAAAGCTTAAATTATCTTTAGTCAGAGTCACTTTAGTTTTATTTACTTTCATCTAAGCATACCATAATGAATCATACTGTTCATTGACATTTTTTTTTAAGGAAGAAAGACTTTATTTCGTTAAATGGGTTATTTTACTTCATTTTGTAAGATTTCAACCTTAAACATAATCAGTGCTCTGTGACTTTACTGAAGATTCTGCAATAAATTTACTCTTTATTAAGGATTGTAGATTTTACCCTTATTTAAGTTTTCCCTTATTTAAGACTACAAAAAGTATAGACCAAAAGAATTTTTGTTAGGTTTCAGGGCCATGTGCGAAAGAGAATAAATTATGATAACTCAGTAATTATGAAAGTTTTTTATTTTATTTATTTTTATTTTTGTGCTTATCAGTATTCAAAGAACTAGGAAGAGCAGGTAACCATATTTTTCTGGGCTTGTTTGGAAGACATAATATAAACTATTAAGAATTCATTCAGTCACTGTTGTAAAGGTAAATCTCAAATAGATTTAAGTTAGTTTCTTAACATTTGTATGTACCTTTTTATATGCAGCTTTTTAATATCTTCTCTTACGCAAAAGATATTTTCATAATGATAAGTTAATACCAAGATTCAGAAACTGTTGTTGCCTTGAATTATGTTTACATAGCCTGTGTTTTGAATATCACTAAATAAGTTATCTGAGTTATGTAATTCAGTCCACAATGATGGCCTCAGGTCATGTTGTTTCTAATTTATTTTTTGTAAGTAAAGTGGTATTAATTATGGATCTATGTCTGTAAATCCATTTTATGTCATTGAAATGCCAAAATTGGCCATAAAAATCAAACACTGATGTTTACTAAAAGTAAAATTCAGAAAAAATATAAAAACTTTATCATAAACATCCTTTTGGGGGGATTTTTCTGCATTGACTGGATTTATTAAGAAATCTTAACATTTTAAGTGTGGCAAACTTTGGATTGAAGATACCTTTGTTTCTTGGAGCAAGTGTGGAAATTCTTTGTTGTTTTAAAAAACGTTTATGATATAGTCAAGATTTTGATAACCTTTCTTGATATGTAGATTATCAGCTTAAGATTTAGATCACCAGCTTGAAATTCAGTGATAGATGGACAGGATAGTTTCCAGAACAACAAAAACAGTAGTAAATTGGTGAGATGGTGGAGATGGAGAGTGTTGAATGTTAGGAAGTCCAAATTTTGAGCTTGCCAGCATTATAATTTTTTAAAGTATGTTTGTCTTCAGAAACTGACCCTTTTTTTCCCATTCTCACCTAATGTAACCTTGCATTTGACATACCAAAGTAAATTCTTAATTGGTTTCTTTGTCTACGTTGTCACATCTATCCAAAACCATCTTTTACATGGTTTCTAATTATCTTCCTACAACACTGATTATTTGCCTGAATGCTTAAATCCTTCAGTAACTTACAGCATAAATTCTGAACTTCTCAGCACAATATTGAAAGGCCCCATGTTTCTTAAGCGTCATTCCTTTTACCACTGTCAATCAGAATTTTCATCTTCCTCTGTATAACCACTGCATTAGTATCAATTTAAGTGCTGTTTTTCAAACTTTTTGATAGTTGCTGCACATACAGTTGCCTTTCTATATTTTGTATTTATGGAAGACATTGATTATAATAAAATCACTTTGTATTTATAGTCTCCAGTGGCTATTTTGAGTATAGCATGTAAGTGGTGCTGGATGTTTGTGGAGTTTGTATGCATGATGTCCAGTTAATCAAAATATACTATTTCCTTATCCTTTGGAATAAATACTAGTTTATTAGACTACAGAAGGAACTATTCTTTAAAATGGCAGTGATTATGTATCTATTTTGAGGAGTAGTTTGTAATGCTAATCAGTTGGTCCTGATGGCCCTGCATTTCCAAATTTCCACGTCACTTTGTATTTTGAGTATGGAAGGATTTGGAGTACCACTAATGGTATAAACAAATCCATTCAGTTCTGACCATTGTTAAAAGACATTGGTTTTTATTATTAAGTGTTTGTATTCAGTCAGGCTTACTTTGGGGGGGCAAGTGAAAAATATTTTTAATTACTTTAGAAATCTAAGTATTACTGTTAAAAAAGTTTTTTTTTCAAAAGCAGCCTCTGCAGTAAATATCACCTTTAGTCTTTCAAAACTAAAAGGATTTAACATGCACAGAAGTATAGAGACTAGTATAACCTCTATATATCTATACCTCAGATTTAACATTATCAAGAATTTGCCACACAGCTTTGTTTCCTCAAGTGATTTATGGCAAGTTTCTGACACTGTTCCTACATCCTGCAGTATGCATATCTAAAAAATAAGGACATTTTCTTACATAACCAGAGCAATTCCTTTACATTACCTAATACCTAGCTCATATTCAGATTGCTTTACTTATCTCAAAAATGAAGTTTTTACAGTTGGTTTGTTTGAATTAGGATTTAAGTGAGTTCTATATTATTTTGCTGGTTATGTCTTTAGAGAATTTAGAATAATTCTTAACTTTTAAAAAAAATTTTTTGCTACCATTCTACTTATTTGAAGAAAATGGTTAGTTGTACTGTAAAATGTTCCACGTTTTAAAGTTGTATGTTTAGCTTCAGTTTAACTCAGTGTTTCTCAGCCTCCTCACTCCCCCTAGGGTTTGTTGTTGTTGTTATAGTTGTTGTTTTTTCTTTTCTCTTCCAAGGGGACTTTTGGCAGTGTCTGGAGATACTTTTCGTTGTCACAACCTGAAGGAGGGTTGCTACTGGTATATAGTGAGTAAAGGCCAGGGATTCTGCTAAATATTCTAAAGTACACAGGACAGTTCCTCAAAACAAAGAATTATCTGGCCTAAAATGTCAATAGTACCTACAATGAGAAATACTGATTTATCTTGTCCCTATATTGCCTTATTATTTTTTGTATGCTGGAAGTTATTTCTAAAGGTTTAAAGTCTCTACTAGTTTATTGTCTATTTAGGGGGGTGTCAAGAATACTTCATGGGAGGTGCTGTGTATTTTATGTTGCATAAATCAGGGGTATATAATGTATGATTGTCCGACTTTTAGTAATTAAACAATCAGTTCAGGTGATAATAGTCTGATCCCTAAATGTAGAATTTAAAGTCACCTTTTCTAGAGCAATGTGAAAATTCAGTTCCTTATTACACCATTGAATTTTCTGGTGGAAAGAATATCGAGCTAGTTAATTGGATAACTGGTCTCTTAGTGCTAGATATTGGAAACCTGCTATTTAAATAAGGATCCTTGTGCTTCTGTTTTCTCATCTGTAACAATGAAATGAACCTGTTGATTTCTAAGGCTTTTGCTTTTTGATGGTTTCTTTATATTAGATAAGAATTTGATGCGTATAAGTATCATTTTGTAAAATACCCAGCTGGTCAAAACAAAGCATCTAATACTTTAAATATAACTTAAATTGTCAAGCTTTAAATATTTATAACTTTGATAGACTTTTTTCCCTTGGAATAAATTTAATAAGGACATCCTTTTCTTCTGTTTCTTCTCTCTTCATGGAAGTTATTTATATATTTCATTTAAAGAAAATATTTTAAAATATTTATTTGAATTTCTTATTCTGACCATTTTTAATGTGTTTTATGTTCCATAGCTTGGTTGTGATTCAAAATGATTTTTAAATAATATAATAAACATGAGTTACTTTTCAAAAGGAAAATGCATTTCAATTTTTAATCTGTAACTACTTCAACTGGGGATATGGTAGAGACACATAGGCCATAATTTGGTTTAGATTTTAATAAGGGATTACTTATTTTTGTGTGTTTATAAGATTGCATCTCCTTATGTCACTCTTTCTCCACTTGTTCTATAATGTAGCACAAGATCTTTCCAGTTGGAAAGAGAGGAATTGATACTAAAGAAGGAAGTTCTCTTCTTCCTCTCTGAACTCTTATAACTCTTTTTTTCTCCCATTACCTTATATACTTTCTACCTTGTATGATTTTTCATTTGTACAAATTCTAGACAGTAGGGTTGGACTTTATGTCAGAAAATCACTTTTGATTGAATTTAATACGTTCTATGATCTAACTTCTAACGTTCTGACTTTTCCTACAGTAAACCATCGGATCTATCACATAGAAATTTTATACTTGTCTGCCATATTCCTTTTTTCTTTCCTCTTCTCTTACACAAATTAGGTAATTTGATCAAAATCCTTTCATATTATTTTTCTGCATTTATTGGCTTCTTTGAACAGCTTTACCATCTCTGACCTTTACTTTGGCAATTAACTAAATACTGTTCTTTGAGGTCTTTTGCTTTCTAAAACTTTAATTTAAAATATTATATTATTTAATTTTTCATCTTATTTTACCCATGTTTATTTTCTTACATTTATTTTGTTTACTTAGTCTTCTCTTACTGAACTGAAATGATGTAGATATTTTAACAGAGAAAATATTATTGAGAAACAACTTTAGAAAGATTAATTTCTGGACCATGTTTGACAATAGGAAGACTTTTTTTGCTGCTATAATTTTGAATCACATTGCTAAGGCCAAACCATGCCCAGAAGTCTACTTCTCCTATAATCTTCCTAAAGTGATTAGCCTATAAGATTTATATTTTATCATATTTGCTACTGCCTTTAAAAATAACTTAAAATTTTTAAAAAATTGTTCTTATCTCCATCTTCACGTCATCTTAACAATTGTTATTGATTGATTAAAGTACTGTAAAGGTTTATGCCATTTAAAAAATATTTATGGAGACTATTTTCAGAGTATTCTGTGACTATTTGTATTTGAAATATTAGAAATCTCAAATGTTAGTTCATATTAAACTGTTTTAGTTTAATGGAACTTTGGAGAGAAATATATTATTTCTTCCCAAATTTAACATTTAATATTAAATATATTGATTAAATATAGTAGTATGCCTGGTTACTTGATTGGTGGCTTTCAAAGATGGAATAATACAGAGTTTCTGGTATTAAGATGGTTAGGAATTTATTCCTTAAGGTGTTTTTCTTTTTCCTGACCTTCTGGATACTAGGCATGAACGTGATTGTATTCTAGATTATTAATTACTTTTATATCTATTTTAGTTATTACAATGTTAGAAGTACCTTAGGTTTGGGAGATAAATTTCCTCTGATCATATTAGTGATAATTTAATATTACCATAATTATTATTAATTTTTATCAGCAAACAAAAGAATATATTTTAGTACCTATTTGTAAGTGGCACTGTGTTAAGGGATGTCAAAACAGAACTTTTCCTCGTGTCTTAGAAGTTTGTTATTTTTTAACTCTTTAAATTTTTAAAAATTGTACCTGGTATATTTATTGTGGTGGTTCTCAACTTATGACATGTAGACCCTTCAGGGTACCAGAGACCATTTCAGGGTGTCCAAGAGGTCAAAACTATTGTTATCATAATAGTAAGGTGTTATTTGCGTTTTTTACAGTGTTGACATTTTCATCTGATGATGCAAAAGCAGTGGTAGGTAAAACTTTTTGGCTTCTTAATCCAGGCCATGGTACCAAACTATACTAGTTTTATCATATTTCTTATTGCCGTGCATTTGAAGTTCAAAAAAATGAAAAGCCAGTTTCACTTTAAGAATGTTCTTGATGTAGCAATAAAATTATTAATTTTATGAAATCTCCACTTTTGAATGTATGTGCTTTTAATATTGCTCTGTATAACAAAATGGAAAGTACAGATAAAGCACTTCTGCATATACAAAAGCATGGTGTTTGGAGGAAAAGCACTTGTGCTATATTTTGAGACATGACGTTAACCACTTTTTTTTTTTTTTTGATGAAATGTCACTTTTACTGTAACGTATGACTGAAAACTACAGTTGTTAAACTTGGGTATGTGGCAAACATTCTTAAAAATGATTGAAGTGAGCCTATCACTTTAAGGAAAGCGATCAACAATATTTGTTGCCAATGATTAAGTTTTCCACACAAATTAGAATTCTGGAACTCATTTTTGCCTAAGCTTAATAGCTTTCCAGTACTTAAAGACTTTTCTGATAAATAAGTGGTGATACTAATGAATGTGAATTTTTGATGTTGTAGTTTAATTTCTAAAATGGTAAATATCAATAAATATGTCCCTTATATGAAGTCCTTGGGAGGTCAATACTTCATAAATGTATAATGGAGTCCTGAAAGCAAAATTTTCTAAAACTGCTGATTTAGGTCTTCTGTCAAAGTCAAAGGTTTCACACCCTAAGCATTAACTTTATAACCTCATATATATCTCATAACCAAATAAAAATGAAAAAGAATACATAGATTTTAGTAAGCAAATTTAGATTGCTTATGAGTAATAAATTCTTAAATTCTTCTATAAATGTAGTTCTCTTCTTTAGTTAAGCGATGGGCTTAGATAGCTCATTGAATTCATTTAAGGCTGCATTGTATTTATCATTGATAATTATGTTAAAATATTTTTTCTCTCCCCTTTTTCTTCTGTTCACTTCCCTTCCCTCTTTCCCTTTCTTCTTTGTTTCTCCCTTTCCTTCCTTTTTTTGTATTTGCTTTGTAGGTGGAGTCTTTCATTTTGGATCAGGATGATTTGGAAAATCCAATGCTGGAAACGGCTTCCAAGTTGCTGTTATCAGGTACTGCTGATGGTGCAGACCTCAGGACAGTAGATCCAGAAACACAGGCTAGACTGGAAGCTTTACTAGAAGCTGCAGGTATGTCTACAAACTGCATAGTACTAAGTCTAAGTTATTGTCCAAAGTTATACATAAATCTAACCAAAACTATTATAAATGAATCATCTTGGATATTTAGTATATGATACTATTCATAAAGGTTAATTGACTGCTTTTTAGAGAATTACATGGAGCATTTTATTAATGCATATTTTAATTTTCATTACCAGAGTAAAATCCACCTGCTACAGTTGACCTTATAAAGAGAGACTTCTTATACAGTTATTTTCATTATTCATGAATTTTGTATTTGTAAGTTTGCCTACCTGCTAAAATGTATTTGTAACCCCAAAATCAGCACTTTTGGTCTTTCATGGACATGCTCAGAGCAGCAAGACATTTGAGTTCCCAGCTGAGGCTGAGGAAGGTTGAACCTTCTTGTTTTAGTTCTCATAAAACAAGAGTCCTTTTGCAGTCTATTTAGTGCCACATTTTTCACATTTTTGTACTTTTTGTTGATTCACTGTTTAACACATTGACTGCCACACTAGAAAAAGAAATTTTTCCTTGGGACCATGGTGTTTTATTATAAAAATAGAATAAAAACTTTGAAAACAAATGATCCTTTCTAATTTAATGAAAAAAATTTTTTTATTGTTTTCTGTGCTTTTTCAATAAAAAGTAATATAAAAACTTGAAAATTAGCAATTTAAAAAGTAATGTGAAAACTTGAAAAATAGTTCATGAGTGTAAAGTGTTTTTCTTGACTTGTCAGGCTTAAGTGTAATTTAAAGGTAAACACAAATAGAAATATGAAATTTATTGACTTCTATTCATTTAATACACATTTTAAGAATTGTCAATATTAATTGTAACAAGAACATCAACAAGTAAGCTTTACACAAACCAACTGTGGGGTTTAGCTCAGGTTTTGCTTTAGGAGTCCCCAGGCTCAAAATTAGTCTGAGTTAAATGACTCACATGGCAGTTAAGGTGTTAAAATGGCCCCCTGAGCATAATGCTGAAGTACTGTCCAGTGTTCTTAAGCATGAGATGGCTGTGCCTTACGGGGAAAGGGATGTGCCTTATGGGAAAAATGCATGTGTTAGGTAAGCTTTGTTCAGGCATGAGATACAGAGTGCTGCTGGCTGTGAGTTCAGTGTTACTGAATCAACAATATATGTTAAATGAGGTGTATTTAAACAGAAACACACATAGAACCAGGCTATGTATTAATGACTATGATATGACCAGAGATTTACAGTAACTTAACCCTGTATTTCTCCCAGGAGTAATGGTTCAGTACAGTACTCACTAATTCAGTGTGTCTGGCAACTTCACAGAACATAATTGCAATGAATTATGAGAATTGACTGTATATAATGCCCTCTCTCCAGTTTTTTGTTATAGACTGTCTCTTGAAAACTTGTAAAGTGAATCATTATATTTTTGTATAGTGTATCATCATTACATTGTCCCTGTGGGAACAGTGTTTTAATTAGGGATTATATACACAACCCAAGATTTAGCACTACATATATGTAAATATATACATACACACACACACACACCCCCACACCCCTTAAGTAAAGGGGGATAATAACTCTGACTCTCTATGATCACTTAAAAAACCATATGAAGAATAATTTTTCATAGTTGAAGAACCCAGATACACTATCTATTGAACTTGCAATGCATGTAAACTACTACTTTATTATAGCATAAAACTCACCTGTTACTGTTTAGTAATCGTTTCAGTAAACACCTTGTAACACAGCATTTAAATATTTGAAGGATTCTTGGTAAAACTTGGTTTCTATCTTGTGTGAGATTCTAGAATGGATTGTTAAAGGGATCTTGACCTGAAACATAGTAAGGGCATGTGCAAGGTCCCGTTTTTGAGTATAGAGAACTATTTGTACAGAATGGTAGAGACATAACTTACCATCTGCCAGACATTTGATGTTGCTATAGAAGTTTATGAGAGAGAAATGAGGATTATGAAATTATTTGAAAATATTAATACATCATAAGAGGAACAGGGAATATTTCCCCCGAAGACAGGAAGGCTAAGATTGCATATAGTGTTATTCAGCCTAGAAAACTATCATATAGAAGAGGGATATTTGTTTTCTGTGGCCCCAAGAGACAGGACCAGGTTCAAAGATGCTACCTGGAAATATTGGTAGATTTCAGCTGAAAGGATGCTAATAGTTGCACATTTTTCTCACCTCTGTATTTATTACCTTTTTTTTTGCTTACTTTACAGTAACTAACAAGCTGGCCTCCCCCTTTCTCTTCCTCCTTCCTTCTCTTTCACTTCTCCTCTCCCTTCCTTTTTTATTTTCTTCCTTTTTTTAATGAAAAATTTCACACACAAACCTAGTGAGAGAATTGTACTCTCCATGTGTCCATCATCCAGCTTCAATAGCCATTATTGTATAGGCAATCTTGTTTCATCTTTACTCATTACCACCTTGCTGACATCTTTACCCACATTAATTTAAAGCAGATCTAGGCATCATCATTTCATATATAAATACTTCAGTATGTATCTCTAAATTAAAAATGTTTGAAGAGAAATATAGCCATAATATCATTGCACATCTAAAGAAAAAATAATTGTAATTTTTATCATGAAATATTCTGTCAGTGTTCAGATTTAGATTTCCCCAATTATTTCATAGTATCTTTTTACAGTTGATGTATTTGACATAGGATCCAAACAAGGTTCACATATTTTTAAATGGTAATTATTTCTCTTAAGTATCTTCAGTTACAGTAGTTCCCTTTTTTCCTATTTATTTGTTAAAGAAACTGAGTTATTTGTCCCACTTTATGGATTTTGCCAGTTACACCCCTGTGTATTGTATTTCCTATAAATTCATATCCAGACACTTGAGCAGATTCAGATTTATTCTATTTCTGGCTAGTCATTCATGGTGGTATGTGTTTCTTTATGTATCACATAGGTACTATTGTCTGGTTGCTTCTCTTTTTGTGATGTTGAGATTGAACAGGGTTTAGATATCTAATACCTTTCTAGGGAAAGAATGCTGGAGAGATGAAATTTTTTGGGAACTTACCTGAAAATGCCTTTCTTAGTATTCTCTTACTCGATAGTTTAGGTATAGAATTCTAGTTTAGAAATCACTTTCAGAGTTACCACTCCATTGTCTAATTTCTGGTGGTGCAGTTGAGAAGTTTGGTGCCATGCTTATTTATGACTTTTTACTCTCTCTGTGCCACATATTTCCACTCCTCCTTCCCTAAAGCTTTAGAATTCTTGGCATTTTAAAATTTTGGTCTCATTTTAAATACTTTGGTTGTGTTTTACATTTAAGATTTCCTTTAAATGTTTGGTGATGCCTGCATTCTGTTTGTAGTCAATAGCAATGCTATAAAAAACTGCATTGGAAAACCTTCATACATTTTTTGTCAACTGGTGCATTTCACTGTACAGTATGTGTTAGTTTCCTAGTGCAGCATAACAGCTTATTGTAAACATAGCAGTGTGAAACAACATCCGTTTTCTATCTATTAGTTTCTGTGAGTCAGACATCTGGGGACAGTCTGGCCAGATTCTCTTGCGTAGGGTCTCACTGGGCTGAAATTAGCTGTGTTAAGTTCTTTTTTGTAGACTGTGGCTGAAAATTCACTTCGAAGTTCATTGTTATTGGTAGTAGAATTCAATTCCTTGCAGTTATAGGACTGAGATCCTGATTTTCTTATGGGTTATCAGCAGGGGTTCCTCTAACCTCCTTGAGGTTGCCCACATTCCTTGACAAGTGGTTCCTTCCATCTTTAAGCTAGAAGAGGCAAGTAAAATCCTTCTTGTGCTTTGAATCTCTGACTTTCTTATGTCCAACCAGCCAAAAAAATCTCTGCTCTTCATGAGTTCATGTGATGGCCTCAGGCCCCCCAGGATAATCTCCTTATCTTTAGGACAACTGTGCTTTATGACATAACTTAATCATAGGAGTAAAGCTTATCATATTCACAGTCCCAAGGATTATTTAGGGTATGTACATCAGGGGTGGGTAATCTTGGGAACATTTTAGAATTCCTAGCACATAGTGATAGGACAGAGCCCCTTTCATTTTGGGAGAACCCCCAAAATGTCGATGTTGTTAGTTTTTTTTCTCTGTGACTATTTAATTTCTTTGAGAAACACATCTGCCAGTTTTTGTCTTGGGAAATTAACCTGGCTGCCAGAATTCTGGGAGCTGAAAGGGAAAGGGAAAGGGGACTGAGGATCTCACTGCTCATCATGTAGACCTTCACGTAACCCTCATTTTTTATATAGTACCTCATCTCATCCTCTTCTGTACCTGGTATCTTCTAGTCCAGGGCCTTTTGGGTTTGGTTTCTTTAGATAATAACATCTGGCTTTGCAGCTTACGACAAACACTTGTGTCTGATAACTCCTCACAAGCAGTTAGTCTCCTTGTTTTCCAATCAAAGCCTCACCCATGTACCTCTAAACCCTGAGTTTTATTGGGCTAATAGAGATTGTAGCCTGTTTCTCTTTTGATAGCTGTGTTTCAGTTTATTCTGTTAAGTCAGTTATATCTCCTATTTACTCTGTTTTCATAGATATTAACTTAGATTTACAAATTTTTCCTAGTTTTATTAAAGATGGAATTTCTGTTGCATTTCAGACCTCCTTTAAGTAAGTTGTAAGAAGAAAAAAAGGAAGAAATAAGTATTTTTTTTTTTTTTTAATAGAGACGGGGTCTCGCTCTTGCTCAGGCTGGTCTTGAACTCCTGACCTCAAGTGATCCTCCCACCTTGGCCTCCCAGAGTGCTAGGATTACAGGCATGAGCCACCGCGCCCGGCCCTATTTTTTTTTTTAAATGCAGGTTTTGGATCAGTATATCTTAGGGCCTGAGATTCTGCATTTCTGACAAGCTCCCAAGTGATAGCAGTGCTTCTATTTAGTGGACCACATGTTGAATGTCAGGGTTATATAATATCCATTATAACATTAGAGGTAAAGGATTTTACTTCTGACTGTGCATCAGAATCACCTTAGCACTTTTAAAGGCGTAGAGCCCACATACTGAATTAAATCTCCAGATATGGAGAGCTCAGCATTTATATTTTTGAAAAGGACTACAGGTGATGCTGGTGGGCAGCTTGGATTAAGCACCACTGATGGTGGTGCAAAGGAATAAAGGTTAGAGGCAAGCTTGCTTTATAGGGATATCTAGAAAGGCAAAAAATTACGTTTCATGCAGATGGTTACTAACCATATCTGTTATAACATTATTTTTCTTTTGCTGTTCTGAATGATTTTCAGATGTGTTTAGACAGGATTTTGAGTATATGTAGTAAGTTATAGGAATTAATTTGAAATGAGGTACTCATATATAGCTTATCTTTTATATATAATGTATAATGCCTTTTTAGGCCATTTTTGGTCACAAGTGATAGCCCAACTAAACATTCTTAAGCAAAAGTGGAGATTTACCAAAGCATAGAGATGATGCTGGCTTCTGGCACTGCTGGCGTCAATGAGTCAAAAATAATTTTATCAGGACTCTGTCTCCTTCTTTCTGTTTCTCTGCTCTCCTGTATGTTGACTTTATTTTGGGCAGCCTTTTTCTGTATGTGGCAATAAAAGTGGCTAAATAGCTCATGACTCACATCTTACCAATTTAGCAAACTTTGAACATAGGTTCTTCTTTCAAAGATATGACAAAAGTTTAAGTGAGGACTCCTAATTGTGCCATTGTAGGCCAAAGACCCATTTCTGGCACCAGAGGGTCACAGGATCAAGTACTTATAAATCACATGGAAGAAATAACATTATTAGAAAATTGGAGAAGAGTGATTTCTCAACAGATGCCGGTTTGACAGTATATACGTCCATTGTAGCATTTGGAGGTTATTTGTTAACATATAATATATAGATTTAAGTAACTTGAATTTTGCTTTGTTTCTCCTTTTGGGTATGTCCATATTGGTGTGAAAATAATATAATAGGAATAGGCAAATTATCCACGGCTGATGGTAAAGCCTTTGCAGATCCTGAAGTGCTCCGGAGGTTGACATCGTCTGTTAGTTGTGCGTTGGATGAAGCTGCTGCTGCACTTACCCGTATGAGAGCTGAAAGCACAGCAAATGCAGGGCAGTCGGACAAGTAGGTACATTTTTCCTGTGATCAGTATGAAATCATTTTCTTAAAAATAATAAAAATAGCTAACATTTACTGAGCATTTATTTTGTACCTGGTACTGTGCTACTTACTTAACATGTGACATCTTACTTATATGCACAAAAGTCTTTTAAGGCATAGGTTTTGTTTTTACTTCCATTTTACAGGTGGACAGCTGAAGAAAGGTGAATAATTTAATCAAGATCAAATAGGTGACAAGTGGCAGAGCACCAGTGTCTGAATACAAGACTTAATTCTTAGTCAATATGTTATAACAGATCTTTTGCTTATTTAAATTTTGGGCTTTTTTAATGTATTAGAGCAAAGAAGTAAATACTTTTCAATTAGTCATGCCATTTTCCAGTTCATGTGTATAGTTTGGACCATTTTAAAGAGTGGGGCTTTTATTTATTTGTTTCATGAAGTTAAAAAAAAAAAAATCATAGATCTAGTTCCTATAGGTTGAATGTAAGTGAGTCCAGCGACTTGGTTTTTGTATCTCCTACAATTCCTTTTATATAGTACTTTATAATTAGTAAGGACTCAGTAAATATTTTGTGACTTGGTATTTTCAGTTTTTCTGATGATATTAATACAGTAAAAATCATACCATCTCATATACAAATGCTGTTGTGGATGTATATTGTAAAATGGGTAGAAACTCCAAGGAAGCAACTAGAAAAGAATCATTATCTTTCGTCTAATAGTATTTTTATGCAACATCATCTAAGAGCATAAAAGAGAGGTACAATATTAACAGATGCATGAATTTGCTGTTTCCTTGGCTCTTTATTAGTCTTTAATTCATCTAGATTTTTGTGTTTTCATTAATTTACTTTAGACTCTCCTTCTTTAGTTAACCTTGGGTTCTATTTCTTAGTTAATGTTCAGTTTTACTGGCCTATAATATTATTGATATTTTCTGGATTTTTTTTTCATATGGTGCCTGCTGAGATTGGCAAGAGAGAAAATCGAAAACACTTTAGAGGGGCTATAGAAGCTAGTTCAAACAGGAAATAGAATAGAAAAGTAAAAAGTCATAGATTTTTTTAAAGAAAATATTAGAATTGATGAGAAAAGCAATAGAACGTGTTTGGCATAATCATGTTTATTCAACAAAGCTTGAGAAATATGGTAGAGTTAAGTGATATGAGTGCTATGTGCCAGATTTTCTACTATTTAAGTGCAGTGCCATGTGCCAGATTTCATATGCCCTTTCCTCACAAGTTCTGAAATTCAACTGTTGCTTAAGTAGATCCTGTAAGGTTGTTTTAAAGCTTGCAAACACTAGCTATATGGAAATTGAATGAAAAATCCAAATAGTAAAGTAGATGAGGGTGGTTATATGCATGATGAGAGAGAAAGAATGAGAGAGAGAGAGGGAGAGTGACACTACATTGAAAGAGACAAAAGGTATACTCTTAAACACAATAAATGTCTTATGGGAAGGATTTGTCCTAAACTTGCTTAAATAGAGAGTATCGTATCTAGAAACTGTCAGTGTCTTACAAAATGAGAAATTTAAAGAAACTTTTGAGAGCCATTCTTATTAAGTGCTGATTGAGACTTTCACTTTTGATAAGGGGACAATACAGTTAACAAATAAAATGTGTGGTATGGCACACAGTGATAAGAACTGTGAGGACAAAAGTAAGTGAGGAAGGGCAGTGTTTGGGTTGGAGGTTGTCTTAGTTCATTTCTGTTGCTTAGAGTACTTGAAACTGGGTAATTTATAAAGAAAAAGCATTTATTTCTTACACTTAATGGAGGCTGGGAAGTCCAAGATAGAGGGGCCACATCTGGTGAGAGCCTTCTTGCTGGTAGCGACTCCCTGCAAAGAGACTTGAGGCAGCACAGGGCATCACATGGTGACGAGGCTGAGTGTGCCAGCTCAGATTTCTCTTCCCCTTCTTATAAAGCCACCAGTCCCACTCTCATGATCCCGTTAAGCCATTAATCCATTCATGAGAGCATAGCCCTCATGACCCAATCACCTCTTAAAGGCCCCACCCTGCAATACTGCCACGTTGGGGATTAAATTTCAACATGAGTTTTGGATGGGACACATATTCAAACCACAGCAGAGATCATGTTGTATTTTTAATAGGGTAGTCTATAAAGTCTTTACTTAAAATATGACTTTTTAGCAAAGACCTGAAATAGGTAAAGGAGTAAGCTATGTCTAGGAGAGAAGCTGTCTTGGCACAGGAACAGCAAATATTTTGTTGCAAATAACCTCAAGGATCTTGAGGTTAGAGTTTATTTAGCATGTTTGATGAATAGTAAGAAGGCCAGTGTGGCCATAGTGGAAAGAATAAGGATGAGAGAATAGGCAATGAAGCCAGAGAGGTAAAAGGAAAGAGGGGTGTGGTACCCTGCCACTGTGTAGGTCTTGTAAGGATTTTGGCTCTTACTACGAGTGAGATTAGACACCAGTGGAGGGTTCTGAGCAGAGGAGTGACATGATCTACTTTCCTTTAAATAATTCTATCTGGCTGCCTTGTTGAAAAGAGCCTGAAGGGGAGAGCAAGGGTGATGAAAGCAGGGAGACTGGTTAGGAGGCTTTGCCATATCTAGGCTAAAAATCGTGGTCTTAAATCTAGGTGGTGGTAGTAACAGAGGTACAGAAAAGTGGTTATCAGTGGGTGCCATTAATAACTGAAGTGACAGGGCCATGTTTCAAGAGAATAATATAAGAATTGACTTATATTTGAAATAAAGAAAATATTAATAGCCCTGGATTTAGTTTTAGAATGAATTTTATCCAAAAACAAGAGAATCTTTAGAAATCTCTGTAGTTAAAATTGTTACGGGAGGTTTACAGGGCAAAAACTTCAGTCTCAGTCTTATTGGCTGTTACTCCACTTTTTCTACTCTATTTTTTCTTGAATTCAGCTTTTTCCTTGCCTATATTTTTTGAGACTTGCCCTAAAATATAAATAAATACTTCTTTTAAAATCTCTATCAGTTATTTATTTATTAATACTACATTCCCCCATCTTTTCTGTTTGATTTCCCTTTACTTGATGGAAGGACTCATATAAGTTTTTGTATTTAGTACTAGTTTTGTCCATTTTATACTTCTTAATTAAATTTTGTAAAAATATTCTAGTGACCAGAAAAAAGAAATATAATTATAGCCTGTATTTTGTGTGTGATTTCTATAAAATTTTATATTTTATAATTTTATGTTATTTTTCCACTCAACAGTAAATTAGACTTTCAGCTGCATAACTGAAAACAGTTAGGAATATTGATAATTTTAATTTAGTGTCATTTCTATGTAGATTAAAACTCAGTGAACTCAATCATTTTTAGTATTTTCTTATGAATCATATTGAATTAATCATTCTTGTTTAGCACTGCTGTCAAGGTTGACATAAAAAACCATTGCTTACGCTGTGCATTTTTTTAATATTCTTATATCCTGATATTAACAGTATTCTTCCCATCATAGCCGCAGTTTGGCAGAAGCCTGTTCAGAAGGTGATGTAAATGCTGTGCGAAAGCTCCTCATTGAAGGGCGAAGTGTAAATGAACATACCGAGGAAGGGGAGAGCCTCCTTTGTTTAGCTTGTTCTGCTGGATACTATGAGCTTGCACAGGTTTGTTTATGAAAATAAAGCTTTTTTTTTAAATTTGCCCTCCTTAGTAAGGAAATAATAAAATAAACCCTTTTAGCATTTCAACAAATAGTTTTTGTTAGATAGGTTTTGTGTGCTTATTGGCTTTATTACTATAATATGACTAGGTGGATATTATGTAAATATATCTCTTTAAAATTTTTTGATGAAATTATCGTTTTCTAATATCCTTTAAAATTCATTTTCTTTCATAAGGTTTTGTTGGCAATGCATGCAAATGTGGAAGATAGGGGAATCAAAGGTGACATTACACCTTTAATGGCTGCTGCTAATGGAGGACATGTCAAAATTGTGAAGTTGCTGCTAGCTCATAAAGCTGATGTCAATGCACAGTCTTCAACAGGTCATGCACGTTTCTTTTTCAGTTTCGCTAAATAGTAACATCCTTTAGTAATAATTGTTTCACATGACTGTGATCAGTTCTCTTATTTCTTAGAAATGCCACACATCTGCTTAAGTCTGTATATGAGATTTGAAGTATATATAATATATTTTAATGTAATTTCTCCTATTTTGTTTATGAGGGCAACTTTGCTTTTTAAGATTCTTTTAGATTAGTTTAAAACACTGACCCAGTTAGTGGGACCACCCTCTTGGAAATGGAGAGGTGTGGGCTACAGCTCTCAAACCCAGGTTTTTTAGGGGAGAAGGAGAGAGAAGATAGGGAAAATAAGAGAATATGGAACAGGGCTGGGGGCGGTGGCTCACGCCTGTAATCCTGGCACTGCAGGAGGCTGAGGTGGGTGGATTGTTTGAGTTTAGGAGTTCGAGACCAGCCTGAGCAAGAGCAAGACCCCATCTCTACTAAAATTAGAAAGAAATTAGCTGGACAACTAAAAATAAATAGAAATATTAATCGGGCGTGGCAGCACATGCCTGTAGTCCCAGCTACTTGGAAGACTGAGGCAGAAGGATTGCTTGAGCCCAGGAGTTTGAGGTTGCCGTGAGCTAGGCTGACGCCATAGCACTCTAGCCCGGGCAACAGAGTGAGACTCTGTCTCAAAAAAAAAGAATATGGAACAGAGGGACAGTCCACCATTCCCTTTTCTTGCTAAATTGTAGCCTGTAGGAAAAGAAAGTATTACTATTATGAAAACATGGTGCTATACAAGAGTATTACTTTAGTCAAAATAATTTTTTTTCCCCCCAAACTTGGGCCTAGATGGATTTGTATAAAAGTTCTAAAATTATATGAAAACATATTTTGTGTATTTTTATTTAAATTTTTCAAGTTTATTAGATGTTTTTAATCATTTTTAAGGTCTACATGTTCTTGTTTGAAGGAGTTTTAAAAATCCTCATTTTATCCAGAAAGTTGATTTTGCTTGTAACATGGGAAATTTTTATCATCAAGAAAGAATGTTTTTGAAAGTACTTGAACTTTGATCAGTTAACTGATATTGGAAATTGTAGTGAAAACAAGTATGTATGATTAAAAAGAATGGTATAAGATGTCTGTATCATGAATAATTTTAGGTTAAAAATCATAAAAATAACAGAATAAAGCTTGTGAAATATTTCTCTGATTAAAGTTAAAATAAGCAACTTTTTTCTCATCAGAAAGGGAAAAGTTAGTTTCAGGGAAGAATCACTCAGTTCTTTTGCAACTCTACAGTCTTGATTAAATGTATCTGATTTTCCATTTGTATTTGACTGTGTTTTTAAATGGAAAAGAAGGATAGGGAGTTGATTTCAGAAAGATAAAATGCAATAGGAAAGGATTATAAAATGTATTTGATATAAAAACATAGGAAATGTATTATTTGGTATTTATTTGATTATAGTCTTTCAGTTTACTTAATGCAAATTAGATGCTTTTTTTTATTTTGATATTTTATATTGATGTCTTTTTCTTTTTCCTCATTAAAATAGGCAATACAGCACTTACATATGCTTGTGCTGGAGGCTATGTAGATGTTGTAAAGGTGCTCTTGGAATCCGGTGCTAGTATTGAGGACCATAATGAAAATGGTCACACTCCTCTTATGGAAGCTGGAAGTGCTGGACATGTGGAAGTAGCCAGATTGCTGCTAGAAAATGGGGCTGGCATTAATACGCATTCCAATGAATTTAAAGAGAGTGCCCTTACATTAGCTTGTTACAAAGGTACAGTATAAACCTTTTCTGAAACAAAGTTTTGAACTCATGAAATTATAATTATTTTATATGATCTGGTTTTTAAATTAAAATAAAAGCTAAAACAGTATAGTATATAACTAAATATTAAATAAGTGTTTTTAAGTGTTTCATGGTTCATGTTTAATACATAAACTTTTAAAATATAGACTAAACATTATAAATATTATCAATGAAAAATTACAATTTGTTCAGTTGTTTTGTCAGAGACAGTTATTTTAATATAAACTGTACTTTATACTGCTTTCGAATGTTGGGAATATTTTGCTTGGTATAGAGTGTGTACATGATATTTTAAATGATGTCAACCAACCTGAAAATATTGATAATACAGAAAATGCTCTCCTTTCAACAGACCAGAAAATTGCTTAGAAAGATATTGGTCTGCAGGTAATTAATGCTCTAGATTCCAAACATTTTTCAGACTCTACATGTATTACAGATAAATGACTACAAAAGTAAGATGTTTTACATTTGTTTAACAACAACAACAAAAAGCAAATGTCATGAGATTTTGTGTCTTCATAGCCATTCATTTCAATATTTCACATCATCTGCATCTGTGCCATATTTGTATCATAAAATAACTGATAAATTCTTGACCCTGAGGCATCAAGAAAAACCTCTTTTAAGGCCTAGTACACAATTTAAGGAGGCACTCATTCTGAAGGGTTGTCCCTTCACTTGCATAAGCTTGTGAGTTTGTGCCTCCTTAAGTTTTGCACCCTGGGTTTTGATTTTCTCACTCTAGTCCTAGTGCTGATGTTGTTTTGTTTTCTTCTATTTAAGAGTGGCCAAGGCTGTGTGAGGTCTTTTGGAATAATTTCCTTTAAAAAACATGTGAAAATAATGCTTAGATGGAAAAATGATTAAAATTTAAATTAAATTTGAAAAATATGTTTTATTTAAAGTGCTTTTGATTATCTGATGTTAACATAGTTTCATATAGGGAGCACAGCTGAGGTCCCTTACTTCCCCAGCCCTCTTTGGTAATGAGGCAGAGGCTGATCTTCATTGGGAGGAGAGGTATTAAACCTTGGAGTGGGCTGATTGGGTAGCGCTCTCCTCTTTCCACAAATACCTGTGGATCCTGAACTGGCTGCATTTCACTCCTAAGTCCCAGCTGGCCAGAAAGCTTTGAGATGGGGCTACTTATTTTCCCCTTTGCTTGTAGCCCTAGCCTGCTTTCCAAAGGGGCATCTGAGGTTGGGGCTTGCAGGCTTTAATTAGAAGCTGGATAGAGAACAGAGCTGGTGGAAAACATCCCTGTTATTCCCAGGGATCCAAGAACCCTCTTCCTTTCCTCTATTTCTGGTGAGGTCTCCTAGGATGTAGATTAATGAGGAGATGGAGAAGGTACAGAACTCAGGATGAGACTGAGCATTAATATGGATAGTTGGAAGGAGAGAATGGTAAGAGAGGAAAAGGGAGGTAGGCAGTTAGCAAATACAAGATGTGGCAGATACTGTACTTACTCATTAAAGTAAATTTTAACTATTTACCTATGACTACACTATCCATCCTCCCCTCCCCTCAGTTAACTGTAGTTCATGCAAATGACTGTAGTTCATTGCAAATAAGGCTGGAAAAAAAAGAAGTCATATTTCTGTTATTTCTTGCATAAAATCTGAAGTCCTTCTTAAATGATATTAATAGTTTGTCTTCTGCATTTTAACTGCTTGTAAGGTATCTTTATCTGAACTGATGCATATGGTTTATTTGAAACTGCATAAATATATGTGTATCTGTGTATATATGTATGTGTATGTCCAAATAAATATAAATTAAAAGGTGTGGTTTCAAGAAGCTTTTATATGTGGAGTTGCTAGCTTACAAGGAGGTTGTTTTTAAAAGGGGTTTTTATTGGCACTTAAAACACATTTCCTCATAGAAGTAACTTGAATGATTATCATTCCAAGCTACTTGTGTATAAAAGCTAGTTTATTCCATATCATGGATAAAATAACTATAGCATGCCTGGGCTCTTAAAGGTTTGTAGAGGGGATAGTGTATGTGTTGGATTTCAATGGCATCTTTGTTCACCTGTAGTAGGGGTTCTAGTAGCAGCAGTTTTTAGGGCAATGGGATAAGGAGTAGAACATCAAAATCATTTGTATAATTTATGTTTGACAGTTGGGGGTGGCTTGCAGTTGACTTTAATTATGCTTATAAATTTAATGCTGTGAGTTAAATATAACTTCTAAGAATATTGTAATTTTAAAAATGTTTTTATGAATAATAAAATATTTTTAAGTAATCTTGTACACTTTTGGTTTAGGACACTTAGAGATGGTCCGGTTTCTTTTGGAAGCAGGCGCGGATCAAGAGCATAAAACAGATGAAATGCACACTGCTTTAATGGAGGCTTGCATGGTAAGATTGGTGAAATACGTATGTGAAATATATTTATATATTAGGTAGAGAAAGAAAGCAAATGTACAATGAGTGCCTTTTCCTTGGGTGCTAAGATTCTTTTTATCATAACCTTATTGTGGAGCAGGACTTTGGCTATCTAAATTATTGGTAGTTTTCAGAGTTAATTGTATATTAACTTCTATTAGAGTTGCTTTCTGAAACTTTACAGTGCTACCTGCTTTTTTTTTCCCTTAGTCTCATATAACTCTATATTGGTTTTATCTAATTGGCACAAAAGTGACATTTTTGAAGGTAGTTTGAGGCTATTAAAGAGGAAAATGTAATCCAGAGTATGTATATAATACATGTATCTCAAACCAATAAATTAATTAAAGAATAATTTAAAAGTAGAGTATTAATTGTGTTACATAGTTTCCTCTTTGTCATGGTCTTTTCTGAGCCCTGGATTCTTTTTTTAGAGTTTGTACTTAGGAATGGGTCATAATAGTACTCTTACACCTTTGTATCTGGATTTATGATTTATGACACAGAGGTGGATCAGAGTGAGATTATAGATGGTTTTACAAGGAAAACATCCCAAAGCAGGAAAAGGCCCTAAAGGAATTTGAAGTTTCTCGTATCAGCTTCCCTTCAGAGAATGATTATTGAAAGGATGTTAAATTTTATTTACTAAATTTTAAACAATTAGTCATTTAAAACTTATCTATCTATTATTTTCCTTATTGCCATTTTAGCGTTTGCTTTAGTAAATCATTTTTGAACAAATACAAGTTTCTTTCACTGTTTTTGAGTTCCTCACCTGCAAAATGAGTATAATATTTCTGGGGTTGTTATGAGGATTAACTGAGGTAATATGTGTAAATCACATCAATAATACTATTAATGTAATAGTTTTAACATTTCCCCATGATAAGGGTATTTAATCATCCTTGTTACCCCCCACTGGGGAAATAGCCTATGTGTAGATTAAGAAATTAAAATGGAATATTCTGTAGAACTAACCAACATACACCAGAAGTACATGTTTTAAGTAAATGAAAGATATTAGTGGGGGCCAGACATTTGGAAGGCTTGCTAAAATATTCAAATTTTCAACTGGACTTAATGGAATTGTAGGAGTTGATTACGTAGGCAGGAGATTGAAGAAATAGCAAGGTAACCACAGCAATAAGACAATAGAGTTGTGTAATCTGACAGGCATGAAGGCAAAAATGGGCATGACATGTTCAAAGGAAGATGAAATGGCTGTGAGGTAATATATAGAAGGGGGAAAAATTATCAAAGTTAAAAAAGAAGGAAAAAGAGAGCCATGAAGTTGCCAGTAATTAGGAAAGCTGTGGGAAAGAGTGACCAGTAACAGAGAAAGAAGATAATAAGAAAACTTTCTTTTCTTTTTCTTAACTTCACTGGCATTTAAGTGATGAACAGCAAAATACCATGTATATATTGTGTTCCCCTAACACATCATGAATCCCCCAATAATCTCTAAAAATTGTTATATTTTTATTTTTTACATAATCAAAAGTGTGCATAGGTTTACAGATTTTTATGAAAATCCTACTTTCCCTCCCTGAACTTTATTCTTTAGCATTTAAGTTTATACCATGCAGTGTTCATATTATCTACAGTCTCACAGTAGTCTTTTATTTTATATACTGTTTTCTTTCCTGATTAATAAATTTCTTGATTGAAGGTATTATTTTTCTACTTATTTTAAATTATTAGCCTCTGTTTCCTCCTTTTATACTAAAAGTGTAGGCAGAATATGATAAATGTTGATTTACTCAACTGTTAAATGTAGATTAATTCTTATTTCAATGGAGATCAATAAACTTTATTAAATAGTAATTGAGAAGTCTTTAAATTATTCAAGTTTTTTTTAATGGTGCTGATTCAATCTTTTAATTGCATTATGATTAGGATGGCCATGTTGAAGTAGCTAGGTTACTTCTTGACAGTGGTGCCCAAGTGAACATGCCTGCTGATTCATTTGAGTCACCGTTGACTTTGGCTGCATGTGGTGGGCATGTGGAACTTGCGGCTTTACTTATTGAAAGAGGAGCTAGCCTGGAAGAGGTCAATGATGAAGGTTATACACCACTGATGGAAGCAGCTCGTGAAGGACATGAAGAAATGGTGGCACTACTTCTAGGCCAAGGTAACCATGTCAATCAAGATGATGAAGTATTAATGCATAAAACCTAACAGTATAATTTTATAAAATTGAATTTCACTGTTTTATCTTTCTAGTAGATTGGCAATGAGATTTTGTTACCTAAACTAATAATAAAGTATTTGCTGTGAAAATAGCTTCCATACTGTGCTAAACAAAATCAGATGGATTTTTTAAATACAGAGCTTTCAGTCATCATGTGCTATGTGAATAAAAAACAGAAATGGAGTTGGCATAGACTTGTTGGTTAAGTAGGGGGGTAGTATGAGAGATTCAACATTTCTAAAGATAATACATCAAGGGAATTAATTCCTTTGGGGGCAGAATACCTATGAATAAATATTTGATAGATCTAATGTTTCATAAAACAGTGTGGGAAGCCCTGCCATAAGAATTAACTTGATGAGAGTGTAAGAATGCACATCAGAAGCTGTCAAGGAGCTTTAGTACGTAGTAAACTTTTCTTTTGGGAAAAGTGAAACAATTACTTTACTGTCTTAAGATACCTTAAGTTTAGGAGTAATCTCCCATCTTTGTATTTGTAGCCTGATTTTATTTTTCTTTTAGTAGTAATAAAGTTTTTCTTGGGACAAATTTAAGAGGAACGACACTTTTTAAAAAAACTTTTATTTAGAGGTAATATTGACTAGAATTTTAAAAGCATATATTTTAGAGAGGACTTACTAAATTTGAATCACAACTCCACTGCTTGCCAATTTTGTAGCTTTAGGCAAGTTTCTAACCTTTTGTGCCTCAGTTTTTCTCATCTGTAGAGTAGTTGTGACAGTTAATACGTACGTATAAAGCTTGTAGAACAGTGTTTGTCATACAGTGCCTTTTAAGCATTAGCTATGGTGGTGGTAGTAGTAATGATGGTGATAATGTTGTGACCTTGGGTAAGTTAATTAACCTCAATTTCCTTAGCTGTAAAATGGAGCTGATAGTAATACCTAAACAATTTGGAAACTGCTTTGTATATTGCCTAGCAAATAGTGCTTATTAAATGTTAGCTATTACTATCATCATCACTGTCAATGTCTTTATCATCATTTTGAATCATTATAAGGGGATGTAGCTTATTTTTCTGAGTCCTTTTTATTGCTTTTAACTTTTGGCTACATAAATAACACTCCAGCTGTGCACATCAAATGTGGACTAGTAGATGTGGTTTTATTTACTGCCTCAGCAGTAAGGGAGAGGCTTTTTCTTATTTAGTATAGTGATACCAAACATTCATTTTTGAGATATAGTTTATTATGAAACAATCATATTTTGCTTATCTCTAGAATAAGTTAATGACTTTCTTTAAATAATCAGAATCTTTATTTTAGGAGCAAATATCAACGCACAGACAGAAGAAACTCAAGAAACTGCCTTGACTCTGGCTTGCTGTGGAGGCTTCCTGGAAGTGGCAGACTTTCTAATTAAGGCAGGAGCTGATATAGAACTAGGGTGTTCTACCCCTTTAATGGAAGCTGCTCAAGAGGGTCATTTGGAATTAGTTAAATACTTATTAGCTGCAGGTAGGCATTTTTGCATTTGGAAGAAGTTTTTTACATAATTAAGTAAAAATGTTGTATGCAAATATTTTTATGTTATGATACAATGAATATGTGTAAAAAGTGTAATATGTATGTAATCTGAATAATTTACTGATGTTCGTTGTATTTACAGCTTTAATTTCAAGCAGTTTTGTTTGTAATTATTTTTTTCTTTTTCTTTTTTGCTTTTAAAGATGCCGACAATATTCTCTGTTTCTAGAAATGAATAAGGTTATTTGTCTGATTTGAGAAGATATGGCTTATCTAGAGAAATTTCTGTATCCATAATTTATATCATTTGGTTGTTTAAGTAAGTCTATATATTTTTTGTTAACACTACTGCAGGAGCTAATGTTCATGCAACGACAGCAACAGGGGATACAGCACTAACATATGCCTGTGAAAATGGTCATACTGATGTAGCAGATGTCTTACTTCAGGCAGGAGCAGATCTGGTAAGCTGTGTCACTTATTAAATCCTAATATTTGAAAATAAGACAAGATAATTTTAAACTATGGGGATTCTAGACAAAAGGCATTTCTTTACTGCCAATTTTATGTTGGCCTTTTTGCTATTCTTTTCTCATTTAGTCACCTTTTTTTCTATGCTGTTTAGTGTTCTCCTTTTTTAATAGGACTATCCAATCCACTACCCCTCATTGCCTATGGAAAAGAAAATTCTGTGTTAGAGATATTAATACAAATTAATTTTCCCTTAGGTATTAGCTATTTATAGAAGCTTTTTTTATTTTGTATAAATAAGGCAAACGTGGCTTAGAGGCATTTCAGTATATCTTAGGAAGTAAATTGTGTCTACATGTTAAGAGCATTATTTAAGTAATAAAAGTTAAAAACATAAATATTTAATAAATCTTTTCCTTCAGGTAGTTTACAATTTAATAAACATGGGTGAAATAAATACTGATGTCAGTATAAGAGATGTCATAGGGAAAATGCAGAGAGTAAAGAAGCTTAGAAGAGGGAAAGTGGTCATCTGAGATGTTATATTTGGGGCTGGGTAATATTTGGAAAGGTAGATATGGCACTGTTGTGGTAAAAGAGTTGGAAAAAGTGGTATGAGTGCAGCCTGGGAGGTATGGAAGCATAATGCAAACATGTATGGGTAGGATAGCTAGTCTTCCTGTTTAGTCTATGAGGAGTAGGAGGAAGATATCCCAAAGGTAGATTTTAATTACAATGTAAGCACCCATATTTTCATGGGGCTGAGATTCTAAGATTAATAAGCAAAGGTGCTTTCCTTCATAGTTTATGACAGAAATTCACATACAGCAGAAACAAGCTCTTATAACCAGTTTCATAAACTTAATAATTCATTTAACTTCCCTTATTTGTAAAAAGTGAGGGTTGAATTAGATCATTGTTGTGGCCTCTTTTAGTTCTGCATGTGTTAGTGCAACTCTTGAAGCACTTATTACACAAATGCTATTTAGTTGTGTGCACATGTCTCTCTTGTTAGACTTCGAGCTTCTTCAGCTTAGTAACTATATATCCAGTGTTTATCACAGTGGCTATAAAACGTACAGCAATGTAATCATTAGTACTTGCTTAGTTAATGGCAGCTAAAACAACCTAGAGTGTGGTTTAAGAGAAAAAGCAAAAGTTGTTCATTAGATGTGAATGTTAATTTTTTAAAAAAAGGAAATATAAAATTCTTTACAAAAGATATTTTTTCTCAAATCTTTATTTTTTAAGATCTGAAAATTTATCCAACAGTGTTCTCATTTACACAGCAATCGTAGGTATGCAGTAGAATCTCCATCCTTTTGAAACCCAAAAAGCTCTAGTAACATAATTGATGGTTTGAGAAATATTTAAATTATCCTTAGTCTTATCATTTTTATATAAGGTAAAATAGAGATAATAGGAAGTCTGTAAAGAGAGGGCAGTGATGTACTCACTGAAATTCATAGACATAGGACACAAAGTAATGAAAGGAAAATCTTTTGGAATGGATGAGAGTAATGCTAACCATATTGCTTGTGTGGAGAGGGCTGTGCTAAGAGTACTACACGCTATTCAAGTTCCACAACCCTTTGTGTAGAAAAAGAGAGGGAAAAATTACTTTGGTGGATTTAGATGAGGGTGTCATGATCACATGACTATAACTCTAATTCTTAAAATTTTTTCCATAGAACATATTTCTAATTTCAGACTTTTTTAAATTTAAAAATATATTTCTTAATTTGCTTCAAAGCTTGGTATTTAGTATATTTAGATTCAGAAATTAATCCAATTCTTTTGATTTATTTTCATGAAAAAGAAATTGTTCACTAGTGATTAAATATCAATTAAGTCTGTATTTTTTAAATAGGAACATGAATCTGAAGGTGGAAGAACTCCTTTAATGAAAGCTGCAAGAGCTGGTCATGTTTGTACTGTTCAGTTCTTAATTAGTAAAGGTAGGTTTGTATAAAGCAGTAGTTTTTTTCATAGAATGTCCACTTCTGCTCTCAGGTGTTTTGAGATTGAGGGGTAAAGGGCATTTTTTGAGGGTATTACATGGGGAAGGATGCTGGTGACATTTCATGAGTGGATAGTTGATAAACAACCTGCAATGCACAGAACAGCTCCGAACTACAAACAACTGTCATAACACATAGCACCCTTGTTGAGAAACACTTCTATAAAGAAAAATTTCCCTATATAAAACTTAGAGGGTGTAGATAACTTAAAATCTGTTATGTTCATGTAATACAGTATCATCTTTTTTTTTTTTTTTTTTTTTTTTTTTGAGACAGAGTCTCTCTCTGTTGCCCAGGCTAGAGTGAGTGCCATGGCGTTAGCCTAGCTCACAGCAACCTCAAACTCCTGAGCTCAAGCGATCCTCCTGTCTCAGCCTCCCGAGTAGCTGGGACTACAGGCATGCACCACCATGCCCGGCTAATTTTTTTTTTTTATATATATATTTTTAGCTGTCCATATAATTTCTTTCTATTTTTAGTAGAGATGGGTTCTCGCTCTTGCTCAGGCTGGTCTCTAACTCCTGAGCTCAAACGATCCGCCCACCTCGGCCTCCCAGAGTGCTAGGATTACAGGCGTGAGCCACCGCGCCCGGCCCAGTATCATCTTGAAACCTAATTTTTATGTTTTTGCCACTGAGAAATTTGTGACAAATCACTTTCGTACTGTATACTTCCTTGGGCCTAAGTTTCCGTCTTTATAAAATATAGGGAGATGGTTATAAATATAATACAAAAAATGTTCACAATTGAAATAAGACAAATATGGCAAAATGGATGAGGGTTTTCTATCATGGTCAGTAATTCTAGTTTGATACTAAAGACTTTAATGACCATATAAAATAAAAAGGAGCATATTGCTTCCTTTAAATTGTTACGTGTTTACTACATAAGTTCTAGTTGAAACAGTTTTCATGTGGAGTTCATCATATTATTAAGTATAGGAGATTATAGATTATATTTTTGATTCCACATTGATAAAAGAAAGACTATATATGGGCCATACACAATTTTAAGAGACAATAATATATCATTTTCTTCTTAAAAATACTGAAGAAATCTCAAGTTTGTAATTGTTTATAGATAAAATAAATCAGAAATGACTTCCTGGTCAAATTATTTTAGGCATTTTTGAACATTCACTTGTAATATATATTTATAACACAGTATTATCAAGAAAGGAATTATGTACATAATCACCATCCCCTCTGTTTAGTTAATTTTAATGAATTTGATTCCAGTTTCTTCTCTTTTATTTCCATTTCCTATATTACCTAGCACAATAATCCAAATCATGGATAGATTTATGGAGTGGGGATGGCAGGGTATTGTACCTGTTTTTATTCTCGGATATTTCCTAATGAAAAAAGATAGAACTACTCTTACTTCCTATTCCATGTTAGTTCTTTGCATATTTAACCTGTAAAGGGCAGGATGTTTTATTTTTATTGTGTTTTAGTCATCTTTTCTACTGAAGAACTTAAAATATAAATAAAATTTTGCATTTTACTTTTTCATACAGTGATTATGTTAGGAGTAATAGATACTTTTGATATCTTTTACTGGTACATACTGAAATATTTATGGATGAAATTATATCATGTTTGTCTGGGATTTGCTTTAGAATAATTCAAGATGGGAGAGGAGAATTGATGTGGGTATATGTGAAACGAGATTGGCCGTGTGTTTATAATCGTTGAAGCTGGGTAATGGGTATGTGGGGCTTCCTTATCCTATTCTCTCTACTCTATGATTTTTAAATTTACCATAATTTTAAGAAAAGCCATTTTGCTAACATGATTTTCCATGCTTGTCTGTTTTAGGAGCAAATGTGAATAGAACCACAGCTAATAATGACCATACTGTACTGTCCCTGGCTTGTGCAGGGGGTCATCTGGCAGTGGTAGAACTACTTTTGGCTCATGGGGCAGATCCTACTCACCGTTTAAAAGTATGTAACTCAAATGTTTCAGGCAACATTGTAAATTAATTCCTCACTATTGAACATTACAGAATATCATTTATAAGTTTCATTTTTAATGGCATTCTGAGTATTTATTTTCTCCTTTCTTATTAGAGGAAAGTATTCTTTACTAAATCCATGATTTTAATGTGTCTGGGACCTGTTTGCTTTATCTTCCTCATTGATTATGTAAATTAACTTATAATTTTCACTTTTTTTGCCTTCCACATTTACTCTTTCAGGATGGCTCAACTATGTTGATAGAAGCAGCAAAAGGTGGCCATACAAGTGTTGTTTGCTATCTTTTGGACTATCCTAATAACTTGCTTTCAACTCCTTCACCAGATGTCACTCAGTTAACCCCCCCATCCCACGATTTAAATAGGGTAAGATTCAAAACTAAAGCATTTTATATTATGTCTTCTGTATCCTCCTTTCACTCATAGTTTCAGTTTAAACTAGATTGATTATTTTTGTTATAATAATGTAGTTCTCTTTATAAATATGCACTTCATGTAGTTAATGAACATCTGATGTAATATTAAGATTCCAGATTGATATGATTTTACTTTGCTTTCTTCAGGTCGAATAACAACTTGAATTCAAAGTGCATTAAAAAATGTTATGGAAAATAATTGGGTACCAACATATTTTCAGTAAATATGTCATTGTCTGAGTTGGTGGTATATTAAAAATACTTTGATGATCCTAGCACTCTGGGAGGCTGAGGTGGGAGGATCGCTCGAGGTCAGGAGTTTGAGACCAGCCTGAGCAAGAGCGAGACCCCATCTCCACTAAAAATAGAAAGAAATGATCTGGACAGCAAAAAGTATATATAGAAAAAAATTAGCCGGGCATGGTGGCACATGCCTGTAGTCCCACCTACTCGGGAGGCTGAGGCGGAAGGATTGCGTAAGCCCAGGAGTTTGAGGTTACTGTGAGCTTGACACCACGGCACTCTAGCCTGGGCTACAGAGCGAGTGTCTTGTCTCAAAAAAAAAAAAAAAAAAAAAAAAAAAAACTTTGAATAAGTCTGTAACTTATTCTTTATTTAAAGCATATTATTTATTGGATTGTAGGACACTAATAATCAGAATCCATTGTCCTAGGCTCCTCGTGTACCAGTTCAAGCACTGCCCATGGTTGTCCCACCTCAGGAGCCTGACAAACCACCTGCCAATGTTGCCACTACTCTTCCCATCAGGAATAAAGGTCAGTTATAATACTAAAGACTGTTTCTTACTTGTTGTCCAGGTAAAAATTAAGATTACAATAAAAACCAGCCATTTCTCCAAAAAAATGAATTTTACTAAGTTGGTATAATTAAAGATTTTTCTTTTACCAATGGCAAAAGAGAAGGTAGTTAATAGCATTAATTTGCTAAAATTAGAAGTATTAGGAGGAGAAATTCAGACGCTTATCATTGATGTAATTCTCATTATCCATGATTTCCTCTAATAAATAGTAATTTTTATTTATGTAAAATGTTAAGCTGGGTGTAGTTGGGTGATATTTTTGTAAATTATTTACTCAAATCTCTTTAGTGATACAAGGCAGAAGATTAACGAGATGGATCAAGTATTAAAACTTATTTTAGAATATCTGGTTTAATACAGATTTTATATCTGGGATACCTTTTCTCAACCAATAATTCAAAGTTACTTCAGATATGCTTGTTTATTCCTCTAGAATTCTGAGGTCCATATTTGACTTGTGGATGTTACAGCATGCATGTTCTTAGGTTATGTACCCAAACATTACACCTACCAGTTTGAATCAGTTTTTCTTTTTAAAAGTTTTACCTGAAGAATCAATGCAGTTTTTATTTTGTTTTTTGGCTACCTATATTCTTTTACCAACAAGAATGCTAAGTATTTCCACCAGCTCTTTTCAATCACTACTACCAATCTAGAGCCTTGGCACCTTTTTCAATTGGTATAGCAAACAATTGATTGCTATACCTGTAGCCAGATCTGTCTATTCACCTGGCTGTCAGAAGATACAGTGGATGGCATAGTCTAGCATCTTTTCTTCCAGGGAAACTGAATCCCAGTTCTCTATTGGCCAGGTAGCTGTGTGAATATGTGAATTTATATCTTGCCTATATCAGTCTTGAAGATGATAGACCCCAACAAAGACATATATCTTAGTTGGATTTTAATTGTTACTTCTCAGTGGTTTGGGTACTCTTTGTGTGTATGTGTGAGTGTTTAAAAGTCACAGACTATTAAATGTGAAAAAACCTTGACTTAGAGGTCTAAGTTTTTCCTACATCCTAATAATTTAGCATTATTGTTCTGTTCCTATGATGAGTTTTTCATCTTTATGACCATATGAAATATATACACATAGCCTTAGTTTGTACTTTAATTGCACCACTTAGGTATCACAAACCTGCATCCCTCTGTTGTCTAATTTTAGCCATGTGATATTTTTAAAATTTTGAAATTAATTTCCAAAAATAATGCACATAAAATACATACATTTTATATTTATGAAAAAGAAGGTGGATTTGTTTTTAACTTTTTAGCAGTGCATTTTCACCTTCTATGGATATGATAACTTGGTGCATAACTGTTGGCACTAAACCTCCCAACAGTAACTCTGTAATGAGGATGCCATTCATGTGCACTTCTGAGGGGGTTTCTTTTTCACACAGCTGCTTCTAAACAAAAGTCCAGCAGCCATTTGCCAGCAAACAGCCAGGATGTACAGGGTTACATCACCAATCAGTCTCCAGAGAGCATTGTAGAAGAGGCTCAGGGAAAGTTAACAGAACTGGAACAGAGGATAAAAGAAGCCATAGAAAAGAATGCACAGCTGCAGTCCTTGGAACTGGCTCATGCTGACCAACTTACCAAGGAGAAGATCGAGGAGCTGAACAAAACGAGGGAGGAACAAATTCAGAAGAAACAAAAGATTTTGGAGGAACTACAGAAAGTAGAACGAGAGTTACAACTGAAAACTCAGCAGCAGCTAAAAAAGCAGTATCTAGAGGTTAAAGCTCAAAGAATTCAACTTCAGCAGCAGCAGCAACAATCTTGCCAACACCTGGGATTACTAACTCCTGTTGGGGTTGGAGAACAGCTTTCCGAGGGAGACTATGCACGGTTACAGCCAGTGGATCCCGTTTTGCTTAAAGATGAACCCCAGCAGACTGCTGCTCAGATGGGTTTTGCACCAATCCAGCCTCTGGCGATGCCTCAAGCTTTGCCCCTGGCGGCAGGTCCCTTGCCTCCAGGGTCCATCGCAAATCTTACAGAACTGCAAGGAGTGATAGTTGGACAGCCAGTACTGGGCCAAGCACAGTTGGCAGGGCTGGGGCAAGGAATTCTGACAGAAACACAACAAGGGTTAATGGTAGCCAGCCCTGCTCAGACCCTCAATGACACGCTGGATGACATCATGGCAGGTGGGTTTATATTGTTATGAGCAGGTATCAAATATGATTTGCTTTAAGGCGAGTAAGAGTGTGCCAGAATTTTGCCATTACCCAACTTGAGAACTATTTTTGGACTCTTGACCCATGTCTATCTTTAGAAATATTAGTTCAATCTCAGAAGTGTTCAGAGGGATACAGGTCGAATTAAAGATTAGCTCATTCAATACAAATGACTGAAGCTTTCTGGCTTAGCTGGGTAGGCTGGGAATATAAGTTTTTCAGTAGTGGGGTTAATGTTTGATTTTTGTTTTTGTTTTTTCCCTTTAAGTTCAGAATACTAAGATTGAATTTTGGCATTTTGCTTCTGTATTCACACCACTAAACTTGGAAATTGTTAGAAGTTGAAGTGCAAAACTAGTAGGACACATCAGGAAGCTTATTTGTGAATAGAAATATTTTATATCCTAATGGATCAGACTTCAAACTTGGTGGATTTTAAAAAAAAAAAACAAAAAACTTAAACACCTTTACAAAATTAATAAAGTACCAAATCAAATAGGGTTTGATTATACTGTATGTCAGTGATTTTTATCCCCTGTGACTGTTAATGTGTAGTCTATTTCTAACTGTATCATAGGAAGATGTGGTCCCCTGACAGTATTATAAATGATATATTTTTAAATGTGTAGCCAGAGAAATTCCACTCTAATTATTTTCATTGGCAAGCAGAAATATTTTAAAAGGTTGTTTTAATACTTCTAGGATTTGGTACTTTGGTAGAATGAGATTTTATAGAGTTATAAGCGGAATGCTATCTGAGAAGGATAATTTGCTTCTTAAAAGAAAAAGACAAAAAGGAAATTTGAAAAGGAAAGGAAAAAGGACGAAAAAGGAAATAAACAGTTGAATTTTTATAATTTTCATTTAATCTCTCCCCCATTTTTATTCATTGGTCTGTACTTAAAGGATGATTGATTTTTCCTAATTTTAAAACTGTGTTTTAGTAGCATTACATATTATGAGATTACACATGCTTTAAGTTTCATCTTTTAAAAGGATGAAAGTAAACTAAGTTGTATAGTGTTTAGATATTTAGCTAACATTCAGAAACAAAGAAACCAGCTGATGAGACAGATTTTATGCTTAAAAATTTCTCTAAAGCTTTCTAGTCCTCCTTTAATATCACCTCAACAGTAACATGTGGACTGAAAATCTCTACTAAACTTAAGGGTGAAGTAACTGCATTGGAAAAACTGCTAAAAATAAATAGTAGTAAGAACTATAAAGACTCATTGATGAGTATAAAATTTTTCTATAGATTTAAAAATTACTACTGATCACCACTAGCTGGTTATAATAATTGGTAATACAATTTTAAAATTCTTAAATATCCTGTGAAAACTGGAGCATAGTACTATAAATCCCAAATTTGGTACTATGTCCATGGCCATTAATTTAGATCATAATAGTATTCTATTATGTCAATAAAACTATCAAAGGATATATAGTGTTAAATGTTACTTATGCACGTAAATGATAATAGACATTCCATACTAATGGATGTTTAAAATTGTTTTATATGCTATCAGAGTTTATGTAATGTGCTTGGGCACAGTTGTCAACAATGATTTGCCAGTTGTACAATTTTTTATACTGATCAGAATTATCACCAGTTTGTAAAGTAGCTTTTCTGTTGATTTGTATACCAAACAAAAATAGTTCTATGTATTCCCATGTAAAAATTTTTTAAATACACATAACTTTTTAGTATGATAAATACTTGTCATACTATACAAATATTTTACTTCTTTATTCTCATTTATATGGGGAGAGGAGAGAGAGCCAGAAGGAGGAAGAGCAGGATTAAAAACATTCAGCTACCTACCTACAACTCATCCTGGTAACATGCATGTGCACATGCATACATCTGCATGGATCCTCATGTGTTCACTTCCACAGCCTCATTCTTTAAACTTCTGTGGTAGGATTTGTCCCTTTAGTTGACTAATGATCATTTCCGCTTCTTCTTTGGGTTTTTAAAAATATATTACAATCTCATTAGGCTCATAGTCTTCTTTCCTTCCCTCTAACATAGCCTCTGCTGTTTACTTCTTAGTCCCCATTTATTAGACTTCTCTCATAAGATTTGGTCTCTTTTTCTCTAGTAGTTGGCTGACCAAAATCTTCTGTCTTCCCTGTTCTTCACACTAGCCAAAGCAAAATCAGTTCCCTGTTTAACCTGTCTTAACACTTTGCTTTTTCTATGGTCTCCAGTTCCCTTTTTCCTACCCTGACATTAAAACTTTCTGAGCATGTGATTCTCCCTCTAAATCAAACCCTAAAATGAAACCCCACATGCAAAGATCTGTACCAGAGTTCCTTCAGTACCTACATATTTACTTTTGTTACTTTTAACTGTAGACAATGGGTGAGTGATGGACAGTTACTTAATTTTAGTAAACCAGTTTCGTAGGTATGCCAAAGGAAATTAAATGAG
Organism: Eulemur rufifrons; assembly: GCF_041146395.1. NCBI lineage: Eukaryota > Metazoa > Chordata > Mammalia > Primates > Lemuridae > Eulemur > Eulemur rufifrons. Next base: position 21,790,175 of record NC_091006.1, read on the forward strand.
GGAATTGATTTTTCCTGTCTCCTTGTAGATAAGGTGATAAGAACAACCAATTTGACCAAACAAATAAGAAAACTCTTCAGTTTTAGTAGGTTCTTTAAAAGAAATTAGCCCAGTTGAAATGTGAATTATAGTTAGTCATTTAACAATAAAGCTTAGGGTTTTTTTTTACCTATTTAGTAGCATGAAATAAAAATCAATGATTTAGACTGGTGTTCATCTTGTTTAAGCTACTTTTGGTGTTTAGTATTTCCATTTGTGAAAATCCAATAAAAATACATAAGGAATCTATTTTAAGAGCTATAGATTTTATGATTTTGAGATTTATATCTAGAATATGTACACTTAAGTTATCTTGATCTTTTTCTTAACATACAAAACTATCAATATGGAGTAACACTATCAAGGTCACTAGATAATCATTTTAATATATTAGTTTGTGTCCTTTTCTATTGGTCTGGATCCCTAGGGATTCAAACAGTGTTTTGTTCTGTTTTGTTTTGTTTTGTTTCCTCCTTCATTTCTCCTTTGGCTTTTAAGTGGACCTAAACATGTATAATTATAGAATGTGTGTTGCTATAATGTATAGTGTTTGTTTGTGCCTGAACTAAGGATTTCATGTAAAATAGATTTCTTAATTGACAATTACGTTTTTAATAGTTATAATAAGGTCAATTTCAGTTTTTATTCTGGCAGGATTATAACCTCTTTTGCCAGGTTTCAGATCCAGTTGTGAATCCTGATTGTTTTCTGTCTGATGTAGTTGATAACTACTTTGGTAACACACATCTGCACTACTGTTCACCCTTCAAAGATTAATGCCCATACTTTAATACCATAGCATTTTTAATGAGGGGCAGAGGTGAAATTCACATATCAACTCCTAAAGTGAGTTAATCAGGAAATAAATTGCCCTCAGCTCAATCTGCAGTATATCCTATGCCACCATCTTTGGTGTTCTCCCATCTCAAGTACTGACCAAAAGTTGGATATTTTGGTGAAAATAATATCACAGCAAAATCATACTTTGAGAAACTAACAATCCATATTTGAAGGATGATTGTGGATATAATTTCTACCCTAATCTTTCAGTTTTGTCCTCATAAGTCAGTATGATTGCTGGATTGGTGAGCATTTTACCCCCATTTGATCCTCACGTAGAAATGTAGTTTCTTACATGAAGAACTATTCAAATTTTTATATTTGAATATACTGCCATACAGAGGACTACAATGCAGAATATTATCCCCTTGTTTACAGTTAGTAAAACAATAGGGGGAGGTGTTTTAAATGATTGGATAGCGAGGTTCTCCACTCCCAAACAGTGATATTACTTTCATTAGTTCTGGAATATGAGGTGTGAAATTGACAAGTAAAAACCATATTTTTCCTCTTCTGATCTTGACTCTTTTACCTTTTATTCCTTTTTTAATTAAGAAAATATAATGGACAACTTTCCATTTTCATTTATATTTTTAATACATACAAAATATTTTTGTTTTCAGGGTTATTTTGAGATAAGGTTTCATGACTACTTATGAGAGGGAAATTTTTTTTTTTTCCAATGGATTATTATTTAGAAAATGGGCTACTCTCAACATACATTTTAATTTTAGACTGTCATCCAGTCAAAAATAACCAGGAAAATGAAATATTAGTATTGTGGTAGTCTCCCTGTAGATATTTTGTTTTTAAAAGTCTTTAAATATTTTCTGATAAATATTTCTATTACCTAACAATGTTTCATCCTTATTAAGTGCAGTTATTTTGTTCAACAGCAGTCAGTGGAAGATCATCTGCAATGTCAAACACTCCTACCCACAGTATCGCTGCTTCCATTTCCCAACCTCAGACTCCAACTCCAACTCCAAGTCCTATCATCTCTCCTTCAGGCATGCTACCTATCTACCCTGCCATTGATATTGATGCACAGGTAAGCCCCAAATTTAAGAGAGATGGTTTTTCACTGGAATTATGCTATCTTAAAAACATTAACATTCCATGATTTAAACCATGTTAGACTGCTTTGTCTCCCGGGAAAAACTTGAGCCACAGTTATAACTTAATTAAGATTCACATTTTGAAAAATAAAATACCAAATATAGATTATTACTGATAATTATGTGATGGTCTGGTTTCCAAGGTCATCAAGTAATTTTTAAAAAAATTTTATTCTAGTTTAGAAGAGAATGTAAAAAGAACCTTATTTAAGATTAGTCCATATTTTCTTCTAATAATGGGTTCCATGTAAAAGAAAGAATATTCTAACATTTTTATATCTTTGAAACTTTTGATCTTGCCAGTTGAAGTAAACAGTGAGTCTATGTGTCTGTGTCTGTAAAATTTAACTATTTTTGGATTCCAAGCACTTTTTTTCTCTTCAGTTTATCTGAAGAAATAATATGGGGGGGATGTGGAGATACTGTTTGAGTTAAGCTTTAGAAAGCTTGAGAGCTATTAAGTAATATTGTTTTTAAAAAATGGTTTACAGTGAAATCTCAGGGCAAGGTGAGGTTGGGGAGAATAGCATGTATTTTGTCTTGGAGAAAGGCTAAGAGGTCTAGCTTAGAAGACTGCTGAATAAGGTAAGGGTGTGTGGCCTTCAGGACTGAGAAATGTTTGTATTATATTTAGTTTTTGTATTTTGATTAATACCTGGGTGAGGGAGTGTCCATTATAAAACTTCTGTATTTGGTTAGTTCTTTATAATAAAGCCTCAATTTGAGGAAGTGTGTTTGCGTATGTGTATTGTGCAGACCATTAAGGCTATGTACTCTTAATCTATTAACAATAAAGTTTCTGTTTTATTAAAATGTTTCTTAGTAACACTGTGAAAAAGGTATTTCATTTCTGTTCTTGTTTTGTTTCCCAAAGTCTGTGGTTTTATATGTGCTAACTTTGGGGGGGGGGGTTTGTTTGTTTTGGTTTTGTTTTGTTTTTTGAGCATCTAAAATTGTCAGGGACTATTTTGAAGGAATTGTCTCATCTAATCCTCAGACCACTTATATGAGGTAGCTACTCTTGATACCCATCTCCCTGATGAGGACACCCAGGCTAAGAGAGAGATTAAGCATTTTTGCTTACAGTCACTTCATTTAGCTAAGAAGTAATGGAGCTGGGAATCAAACTCAGTCTGTTTGACTTGAAAGACAACACTCTTAACTACATCCCTTTTTTTTTTTTCCCCAAAAAAAAAAAAAAAAAAGATGTTCATGTAATGAACCACAGTTATTTACTTTTAATGTTAATAGCATTGTAGAATTGGTTTGAACTTGGTATTGAATTAGCATTATTTTCCTCCAGTCTTTTTTGCTTATTGGACCAAGAACGTGATCCAGAAGCAAAAGTAAATACTTTACCAAAATATAAAATGATTTCTTTGTAAAATGTTTTCCAATAAAACATGCATAGAAAAAAATTTATCCAGGTATTAGGATTTTACTGAATTTCGAAATATTGTAGTGATGGTGAAATGATTTTACCTGACTATACCACTCAACTTATCATCACTATATTATAAATTAATTTCTGAGACGTTACATATAATTTTTTAAAAATTAAAAAAAATTTAAAAACTTACATTTTAAACCTAAAAGGCAAGCTTATATAGAAAGATTTAACCGTGGCTCCTTAAAAATCTGCTCTATTTGGTCTCTACATTGACGTTTTTCATTTGTTGGGTTAGCCCAACCTGAAACTACTTTCTATGGAGTTTATCAAAAGTGCTTACTTAGACATTGGAAAGTTCCTGTTTTAGAAAAAATATACAAAATAATATTCAGAAATAATTGTTCACAATTTTCTCTTAATTTTTGATACTAGTTTTTTAAATTTACTAGGTACTTTAAGTGATACAAATAAAGCAAGTGATAAAAATAAAGATCCTTTTGTACTCAGTCCATCTGAAGTTTTTGTTTTGATAATATAAAATTCCTTGAGCTCCTAAATAATGGATAATTTGATTTATGTGTGACAATACTGTGCCATAACAAGTAATATGAAAAAATTAATACCAAGATTCATCTTCTGTTTTGAAAGATTAACATTCTCTAATACTTGGATCTTTCATTTGTTTATTTAATAAACCTTAAATTTTTTTTTAATAAAGCTTAAATGTATACATACTTAACACTTTACAGACATTAGCATCTTTAACTTCATCTTTATAACAACCTTATGAAGGTAGAGGTAGTATTCTTATTCTCATTTTACAGATGAGGAAAGTAAGACAGATACTAACTATCTTGCCCAACAGCTAATTAATGGTAGAGGCAGCTTTTGAACTCGGGCACTGTGGCCGCAGAATTTATGCTCTTAACTACTGCCCATGTTACATGTTTTTCGATTTTTAACTTAGGTATGAACACTGAATTTGAATTAGAGTAACATGGTAAATTAGATTACAGAAAGATGTCCACTACCTAGATGGTAAGGGATCTTATGTCTTTCATCTTTGCATATTTACATCAAATGTTAATTTAAGGAAGAACAAAGAGAAATGTTAATTGTTTAAAGCCTCAAAGTATGACTGATTCTGGAAAACAGTCATACCTTTAGCTCCTTTAATTGAACATTTTAGATAGGAACTAGTATTTTTGACAAGAATTAGGAGAAATCATGTTTAATTTCTGGACCTTGACAAATGCTGAAGAGTTTGCATTGTTTGTAAGGGTTCTCAAATCTATGTTATACAACTGGAAATCACATTTTGTGGGTGAGGGTGTGCCACAGGCTCTCCAGCTCTCATATCAGTTTTATTGAATCATGTTTTGGTATTTTTAAAACTTTTAAGATTCATACCACATACTATGCTGTTATCAAAATCTGTTTTAGCAACATCAATAAAAAATAACTTGAAGGAATTATTTCAGACTATTTTATTATATCTTTTTATAGTATATAGCTCTGATCTTTACTTTTACTTTGAGTGGTATGTCCAAACTTATCTGGATACTGTGCACACAGAAATTAGAAATCATGTAGAGATTTTTAAGAACGACAAGTTTTATGTGAAATGGTAAATCTGCCTTGAAGATTAAAGTTGAATACTGTTGAATTAATTAAATATTTTTACATTTTACCATGCAAAATTTGATTGATTCTAGGGGCCACTAAAAGTGAAAAAGAACCCGATGTTTTGTTCATGGACTGTAAAAACTTGTTCCAGCCCCTTTCTTATCACATATCCTTCATATATTTCTGAACTGTTTTATTGTTTTTATTCTCAGACTTCTAAAGGCTTTTCTTGAACTTGGAGTAACTCATCTATTACATCTCAAAAATGGAAAAAATAAATACTTCCTTACACAATTTTGCTTTTTTCCAATTTTTCATAACTAACTCGTCCATTATATTATCGTTTAAAGTTGGTAGACATTAAATTTAACTTGCCATATATATCAAGACTAAAATTGTAAAGTATGTGACATTATGTTTTACCTTTAATGGTGTAAATATTATTTGAATATTTTTCTTTATTGTTGGTTTTGCAGTATACAGAACAGTTTCATCATAATATAATTAATTTTGCAGTATACAAGAACAGTTTCATCATAATATAATTAAATGAGAAATTAAGGGCAGCAAAAATTAACAATGCTGTATATAATATGCTACCATTATAGTACTCTAAAATACATGCATTCTACTTCTTAATATGAACTGATTTTTTTAATAGGCTATTCATTTTACTGATTATTCTCATTTACCAAATACCCTAAAGTGCTCTCCTACTTTTTAAGCTTACATATAACTTTGACTGGTTTGGAGAATGAGATGTTTGGATTTGTGAAGGTTGGAGACCTAAAAAATTCAGCTCCTTAAGTCCTAATAATTTTCAAAGTAATTTAAATGCTTTAAGAGTAATTAATAGACATGCTTCCTTTTTTATAGACAGTTTAGGTATGTTTTTTCACTTGTGTTTCAACTCATTAAAAGTTGCCTTTTCCTTCAGTATTTCTATCATAGGATTTTTTTTTTTGATTTTTCATTCTGTATTACTGTTACAGAATTGAGTAGTTATGTTGAGAACTTATAGAATATTTTTATATTACATACAGTTTTGTCATTTTTATAAGCCAGAATTCTTCATAACAATATCTATTATGGTATGGAATGGTATCTTTTATGGTACCATGCATTAAATGGACATTTTCTTTAGAATGTAAACCTGGACGAACGCTTAACAGAGCTCTGGGCAGCTGTCTCCCTTTAGGTTTGAGACTTTCCTTAGATGTTATGACAAGGAATGTGACTTCTTGGCCAATATAACATAACTTTGTGCAATATAGTTTGATTCAAAGGATCCTTCCATTAAGTGGTATTTTGCCTTTCAGAAAATCACCTGTATTGTTGTTATTAATTCCTTGATCAGCAGTATTCAAAACACCTGTTTTTTTCTGTGCCTTGTCAGTCATTCTTAATATTAACCCAAATTTCTATTTCAGTTAATTTGTTTCTTGTGTATTACAAAGCGAGGTAATATTTCTTACCATTTTGGGATGGATGGATGTGTGTTTGGGGGATGGAAGCCTTATTTCAGACTCTTTAAATTCTTTTGTTATTGTCTTAAAAGATTGTCATAAAATATTAGTTGGTTTAATTTTTCCTTAATGCAGAAATACAGTGGAGAGACCCACTCTTAACTTTAGTTCCCCAAGGAATTTAAACAGCTCTCCTTTCTCAGCTTTAACTGTTTTTTTCTTGATGTCTTAGGAGTATATTTCATTTATACTTCGCTCAGAACTTGAACCTAAATTTTGCCCTGTAGTCACATGGCCTACATTATCTTTGTCAACCCTAGAGTACTTAGCAGAGTGTTTTGAATATAAAAGTTGCTTAATAAATGTCAGTTGAATTTATGTTTTATAATATGGGACATAAACATATTTTACTGATCCACTAAAATTTTCCATGCTTATCTTTTTCAGATTTTGTTTTTGTCTCTTCATTCTCTATTTAGGATTGGCATAGATTTCCTAAATTAGTCTTAAGCCTTGGGAGAATTTTAGAAACCTCATAAACTTCCTCATATAGTTGACTGTTCTGCTGAATGCATATGCACTAACATACAGAGGACATAAGACAGATATATTTAACATTATATTTATCTCAGTCGGCTGTGCTTGAGGCCCACTCTATGATGTAGTGGGGAGAGCAGGATTTTGTTATCAAGAAGATCCTCTTGGTTTTTTTAACCCCATCTCTGCCAATTATTAGTTTGTGTGGCCATCAGAAAGTTAGTTCCTTGAGCCTTTATCTTCTTTTCTCTGAAATCAGATACAATAATTCCTTCTTTATAAATCTGAAATGAAGATCAAATACTGTAACACAGTCAAAGCTGTCACTCATTTAAGTTTCATGTCCTTCTCCATTGTTGTAGTTGGTGCATTTCTCCCTTGTGGCCAACCCTGATCTCTGCACTCAGTAGCTCTGCTCTCTGCCAGCCTCTTCTGCAGAGCAGCTTTTGCGGTCTCCCTCTTCATCACTGACTAGTAGGCTTTTTCTTATTTCTTGACTCTTTATCAATTTTGCCTTTTGTCTTTGGTTTTTATTTTTTATAATGGAGTTTGGTTTTTAGAGTTATTTACATTCTGGGAGAATATGTCTTTCCTTTTATATTTATTATGTACCTTGTACAAATATATGTAAATGCAATAAACTCAGTAAGTACATATTTTATATCTATAATCCTTTGTTTATTAGGAATACTCTTTGGATCTGTGACCCTTTACAGCTATTATCATTCATTCTACTTAACTATTATTTATCTTTTCCTGGGAAAGGCATCATTTATAGGTGGAGAATGCAAACATGAATAAGACATGTTCATTCCCTCCCAGGAATTTATAGTCTTCTGAGGGTAACAGACACATAAAGCAGATTGGTAATGAGTGCTATAATAGGGGTGCATATGTGAAAGTGAGGGGAAAATATTATACTTGGAGCAGTGCTGCCCGATAGAAAAATAATGTGAGACACATTTGTAATTTTAAATTCTCCAGCCACATTTTGAGAAAGTGAAAAGCAACAGATGAAATAAATTTTAAGTATATATTTTATTTAACTTAATATATCCATTATATTGTTTCAACATGTAATCTATATAAAAAAATTACTGAGCTATTTTACATTTTTATTTCATACTTAAAGTCTTCAAAATTTGGTGTACATGTTATATTTATAGCTAGAATGATGAAACCATTTTTGTTTTACTGGAACTTCCCTGGTTTTTGTACCAAAAATCCCTTATCCCAGAAACCTTCTCAGTCCCAGGTTTGTCACCCTAAAGTATATTTCAACATGGCCTTCATTGGAAATACTTGATTTGTATTTAGATTTGATTAAATGTACAATCGAAAAAGTAGATTCATTTACTCAAGTTTTCAGACATCCTAAAAGTTTTCCAATAATTGGATATAACAGTTTTTAAATTCAGATTAATTATAATCAAATAAAATTTAAAATTCAGTTCCTTAGTCACTGTAGCTATATTTCAAGTGCTAATAGTCACATGTTGCTGCAGTTATATTTTTGGAGAACACAAATTTAGAGTGCTAAAAGTATGAGGAATTAATTAGATAATTCACTACATTAGCATTTAAGCTATATGATAGAGTATGACCACAGGTAAATCTAGTATTGGTCACTGTCATTAGCAGAAGTCAGAAGACAGTCATGCCTCATTATAACAGTCTCTGTCTTTCAAAATATACAGTATATTTTGATTATTTTTTGTTCCTTTAAGTATTTTTGAGCTTTGTTCTCAAATGCAGCGAAGTTACTCGGAAACAATTTTTTCATTTCAAAACTTGCTCTTCAGTTTGTTAGGTGGGTCCAGAACAGCTAATTTGGTCCCACAGTGAGGATTCTACTTGATATCCTGTATGTTCTGAAGTCTTTCCACTCTGACTGGTGGGAACCAAACTATTCCTGGCCCTGTGTGATCTCTGGGTGGTGTTTAACCTGACTTTTCTGGTAGTCTTTTTCCCTGGCGTCCAATAGTTCTCTGATGCACATGTGCTGATCAAAACTCAGCTGAAGATTTGTGGGGAACTCTTGGCAGGTGTCTAGAGTACCCTTTCTCTGCAGTGCTCTCCACTTATAATCTAGCAACCTTGACCTCTCAACTCTTGTCTTCTCAAATTGGGAAGACAACCAGGCTGTTTGGGTAGCTGCCACTTTCACTGCAGTCTGGAAACTCTCCAGGTAGTAAGTTGGGTTAATCATTTCTGTCCTCAAGGATCATTGTCCTGTACTGCCTGTCTGTAAACTCCATCATTTCAGGTTTCGTTTCTTGTTTTTTTTTTTTTTAAGTTATTTGAGATAGAAAAATAAATCTGGTCTGTGTTACTTCATTAACAGCCAGAAGCAAAAGTGAGTCCACAGTATTTCTTTTAATCACGTATTTGAAAACAGCATATGGTTGAAAGTCATACTTTTTTTTTCTTGGTGCCTGCTTTAAAAATCGCCCATATAGCTCAAATATTATTTGTAGACTTTAAAAATAAAAAATCACAGGTTGACCATTAATGGGGACTTTGCTATTCAAGTACTTGATATTGTAGAATGTACATATGTATCTGTGTATTTGGTATATGAGCATATTATGTATTTGATGTTAACATTTTAAAATTAATAAGCTTATCAAAAAATTAATTTTTTATAGACTGAAAGTAACCATGACACAGCGCTAACGCTTGCCTGTGCTGGGGGCCATGAGGAACTGGTACAAACACTGCTAGAGCGAGGAGCTAGTATTGAGCACCGTGACAAGAAAGGTAGTGCCTACTGTTTATTTTACTTTTTGGAATATTGGTGAAAATTTAAGTATTTAGAAATATTACTTCTTAGCCCTATTTTAATGCTTAAATATATTGGAAAACAGTATCGTTCGTTTGGTTAGCATGTAGTAAGAAGACCGTTGTTTTTCTTCAGGTTTCACTCCACTCATCTTGGCTGCTACGGCTGGTCATGTTGGTGTTGTGGAAATATTGCTGGACAATGGTGCAGACATTGAAGCTCAGTCTGAAAGAACTAAGGACACACCACTGTCCTTGGCTTGTTCTGGGGGAAGACAGGAGGTAACGTTTCCTCTTAGTATAATTATTTTCCTCTCTTTGTATCAGAACAGTGGTTTGATATTGAGATTTATAACAGTCACTAAAAGTATTATGTACTAGCAAAAAGACAAGTATCATTGTTAGCATAAGGTATCTTGCCAGAAAAATCACACATTGTTTAGGATTCTGCTCATCTAAAAGTCATATTGCCATAGGAATCCTCCTGTATTCTAAATCAAGTCTTTCTTTCAGTCTAAGTGTATTTAGGGTTAGAGAAAGACTAAGACATTCCAAATTTCTTATGTACAAGGCCTCTATTCACTCATCTTTTCCTGCCCTAGAGTACATGGCAAAAAAGTACTTATGCCCAGTCTCTGTAAGATTGGTAGGGAATTAAGAATATTCCATTTTTATTTAGTCTGAGAACTCCTCTTGCTTTTGATTTTCCCCACCATTTTTCAACTCTCTGGAGGAAAGGTTCTCAGATAAGACTATAAGATTATGTGACCTTTTGGTTTTTTAAGGAAATTAGAACAACTGATATAGATGAGGTGGGCCCCGAAAAATACAGCTTTACACTCAACTTGTGTGTTTTCTGGCATTCAATAATTAGCTGAATAATCTAATTTTTCAAATTCAATCCTGTGTGCAAGGGATATAAAGTTTAATAAGCCAGTTGGGCTGTCTCCATAGATTCACAACTTCTCAATCAGGGAGTTACTGAATCTTAGATTTAGAAAGCACTCTACATCATCCAGATCAATTTCCTACTCAGCTGAAAGTTTTCTTTTTCTTTACTTTCTTTTTCTTTTATAAAATTGTCCTATTCATCAAACCTAAAGTATGCCTTCCCCATGTTTCCCACTGTTCCTAGTTCTATTCTTTGCACAAGTGGAAGTTATATTGAACTCTAATCAGTTAAACCCACTAGGATTTTTTAAATAAGGTAGCAAATAAAAAATTTCAAGAGATCGAATCATTCTATACAAACAAATAGGAATTCTAATAATAAAATGGTACAAGTATAGGAAGACAGACGTTATCTTGTAGATGAAAAAAATTGGAGCCTAATAATAATATAGGCATGTATTTTTTTACAGTTTTTGCTTTGGCTATTTTTATAATTTTTGCCCCTTTATACTTGAAGTAGATACTAAGTTAGATGCACTTGCCACTGGAGATGTTCTAGACAAGAGACAAGAGACAACAAGGGACTTGTCCCTACTGTGTTATTACTTCTGATTGTGTGGTTTTTTTCTTCCATAATCCACAGTGGAGGTAATGGGTATGTTAAAAGTATTATAAACCAAATATTAAGTACGATAGTGAAAAACAAACTACTTAATTTGATAAATCATTTCTATTACCTCGGAAAAAATAAAGATCCCCATCAATCCCCCAAATTAAAATTTTCCCTTAATTGAAATTTTTATGTAGTTTGAAATAATACTTTATATAATAAGAAATTTTTCAATGTTGAATCAAGAAATCAACTGCATTCATTTACTTAATAATATTAAAGCCCGTAGGACACCATAATTTTTATGTGTTTTTAATAAAATATAACAAATGAGATTATAACAATCATATTGTACAAGGAATGATTTTGCCTAGAAACACTCTGTTGTTTTAATTTGGTGTCATAAGAAAAGGTAAGTATTTTGAAGTAATTAGTAAAACATTGGAAAGTCATTTTGCTATAAAATCACAATTTTTTTTTATATTGAATGTTTATTACCTTTTGGAAACAGACCACTCCTTTGAGAGATAACTGAGGTCAGTTATCTTTACATAATGGAGTTGAGAAAACTTGAGAAATTTCATTAGAATTTTCTGCTTTATTGTTTATAAGGTAAAATAGCCTAATGGCATTTTTTTTTCTTGTTTTTATAAACTTGTCATGTGATCCATCTAGGCTTACTAGTTCTGAAAGTAAAAAAGTGATGGACACAAAGTCATATCTAAAATTGGACATAGCTTTTTTTCAAACAAGTAAAGTTTTAGCTGATAAGTAAGATAAAGCACTGTTTATTAACATTTAGTATTTCCCAGTTAGTATTTTAGGATATATTATTAATAGTAAGAGCTATCTATGATCTTGAGCCAGTCTTTACTTCCCTATATCTTATTTGTAAAATGAAGATGAAAATACTAGTACCTATGGGGAAGGGTTGTTTATGCATTAAGTGGCACAGTGGACAAAGATGTCAGGGAACACAATTAGGACCCAGTGGTATATCACTATACACTAGAATAGCTAAAGTTAAAGACTGGAGATAATAAATGTTGCCAAGGATGTAGCACAACCAGTACTCATGTACTGTTGAAGGGAATGTAAATAATATAAACACTGTAGGAATAGATCTGGCTATTTCTTATAAATTTGTACACTCAGAAATTCTAATAGGTCGAACCTATACTACACCTATACTAAAGTATAATATTAATGATAGAATCTAGGTAGTGAATAATGTAATGTATTTTCAACTTTTTCATATATTTGAAAATCTCCATAATGTTGGGAAAACAAAGAATCTTTTATTCCAAGATTTAAAAAATGTTTAGTTACTAATTAAAAGTTTTAAGAATTTTTTTTTTTTTTTTTTTTTTTGGAAAGGGGGTCTCCCTCTGTTGCCCTGGGTAGGGTGCCGTGGCGTCAGCCTAGCTCACAGCAACTTCAAACTCCTGGGCTCAAGCAATCCTTCTGCCTCAGCCTCCCGAGTAGCTGGGACTACAGGCATGCGCCACCATGCCTGGCTAATTTTTTCTATATATTTTTAGTTGTCCATATAATTTCTTTCTATTTTTAGTAGAGATGGGGTCTCGCTCTTGCTCAGGCTGGTCTCTAACTCCTGAGCTCAAACGATCCGCCCACCTCGGCCTCCCAGAGTGCTAGGATTACAGGCATGAGCCACTGCGCCCGGCCTAAAAATGTTTTAAATACATTCACACATATAAGTGAAAAAATCTTGTCCCATATTCTATTTTACTACCGTGTGGTAAAATAACACAGAAATACTAATATCCAAAACAGTATATCATAACATTCGTAGTCCTTGTCTTTCATGAACATGTTACACCATTTCACTAGATTTCTAAATGGGTTTTATTTGAGAAGCTCTCTCCTTGTTAGCTTCTAAGACCCCCTGCTGTCATTTGAGGCTGGTTTTTTGCAGAGGATGAAAGATCTTTCCCCTTCTTTGTTATGATAAACCAGAAAAAAAGAGAAATCAGAAATAAACACCTTGAAAATTTATCTCACCATAAGAAGAAAGCATATGTTTTTCCTTTTTTCTTTCCAGGTGGTGGAGCTATTGTTAGCCCGAGGGGCAAATAAAGAGCACAGGAATGTTTCTGATTACACGCCTTTAAGCCTGGCTGCTTCTGGTGGCTATGTGAACATCATCAAAATATTACTAAATGCAGGAGCCGAGATTAATTCTAGGCAAGTTTTTTTTTCTCTCTATGAGGGCTTTAAGAGTGTAAGTAAAAGTGTTATGTTATTATAGTTATTCGTAGAACACCTCTTGCAATACCATATTTAGTAAATTCATTCATTATACATTTAGGATCCAGTGTGTTAGAGATTTTTGAGATTACTGTATTCCTTACTATTAAATGTAAACATATCATTCTTAGGCATTTTTATTAAGCAAGCAAATATGTGCTTTAAGATGGAAAGTCTATCCTAATAATAACTTCATAACTTAATCACCTTCTAGCTCAAATCATTATATTGAATGAAATACAGAAAATATTCCAATAAAGTAAAAGATTTTTAATGAAGTCTTCATAGTATCTCAAAGACTTAACTAGGGCTGAGAAGAATGGTTATTTTAAATAACCCTGCAAAATAAAGAATCTTACATTAGGATTCTATATCATTATCTAAGTTTTCTGGATCATTTAAAATGTATGTTTTTCCTTTTGTTCTCCTCATATCTGCACCCCAGAACTGGTAGCAAATTGGGCATTTCTCCTCTGATGTTAGCAGCTATGAATGGGCATACAGCTGCCGTTAAGCTCCTGTTAGACATGGGCTCTGACATAAATGCTCAAATAGAAACCAATCGGAACACTGCCCTTACCTTAGCCTGCTTCCAAGGAAGAACTGAAGTGGTTAGTCTTCTGCTTGATAGAAAAGCAAATGTTGAACACAGAGCTAAGGTAAGAAAAAGTCTGAGATTCACATGTCTTTATTGCTTTGATATTTAAGGTGCATAGTAGCAAGATGCTAATTATAATTTTGGTACTTTCTAGTAACATTTATCTTCTACCTACATATTCAGTCAGAAATCATTCTGTATAACTCACTTAAGCATTAACTCTTGAAAATACCTCAGCAATACATTTTTATAGGCAATAATGCCATTAGGGTTAGCCACTGAAAAAGATGTAGTATTTTGAAAGAGAAGGTAGGGGAACATTTATTGAGTGTCACTTATATGCCAAATGCTTGCATCTTATATAACTTTTTTTTAGAATACCATTGAGATCAGGTAGAACTATTTTCTTTAATAGATCAGACTAATTCAAAGAATCTAACAAGTGTCAGTGATGAAATTCAATTGTGCTTTTTAACAACTGTACCATATTGCTTCCTCAGATTGTTATTCTTTAACATTTTAGCTCTTTCCAGTCTCTTATGCGTTGTTTTTTTATTTTCCATTAAACCTAGACTGGCCTCACACCACTAATGGAAGCTGCCTCTGGTGGATATGCAGAGGTGGGCCGAGTTCTTCTGGACAAAGGTGCTGATGTTAATGCCCCTCCAGTTCCCTCCTCGAGAGATACAGCTTTAACCATAGCAGCAGATAAAGGGCATTATAAATTCTGTGAGCTTCTTATTGGCAGGTATGCTATTATTAAACTGTTCATATATGAACACAAGTGTTACTAGTGATTACCATTCTCTCTGGGGAATTGTACTACTAAAAAGTTAAATGTGGGCCAAGTGCAGTGGCTCACGCCTGTGATAACAGCACTTTGGGAGGCCAAGGTGGAGGATTGTTTGAGCCCAGGAGTTTGAGACTAGCCTGGAAAACATAACAAAACCCCATCTCTACAAAAAAATGACAAAAAAAAAAAAAAAGGCATGGTGGTGTGTGCTTATAGTCCCAGCTACTTGGGAGACTGCAGGAGGATCACCTGAGCCCTGGACTTTGAGATTACAGTGAACAGTTACAGCGGGTTATGATTGGTCCACTGCCGGGGTGACAGAGGGAGACTCAGTCTCTTTAAAAAACAAAAACAAACAAATCAAACATGGTTACTTCTCCTTGTACAAGTCTTTTTTCCCCAAACCTGCTTATTGTTTTCCAACCATCCATAGCTATGCTATATTGTCCGATTTGTTTCAATGCACCCTAAAAATAGTTTTCTTCCTTTATTATGTGCATACACTTTTAAAGTCCTACAACAATAGCTATTTGAACATCTAGCTGTTGTCATCTGTACTCACATCTCTTATACAATTTGAGCTTTACAAAGAGTATTAGTCCAAGTCCTAAAAGTCTGGCAGCAATCTAAGACTTCATTGTTGATTTTCTTGTTCTTTTCAGTAATTAAGGCTTTTGGGTGATAGTTATGCAACTGTTCAAGGTATCAGACAGGATACAGGATAGTTTCTACTTTGTTACTTAGAAGTTATCTACCAGTCTTCCAAAGATATTTGTCTACTTAACTGGATTTCCTATAGTCTTAAAGACCCTTCTATGGTATCCTAAACAGTAGTATTTGGTAGTAACTGCAATTAACTGTTATTCACCCTGAATCTTCTCATATACCATGATGCCCATTGAATGCTAAACCTGCATGTTATTCTTAGATTCATCTTTTTCTGAAGCTACGTACTTCAAATACAGATTGAACCTCTCTAATCCAAAAAGCTCCAAAATCCCAAACGGTGTGAGCACTGACATGACGCTCAAAGGAAAAGCTTACTGGAGCATTTCAGATTTTGGATTTCGGATTAGGGATGCTGAACCTGTACACCAATATAAATAATCTGAAACAAATATGATTGCCTCATAGGATACTGTTTGTATAGTATAATTCTGAGTGGAAGACATTTTAGTCCTCAAATATTAAAAACAATTTTTTTCTTTACAGAATATTTATACATGATAATAGTTGATTTTTGTTACCTATATTATTTCATTTTATTTAAGACAGTGCTGACTATCATTCATTTTTAGGGGTGCTCATATTGATGTACGTAACAAGAAGGGGAACACTCCATTGTGGCTAGCAGCAAATGGTGGACACCTCGATGTGGTTCAGTTACTGGTGCAAGCAGGTGCAGATGTTGATGCAGCAGATAACCGCAAGATAACTCCTCTTATGGCAGCATTTAGAAAGGTATAAGTCTTTCATCCTCATTTTTGTGGATGTTTTTCACTTACATTAGGAAGTATGTGGTTTCATGATCACTGAAGACTCACTTTGTGATTTAGCAGCTATGATGAAAGCAGTAATATAACATACAAGTAATTAGTCTGGCAACACTGAAAGGTAGATAGATACAGGTATTGCAGAGAAGCCATTATTATTAACCATATTGGACATCAGAGTTAAGTAAACTTCAAAACCTGTTCTAGGCCGGGTGTGGTGGCTCACGCCTATAATCCTAGCACTCTGGGAGGCCGAGGCGGGATGATTGCTCAAGGTCAGTAGTTTGAGACCAGCTTGAGCAAGAGCAAGACCCCGTTTCTACTAAAAATAGAAATTAGATGGACAGCTAAAAATAGAAAAAATTAGCCAGGCATGGTGGCATACGCCTGTAGTCCCAGCTGCTTGGGAGGCTGAGGCAGGAGGATCACTTGAGCCCAGGAGTTTGAAGTTGCTGTGAGCTAGGCTGACGCCACGGCACTCTAGCTCAGGAAACAGAGTGAGACTCTGTCTCAAAAAAAAAAAAAAAGAGCTGTTCTACATAGTATTTTCAAAATCTAGTTACAGTCTTAATCTTTCACAAAGTATAAGTCCAATTAAGCATAACTAATTGGAAATACTTATTAGTTATTCTCAACATTTGTTGGTAGATGAGTATTTTTTATATTAGCACATAACTTAAACTGCTTTATTTTAATAATTGATTTTAAATACTAGGAATGAAGGAAGTCAATAATGAAAACCTAGCTACCAGTATTTTAAACTACTGAAAATCAAGTATACTACATTGAGAAGTAGAAATATAAATTTTGTGAAAGCAAAAGAAACTTTCTTTCTGTACATAGCACAGTGCTGTAAGTAATTTGATGGTTTGGTTGATAATACTTCATTGATTTCTTAAACGCAATTTTAGTTTGTTACTGGTAAAATCAGGTTACTGTTTGAGGGATTATAATTTTGAGTTCTATCATTTGGAAATATGTAAGTAAAATCCACTATAAATTCTAAACTGTTGAAAAATTTTAATATATAAATTGCAATACATTATCTCTTCCTTTTTCTTTTATTAGTCCCTCTGACTCCTGTTCTGTATTGTACCTCTTCCCTAGATATTGAGTATATTTTTGTTTCTCAGCAATCAAACTTATTCTTTCTCACTGGCTATCTACTTCTTCTCTAAGCAAGCTAGGCTGTCATTATCAAGTTGACCTTTCTAACCACTCCACTATATTAGTGTCCTCATTGAGAACCTTTTTGTTTCTCCCATGTCTCTGAAATCATTTGAATAGTTTGGTATTCAAAGCCACCATAATTTAGTGCTTTTAGATCTCATCTCCCATTCTAAATCAGTCCCCGATGTGAAGAGTTATTTTCTTCTTGCTTAGTCTTTCCCTTGTTCCTATCTCTCACATCACCTTTGTTCTCATCTCATAGAATGCCCTTGTCTTTCCTCATTTTTCCAAAGTTACTCAGTCTTCAGATATAATTTGACTCTTTGTCTACACAAATTCTTTTCCTCTTATATGAACACACATTGAGATCTCTTATCTCCCAGAGGTTGTACAAGTTCTACATTCCTTTATTGTCTTTATCATTGATTTTGACAAATATGTATTTTTATGTATTATTACTCTAATTGTTAGTTATTACTCTAATATTTAACATGCATGTATCTTATCTTTCCAGATAGACTTTTATACTTACCTTTTATGCTTCTTTGTATTCATTCCACTATTTTTTTAGAATCTATCACGTATAGCTATGATTTACTGGATTATATAGGGTGCAGCAGCCACGTTTTTTTAAGTAATGTACTTTAATCAGGGAAGAAAGATCCATACTCAAAGACAAGTAACTCTGACTTCTCCCATGTAAATAGTTCAAAGACTGTAAAGTGTTGGAGAGATCATTAGAAAATGATGTGAGTGGTTTTTGAACTGTTCATTAAAGGATAAGCTATTCTTTTTAAGGAAAGTTTAAAAAGATGCAGTCAAAAAAGAAGAGATAGAGAACATAATACTAAAATTTAACAGCTGTTTATCCAGACTGACTAACTAATAGATGTGGTGTCATAGAGCAGT
The DNA here is from genome assembly GCF_041146395.1 of Eulemur rufifrons. Classification (NCBI taxonomy): domain Eukaryota; kingdom Metazoa; phylum Chordata; class Mammalia; order Primates; family Lemuridae; genus Eulemur; species Eulemur rufifrons. The sequence continues at coordinate 21,808,704 of NC_091006.1, forward strand.
AGTGTTACTGGAGAAAGTGGGAGCAACTCTTGAATGCTAGTCTAAAGATTTTGAACTTTACTTAGATACTGTACTATGTTATGATAAATAATATAATCAATCATAGCTCATTCTTCATGAACGTATATTTTCTTTTTTCTCGCTACCTGGGACAGTGCTATGTGTTTGTTTTTTATCTCAATGAAAGAACAAAATCGCTATTTCTATGCTTTTAATGCTTAGAATTGAAAGTGGACACTCATGTCTAGGCAGTTGGCAAGAAAAAAGATGACGGTTTTTTTTACCCCTTCAGACTCCTTTTCTTTGTACTGATTTTTGAATTACTGTTTTTTTATTCAGAGCTGTTTAGAATTTTAGGTCACATTATTCTGTACTTTTTTGTACAGAATGAACAAGATGATGCAAAGAATGAACAGTGTAGATTTAACTCATTAAAACCAAAGCCTGTCTCTTTTACTGCAAATACGCAATTAAGTTTTTACTTTGTGGCACTAATGGTGATTACTGTTATAGTTCAGACAGACTGTATAGATATATTGAATCCTGAAGGACCTGTTTTCAATCTGACATTGATATCTATTTTTTAGGGTCATGTGAAGGTGGTGCGCTACTTAGTCAAAGAAGTCAATCAGTTTCCATCAGATTCTGAATGTATGAGATACATAGCAACCATCACTGATAAGGTAATATATGTCGAAATTCATCCCACTATATGAGCAGAGAATTCCATTTGGTTAATATATTTCCCATGACAAGAGAAATTCTTAGTTTGAGCAATAAAATGTGACATATAGCAGGTTTCATTTATTTGGTAGTTAGGAATGAAATATATATGCCATTTAAGAGACTTTTCTAGATTACCTAATGATTACCCTCATTATATACCTAATGAATCAGTAAAACATTCTGTGATAGAATTACTTTATCTTTTAAAGTAATAATACATGAGTTAATTATGTGAACACTAAATATTTCAAAGCAAAATTATTTTTATTCATTAGTATTATCATCTGTATATGTATATTTAATCAGACTGGTATCTATTTTGAAAGAGAAATGAGTACAATAGATTTTTATTTCCCAGAAAAAATGAACACAGTACTTTTAATTATGAGCAAGAAGTCTTAGACATGATATCCAAGTTAGAAAACTAACTTTTCAGTTTTGACTAAGTTTAAGAGTGAATTGGTTGGGAATTTTTCAGGAAAAGTAGGGAAGGTAAAAATAAATCCTATTAGAAATCTAATTGAGATCTTCCCTTGGTGACATTTTGATTTAGAGTTTATACTAATACTTAAATAAAGTCTTAACACATGTCTCTGAAAATCCAAAGAGGTTAGGAAATCTAAAAATATCTTCCTGTTATGTTTTCACAGTTATTATTACATGATAATCAGCTGCTTTTCCGAATAGGATTTTTTTTTTTTTTTTCTTTAGAGTCTGGCTCTGTCACCCAGGTTGGAGTGCAGTGGCCCAATCATAGCTCACTGTAACCTTGAATTCCTGGGCTCAAGCAATCTTCCTGCCTCAGCCTCCTGATCAGCTGGGACTATAGATGTGCACCACCATGCTCATAAACCCCATAGGTTTTATTTAAAATAGCTAGATCCCTGTGCCTGGCTCTAGATTTCTCTATGACAATTAACATTCCTATATACCTTCGTTTTTTAGGGGGGAAGGGAAGAGAGTAAAAATTTTAAATATTATTGTAATATTTTTAATAATATTAAAAATAAGATTGGGCATGGTGGTGTGTGCTAGTCCTAGCTACTCTGTAGTCCAAGTTACTTGGGAGGGTGAGGTAGGAGGATCACTCGAGCCCAGGAGTTTGATGTTACTGTGTGCTGTGATCATACCTGTGAATAGCTACTGCACTCTAGCCTGGGCAACGTAGCAAAAAGTTATCTCTAAAAGAAATTAAAATGAAAAAACTAAAATAAAAAATAAGGAAATATTCCTTTGCTGTCCTGAAGTGTATTTTGAGAATGAAATCACTGTGAAAAAAGAAACTGTGTCCTTTTTTAATGATTCTTGTATGTGAAGTTGTAGCAATAAAGTGTAAATATTTAAGAATAGTTCTTGCCAAATAAGTACTTTAGAAGATTTTAAATCCGTTTTCTTTGTTGACATTTACCATAACCAGTTGACATAAATTATTATAGTTCTATTTGCTATGGGATCTTTTTATATTCAAATTATAAGATAGATAACTATAGTTTCCCAAAATGCCAGTCTAATGAATATTAGTTTAAAGAACAACAGAAATGCTTCTTTGCTTGTGTATATTTTAAAATATACCATTTAAATTGTGCTTTTATTTGTATCTTTTTTTGGCCTCTTTTCCCCTGCCATTGATCTTTATTGCTTATGTTTAAGTACCTTAAAGATCTTCATGTCTTTAGGAATCTATCTCTCTAAATGTGAATTGTTCTTTGAGCCTGGAAACATCTTAATTTTTCATTATAGGAAATGCTGAAGAAGTGTCATCTTTGTATGGAGTCAATAGTACAAGCCAAAGATAGACAGGCTGCTGAAGCAAACAAAAATGCCAGCATTTTGTTAGAGGAGTTAGACTTGGAAAAGGTAATGATAATCTTTACTTATAAAAACCACTCTTTTTTTTTCATCCTGTTTTTTTTCTTCCTTTAATTTGTAATTCACTATTTTTTGTTTTTGTTTTTGCTTTAAATTACGTACATGGTTTTCTCTACACATTTGGCTCAAAAAGTAGAGAGAATTTTTAAATATCATTAAATCTCTTTGTAATTGTATTAAACAAAATTTTATTATAGGAATTACATTGATCTGGAAGTCAGTAAACTTAGCTTCTAATTCTGGATTTTAGTTTAATCTCAACTAATGATCTCTTAATCCTCAACCACATCTATGGTTCTTTGATCCCAGACTTTGTAATTTATTCCCAACAGATTTATCAGAAGTACCAAAGCATAGCCAGCTATTGAACTACAACCACTTGGAATTTCTAATGAGTACAGTTTTTCAAATGGGTGACTTCTTTTGTACTTTTCTTTTTCAGGCAGACTACAGCATCACCCCCATCTATTTCCATGGGGAGTAAAACAATCCAAAACAGCATATAGTTTGGAAAGTCCCGAATTCTTATTCATAAATTAGATGTAAATTGATTCTCCTGTATGCACTGTATACTTTTATAAACAGGTTTTTTTTTTTTTTTTTTTTTTTTTGAGACAGAGTCTCTGTTGCCCGGGCTAGAGTGCTGTGGCATCAGCCTAGCTCACAGGAACCTCAAACTCCTGGGCTCAAGCGATCCTCCTGCCTCAGCCTCCCAAGTAGCTGAGACCACAGGCATGCGCCACCATGCCCAGCTAATTTTTCTCTATATATTTTTAGCTGTCCACATAATTTCTATTTTTAGTAGTGACGGGGTCTCACTCTTGCTCAGGCTGGTTTCGAACTCCTGAGCGCAAACGATCCACCCACCTCAGCCTCTCAAAGTGCTAGGATTACAGGCATGAGCCACCACGCCTGGCCTATAGACAGTTTTGATTGAGGGTGGTACCTATGTAAAATTCTACATTATAGAGGAGCCTCTTCTTTCCTGAACTCCAGCTCATATTTCTGTTTGAAAGATTATCAGATTGGGTTCTTAAAGTTTGGTTCTCTATTTTTTAATGATGATTTACGTCTGGATAAATGCACTTTTTTTGGCCTTTTGAGATATATTACATTCTGGCTCCACAATTTTTGATTTAGGAGCATTGGAGTTGATCTTGAGAATTGGTCTTGCCTGGTCTGAGTTGAGATTCTACATGGGAACTTATTGCTTATATAAAAATGCTTTGATCAGCATTTCTAATTTGAAAAATTAGGTTTATAAAAACTGCTGCTGAAAGCTGAGTGTGATTGTGTATACCTGTAGTCTCAGATACTTGGGAGGCTGAGCCCAGGAGTTCAAGTATAACCTGGGCAACATAGCAAGACCTCATCTCTAAAAAAGCAAAAAAATAAAAACTGTAGTCGAGGACACTGGCTATTGTATTCTTCAGATTCTCTTATACTTACTTATTCAGTAAACATTTATTTATTGAGCATTTACTATGTGGAAGGGTCCCTGCTCTGGGGTAATTCCATCTAGTCGAACTACGGAATCCTCTTATAGTTCATTGCTTCCTTTCTTACGACATTAACAACTAGAGTATGTTCTTGGCTGTTAGAATCCCTAGAGAATAATTTTGATTTGCATCTTTGATATAGTAATTTTATCCCTTTCACATCATTTCTTAGTTTTACCCTCTACCTTTTTCTTATAAACTTCCATATAACCTTTTAGGGAGCTAGATAGAGTATATTTTTAAAATACACCTATCCCATTCTCGTTTTCACACATTTCATTCTTTGATTATCACTTGCTGTCTTTTCAGCTTTATTCCCTCTAGAATTCCATCTCTAAGAATCCTGCCAACACTCTGCCTACCAATAAATGGTAGGAGTCATTTATGTTATACTACCCTTTCACTGTTTCTTACCTTTCTTTCTCCTTTTTCTTACCTGTACCTTAGTAACTAAATGTATCTAGGAAAAATACTCAACCTTGATGACTAATCTTACTTTAAATATGTGATAACAAACTCTTTCATGCTGACTAGTAGTTATACTATATTTCTCCAACCATTTTGTGATGACCAACAGTTAAAATAATATATTTCCTTAGTTTAATTTAGTCCCCCACTCATCTAAACCACTATTTCTTACTTTCTCCTTTATCCTCAGACTTCTGACACCTCTTGTTCACCTTCAGTAGATAACCCTGCATCCTGAGAAAATTGAAGCATCAGAAGGAAACTTGCAAAGACTTTCCCTACCCCATCTATGTACCTACAAATACCCAGACCTCCTTTCCTTCACCTTCAATAGATGACCTTGCATCCTACATCAGTGAGAAAATTGAAGCACCAGATGAAAACTTCCAAAAACTTTCCCCATCCCATCTATCCTCCTACTAGTACCTCCATCCGTATATTTCCTGCCAGCGACTAGACAAGCTACTGGTAAACATTCTCTCCATTGTTTACTAGATCCTATCTGGTTTTCCCTACTCAACAACATTGTTGTAGCAATTATCTTTTCTTTCTCCTGTATTATTTTTTCCCATCTCCTGGATCATTCCCATCAGCATACAAGCTTATTTCTCCAAAAAACCTTTTGACTCCAGCCCCCTTGCCCTAACTTTTTAGCTATGGACCCATTTTTTCTGAAATCTTGATGCCACTTTCAGCTTCTCACTTCTCTCTGTCTCCAATTTCCTACATCCATTAAATGAGTTAATGTAATAAATTAACTTAGACCAGTGCCTGCCATATATTAAACCCTGTACATATTAACTATCAATATCATCATCATCATCATCATCACCACCACCTTTTATTTAGCTTTTTGGCAGTCTCTGTATCTGAGCCTTCTGTTCCATTCTCTTCCTCTGAGTTTTCACTTCTCACCCAGAGTAATTGGCAGTAGGATTCTTAACAGTCTTCCTATATAAATATCTTTGTCGTTCTGTCATCTTTTGTCTTCAGTCTATTCCTTATCTGTTCCAATGTAACTTTCCCATCTTCCCATAGTTTTGTAATAACACAGGTGGCATTGCCTTACTTCTTCCTCAAAAACCTTGAGTGCCTCTTCATTGACTGCATGGAAAATTCCAAGCATTCAGGTTCTCCTATGTTACTTCTTTAGGCTCATCTTTCACTATGGTTCTCTATTGCTCACATGTCCCATTCACTTCCATATGTCCAAATTTGAAGCATTTCTTTAATCTGGACTGTTTCCGGGTCCTTAAATTCTCATTTTATAAAACTCAACTCTCAAATGTCACTTTGTTTCCCGAGCCCTCAGTTAGAATGACCAGTTAGGTTAGTGTCCTTTCCAATTCCACAATGAGGTTAGTGTACAACTTGAACCCTTTTAACAGAGCCTCTACCCTCCCCCACATATACTCACCAACACAACAGCAGTTTCCCAGTAGGTGCAGTGAGATCTAGGCATATATGTATATGCCTGTGAGAAAATACCGGATATGAGACTGAATTTCTAACATTGTTTTATTGTATCTCTAGATTTACTTGAATCTCCATGGTTTAGTTATTCTATTTCCATCTGGTTTTTTGGAGGAGCTTGTATCAGTTATTAGCACCTCTCCCTACTTTCACTAACTCCTATTCTCTATCTACAGTTTAATCAAGGTAACTCTATCATAATGAAACTTTTTCTCAAACTTATATTTTGTTTCCTTCTTCAAATGTGTTAGAATAATCTTTTGCTAACTCTTCTTTTTTTATTTTTAATTAATCTTCACCTCAGAACCTTTTTACCGCTACTCCAGTGAACTAACTATGGTGGAGGGCACCAATGGCATCTTAACTGCCCATTGCTATTACATTTTTATAGTTCTCAATGACTCTTACCTCTTTCTGATGTTTACCATTGTTGACCTAGCCTTCCTTCTCCCATTGGAGCTGCTTTCTCCTGTTTGTCTTCCTCTACCTAATTTGCTTTTCTTTTAAAATATTAGGTTATTAGGTATGGAATGTCTGATTTCCTTAAGTATGACAGTTGATGTTTCTGACATTGCACTTTAACACATTTTTTTTTTTTTTTTATTGTGAAGGTACATCCTCATTCTTTCAAACTCACATTTTGGCTTGTGATTATCTTTCAAAAAAATTTTTTAGAGTAATTTTTGTGAAAACATGGATAAGTCAAAAATTCATCTTACTTTCGAATATGAGTTCCATTGTGGAACCATTGCAGTGCAGACAGCTTGAAATATCAACTAAGTGTTTGGGAAGGATATGGCTAATGAACGCACAGTACATCAGTGTTTTGAGAAGTTCCATTCTGGTGATTTTAATCTTGAAAATGAGCCATGTGGGTGATGTGAGACCAAGGTGGATAATGATGAGCTGAAAGTTGTAGTGGAAGCAAATCCATCTCAACTTACGCATGGATTAGCAGCAGGGTTTCCTTTACTACTCCAACAGTATTGGACCATTTGAAACAAATCAACAAGGTAAAGAACCTGAATAGATAGGTTCCACATGAATTAAATGAGCATCAGAAGAGAATTTGTCTCGAAGCTTGCCTTTCTTTGCTGTCACAACATAAAGGCAGACCATTTCTACATCGTATTGTTACATATGATGAAAAATGGATTCTTAGACCAAAACCAAATATTCATCAAAAAAAGCTAATGGTGTCTGTTTGATGGTCCTGTGCTGGTATTATCCATTACGGCGTCACGAAACCTAGTCAGTTGATTACAATGGATGTCTACTACAACCAAGTAGATGAAATGATGAGGATGCTTGTGATTAAGCAGCTGAGATTGGTCAATAGAGACAGACCAGTCTTCTTGCAAGAAGACCATATGTCACAGAAAACAACACTGCTCAAACTATAGAAGCTGGACTTAGAAACTCTCTGTCATCCATTGTATTCACCAGAACTTACACCAACTGACTATCACTTCTTCCAGGCTTTGGACCACTTCTGACAAGGAAAAATACTCAATTCTAAACAAGCTGTGGAATATGGCTTTAGCAATTTCATTGTCACTCACTCTCCAGGCTTCTTCGCTGGTGGCATAAACAACCTACCCTTAAGATGGCAAAACTGTGTCGGTAGTTTAGGTGCATTCTTTGATTAATTGTACTGCTGCTTGTTTGAGATATAAAAAACTATTCATTTGAAATTGGATGTTTCATATTTAATGACCTAATATTAGGTATTTTCTCTCTCTCTCTCTGTCTCGTATTTTCTCCCCACGCCCACACACGCAGCACACACATGTTCTTTCTCTACATATATTTACATAAACACATACATACCTAGTTATGACTTTTTTCCTTTGGTGACCTCATTTAATTCATTAGTTTCAACTACCACCAGCAAGCTTATGGTGCTTCTTAAATCTGTCTCTGTTGATCCACATTTGTCTAATTCTGCTGAGTTATAGAGCTCTGTGCCTTAGAAAATTGGAGTCCTTTGTAGCAATAGCTTGGATTCTCCCCCAAAAAAGGTTTGTTTTCCCTGGGACCTTTGAATTTGTGCCCTACTCTGTAGTGAGCCCAAAGTGTTATTAAAATCTACCAGATTATTGAAATACCAGCATAAAAATGTCAAAATTTAGGCCAGGTGGAGTGGCTCTCACCTGTAATCCCAGCACTTTGGGAATTGGAGGCAGGAGGATCGCTTGAAGCCAGGAGTTTGAGACCAGCCTGGTCAATAGAGAGACCTCCACCTTAACAAAAATAAAAAAATAAGCTGGCTATGGTGGCACACACGTGTAGTCCTAGCTACTTGAGAGGCTGAGGTGGGAGGATCATTTGAGCCCAAGAAGTTTGAGGCTGCAGTGAGCTTGCACCACTGCACTATAGCCTAGGTAAGAGAATGAGACTCTATCTCTGAAGAAGGGGGAAAAAAAGATAGAAATTCAAAAAATTTAGAAAAAATAGTAAATACTTAGCTCTCAGAGCTAAAGTCTAAAAGTTTGATAGCCTAGGCTCAAGTTACTGTTGCCAAAGGGCCATCCCCCAATGACAACTTATTAATAAACCTTAAGGAACTTGCATATCTAAGACCCAGCTATGCCCACTAAGATCTACTCAGAGCCCACTAACCCCATGCCATCTAGGCCATAAGGGCTTAGATGAAATCCTGCTTTTTGATTTAAACTCTTCTACTTTTAAAAAAGGTCTCAGCCTGCCCTGTTTAAATACCAGTCATAATTAGTTCCTGCCACTGGACAAGTTACATAATCCAGCAAAATCAAAAACCCTTCTTGGACATACCAGAAGTCTCAAACCTCACTTGCTATTTTGAGCCCCCCAAACCATTTTCTGTACCTTTCTCAAGATTTTTCTGTTCATACAAATATGATGAAGATAAATTATTAAATTATCTGTTTTATTATTCCTATTTCTGAATTGGAGAGGCAATATATACCTGTAGCCACATTTGCTTTGATAATGTTTTTCAGACATATCCTTCTCCCTCATTTCCACTCCTTCTCTTCTCCTTACACAAACCCATTCCACAAAATCAGTGCTCAACAAGATGGCCACAGGTCTCTCCTTCACTGGGACTCCAATGGAAAAGGAATGTTTCCTGAGGGCAGGCCCTCCACTCCATTAAAGCAAGGCTGGAATGAGCTGAGTCACTCATGCTCAGTTCCTTCTTTCAAACTCTCTAATCAAATATTACTCCTCTTCCCTTGTGATCCAGGGAGTGAAGGTCACCAGTTACTGTTTTCTTCTCCATCCTTTAGAAGAGGCAAAAACTCCTCCTTTACTGATCTTCAAACTGGAAATTCTGTACTTCTGGCAGAGCAGCAAAAATTTTTAGGGGTTACTATACAGGCAATTTCTTTATCTTTAACTTCTAGGTGTATTCTTTCCTAAAATCTTTCTGCCTGAGAAAGTATGGGTATACTATATACAGGTTCTCCTTCACTTATTTGACGTTTCAGGAACGAGACTTACCTCTTACCCAAAGGAAGGTAAGTAGGTCCCATTGCCCCATGGTGTAAAAATAAAATCCTGGTGGTGGGCCAAACTTTTCAGAAACCGGAGAGATAATTTGAAAAGGCAAGACAGTGTCTAGCATAAGCAAAAGACTTGAAAAATGAAGTCAGACTTTTTCTAATGAAAAAGAAGTATGATTTGGCTTATGAGTTTATGATGACTGGTTTCACTAGTTAGGATATTGTGACATTTTTATAAACTGAGTATCATTCTTTTGACATGCATATATATTTAAAACACTAGATTATGGACAGGGAATACATAGTTGTTTTTTTTTTTTTTTTAAACATCTTTTAGAGGACATACAAACAAAAGATTTTGAAGATGATTTTCCTACCTTTATGAACCAAGGAAGAAAATGTAACAGTTAAAATAGTTTACTAAGAGATGTTATTGGACTTTTAAACTTATCCTTAATTTTTTGCCTATGAAAATAATGTATATTCATATTATCGAATAGAAAATAAAAAATATTATCGAATAAAGTAAAATTGGCAGTCTCCATCTTTCTGTTACTCCTCCTCCAGTTCTACCTTCCAGAGGTAATCAGCCTGTTATTAACTTCCGTAACTTTCATACCTTTTTTGTTCATGCCTGTTTTCCTATACTTCTACAAATAGCATAGAAAGGGTTCCCTTCTCCTATAAATGTGATTATTAGTCTGCAATGTGCCCTTTTTCCCCTAAATTATTTCCAAGTACATATTTGTAACACTTTTCAATGGCTGCCTAGTATTCTGTAAATGTGTATACTGTTAATTCTTTCTTATTGATGGATTTACCTTTTCATTTATTGCCATTATAATCAATTTTGTAGCAAAAATTGTTGAATCTTTATTTTTTGCTAAAGAGAATTTTATAGAATAAATTCTTAGGATAAGCAGTTTGTAATTTTGATAAAAGGCTTTCAAATCACTTTTTCTAAAATGTAAATATTTATACCCATACCAATTTAGGATAGAACTCATTTTTCCATACTTACGCTGATGTGTGTGATGTGTTTTTAAATTTTGGTAAATTAATGATTGAAAAATGGTTCTTTGTTCTTTCATCTTAGATTTCTTTAATGATTATAAAGCTATGTATCTGTTTATCATTTACCCATATTAAAATTAGATGTCTTTTATCCTTTATTTGGTCTTGATATTTTTTTAAAAATAATGACTGTTTAGAATGGTTTGAATATAATCTTGGTAAAACACGGAATTGGACTAGATGACTGAATTTTATGGTATCCTGATTGCCTTACAATAAACCTGATAATGTGACTTCATCTTCACCAGGATAAATTCCAGTGTTACATTTTTATTTTATTGATCCTTTAACAGTTAAGGGAAGAAAGTCGGAGGCTGGCATTGGCTGCCAAAAGAGAAAAAAGAAAGGAGAAGAGAAGAAAGAAAAAGGAAGAACAAAGAAGAAAACTAGAAGAAATTGAAGCCAAAAATAAAGAGAACTTTGAACTCCAAGCTGCTCAAGAAAAAGAAAAGCTTAAAGTTGATGGTATGGTCTCTAAACAATCATCCAATTTGTTTCATAGAATACATTCTAGTCAAAGTTATATTTAATATCAATCACATAAGGTAAAAATAGACTTTTAACTTACTAAGCCCTTAAAGTATTTATGTGCATTTTTTTGTTGATTGACTTCCTCCCTATTTATTATGAAGTACTTCAAACTTATTGACAAGTCGAAATAATGAGAAAACAAGTACCTGAATACATTCCACCTGGATTTATAGAACTGTTAACATTTTTCCATATTTATTTTATTTTTTTCTCTCTAAATAACTACATATATTTTTTTTTGAGATGTCCGAAAGTAAATTGTAGACATCCTGACATTGCACCTGAAATACTTATTTCAGCACACATTCTAAGAATGACATTTGTTTACATCATAGTAATACCACTTATAATTACTAATTAGTTATTTTTTTGGGTATTATAAAGGGAATTCCATAATAATCATCTATAATGATATTACAGAGTAATTCTTAATGTCATCCATAATCCAGACCATAGTCAGATTTCCTCAAATGATGAAGGAGTTATTTTTAACTAGGTTATAATTAGAAAATTATTTGAGATCGAAATACAGTCATTCCTTGATTTCCACAGGGGATTGGGTTTCCAGGACCCCTGTGGATACTCAAGTCTGGAGATACTCAAGTCTCTTACATAAAATGACACAATATTTGCATATAACCTATGCACATCCTCTCATGTACTTTAAATCATTTCTAGATTACTTGGTTTTTATTTTTCTTAATATTGATCTGGGGTTGGTTAAATCCATGGATGCTGAACCCATGGATATGGAGGGCTTACTGTATAGTGGGAAGAAACTGTTGCCACTAAACCACCAAGTGTGTGTGTGTGTGTGTGTGTGTGTGTGTGTGTGTGTTTTTCAAAACTTCCCTCTCCTCCAGCCTTTTATTTTGAAAATTTCCAAACTACAGAAAAGTTCAAGTATTAATATGTTGAACACCTGTATATTACCTACATTCTGGCATGTGAATTTTGTCTTTCTTTTTCTCTTTTTTTGAGTAGTTTGGATATAAGTTGTACACATGACGTGAAATCACCCCTAAATACTTGAGTATGTATGTTCCAGTAACAGAACATTATTTTACATAACCACAATAACATTACACCTAAGAAATTTAATAATTATATAATAATATATAATGTATAGTACATATTCATGTTTTCTAAATTGTCCCCAAAATATTCTTATAACTACCTGCTCTGCTTTGAATAGGGACAGAGAAGAGAAGATCGGTCATATCCACTTCATTACCAGCAAATGCTGGAATAACTGATGATTTTATGTCTAATAGTAGTGAAGTAATCATATTGTGTTTTTCTTTTCTTTGCTAAATATATTCTAGAAACACTTAGAACTTGCTAATTCACTATTGCAACTTTTACAGACGAGCCAGAAGTCTTGACAGAGCCTCCAAGTGCCACAACCACTACTACCATAGGTATATCTGCAACCTGGACAACTTTGGCAGGTTCCCATGGCAAAAGAAATAATACCATAACTACAACAAGTTCAAAGAGGAAAAATAGGAAAAATAAAATTACTCCAGAAAACGTTCAAATTATATTTGATGATCCACTACCAATTTCATACAGTCAGCCAGAGAAGGTGAATGGAGAGTCCAAAAGCAGCAGTACCAGCGAGAGTGGGGACAGTGATAACATGAGGATTTCAAGCTGCAGTGATGAAAGTAGTAACAGCAATGGCAGCAGGAAGAGCGACAATCATGCACCAGCTGTGGTCAATACCACTGTGAGCAGCAAGAAGCAGCCATCAGTTCTTGTTACATTTCCAAAGGAGGAAAGAAAATCTGTTTCTGGCAAGGCTTCAATAAAGTTAGTTCCAATTTTTATTTTTACTATTTATAGTTTCATCATAAAACACCTTGTTGCTGAATTTTTTGGTAAAGCAAGTAAATTAGCAGCTTGCAAGATAAGGATTTTTCTTTGTGCTAGAGGTACACTTTGAATTGAATTGAAAAATAAGCTATATTTTAGGTTTTTGTATTAATGAGAGATCACATTTTTACTATGTAATTTCTTCCTTTTGGATGTTAAACTTAACCCATAGAAAGTATTGATTGTGGCTTCACAGGGATTTTTATTGTGATTCAACTCTGCTAAATCTGTCCCCTAGGTAGTATCTTCTTAAAATTGGCTCTTCATATTATATGCTAAGTATTGAAGAGAAGTGAAAAATAAGATCCTCATTTGTTCACCATATTTAATCTAAAAATAAATAAAATAATAAATTACGTAATAGATTACCTTTATCATTTAAAAAGTCTACATTTCTATATTTAATGTACTTTCCCTCCTTCTATTAAAGATTGTCAGAGACTATCAGTGAAGGGACCAGTAATTCTCTATCCACTTGCACAAAATCTGGTCCATCTCCTCTTTCCTCTCCAAATGGGAAGTTAACAGTAGCAAGTCCTAAGCGTGGGCAAAAGAGGGAAGAAGGATGGAAAGAAGTTGTAAGAAGGTGAGTAATTGTTTCTTTAATTTTTTTTTCTCATTCTTTTTATGTTCTATATATCATAGTGGTGAAGTGTTGTTTACTTTACAATTCCCTCTCCTATTCTAAAGGTTGCAAGCAAACTGTTGGCTCAAGGCTAAATCTGCCCAACAGAGACAAGCTACGCCACATTTTAGATGAATAAAAATTATATATTAATACTTTAAAAATTGCAGGGTTTTCCCATGCATATTAGAGTTTCTGGAGAACTAGTTTAGATTGTATCTTATTCAACTTTGTAATCCCAGAGCCTGGTATGTAGACATCAGTACATGTTAGTGTAAGTATTACATAAGCCACTTGTAAACATTTGAATAAGTACTGGTTTTAAATTATTGATCTAATCCTGTTTTTAATCATGGCATACCTTAAGGGTTTCAGGATAAAAATATTTTGTTTTGCTTAGGATTTTTAAAACATGTGTCTAGGAGTAGGAATGTAATATCCCAGAAACTTAAAAGGAAATAAGATACCTCAACCCCAGAAAGGATGTAATCCATTGTACTCTTTTATTTTGTTTTATTTGTTTGTTTGTGTTTTTTTAAGACAAGGTCTTCTCTGTTGCCCAGGCTCGAGTACAGTGGTTTGATCATAGCTCACTGTAACCTTGAACTCCTGGGCTTAAGCCATCCTCATGCTGCAGCCTCCTAAGTAGCTAGGACCATAGGAGCACACCACCACGCCCAGATAATGTTGTTTAAAGAAAATTTTTTTAAATTAGAGATTGGGTCTTGCTATGTTGCCCAGGCTGGTCCCAAAACTCCTGGCCTCAAGTGATCCTCCTTCCTCAGCCTCCCAAAGTGCTAGGGATTACTGGCATGAGCCACACTCCCAGCCTCATTATAATTCTTTGATAACTTATTTTAAAGAACTTCCCAATAAATCCATTAAAAAATTAAGCTTTTGATTATTTGAAACAAGAGCAGTAATGAACCAAACTTATTACTGTTAATCCCCAAATACACTGTCCAATTTTACATATATATAAAAAAAGCATATATATAAATGACCAAACGCTGTTCTGCCATGGCTGTCTTTACCTCAGTCTCTCGTGTACACACACACACACACACACACACACACACTCATTTATATACACACTCTATTTAACTAATTGAAATCATATCATCAGAGTATTCTCTGTACAAGAGTAAGATAATTTAGTTTTTCTATATGCATTTAATATTGTGATATATAAGAAATTCTTAACTAATTTGGAAATAATAATGATCATTGGCTGATCATGCCCTTTAGGGAAAAAAGAATTGTCAAGAAACTTAGTTCTGTATATAAAATGGCTGAGATCATGCCTTATTTTTTTAAAAATATGACGTATTAATTTAATACTTCATCTGCCATTCTAAATAAATAATTTACTTATTTGTTAAAGCATAAATGATTCTCTTTGAGAACTATGCTATATTTCTTTCAGAAGTATTCTTTTATTGGCTTATCAGAGATTTGTATCTACCTTTTCTGAACCTGAATGTTTAAAATCAAAATGTAATTTTTAAGTGTTTTGTTTTTTAAAAATTCTAGTAGGCTTTTCTATTTCCTCACATTACTGAATGTCCTTTAGCAAGTTTTCGTATTTGTGGATAGTCATTTTAATGCCTGTAGAGGATGGAAGGGAAATGATAAATTTTTAATGTCATTCTTTCAGTTATGTATTAGAGGATAAAAAGGAGAATGTGAGTAAAACACCAAAAATGTACCCACGAGAAGCCTTTTTTTGACTCTTTGGGGCTAGATTAAATGCTCTGACCAGTGTGTCTTTATGATACCCTATTAGAACACTCATGACATGGTGGTGTAGTTTTTTTTTTTGTTTTGTATCTACATAGTTAATGTATGTGAGCAGGAACTCATGCCTATCTTATTTACCGTTAGTATTTGCATTAGCAGAGTGCATGCCTACGTAGTATGTGCTTTACAGATATAAGTGAAGGACAATAATCAAGAAAGCAAACGATCTTTGATAATGAGAGGAGAAGCTATGTAAAATTTGTCTGTCTACCTGTCTGTCTATTGCTCCCAGTTGCCTTTTGTCTCTTCATCTAGATTAAGAGTAGATAAAAGAGGCTTATTAAACAATAATCTATTCTGTATTTATTGAAAAACATTTTGGTAATACTTTTTCCTCTTTTTAAAGTCACAACTACTAATATTAATGATTTACTTTAATTTATCTTTACTACTTTTAAATAGGTCAAAGAAAGTATCTGTTCCATCAACTGTGATATCCAGAGTGATTGGAAGAGGAGGCTGCAATATCAATGCTATTCGGGAGTTCACTGGTGCACACATAGATATCGATAAGCAGAAAGACAAGACAGGAGACCGGATAATAACTATAAGGCAAAACTTTGTCTCTTAATGTTTTCTTCCTTTCTGTTGTATTGCACTGTAGCTTAATGAAATATATCCATTTGAGTTTTCAATGGAACTTTGTGTTTAATAGTATACTTTTGTTAAATGGGAGTTTTATTAATGTTTGAGAAGATAACCTTTACAGTTTCTTTTTTCTAGTTAATATACTCTTGTGAAGTGTTTTAGAGGGTTTTATGGGAAGTTTGTGTGTGTGCATGTGGCAAAAGTTTAGATTATCTTTTCTATATATAAACTGTTCGTATAACATTCTTAAAAATTTGTTCTGAGACTTTTAAGGAGTTTCTAACACATTTTAAGTGTGAGTTTTTATCTTTCTCTCATATTAGCCTTTGAGATTTGTTATTCTTAGATTGTCTCTTTAGAATTGAGCTCAATAATAGATTTAACTCTGAATTGAAAACTTATCTTGAATAACTCACCTAATGTGTATGTGCCTGATTATCCATAAAATAAAAATGATACTCTAAGAAATCACAAGGTTGTAAGAAGCTGTATTTAATTACCTTAAAGTAAATTTAAGTTCCTTTGAAAGAGTTTCATATGTTTTTAAGTGGCAGTTGTAAGTTTGTTTGTGAGAGGCAGGTGCCCCTTTACAGTATATTTGAGGGCTTATAGTTATGTCCCCCCTCAAAAGTAAGGAGGCAGTTAACTATCATGTTTGTATTCCTACTCATTGTCTTCTTCTTTGTCTTGTTTTTCCCTGGGATAGTTGGGTTAGTTACAACCTGCCTTATCTAGAAAAGAGGGAAGTAGATAGTCTTTATGGATAATTTTTCCCTTGGGTTTCTGAAAGGCTTTCTTTGCAATCATATATTTTCCTAGAGATCCAACACTAGGGTTTGATGTTACAACAGCTATTGTTGGCATTATCCGGATTCCTCCCTCATTTTGAGACATCTTCCCAGAGGGGTTATAATAATTATAGTACAGTAGCTCACACCTGTAATCTCAGCACTTTAGGAGACCGAGGCAGAAGGATTGCTTGAGGCCAGGAGTTTGAGACCAGCCTGGGCAACATAAGTGAGACCTTGTCTGTACAAAAACTTAAAAAAATTAGCAGGGCATGGTGGTGCATGCCTGTAGTCTTAGCCACTCAGAAGGTTGAGGCATGAGGATTGCTTGGGCCCTGGAGTTCAAGGTTGCATTGAGTTGTGGTCACGCCAGTACACTCCAGCCTGGGCCAGGCAGGGCAAGGCCCTGTCTCTTAAAAAAAATAAAAAAAATAATAATCACCCAACTGATAGAGGAACTGCTAATGAATATGTAGTAGATGGAGCCACCTCAGATGCCAGGATTTAAAATAAAATACTGTTTTCTTACTTGGTTGTATGATATTCCTTGTTTCCTTATATTGTTTTTATTATTGATCAACTCTTTTTTTTTTTTTTTTTTTTGAGACAGAGTCCAGGGCTAGAGTGCTGTGGCGTCAGCCTAGCTCACAGCAACCTCAAACTCTTGGGCTCAAGTGATCCTCCTGCCTCAGCCTCCCGAGTAGCTGGGACTACAGGCACGTGCCACCATGCCCGGCTAATTTTTTCTATATATTTTTAGTTGTCCGGTTAATTTCTTTCTATTTTTTAGTAGAGACGAGGTCTTACTCTTGCTCAGGCTGGTCTCGAATTCCTGACCTCAAGCTATCCTCCCGCCTCAGCCTCCCAGAGTGCTAGGATTACAGGCGTGAGCCACCACACCCGGCCTTGATCAACTCTTTAACTTTCAATAATGTTATAGATTACATCAACTTTTATGTGCAGTTTTTCTAACTGTAATGTATTTTATAGTAGGAAAATGGTTTCTTAGTCCAAGGAAACAATCATAAAGTGAAGTTTTAGAAAATCATTGACTAGTCCTCTAAAAAATACAGTGTTAATGCAGGACAGTTTATAGCTTTGTTACCAGAATACCTCAAGAATGGTAGGAAAATTGCAGATTTACTTTTGTTATGTGTTCTCTCTCTCTCTCTATATATATATACACACATGCTTGAGCACATACACACAGGAGAATGTAGGTTTTACATATTTAAAAGTAGGGGAAATTTGACCTAATTTTTTTTTTGTTTGCTCAACTTATAGGGGTGGCACTGAATCAACAAGACAAGCAACTCAGTTGATCAATGCTCTGATCAAGGATCCAGACAAAGAAATTGATGAACTTATTCCAAAGAATCGTTTGAAAAGCTCCTCAGCAAATTCCAAAATAGGGTCATCAGCACCTACCACCACTGCTGCTAACAGTTCCCTAATGGGGATTAAAATGACGACTGTAGCTCTGTCATCAACATCTCAAACTGCCACAGCACTCACCGTGCCTGCAATTTCTTCTGCATCCACCCACAAAACCATTAAGAACCCAGTGAATAATGTGAGGCCTGGTTTTCCAGTTTCTCTTCCATTAGCATATCCTCCACCACAGTTTGCACATGCTTTGCTTGCTGCTCAGACTTTCCAGCAGATCCGTCCACCAAGGTTGCCCATGACCCACTTTGGAGGTACTTTTCCACCAGCTCAGTCCACTTGGGGTCCTTTTCCTGTCAGGCCTTTGAGCCCTGCCAGAGCTACTAACTCGCCTAAGCCTCACATGGTGCCTCGCCATAGCAATCAGAATAGCAGTGGTTCTCAGGTGAATTCAGCAGGTTCTTTAACTTCAAGTCCCACAACTACAACCAGTTCATCAGCTTCAACGGTGCCTGGTACATCTACAAATGGCGGTCCAAGTTCACCTTCTGTTAGAAGGCAGCTTTTTGTCACAGTTGTGAAGACATCCAATGCCACCACCACAACAGTCACAACCACAGCAAGCAACAACAGCACTGCACCCACAAATGCCACATATCCTATGCCTACTGCCAAAGAACACTATCCAGTATCATCCCCATCTTCCCCATCACCGCCAGCCCAGCCAGGAGGGGTTTCTAGAAATAGCCCTTTGGATTGTGGATCAGCATCTCCAAATAAAGGGGCAGCTTCTGAACAGGAAGCAGGTAGTCCACCAGTAGTAGAAACAGCAAACAATAGACCTCCACACAGCAGCAGTTCTTCTGGGAGTTCATCAGTTCATTCTACTCAGCAACAACCTCCGGGATCTGTTTCTCAGGAGCCAAGACCACCCCTTCAGCAGTCTCAGGTTCCTCCCTCGGAAGTTAGAATGACTGTTCCTCCTTTAGCAACAACAAGTTCTGCTCCAGTGGCGGTGCCTTCTACTGCCCCAGTGACTTACCCTATGCCTCAGACACAAATGGGATGCTCCCAGCCTGCTCCTAAAATGGAAACCCCTCCTATTAGACCACCCTCTCATGGCACAACTGCCCCTCACAAGAATCCAACTCCAGTGCAGAATTCATCTGTTGCAGTCCTCAGTGTCAATCACATTAAAAGACCTCACAGCGTTCCCTCTTCTGTTCAGCTACCTTCAACCTTAAGTACACAAAGTGCTTGTCAGAATTCAGTACATCCAGCAAATAAGCCTGTTGCTCCCAATTTCAGTGCCCCCTTGCCATTTGGGCCATTTAACACATTGTTTGAAAACAGCCCTACTTCTGCTCATGCCTTTTGGGGAGGATCTGTTGTTTCATCTCAGTCAACACCAGAATCTATGCTATCAGGAAAATCCTCGTATTTGCCAAATTCAGATCCTTTACATCAGTCTGATACTTCCAAAGCTCCAGGTTTTAGACCACCATTACAGAGACCCTCTCCAAGTCCCTCAGGTGAGTTTATATTTTCTTAATTCTGGAGTTGCTCATTTATACAAATGATGTGAAAGAAAATTCTTGGTCATTTTCTAACATTTTTACTCTTTGGGTGACATTGTTGTGTTCAGTTAACTCAAATGCTATTGTATTATGTGTGTTTAATATGGTGGATTTTTTTTTAATCTTTCAAAAGCTACAGTAGATTTTTCTTGAATTACCCATAAATAAGATTTTTTTAATCAGGTATATATTTCTCTC
This sequence comes from Eulemur rufifrons, assembly GCF_041146395.1. NCBI lineage: Eukaryota > Metazoa > Chordata > Mammalia > Primates > Lemuridae > Eulemur > Eulemur rufifrons. The sequence continues at coordinate 21,828,669 of NC_091006.1, forward strand.
TTGAAATAAAAAAGTCTCTTATGTTTTTTAATTTAATAAAGTAATGCCACCAAAAGTTTGCTTTTATTTCAAAATCAAAATAGGTAACAAAGATTTTTAAAATTTGATTTCATTTCTGATTGTCTTTTGTTTTTAAAATAATGAAAAAATATAGAGCTACATAGTCTAATATGGTAGCCACTTGCCATCTGTGCTATTTAATGAAAATTAAATGAAATAAAAAATGTATCTTCTTAGTCAAACTAGTTATATTTCAAGTGTATAATAAACACTTGTGACTAGTGGCTACCATATTGGACAGCAAAGATGTAGAACATTTCCAATATCATAGAAAGTTCTATTGGACAACACTGATTCATAGAGGATCTAAAGATATTCTGATTGTAGGCTGTGCTTTTTGTTTGGCTTTTTACTTTGAAATATTTTTAGATTTGTAGGAGAGTTCTTCTATAATTTCCCCAGGTTCCCCTAATGTAAACATCTTATATAACCATGATATATTTTAAAATTAAGAAATTGATATTGGTAGAATACTACAAACTACACTACAGATTTTATGCAGATTTCACCAGTTTTTCCAAAAATGTCCTTTTTCCGTTGCAGGGTCCAATCCAGGATGCCAATTTGCATTTAGAACTATTGTGTTTTAATATGAGCATTTCAAGTAATTAAAGACAGTCCAGGCAAGAGGCTGACACACTATGGTTATTATGCTACCTGTTTTTATACTTTTAAACTTTGAAAAAAAATTTTTAATAATACGTGACACAAAAAATATGAAATTCAAAGACAAAATATGAATTTCAATGTTTATAAACAAAGTTTTAATGAAACACAGCTATGCCCATTTCTTTATATGTTATATATGGCTGCATTCTTGCTACAATGACAGAATTGAATAGTTGGCACAGAGACCATGTGACCTGCAAAACCTAAAATATTTAGTATTTGGCCCTTTTAGGGGAAGGTTGCCAACCCCTGAGTTGAGTTATTTGAGATATGACATTCTGGGACCAAAATTTCCAAGTTTAATGGCAACTGAATATTATTTTTACTTATTTCTATAGCATGCAAATAAAATTTAACAAACAGTAAATATTTCTTTGCTAGAAGTTGATAGAAATATTTATGCATACTTTCAAAAACAGTTTCTCTTGAGTACTGAAACAACAGAATCAATAAAATTGGATTTTAAAAGATCATGTTTTCATTTTTATAATTGTTGGAATTTAGTGAAAATACTTTGCCTTTCCAAAAATGTGATAATCTAAGTGTATTGAGAATGACTAAAATTAAGATTTAAAGAATAATGAAATAAACTCTTATTTTGTGTAAATGTGTAGAAAAAATGCCAGCTCTATTAAGAGAAGTGAGGATTTTTTGGGAGTTGTGTAGTTGATTAGAGCCAAAATTAGCATTGACGTTTAAATTAATAGTCAATTACTTGATTCAGGTCATTTAGAATTAGAAATATTCATCTCTACTTTTATTACATAGGAAGCATCTCTTTTATTTTCTCCTAAACTTCTTCAAGATATACTAATTTTCATTTCTCTCTACTTTTTCTAACTCATTTTGTGTTCCATGCATATTTTTATTTCTTTGCTTAACTAGCTTTTTTTATATAAATAATTTTACTGTTTTTATGTAGACTCAGATTTTATTTTAAAAATTTTTAAGCCACATAAAAATGTAAGGAACAGAATAAACAGCATAGTAAATACCTGTATACTCCCTCACTTATGTTCTCCTCTTGTTAACATCTTTTCAAACTCTCCATCTTTGTCCTTGTCCTTCCCTTCCTTCCTCCCTCCTTTATCCCTCTTTTGCTGCTGCTTGCTTTCCTTTCTGTCACCTCTCTTCTTTCTTTTCTGCCTTTCCTCTCCTCTTTCCTTCTTTGTCTTTCCTCCTTCTCCCCCCACTTTCTATCCCTATCTCTATTTTCTTTTCCTTCCTACCTTTCGTCAAATAATGAAGAGGTAGGTTTAAAACATTATGATACTTTACTCCTACATACTTTGGTAGGCATCTTCCCAATGTTTCCCTTCATAGCTACATCATCATTAATACACTCAAGAAAATTAGAATTAATTTGGTAGTAATACCCAACATAAAATACCATTATCCCAAATATATCCTTTATGCCTGTGTCTTTTTGCCTTTTTCTCTTTGACCTAAGATTCAATCAAATTTTAGGCATTCCTTTTGCATGCCCCCCATCCCCCCACCCCTGGGGTCTAAAGCATCCCACTACCTTCTTCTACAGTTCTTGACATTATTGAGTCCTTTGAGGAGTCTAACTCTCCTTAACAGATGTTTTCTCAATCCATGATTAGATCCAGGTCGAACATTTCTGGAAGGAGCATCATATAGGCAATGTTTTGAACCTCAAATTGCATTGTATCAGAAGACACTCAGTGACAGATTGCCCTACTATTGGCCATGGAAAGCATGACCACTTGGTTAAGATGCTAATCATCAGATCTCTCCATTATAGAAGCATATCTACAGTTTTTTTTCCTCCTATAGTTTTTTAAAATTAAATTTTTATACAATTGTTTGGGCCTTGAACATTTAAGTTACAACATTGATATTAAATCTAAATGTATTAGCTAATAAAAGAGCAAATGTAAAAATATTTTCCTTGATAATTATTGCTTTTATAGTAATCTTTATAAAACGGAGAAAGGACAAATCAATGAACTGAAAGAAGTAACCAAGGAGAAATTTTTTTAATAATCTAAAATAGTTTTGGATGTATTTTGGGCCTCTTAGAATTTTAGGTTTATATAATTATTTCTCCTAGGGGTAAGCATTTAAATGACAGTGATCTTCTACATTACAGGTATTGTCAATATGGACTCACCATATGGTTCTGTAACACCTTCTTCTACACATTTGGGAAACTTTGCCTCAAACCTTTCAGGAGGTCAGATGTATGGACCTGGGGCACCCCTTGGAGGAGCACCAACAGCTGCTAACTTTAACAGACAACATTTTTCCCCACTTAGTTTGTTGACTCCGTGTTCATCAGCATCAAATGGTGAGTATTACATGCTCTAATTCCATAAGAAGAACTTGCATATTTATTTTCTTAAAAACAAAAGGTTTTGTTTGGGATTTTAAACTTTTAATCCTCATAATTTTAATATTGGTAAAAATATAATTTGTACTCTTGGCAATTGTTGGAATTTCAACGTTTTTAAATTATTGGAAGCAACCTAGGTTATATCAAACCTAGAATATTATATTAAAGTTTCTTCTAATACGGATCATTTTTTTTTTTGAGGGAAAAATATCCTCGTACCTCTTTCTAAATTACATTTACTTTTTATTTGAGTGAGAATACAGCTACCAAGGTGAAGGATTTCTAGCCTTTAGTTTAAATATGCATTTTGTCCACCTTTAAATCTCATCTACATAAACATCACAACTGATTTCACATTATCAGATGTGTGTTTTTAACTAGTCAGACTTTTGAAGCAGTGATAAATTTTCAAACCAAGGAAGATCAGTCACCAATAGGGAATTCAACTTGAATTAAGAGAATTCTATAGTCAGGCTGGGTTGGTTTGTTTTTGACATAAAGACATAAAATTGCTTACTTCCTAAGGAAATTATAATGAGAATCTTTTTTTTTTTTTTTTTTTTTTTTGTGAGTCAGAGTCTCGTTTTGTTGCCCTTGGTAGAGTGCAGTGGCATCATGGCATCATCGTAGCTCACAGCAACCTCAAAGTCCTGGGCTCAAGCGATCCTCCTGCCGCAGCCTCCCAAGTAGCTGGGACTATAGGCATGCACCACCACACCTGAATACTTTTTCCATTTTTTTGTAGAAATGGGGTCTTGCTCTTGCTCAGGCCGGCCTCGAATTCCTGAGCTCAAGCAATCCTCCTGCCTCGGCCTCCCAGAGTGCTAGGATTACAGTAATGAGCCACTGCGCCCAGCCTAAAAAATCCATTTTTATGGATGAAACTATCAAATTTCATCTAGCAGTGCTAGAACAGGTAATAGCGAACCTGATTAATGGAATGAAAGAGTAAATAAATTTAAATATTTTAGAGACATATCAAAATACATTGCCAGTTAAAGCATGAGGTAATCTTTGGCCTACAGTGAATTTATATATTGTATAGTTTTTCTTGTGTTTGTCAAATAATGACAGTCACATAGAATATTAATTATCTTTGCATGGGTGCCCCTAAATGAGAGGGAAGTGGTTTTAATAAAGGGAGGGATTATACCTACATGATGGGTGCAACGTGCACTACCTGGGGAACAGACACGCCTGGAGCTCTGACTTGGGGGGAAAGGCGGTACATGGGCAACATATGTAACCTGCAATTCTGTATCCCCCATAACAATAAGATGAAATAAAAAAAAAAATTAAAAAAAAAAAAGATTCAAATTCAAAGTGACTGTTAAAGCTAGGCACCCTGGCACACACCTATAGTCCCAGCTATTCAGGAGGCTGAGCTGGGAAGATTGTTTGAGGCTGTAGTGCACAATAGTCACTCTTGTGAATAGCCAATGCACTCTAGCCTGGACAACACAGGGAGACCCGGTCTCTAAAAAAAATTTTTTTTAAAGTGACTCATAAAAATACAGAAACATTTCAGAAATAGTATACCAATAGGGGAAGAAAAAATAATCTATGGCAATTCTCATTGGAGATGTTTTATGTATCTTTGAAAAAGGTTAAAAATTTCTTAGGAGTCATAATTGAGATGAAGGGACTATAAATTAACAGTATTGTGTAGCCCAGCTTTTTAAAACATGAACCATTAAATAGAATACTTAAACTAAATATAACTCTAAGGAATAAATAGCTGCTTATCACATTTTAGTCCTAAATATCTAGTAAAAGCTTATAGCCTCAGTTATTTAAAGCTGTATTCACAAGTTTCTGTGTTCTAGATGGATATGGATAATCATTTTATTTATTTAATAAATTAAGATCGACAGCTATACATTGACAAATGGAAGGTAATTCAGTCTGTATTAAAGATTGGTATTTTATCCTATTCAGTGGTCTCTCTCTTTAGGGACATAAATTTGAAGAGATTTTAGAGTGACTATGACAATAATAATTTTTAAAACCTAAGAGAAAAGTTAAATAGGACTACCAAAGCACTCTTTGTAATACAGCTACTAACTACATGTTAAACTAATAATAAGAATAATAATAATTTGTTGAATGTTTAAGTACTATTCAAGTTAGTCTCCCACCCATGCCTTTGTCAGTACAATCCTAATATAAACAGTTATGTGAGCTTAGGTATATCACTTTAGTGAACATCAACTTTCTGATTTGTAATATCCTCCACACAGGATTAATAAATGAGATAATGTACGTGTTATCTGCTGATGTTACTGTTGTGTTTTTTGTTTTTGTTTTTTTTTTTTTCATTTTGACGATAAGGATGAAGGTGGTGATAGTGACAGTAAAAGTCCCGTTTTCTAATAGTTTTAGAAATGTGCCAGTATGTATAATGATTATTGTATTGAAACCAAGAAGAAAAAAAGAAAAATAGAAATGTGCTACTATATAGTGACACCTGGCAAAAGAGAAAGTAAAAGATGATTTAAGAGCTATAACTAAGTCTTGCATATAGTCAAGACTAATGGAATGGAAAGAGGAATAGACATTTTTATAAATAGCCACTGATTAAAAAAGTCTGAAATGCATTATATTTTTAGAATGACTTTATTCTGCCTAGTTTTTTCTTATGTTCTTAAAATTTTTATCCCTAAATATATAACAGATTTGAGGCAGTGTCTTCTGTGTTGAACTGAAACTAAACCACCATAGGGATGAACATTTTCCTTCAAATGTCTACTTACGGGTGATTTATATTCACCTATTTACATATAAAAACAAATATGGTTTTTGATTTTCATGTTCATAAAAAATAGGAAAAAAGGAATTAAAATTGCAACATTATTGTTCATTGGTAAGTGTTACCTGAAATTTTTTGGTAGTTAATCTTAAAAAGAGAATGAATTCGCAAAGCAGAGAATGTTTTTAAGTACAGTTGACCCTTGAACAACATGGGTTTGAACTGTGCTTCACTTATATGCGGATTTTTAAAAATGAATATAGTGGGTTCTCTGGAGGGGTAGGTTCCGCGACTGAAAATACAGTATTCACAGAATGCTGTGTGTGTGGAGGGACAGCTTTCCTTATTCATGTGTTCTTCAGGTCCTACTTGAGGGACTTGCACATGCACAGATTTTGGTATCCATGGTAGCCCTGGAACCAGCCCCTTGCGGATTCTGAGCGGGGCTGGTTCCAAAAACATACTTACTGATATCATTGTTTATTACTCTAGTAACACGTTATTTCAGAAACTCTTAGATAAAATTCAAAAGTATGACAGGTTGTTTTCCCAGGGTTTTGGTGTGTGCCTTTATTGCAAAAGTATTGTGCTTTTTGTAATAATGCAACCAAATTAGGTTAGGGTTTTGAATACCTGCTTTTTAATACATTGCTACGTTGTTGATACAGGATGTCATTGAGGCCATTAAAATTGCTTTCATTGTTGCTACCTTCTAACAATTTTTTTGTTACAGAAAATTTCAAACCTATAGAATAGTTCAAGGAATATCCATATTCCCTTCACTTAATTTTACCAATTATTTAAAATATTTTGTTTCATTTATTTTCTCTCCTATTTGTTTGTTGTTGAATCATTTGAAAACAAGGTGCAGATATGATACTTAAGATCTAAAAACATTCATAACTTAAGAATATGGACATTTTCTTATATAACCATAACATCATTATCAAATACCTAATAGATTAACGTTAATTCTGTAATAATCATCTGATATACATACCATATTAAAATATCCCCAGTTGTCCCAAGACATTTTTTATAGATTTTCCCTCTTGAACCAGGAACCTTCAGACTTCACATTGTATTTGATTGTTTCTCAGTTCTAACTTTTTTGGTAGAAATTTTAAACTTGCAAGAGTAGCACAGAGAACCCTTGTATATTTTTCCCAGATTGACCAATTGATAATGTGTTACTACATTCTTCCCTTCTGCCACATGTATCCCTGTGTGTGTAAAATTATTTTTTTTCCTGAAAATTATATTTAATTCCCACATCTCTTTAGTCTCAAACAATCTGGAGCTATTCTCTCAGTCTGCATCTTTCAAAAAAGACTTTTTTGAAGACTATAGGCCAGTTGTTTGCTAGAATGTCTCTTAATTTTTTTTCCTACTGTGTCTTCCTGATTTAATTTAGGGTGTGTTTAATACACAGTGAACTAAACCATAACGAAAGTACAATGTAATTTTACTGTAGGAGGAATATTTTTTTAATTTGTAAGTCATATTGCTCTTTCAGTTTTAACTCTGGACCCTGTTACCGTTTCTAAACTGAGGTGAATTTACCATAATGTCAATGGAGCTAAAGCTTTAGGGCACCTCATTTGTATGGGCCTCTTCCAGGGTGCTGTACATGATTTTATATTTGTAATTTTGCCTTCTTTTTCTAAAATGTTTCCCAAAACTGTATAAGCTTAAGGCCACACAAAATGTAGCTCTGCCCCATCCTCTAAAACCTGTTTTTTCTCTAACATACAGGCTGGATTATAATAAAATAACATGGCAGAATTAAATTTTGCCTTTTTTGTCTAATTAAAGAAATTATAAAACAGATGAGGAAAGTATTTCAGCTAGGCTCTTTTCATGACAAAGAATATAGACCCACCCAAGGCATCTTAAGGTAAATGATGTTTACTATAAGGCTATGTAAGACCATCTTTAGAAGCATCCAGGACTTAGGGATACCTGGTTTCTCCATCTGTCTCTTACAGCAGGGGTCCCCAACCTATGGTGAGTTGTATAACTACTTCATTATATATCACAATGTAATAATCATAGAAATAAAGTGCACAATAAATGTAATGTGCTTGAATCATCCGGAAACCACCACCCACTCAGTCCCGTGGAAAAATTGTCTTCCATCAAAACAGTGCCTGGTGCCAAAAAGGTTGGGGACCCGCTGTCTTTGAGAATTTATGGTCTGTCTCCTGTGAATCTCTTTCAGTCTGCTCTCTTTATGCCTAGGCTGCTTCATCTCATCTTACATATGGTCTTCAATGGTTCAACTTCATAGTTACTTCAACCAGTTATTCTCTTGTTTATCAATTGCCCCTTCCTGAATGAAGAATGTAATTGGCTCAGTTCATATGTTCAGGTCAGGCCATGTCAGTCATAGATTACTGGCTAGTCTAAAATGGATCATTCTTGGATCAGGTGCCTATTCTTAGGTCCAATGGGCATGCAGGAAGGGAGCAGAAAACAGGGTCATCTGATAAAAACTATGGCTAGTGAAGCGGCAAAACCTGTGAAAAGGGTAAATCTGAAGTGGGGCAAGTCAGCAGGCAAGGCCAGTTATTGTGTTCACTTAAATAGGATGTTAAGGGTTGTTATTTTGCTTTGCTTGTTTTTAGAAGGATACAGGAAAGGAAAGTAAAAGTGATCCAACACAGAGGTTAGGGCAGTCTCCTAGGGTAGAGTTCATTTGTTCTTCCTTCTTTCCTTCCTTCCTGTCTGCCACTGGGTTGATTTTTCTCAGGGATTTAAGTGGCTTTTCAAAATGTTTTAAGAAAAATACCACAAACTTTTATTATTTATCACTTGTGTTTACATGTTCTTGTGTTCCTTGTAGTTTTAGTCAGCCTTTTCTGAAATATTCTTTTACTTTTAATACCTTCCTAAGTTTTGTCTTGTTTTCATTTTTACTAATTCTGAATTGTGCTGTTCTTTCATCTTTCTCTTGTAGTTCATTTTGGAATTTCAGGTTATTGCTTTCTTTCTGGAGTGATTTGATTGTCTATAGGGATGCTGTAGGTCTATTTCTCTTTTATTTAATAGGTTTATATGGAATTTAACTATAGTTCTATTCTGTGTTTTTAGGTGAAATGAGTTTGCTTGAACTTTCAGAAGGGATAAGTGGATCAGGATATCTTTTATAGTTTAAAGGCTCTAGAATTTGTTTTGTTGTTTTCGGAAGTGTGCAAAAAATATGGCCTTCTACTTTATTAAATCTCCAGCTTTGTTGTCCATACCTACCCCCACCGCTTCTTTTCCTGTTTTTAGCTGGATCTGCTTTTTGCCTTGCTTCTGTTATTCTTTTCCTGCTCAATTTGGATTCTGTTCCCAGAAGTTTCTGATTTATCATTATGGGGCTTTGTCCCAGGAAGGTGGCTTCAGGAAGGTAGTTTTGAGGGTTCATAGGGCCCATGGTGTTTCAGCTTCTTCAGACCTTATTGTATACTCCTTGCCTAGCCAGTACCTAGCACTCTGGGAGGCCAAGGCAGGAGGATTGCTTGAGGCCAGGAGTTCAAGACCAGCCTGAGCAAGAACAAGACTCTGTCTCTAGAAGAAATAGAAAAATTATCCTAGACGGACAACTAAAAATAGAAAAAATTAGCCAGGCGTGGTGGCATGCGCCTGTAGTCCCAGGTACTCAGGAGGCTGAGGCAGTAGGATTGCTCAAGCCCACCAGAAGTTTGAAGTTGCAGTGAACTATGATGACACCACTGTACTGTAGCCCCTATGACAGCAAGACCCTGTCCAAAAAAAAAAAAATTTTAATCAGTTCAGTGGTTTATTACGTGCGTAGTTGACTACTTTGCAGCATTGATATTACATTCTACCTCCTACCTCATGAACTTCAGCCAGATTTTTAAATATGCATAATTTATTACTTAACCGTTACTTTTATATTTGTTTTTTCTGAGAGAATGCATATTTAAGATTTCTTCAGAATTTGGTCTTAAGATTTGGTATATTTCAGAATAGCTAGAAGAATTTGAATGGATCTAGCATAAAGAAAAGACAAATATTTAAGGTGATAGATATCCCAAGTACAATGGTTTGATTTTTACAAATTATATGATATAGTAAATTATCACATGTACCCTGAAATTACATACATCTATTATGCATCAATTGTTTTTTTAAGTTTTTTAAAAAAGAATTTAAGATTTAGTTTGTAAAATTACATGTTCTATAAATGACCTATTTCTTTTTCAAAATATCTTTTCTCCAGATTCTTCTGCACAGTCAGTACCCTCTGGAGTTCGTGCACCATCTCCTGCCCCTTCATCAGTACCTTTAGGGTCAGAAAAGCCCAGCAACGTCTCTCAGGACAGGAAAGTTCCAGTCCCTATTGGGACTGAACGTTCTGCACGTATCAGGCAAACTGGAACTTCAGCTCCATCTGTTATTGGGAGTAATTTGTCTACATCAGTAGGGCATAGTGGCATCTGGTCCTTTGAAGGGATTGGTGGCAATCAAGGTAGGATATGCCATCCTTCTTACCTGAAATTAAGTTTATGCACTTAACTATTAATGTAAACAGTATTTACCTTTTGTAGTCATTTTAAAAAGATCTATATTCCCATTTTTTTTGTTTTGACTATTTAATCACTTCTTTTTAAGAGTTCTGTTCCCATGTTACCTCTACCATTACATTTATTTATGATTGCTTTCTGAAAGTGCTCTAATACAAGCATATTCTTTTTTTCATTTCATTGTATTAAGAAGATATTAATATTTTCTTTGAGGCACTTTAGGTTTTAATCTTAACTTTTTGTGTGTGTGTTGTAATACCAAGTGTTTATGATTGTTTTATCATTACATTCAAACATGGAAATACAGCTGTAAATATATAAAAAGAGGCCATTATTCTGAAGTAATTCACAATCCAATGTGGAAAATAATAGAAAAATAGAAAATATTTTATTTTGCTGCCCTTTAAGTATCACCAATTTTTGTTTCTACCTCTTTGTTTTCCCTCAGACAAAGTAGACTGGTGTAACCCTGGGATGGGAAATCCTATGATTCACAGACCAATGTCTGATCCAGGAGTATTTTCACAGCATCAAGCAATGGAGCGAGATAGTACAGGAATTGTAACTCCTTCTGGTACATTCCATCAACATGTTCCTGCAGGCTATATGGACTTTCCTAAAGTTGGGGTAATGCTCATTTAAATAATCACTGTCGTTATTTATATGTCCCGATTTTGTCCCGGTTATTTAGGGGGAGGGATTTTTTTTTAACTAAAATATTTTGGAGGTAGTATGCTTATATATAATCTGTTGTTAAAAAGAACCATATAATGGAAAATAATTTTGAGATTCTTTAGATAACTTACACATTCCCAAAATGAGGTGAAGTTTCAAATATTAATTTTCAGCCTATTGATTATATTAGGAAAAGCAAACAGTGAATTCAATGTTAATCTTTGTTTTTTCCTTTTTTAAGGGTATGCCTTTTTCTGTATATGGGAATGCAATGATTCCTCCAGTAGCACCTATCCCGGATGGTGCTGGAGGACCCATATTTAATGGCCCTCATGCTGCGGACCCCTCTTGGAACTCACTGATAAAGATGGTTTCAAGTTCCACAGAAAATAATGGCCCTCAAACGGTAAGGAATTCAGTGAACAAACATTTAGTGTCTATGAAATGCACAGACAGGTAGGATATGGGTAAATCATGATAGAAAGAAAGTATGGTGAATATGGGCAGTTAAAGAAATTGAGGGAAATTTAATATAACTGAAATATAGCAGAGGGATTTGGGAAATGGTACCAAAGGTAGTGGTTTGGTGCTAAAATTATGAAAGGCATTATATATTCTATTGGGTAGCAGATAGTATGTTAAAGATTTTAAGTTGCAAAGAGATTATCACATAATATAATTTTATACCTCAGAATTTATTAAAAGTACTGTAAATATCAAAACAGTATATAAAATTAACTCTGAAAATTCACAAAAATGGTTGTATATATATTTTAGCTTATTTTGGTTTATGTGCAATATCATTTTCCTTCTACAAGCATAAATCTCTATATGCTTGGGTAATGATTTTTTAAATGGTGGTAAATCAGATTCTATATGAGGGATAAGAAGGTAGGTAGGAAAGTAAAAGTTTAAAAGTGGTTTTATCATTGTTTTGTCCTATTATTTCCTAGTATGTTGCAAATTGAATGAGATTTAGCTGTTTTAGTCCATATAGATACTGGGAGCACTTTCTTAGTTTTTAAGAGTTTTATTTTAATCAAATATATATTAAATTCATATTTAATAAAATGCATGCTCTATATCCATAGGTGTGGACTGGACCCTGGGCACCTCACATGAACAGTGTGCATATGAACCAGCTTGGCTGATGAGGATCAGCTTGTTAGCGTGCAGATTCCTTTTCATTCAGAGGAAATCACAAGTGGCCGAAAAAAATTTATGCTCCCAAATCATTCTACTGATGTGCTTGACTGAAGTGTGTAGGCTTTTTGCAGAAGAACTTACTAACTGACCTATTTTCTGTGAACATTTGTGACTGCCCATTCCCCGTCATCATCCGTTTTACCTTAGTTAGCATTTTTCTTATCATTTTTCTTTTTTTCTTTCCCTTTTTCCCTTTGGACATAACTTTCTGTTGAAGCTGTTCTTTGGCTGGTTGGTTTAGTACTGTAAACTGCTTCTGAGCAAACACGGAAATTTAGCAAAATTATGTAAACTTGATCCTGAAGTTTTAGAATGGCAAATAAATGTACAATTGTTTACATAACAGAAAAGGCTAAGCAGAAAGTAAATTTCAATATGTCAGTATAGAGGCTCTACTTTATGTAGACTTAAATTAATGTGAGATATGTACCTTCATATTCAGAAATCTGGATGTTTCCTTCATACATTAAACTATTAATAAGCATAACTTTTCTACTTGTGTAATTTAAGTATAAAGTAAAATAATGGGCATTATCACTGGATGTTTCCATACAATGGCTTTTAAATTACCCATCTTGCTCTCTTTTGGGTTTGTCTGTAGCAAGGCACATATAGAAGAAATTTCTGACTTTTTCATGTCTTTTTTTACCTTTTCACACTTGTAAAACTAATACACGCTTATCTCTTCACTCATTTTTTCCTCTCCTTACCTTTACCACTAATACCAGTAAAATTCTCTTGCTGATAGTGAAAAAATTTTGTAAAGATTTTCACTGTAATGGCTGCTATAGAGAGATGAAGCATCTTCATCATCACCAGGGGTTTCTTCTAATTATAAAATGTTTAAATTCTCTGAGAATTTAAAAAGCCACCACTGTTCCCAGTCAGCATATACAAGCTCTTAATATACTGTTTATTATTAAAAAATTCAATGTACTATTTTATATTGGATAATATTGATTCTTAACATTGGCTTTCCAGTCATGAAGAGTCGACATAAAATTTCAATTTTCAGTAATTTAGTGGAAAATATCTTATTTCTTTTTTCAATTTTAAGGCTTCTGGCTTTTTACACTTGTATATTATCAGTGAAAAGGATCAACAGCTAACTTGAGCCAAGTAATAAAAGAAATTTTGCATTTGTCATTAAGACAATTTATAGTAGATACATGAATACACAAAATATAAAGTCTCCATTTAGCTTGTATAAGATACAGGGCCACACTAAATTACTCAGTGGGATTTATCTATTCCATCCACTTGAAACAATAAACAGTAATGTATCCAAGAAGAATATGTGTCCTACCCTGTCTCATATGGAAAAGTAAATTATGGTTGAAATGTAAAAGAAAGTAAGTATAAAAAAGTAATGTATATATCAATTTGTCTTTTTTTTTAAATTAGATACAAAGTCCACACTGGTAAAACATAAACATTAGCTAAAAATTCAGATAAATTACCCAGAGTTGATGATATTAATATGGTTCCTTGGCTGTTCAAGTACATGAAGTGGTATCTTGACCCTGTTAGCCTGAGTAGAGAGTAAAAAGACGACTTCTCAAATATATCCAGAAATTTATAAACAGTACACTCACATCTTTTAGTTTAGGAGGTTGTCTTAAAATATATAAATTTGTTTTTCCACCTATGTTTAATATGTCCAAATTTAAAGGAAGAGCTACAAATATCCTACAAATACAGCTATGAAATAAAATTATTGAAATAAAATTATAGCACTTTACTAAGGAAAGGGGTATAACAATGTTATTTAACAGCATTTTATATATGACTTTTGCCACAATTCTATATATATATATACACATATATATATTTTTTTTTTTTTTTTGCTCAATTCTCTCCTGTGTTAACTAGGGTTATTTTCTATTTAAGATGATCCTGCTGGAGAACAGATACCACCCAATATTTATTACAACACGTGAGTTGTATTGTTTCACAACACTGAATTTCTTAAGATGGAGTGTCTTACTAGAAAAGAAGAGGGGAAAAAAAAACCCTATATTTTCTTGACTTCAAAACTGTGGGGCAAAGGGTCCATATTTAGTTTTTGGAATCAGGCTTTTTGAGTACAATACCATGGTTTTAGAAGTCTGTAACTAGGAACATTTTTCAAATACATTTTTTATATTTCAGATTCAGATGTAATGCAGTGCATTTTTATTTGAACAATAAAAAACATAATTTTTTGAGACCATACAGGTCTTTTTTTTTTTGAAAGTATGTGGTATGTGTATATACAGACTACATGATGTATTTATTTTCTCTCATTCTTTTAAGAAGTGATTTAACTCTTGGAAATAACACTTGGGTTAGTTCATACCTTAAATCCCAAAACAATTAATTTCCCAATTATTGTGTAATCTGTTTATACCAACCTCTAATCCCATTTTAGAGAGAATTCTGTTTACCATTCCCAAAAAAATCCTCATTTCATGCCTTTTCAACACATATTTCAAAATAATCAACATATTACCAAAGTCTGATTTTAGTATTTATGTAAAAGAAATTTCACCTTCTGTTTCCCATTACTATAAAATAAAATCACTTTTATTAGTAAATGAAATTAATTTTTTAGTAAATTACTATACTTACATTTTTCTTCTGTCTTTTGACTCAAGTTACCAAGATACACATTTCATAAAAATTATTTTGCACATTATATTGCTCTATTTTTAGAACAGTACAAAGTGTTTGACTAAACAGGAAAATTCAAGATCACAAAACCTCTTCAGATCCTCTGATTTAATCTATTTTGACTTTGATGTTTTTCAGAAATACTCTCATTTCCACAAATCAGGTGTTACAGAACATTTAAAGCATACCAAAACATTCTTTTAAATAACAAATTTTAAAATCACTATTATGATAGTTAAAAGCCAATTCACTCTAATCACTGTAAGAGAGAGATTCAGTATTCCATTTTCTCAATGTATTTGTATCTTACATAAGTGGATCTATCCAGATGTTTTACGCTTTTGATATTGTTTGGTATCTTTACATTATACTTTGTAAATTCTGAATGGTCCTGAATCTCTTTGGAAATACACATCCCGTTGATAAATGCTTGTATAAACAAGTCAGGGCAGTAGATTAATTCAGGTGACTGGAATTTAAGATGAAAGCATTAATGCTTTAATAGGACTACTGTGCACCTTGATTGTAAAAATACTCTTGAATTTTGGATAAGTGAACATAGAGAAAAATGTGCCACTGTGGCTTTGACAGAAAGCCTTTATAATGCAACCAAGTACAGGAATAATATCTAAGTGGTTTCATATTAGACTTCTACTTTTAAACAAATGCACATTTTGAGAAAAGCCAACTTTGCTTGTTTATTCCTTGAAAAACAATGGTAAGAAAGATAACACAAGAGGATGTTTTTCAATAAAGAGGAGAAAAGCTAACTATGCATTAGGTAGCTTTGGTTTTGAAAAGTAATGGCTTAAATAAGAAGGAAAAGAAATAAACCTAATCTGATTCCAAGGGATCACTTTAACAGCTGCTCATGAAAGTTTATTTTTTTAAAGGTTTTTTTAACAAAGATTTCAGAAGGCATATTTGGGCAATGAGAAATGTGAATGTACATGATGATGATAGCTTATATGCAAAATTTGAACACTGTCTTAATTCAGGCCGCTATAACAAAAATACTACTGACTAGGGGGCTTAAACAACAGAAATTTATTTCTCACAGTTCTGAAAGCTATAATGTCCAGTACCAAAGCGCTGGCCTATGAGTTCCTGGTTTGCCTTTTTTCTGGTTTGCAGATGGCTATCTTCTTTCCATTCCTTCACATGGGGCAGAAAGAGGTCATCTCTCTTTCATCCCTTATATGGGATCCAATTCATGAAAGCTCTCTTACCAAATTACCTCCCAAGGCCCCACCTCCAAATACATCACATTGGGGATTAGGGTTTCAATGTATGAATTTTAGGACGACACAAACATTCAGTCCATGGCAAACTCCCTTTTTGTGTTCAGCACCATGATGGATAAGAATTTCAGAGACATAGAAAGAAAATGTAACACATAGTTCTGTTTTTAAAGAATTTAAATAAAATTGAGAAAAAACTGTGACATAACTAGTATTAAAGACAGGAATAAGCTTGTTGTAAATGTTGAACTTTTAAAAATGTTTTAATGTTGCACAAGTTCATTTGCAAAGAGTTGACAAATATTTTCAGTTGATTTACTCACTATTTTTATGCTCATTTTTTACTGTACTCTGCAACTCAGAAGATACAAGATACCACAATGGTGGATGAACAGTACATACACATTAGTGATAATACCTTACTTTTGTACTGGGCTTTATAATTGACAAATACTTCCCCAACATTCTCTCCTGAGCAGATAGCAAGTTTTAATCATCCCTATTAGATGGATTAAGAAATGTGTTTTTAGGGGACGTGTGAAAAAATGTGTCCATACACATCTATGTATGAAATTGGCAGAAGTTAAATAATCATAAATTTTATTTAGATCACAATACTCAAGGGACTACTTTTTAAAATAAGACTATAATATGTGACTGCATTTATACAGCAGAAAAGGTGGACCTACATTAGTTGAGGAGATCGCAGTCCTGACTGGCCCCTGATGTAGCTCCACAGAATGAAGTCTGATTGAAGAATAGCTTTATAACTCTTGGTTTATCTGTTCAGGTTGCTGTAACAAAAAGAAAGAAAAGAAAAATAGCATAATAAAAATTATACAAAAAATAACTTTTGATGTAGATTATGAACAGTGAATGCATAAATATGGTTTGGTTTGTATTTTCAAACAACTTCCCTCTCTCTTTAATATGAAAAGTTCGGCTAAGTGCCACTGTGAAAGGGCTAATTCTCAATGTCATCAGTTCTTTGGAAGGTTGGGATGCAGCAGCATGGATGTCATTTCCTTACTCTCACAATTTTTAGGTGAGCAAATTTCTACTTAAAACTGAATTTGTTCCACTTTAACACATTGACTGCCACACTAGAAATTTTTTTTCCTTGATGCCACAGTGTTTTATTTTTTATTATGAAAATAGAATAAAAACTTTGAAAAAAAAAGGATCCTTTCTAATTTAATGAAGAATTTGTCATTGTTTTCTGTGCGTTGAATTACATGTAATTGTCAATATTAATTTTAACAAGAACATCAACAAGATTTTTCAGGAACCAACTGCAGGGGCCAAAGGGCCACCCACCACGTAACATGTATGCTACAGCATGACAGCATGAGTTGTGTGTGCACCATGCAGCTCCCAAGGTAAAAAGACAGTGTGAGTTACATATGCGTCCTGAGCCCCAGGGCTCAAAACTAGCATGAGTTAATTACAATTCACGTGGCAGTTAATGTGTTAAGTCAGTAGCAGTTGGTTGCTTCTTTTTTAATTTAATGGATAGGGAAATTGATAGGCCTTTTCATTACGAAAAAGTCTATATATAGCATATATAGACTGATATGTTTAGACACACAAAAATTCATATATGGATTTATCAGCCAGTTTTGAAGGAAGATGACTTCCAGAATCCAGAGAAAAAAGTTCTCTGATACCTCTGGTTAGATGCACAGTGAAATAGGGAGAACGGTAGCTGTCGTTTGACATTACCCAACTTTTCTTGGAAGCTTCCTTTTCAAAAGTCACTGTTTTACTCCTCACAACACATTTTGTCCTCTAGGGCTAGAGATGACCTTTCTGTGAGGAAACTCCTTTATGTCATTCCAGTTTATTTGTTGTTGCCATGAACACAAAACTATTTATGAAACCCATATAGTCCATGTAGATTGGATGTATTCCTTTTAACCAGAAGACATCGAATGCTGCTGTTTACCTATTCAAAACTTATATAGGATACAAGTAGGCTCTAGTAAAGAATTCACCGTGCTACCAGTAATAATTCCCTTTAAATCAGGAGAGGGTAATCCTATATTACCTGTAAGATTTTTAAGGTTGGTACAGTGGCTCACACCTGCAACCCCAGCACTTCGGGAGGCTGAGGCAGGAAGATCACAAGGCCAGGAATTCAAAACCAGCCTGGGCAACACAGCGAGACCCTGTCTCTACAAAAAGATTTTTTTTTTTTTAAATTAGTTTGGGGGTGGTGGTGAGCACCTGTAGTCCTAGCTGCTTGGGATGCTGATGCAGAAGGATAGCTTGAGCCCTGGAGTTGCAGGTTGCAGTGAGCTATGACTGTGCCACTTTACTCCAGCCAGGTAATACAGCAAGCCTTTGTCTCAAAAAAAAAGAAAAAAAAATTTGCTATTTATAATGGAAGATAAAACAACAAGGAAACTCAGTTTGCAGGTGCGGTTGAAAAAAATAACTGCAACAGATGGACCTAGTGCCTTAAGAATGCTGATTAATACTTGGTCAAAAACACGTGTCGCTCTCCAAGCCAGCATTTCAGCCACGTGTTGACTCTTGGGCACTATAAACTATCATAATCTATTGCGGAAGCAATCAGGTGCACGTAAAACGGTGGGGGAGCAGCTTCTGGCAACAAAAACCATCCACCAACCGTAATTACACTACAAATGACACGATTAGCTTCGGTGAAAAAGAACAGAAGGGTACACACCGAAGACTAACGTTACGAGGGGAGCGCTCTCCAGAGAACACCGGACCTGGCCTACGGCGGCCGATCTGACCCTTAGCTCTGCAGTTCCGGTCCGGTCTCGGAGTAGCTCCACCCCAGCAGCGGGAAAGTTCCGCGCGTGCGCAGTGAGCCTACCCCGTGCCGCGTGGTGAAGGCGGGACTTCCCTTTCTCTTGCGTATTTCCAGTGCGACGCAGACGTCACCGGCTTGACTGGAAAGGTCAATTGCGGCTGTGGGCGGGCTAGTCTGCACTTTATGCCTGGTATCACTGGCGCATGCGCGCGGCGGCATTGGCCGACCGGCGCTCGTTGCTGCTCTGCGAGGCCAGTGTCCTGAGATTCGTCGTAGTGGAGACATGCTGAACCGGCTTGGCGGCCAGTGGCTGCGGGCGCTGCCTGCCCTGCAGCTTACGGCTCGGGGATTGCCGCTGGTGCCGGCCCCGCCGAGTGGCGCCAAGCCCTCTGCTCTCCCAGTGTGGGCGGTGGCATCAGTCTCTTCAGCTGGCGCGGGCGGCTGGTACGAGGCCCTGGCCGCTTCGGCGCCGGTGCGGGGTGCCGAGGAAGTGCTGCTTGCGGCGCACGCCGCCACGGGCCTGCCATGGTGGGGCAGCATTCTGCTCACCACCGTGGCCTTGCGTGGCGCCGTCACGCTGCCCTTGGCGGCCTACCAGCACTACATCCTGGCTAAGGTGAGAGGCCCCGAGCCAGGGGAGTACACTGCGCGTGCACCTCCGTGCTGGAGGATGGGTGACGGCCCCCCAGGGTTTATGATCCCCCGATACCGCCTGCCGAGTGCTTAGTGTTAATCGTGGCCACTTCATTGCTAAAAAATGTAACTAGCATTTGATATGTTAAATAAGAGATGTTTGGTGACATGTGTACCTCATTTCGTTTGCGCTACTGGATTTGTGCTACTGGATTAGCGCAAGTGGTTACTAAACTAGTGCTCTTGAGAGAATTGAGGCAAAGGAATCAGTAGCAGAAGAAATTGTTTGGAGACACCTATAAAATTACCGTTTTAAAAGTTTTAACAGCCAGTATGTCTGCAGCATCTTTCATCCCAGAGTATTCCAACTGATCTTTCTTATTAGGAAAGAACTACTAAGCTATTAGTTTGTGAACTTGGTTTCATATCGGGCCCTCCCATTTACAAGCCTGTGTCTGGATACTCGCAGTCCCTTGTTAGTGCTTTATTCTCTTGTCTGTGGAATCAGGATAGCATGACCTCCCTTGCCTACTTCACATTGTTATGAGATAAAGTCAGATAATATGGGTTAAAGTGCTTTGAAAATAATAAGGGATTATTGAAATGTGAGATTTCAAAAATAGTGAATTTCATATTTTCAGGTTATTGGGAAAAAAAACCAGAAGAAAAACAGGAAGGGAATCAGCAGCATTAAGGCAGTGAGCTACTTTACAGAAAGATTTACCACAGGGCAGGAATAAATGCGGTTTTTATTTTTGGTTTTGTGGCTATCAGAGTCTAATAAGGACTCTTAATAGACTGCTGTTTTCTCTGTTTATGTTACCAGGTAATGTAAGGATGGAGGAGTAAAACCCAGGATGCAGTTCTCATTTAATTCTTCAACCCTGTGAAGTCAGTGCTGTTACGTATTTTATATGTGGAGCAACAGAATTTTAGAGGTTAAGTTACTTGCCCAGGATGACACAGCTGAGTAGTGTACAATTTGCATTTGGTTGTGACTGAGAACATTTTAAGCAAATTAACATCTTATGCTTAGACTTCAGATTTCTTGACATGATCAGTGGACCACCTTTTTAATGAGTTGAGGGAATAGAGAGTAAAATTTTGAGTATGAATAAAGGTCCTTTATGTGCTTATAACAAATTCTACTTTTTCTTTAGCTAGGTGGAAAATTTGCAGCCAGAAATTAAAAACATTGCCAGGCATCTTAACCAAGAAGTTTCAGTTCGTGCAAATCAATTGGGGTGGTCCAAAAGAGTTGCCAGGTAAGGTAATTTTTTTGCAGGTAAGACCATGAATATATATATATATATATATATAATATGTGTAAATGATGATGTTAATTATAGGTTTGGGTATTCTGGAGCTTTGACAGTAAAGTAGTTATGTAATCTTTCATATTTTAATAAGTCACTATCTGGCATGATAGTTTTATATACTGGACTGAAAGCAAAGAAGTAGAGAAACAAAGATAAGAAGAGCATGTTCCTGTTCTTGAGGGACTCCAGCCCACTTAAAAGACAGACCTGTAATCAAATAATGATGGCATTGAAGTAAGTACTGTATAAAGAACGTCAGGGAAGTCTTCACGGGATGAAGATACTTTTGCCATTCTGTTGGGATATTGGTCAACAAATGACACAGGCTATTTTCAAACATGACCCTTTCGAAAAGATACAGCAGGTAATAGTGCACAGGAAAGGGAAAGCAGAAAATGTAAGTGCCACAGTAGAAGCTTGCGTAGCCAAGGTGCTGTCTGTCGACTGTGGTTATCCTGTGCAGTTATCTGCCTGGGCTCTTGGAAGGCCCTTGTCTGAGGGTGCTTGATTGTACCCAACGATGCCTGCAGCCATTTACCAGTAACTTCTAAGTCGTGCTTCAGTCAACTAAGATACTACTTAATCAGTTTCCAACTTCTGATTCTTACTAGACTATAACAGAGTATTCAGTTCATAGCAGTGAGAAAAATAAGGGCTTTGTAGTTTGAATCTGTGTTATATATTATTATTTTTATCCATATATTTTTTAGCTATGTAGGTGTAAAGTTGCCAACTATGTTTAACATGAGATTGTTTTCCATCTTTATTTATTGTTAAAAAGACCTGACATAAAAAAAAATCATTGCAATAGCTTAATGTCTTTATTTGATAAAAATTGAAAGTTGACAATCCTGTAGTTTTAAAATTTTACTGTTCAGAGAAGTCTGAAAACTACAGCCATAGACAAAAAAAAAACAAAACAAAAAAAACCTCACAGATTAATAACTACTCATCTGGATTATAAATGCAGCCTAGATAAGACTTGTAGCATCTTGCTTATATAGCACTGGCAGGATGATTGTCCAGATACATCTGTACGTGGATGAGTGGCTTTGTATGAAGACACATCTGAGGTCTTCTGGCATTTTTTAATAGTATCAAGTCTTGAGGGGTGAAAGGGAGTTTGTCAGGTAGGCAGCCAGGAAAGTGGGCTGGCCACACAGAGAATATAATGCAGTACTTTCAAAAGCACGCTGATGTGGAAGTCTGATTTGTTGAATGATTTAAAGTCATTTAGGGACCAGAATATGCAGATGTCTGTGGAGAAGTAATAAGTGATAAAATTGGAAGAATAGGCAGATGCTAAATTATAAAGGGCCTGGAATGTTTTTGTTACTATCTTATTTTAGTACACTATAATTTGATTAAATTCAGCAAAACTATTGAATGCCTGCCTTGTACAAAATGTATGATATAGGAAATTTAAAGGTGAGTAAGATCTAGCACTTTCTCTTCCAGGAGACGATAGTCTAGAGAGTAAGACTCATGGCAAAAGTAGGAGTAACTAATATAGTTAACAGTTAACAGAGAAACAGATTTAAAAAGTCTGTGAAAAAGTTTATTGAAAAATGAAGACCATTTTGACAGGCCAAAAGTATAAATAGCACAAAACCACATAGCTACAAAAGGTACATTCAGGGATCAAGTTATCAAGTTTGACTGGAGTGGGAAGATTTGTGTAGATTGTGATTTTAGTTTCAGTATTTCTGATATTAATTGTGATGATACCATGTCAGTGAAATTTCCCCTGTTGAAGCATAATCGTCTGAAGACCACCAGCAACAAAACCTATAGCCTGACAATGTCAGATTGTTACGTAATTTGTGTATATTGCTATAGAAGTGTCAGTAAAAGGCTTTATTCACCTTTTGTTTAGACAGCCCCTTAACATAGCTGTGACAACTAAAACCCCTACACAAACACTTTAGCTGATAACCACAGCATGGATATATTTGTGCCATGGGGATAAAGCACAATTAATAGTTACATGAGATTTTCTCTCTTTTTTTTTTTTTTTTTTTTTTTGAGACAGAGTCTTGCTCTATCACCCAGGCTAGAATGCCGTGGCAGCAGCCTAGCTCACAGCATCCTCAAACTCCTGGGCTCAAGTGATCTTCCTGCCATCCTCCAGAGTAGCTGGGACTACAGGCATGTGCCACCACGCCCAGCTAACTTTTTCTATTTTTAGTTGCCTGGCTAATTTTTTCTATTTTTAGTTGAGACGGATCTTGCTTTTGCTCAGGCTGGTCTCCAACTCCTGACCTCAAGTGATCCTCCCGCCTCGGCCTCCCAGAGTGCTAGGATTGCAAGTCTGAGCCACCATTCCTGGCCTCATGACATTTTCTCTTTTCCCTTTTTTTCCCTTCCCTCAATCTAGGCTCACTTATCTAAAGAATATGAGGAGGGTTGTTTCAGAGCTATATATTCGGGATAACTGCCACCCTTTCAAAGCCACCGTGTTGATCTGGGTTCAGCTTCCGATGTGGATCTTCATGTCTGTTGCTCTCCGGAATTTTAGCACAGGGGCAGCAAATTCAGAAGGTAATTATTATAGAAAGCTGCTTCTCCCAAATAAGTTCTCTAACGTGTCTTTATACTCCCCGAAACTCCCCATATTTTCATAATTAGAATGTTTGCTATGTTCCTTACAAGAGAACAGAATTTAATATTTTTTTTAGTGTAAGATTTTAAAATCTGTACATGTACACAGATCAGTTGTGTTGAGAAAAAACATTTTGTGTTGAGTGAAAAAAATGATGTGAAACTAACCTGAATAAAACCAGTGCAAATCTTTGGTGTAAAGGATACCTTATTAGAATTGTCAGACTACTTTTGTATTTTTCTGTGCTACTTTTAGGAATTCTGTTGCTTTATTTATTAAACTATTTCAGCAGGTTTTTCTGTTCAGGAGCAGTTAGCTACTGGCGGGGTCCTGTGGTTTCCTGACCTTACTGCTCTCGATTCCACTTGGATTCTGCCTGTCTCTGTTGGTGTAGTCAACTTATTAATAGTGGAGGTCAGTGGTTTTAAATGAAGTTTATTTGCCATTTAAATCGTTGGGATTTAAATCATTGGGATTTTCTTCTGATATCAAATATACATTATGTTTGAGTTGGTGGAAATAGCTCTGAACTAGTATTGACACCCTTGGTCTCTGGTCCCAGATCAGACATTGACTTAGACCAGATCCTTAACTTCTCTGGGCCTCAGGATTCTCTTAGTTAAAATAAGAGCACTGAATTAGATTACTTCCAAAGTCTCTTTCAGCCTTAAAATTATTCTCAAAACATTCTAATTTATACAGTTTTGTGATTTGCTTTTGGTAAAGATAGTAATTAAGATGCCCAATCAATCTAATTTTATTCCCACAGTACAGTGGTGTTTTGTGTGTATGTTTGAAGGTGAATTTGTAGGCAGGGAACATAGTACTTTACTGCCATCTTCTTGCTATATAGGCTTAGAAGAGTCATTGAATTTCTTTATGAGATGAAGTGGGAACAGTACATACATATAAAATATGGCCTGTCAATCATTTTGCCCATTATCCCATGCTGCTTCACTCAACAGTTTAGGGAGAATATGCCTATAATTTCTTTCCTTTGTTTATTCATTTATTCATGCATGCGCCTGAACAGGGACATAGAGCCTATAATTTCATAAGGAGTTGTTCTGAGACTCGAAGTAGAACATAGACTAAACTGGAAGAAACCTTAGAAATGATTTACCTCAGTTGAGATCTTACAGATTTCGAGTCTACCAATCTAATCTAATCTAATATACTGGGAAATGTAATATGCCCCTTATTTTTTCGGGTGAGGAAAAAGAAGATGATAGAATCTGAGGTCTTGAGTGAAAGTTTCTTGAGGAAAGACTCCGCTTATAATCTAAATGTGTTTTCCTAAGAGCACCCAGCACAGTTCTCTGTGATTCGTATTCAGTGACTATTTGGTAGAGAAGGAAGTGATAAACATAGGGTCATGATGAGTTAATGTCAGTCCTCTAGTCATTTTCCACTATACCATCTAATGACTAATAAAAGCTTATTCTTACTTAACATATACTATATGCCAGGCACCGTTGTAAACAATTTATATGAATCAGCTAATTTAATTCTTAGAGTAACACTGAGAGCTAGGTATTGTCATTATTATTCCCTTTTAAGGTAAAGAAAATGAGGCACAGAAAAGTTAAGTAACTTGTGCGAAGTTGCATAGCCGCTAAAAATGAAAGGCTGCCTTGTGAAACTGAGTAGTTTGACTCAAGAGTTATAGTCATGATGATACCAATAATTATGCAGAATTCTTACATGGAACTTGAAGAATCCCTTGAAGATAGGTACTATTATATGAAGCATTGCCCTTGTGTTTTTTGGTACCAAATGTCAAAAAAGCTCCATCTAAGAATTTTGCATAATTATTAAGTTCATTAAGAGATGGTTGATCAAGCCAGGTGCATACCCATAATCCCAGCTATGCAGGAGGCTAAGTTAGGAGGATCACTTGAGCCCAGAAGTTAGAGACCAGCTCGGGCAACATAACTCAAAAGGAAAAAAAAATATGAATGATCAGTCATTTAAATTTTTTTGCTTTTATAAAAGTATAGGTGGAAGCCTTACAAAGATCAGTTTGTATTTGAAATCTTATCTGATTTAATATGCATTTTAATAATCATTGTGTGTGTATGTGTTCTACCTCTTCAGATTTTTGCTCTACAAAAAATTGGAATGTCTCGTTTTCAGACGTATATTACATACTTTGTCCGTGTGGTATCGGTGTTGATGATTCCAATTGCTGCAACAGTACCTTCAGTGAGTAAGCACCGACACTGTGTTTAGCATGTGCTAGATCCTCTCTGTCCTTAGCTTAAATTGCCCTGCCTCTTCTATTGAGCTTCTGAATACTTGACCCCTTACTGATTTCAGAGTTTCTGTAATAACTAATTTACTGTCTCTGTCAACAAATGCACTTGAATATTTCTTGGGAGCTTGTTTGGAGGTTCTAGCAGGGGAGCGCAGCTACCTTTATACCCTTGACCGAAGACGGTCCTCCTCTATCGGGGAAAGCCATCCTCTTTGAACGAGCGCACAGCTTCGGGAGGGACGCACATGGAGCAGTGAGGGAGGAAGGGGGCACCCACCTAACCGGGCAGATCAGCTGAATCAACCCTGGTGATCAATGGGATGAGAGATGTTGCAGCCAGATCACCCTCACATCCTTAAATATTTCTTGAGATTTGTTAACCTTCTTTTATGTGAATGTATCTTAACTCTCCTACTAAATCAGATTCCTTTTTCCTACTTCTTTTTTTCAATCCTGCAAAGTGTTTTGCACAATATTAGAAATATAATATTTGTTCTATTTGATTAATATATTGAATTCTTTCTGCCTACATCAACTGGACGAGGGAATTTAACACTTAAGAAAGCAACAGAACTTTGTGCCAAGCATTATGGGTTCATATATTAACATTATTTAACCTCGTAATAACCCTATAAGATAGGTACACTTGTCTCTGTTTATGCCTAATTAAGCTTATGCTAGAAATGGAAAAAGAAATGGTTATGTTTGCAGTTATTTCAGTCTTTTGTATATTTCCCTCTGATACTTTAGAAGTGGCTAAGCAAAAGCTGTGTCCAGTATATCTCAGAGCCAACAGATAGACCACAAAGTAGAATTCAGTTGTTGCTAGCAGTTAGGGTTCTATCAGCATATATAAAAGTGACTTCATAGTACTTAGGCATAATGTGCCAAGTCCATGAAGATATGAGACCCAGCCTGCTTCTCTCTCTCTCTCTCTCTCTCTCTCTCTGCTAC
Organism: Eulemur rufifrons; assembly: GCF_041146395.1. Taxonomy (NCBI): domain Eukaryota; kingdom Metazoa; phylum Chordata; class Mammalia; order Primates; family Lemuridae; genus Eulemur; species Eulemur rufifrons. Next base: position 21,855,362 of record NC_091006.1, read on the forward strand.
GTCATCCACAGGCTGAGATTTCTGTCTTCAAGGCCACAGGCTGTGGTCATGATGGCTGCTGGAACTTGTTATCTTGTAGGAGTGACAAGGCGTGCTTCAAGTACAGTCAGCTCCATTTAAGGAGCCTTGCCAGATGTCCCACCAGTCAGTTGTGTTTACATCTTAGTTATGTGGCCTGCCTAGCTGCAGAGGAGGCAAGGAAATATAGTATTTTTGTTAGATGGGAGTGTACCCAGCTAAAAATTAGGATTTTATTACTAAGGAAGAAGAGGGATTGATACTTAGATGGCAGTATATAGTCGGCCATAGTTGGACTCAGGTATTTTTTCGGTTGGGAGATAAGTCAGATAACGATGATATCTAATATTTATTCAACATTGACTTTGTGCCAACCACAGTTTTAAATGGTTGTGTATGTTACCTGATGAAATTCTCCCAGCAGTGCAGTGAAGAGGGTACTGTTACAGTCTCCACTGTGGTGATGAAGAAACTGAGGCACAGGATGGTTAAGTAACTCATCCCTGGTCACTTAGCTGCTAAATGACAGAGTCTTAACACAAATCCAGGCAGTTTGGCTCCTGCTTTTTAACTACTGTGCTAATCTGCCTTCGAGGATATGTTACTTTCTGCATCTAAAGACTGACTTTAGAACAGATGACAAATGCAGGTGCTTAATGACAGCCAGATATTCATACTGTGTTTACCATTCTCCATGAATTACCTCATTTACCACCACAGTCCTCTGGGGTAGATGCAATACTGTCCACATTTTATAGATGAGGAAACTGAAGCAAGAAAAATGACTTATTTAAAGTTAAATAAATGGCAAATGGGATTCAAACCAGTTTGACTCTAGGACCTGGACTCAACAACTGCTGATTTTGCTTCTGGTGCCTGATTGCCTTCTGATGCCAAAGAAAAGTTTGGAACAGATGTATATACAGGAGTGTTTTGAGAGACTGTAAGACTTAGTCATTGACATAAATAAACTGTCTGGATGGTAATACAAAAGAACGTTGAAGATACAGCTGAGACTGTTTGTCTCAGAAGCCAAAGGAAAGGCATTCCCGACTAAACTGAGAAACGTTACTGGGAAAAATTTGGAAGATAGATGACTATATGGGGAAAAATAAGGTTTAGGGAGGCTAAGTTTGCCATCATAAATGGCCACGCCACAGTATCCCATTTTCAGTATAAACAGCTTGCCAGGACCCTTGGTGGGGAAAAAGTTTGCTTAATTCCCAAAGAGGGGAGATGAAATCTCTCTTGGGCCTCTACTTGGGAGTTCCTGTCTATCACTCACTTTCTACTATAAATACCTCTCTTTTTTGCTCTTTGGTCTCTTCTTTTGACCTCCTTTCTTGCCTATCTATTAGATCCGTCACAGGAATCTAATAGCTGCTGCACATCTTGCTCAGTCCTGGTGTACTTGTATTTACAGAGATTGTCATTTTATTTTTTATTGCCTGCCTATCTCTGGACCATGGTGTCCTTGCAGAATGTACAGGTGCTAACATTCATGTCTTTTCTTTATAGTCAATTGCTCTCTACTGGTTATGCTCCAGCCTCATGGGCCTTTCACAGAACCTGCTGCTGCGTTCTCCTGGATTTCGCCAACTTTGCAGAATACCGTTGACCAAGTCAGATTCAAAAACTCCTTATAAAGACTTATTTGCTGCTTTTCATACCAAGTTCATTTTAAGAAAATGAGATATTTTTTCAATAATTTTGAAGCAATTACAAGTGTCACTATCACCTTAATGTATTTAGATTTAGAGATTCAAGTATGATTTAATTTGCCTTTATTTAAAATCATGACCTTCGTGAAATATTGTAGGTTGAGATGTAATCCAGATATATTTGAAAATAATTAAAATCTATCAAGTGCTAGAAATGTAGTATGTTTAATTATAAAAGAGTATAAGAATGAAACCAAAGTGTCTGTCCCTGTTTATAAAATTATACTTCTTTGGGGTGTCAGAACTTTGGAGAACAGAGTTAGACACGAAATGATGTCAAATTATACCAAACACTCCCACATATTAGGGCTTGGAAAATAAGAGAATCCAATGAGGTGATTCTTAATATTGTGGAGGTAGGGAGGATTGTAGACCTATCTGAGCACGTGATAAAAGGCTATGTATGGTTTTCTCTTCAGAACAATCCTAGGACTCATTAAATGGGAACTTCATTGACACCCCAAAGGTCTTCCGGCAACTCCTGCTTAAGAAATTTTATTCTGATGGAACATAATATTGATGTTGAGTTAATGTGTAGCTGAAAAAAAAAGTACTTGAAATACATGCAATAGGATAGTCCAACTACCTAGGTATACAACTACCTAATATGGTAGATGGTGTTGCTTCCCAGCCCTGCTCTGAAACAATATAAAAAGTGCACATTTCTTTTTCTATAATTTAAGAAGTGTGGAATACAGGGTGTAGCACTATGTACTGCTAGAGCCCAAAGTGGAAAATCTTAAGCATTAAGTTTGTTTAGTCAAAGGAAGAAAATTAGAAGAATAGCTACCTATTGTGGAAGTGCTTTTTAAACTCTTTATTTGGAACGGTTACGTACTCTAATAGACTTAAACTATGAAAGAGGTTTAACATAGGAAAAATCCAGCTGTTTGCTTGTATAATTTCAAAAAATGATGAAATTAACTCTGGTTGAGATATTTAGGAATATGTTTGACAGATATTTGAGAAGATTATAAATTTTCATTGAATTAGAATATCAACCTGATTCTGAGAAACCTTATCATTCCATCTTGATGTTTTATAATAAAATGAAAATTCAGGTGAAATTAATTAGTCATTTCTTTGAGTGATGTCTGTAAATCTTAATTGGCCTACTTAATGAAGTTACGAAGTTTTTTTATTTTTACTAAAAAAATTTTTTTTTAGAGACGGGGTCTTGCTATATGACCCAGGCTGCTCTTGAACTCCTGGCCTCAAGCGATCCTCCTACCTCAGCCTTCTGAATAGCTGAGATTATAAGCACAAGCCACCATGCCCAGCTGAAGTTTTTTAATATAAAAAATTTACTATAGAGAGAGAGGTAAGAATTTTGGTTGCCACGTTACTGCAGTTCCCTGAGAATTTAATGGTACATGGTGACAATTAAGATTAGATTCTCTTTTCCTGAATTTCCAGTCCTGATTTATGACAACCTTATTGAGGCAACCGTGCTTTTCAATCACAGTGAAGAAATTGAAACTTATGTACAATTGATCTTTATTATTTGTGGATTTCATATTTGTGAATTTGCCTACTTGCTAAAATTTATTTGTAACCCCCAAATCAATATTTGCAGTAATTTTGAGATCATTCATGGACAAAAATTTGAGTCACCTGATACACATGTTCTTAACAGAGGTCAAACACGGTAGCACTCTGCCTTCTTGTTTCAGCTCTCATACTATAAACAATTATCCTTTTTGCAATCTAGTGCCATGTTTTTCTCATTTCTGTGCTTTTTTTGGTGATTCTACTGTTTAAAATGACCTCTAAGTATCCTTCTGAAGTGCTATATAATGTTCCTAAGCTCGAGAAGGCTGTGATGTATCTTAAGGGAAAAATAATGGTGTTAGATAAGCTTCATTCATGCACGAGTTATAGTGCTGTTGGCAGAGATTTTAGTGCTGTTGGATCAACAACATATTGTATTAATCTGTTGACAAAAAAATAACCAAGGCTTGCAGGAAGCTAACCCTGTATGTGCCCTGGGAGCACTGGTTCACTAATGCAGTGTTTGTGGACTTTGAGGACATAACTACCATGAATAATGAGAACTGACTATATTTGTGACATGTATAATCAAGGAAGCAGAGGTAGAAATGGTTGTGCTTGTTGTATATAGTAAAAAGAAGAAAGAGAATTTGAGAAAAATTTTGGCAATTAGAAATTATGTCTGAAACAGCTTGGCCCTTGCTATGTGTATTATTGTGTACTGATTTGGATATTTTTCTCATACATAATGAAATGAGGGAAATTAGTCTCCTTTCCCCACCTTGGCACATTTTCTGGAAAGTAAGAGACACAAATGAGTCCTGTGACTCCCTGTGATACTGTGAAATATATTTGGGCTTCATCCTTGGTTCCTGAAATTCAGCTCCTAACACCATTGGAATCTGTAATTATAAGAGTGTTTTTTGTATGCTAATGAATGACTGGTGGTTAGGGGTCCTAGAAAGCTCTGGAATGCAGGCTTGTCCCCTGACAGACCAAGTCATGATTAGAGTGTTGAAGTTTTCAGCATCAGCCCCCAACCTCTGGGGAGGAAGAAGAGCGGAAGGTTGAGCTGTACCAATGGCCATTGATTTAATCAATCATGCCTACTTAATAAAGCTTTCATAAAATCAAAAAAGAACTGGGTTTGGAGAGCTTCCCAATAGCTGAACATGAGATTCCTGGAGAGTGGCATGTCCAGAGAGGGTATGGAATCTCCTCACCCCTTCCTTGTCCTATGCTTCTCTTCTATCTGGCTGTTCATCCGTATTCTTTGTAATATCCTTTATCGTTAACTGGTAAACATAAGTGTTTCCCTAAGTTCTATGAGCTGCTTTAGCAAATTAATTAAACTTGAGGATGGGGGGCTGGAGTCATGGGAACTTCGATTTATAGCCGCATCTGAGGCATGTGATTGGCATCTGAAGTAGGAGACAGTTGTGGAAAGGAGCCTTCTACCTGTGGGATCTGACATTATCTCCAGGTAGGTTGGGTCAGAATTAGCAGACACCCAGCTGATGTCTGTTTCAGAACTGGTTGCTTATGGGGAGAAATCACAAATTTTAATGACCAGAGGTGATCTTTATTAAATGCTAGAGTAGCAAAAAAAACTCGTTTGGTTTTTTTCTGTCACTCTTTTTTTCAAATAAAGGAATCTCCTTTCATGTGCATATTTTACCTTGTTTACTGTGATTCCCCTTGATTTCAGAATGTATATTTGTATCTTTTTTACCTGTTTTTTGTTTAGAGACGGGGTCTCACTCAGTTGCTCAGGGTGGAGTGTAGTGGCTCAATCATAGCTCACTGTAACCTTGAACCCCTGGGCTCAAGTGATCCTCCTGCCTTAGCATCACGAGTAGCTGGGACTACAGGCACATGCCTCCATGCCAGACTAATACTAATTTTGTTTTCTGTTTTGTCTATCTGTGTGTGTGTGTGTGTGTGTGTGTGTGTGTGTGTGTGTGTGGAGATGGGGTCTCACTATGTCACCCAGGCTGGTCTCAACCTCCTGGACTCAAGCAGTCCTCCCTCAGCCTCGCAAAGTGCTGAGATACTGGTGTGAGCCACAGTGCCCGGCTTATCTTTTTTCTAATGTGTATTTTACCTAGTTTCTCATTGCTCTTCCATTGTCAAACTTTCAAACTTGAAATTGCTTTTCAGATATATACAAGAAGTTTGAGAGTACTAGGCCCTTCCTCCCAGTTCCCAAAATAATTTCTGATAAAGTGGAGGGTAGCTGGGATCTTAGCATATGCTCGTGTATAAACAAAACTGGTGTATTATAAACAGAGGAGAAGCAGTTGCCTGACTTCAGACTAGTAAATACTCTCTTTCTTCAGGCAGATTTTTTAGTAGACAGCAAGTTGTATTTCATAAAATTGCAACTCTGTGTTCTTTGGTCCTCTTTCCCCAACAATTTATCACAGTCTGGAGCAGTTCCAGAGCCTGAAGTCAGGGGAGGTGGGCTACTAAATTGCAGCAGGACACGCATGCTGTTAAGACCTTTTGACATCTTGATGTCTAGTACTCTAGCCTGTCTCCCCTCAAATGTTGAGGGACTCCTGACAGCGTTCTGTCCTGGGCCATGCAGAGTTCAGGAAGACAATTTTGTTTTCTCAGATGGGAACTAAAGTCAGTTTGTATTATCCTTCCTTATCCCATAAAGGGGATCTACTGTAACAGTAGGTCTTATATTTTTGTCTCTAGATCAGATTCACTTTCTTATGAGTGCTTCTCGTTACAAGAATCAGGAAGGGAGATAACCCCTGAATCAGTTTATAGTACATATACCATATAGTACATATAGTACATATGCCAGATGGAACTGGCATACATGAAATGACCCCAAATTACTTTTCCCTAGGACCATCATGAGAGAAAACCTGAATAAATCCTGTCCTGGTCAGATGTCCTAAGTGGGAAGGAAGATGAGGCTTAAAAAGAAAAAATGAAAGCTTTTCATTGCCACCCGCATAGATAACACAGGAGAGGTTGCAAAACTGCATTAAGAACCTTGCGGGGAAAACCAACCTTGGGGAGAAGCCTTTTTAGTTACCTTTAAAAGCAATCAAGAGCCCAAGAACAGACCCTCACGTTACAGAGAAGGTATAGCAGTCCTCCTAGACTATATTGCAGAAATTATAGTGTGTGTGAAAAATGAGTGCCCAAATAAACCTTAGTAACTTCTGTATTTTTGTGCCTTTTCTTAAATTACTCTTACACCTTCATATTTAACTCCTCTGAGGATCCCAGAATATTACCTTTTTATTTCCTTCCTTCTTGCCGCCTCCCCCCCCTTTTTAAGGAATCACTTCTTAAATTGCCTTGATATCAAATTAAACCCTGGAAACAGTAGGAATGCAGACCCTAGAAAAAAACGTAAAGAATGTGTAATTACTACAGAGTGCACAGTTTGAAATTTCAGGCATAACATTTGAAACCATGCAAGAATTTAGATTTCTGTATTAAAGGTAAATATTAAAGCTTCATGTAAATATGATACAAAACAATGAATTATTATAAACAATTGTGTCTCATTAGCTGGTTCTAGTAGGACCCAGATGATCTGAAAATTATTTGAACCCATAGAAACTTCTCCATTTCAACCTTACAGGTATACTTTAAAGTTGTAGTAACTTATATTTTCTAGTTATCTTACTGTACTTTTTATACATACTGTGATTGTATTTTATGAAATCATTTGGCTTTGGGAAATTGGAATTTCCTACAGCTGCAGGAGTCATAGGTAATTTTATTTATCCAAAAATCATATCCAAAAGTTTCTGGAATTTTGTTGTTCTGTACTATTTATATAACTAAAATAAGAATATATATTTGCCGGGTGTGGTGGCTTGCACCTGTAATCCCAGATACTTGGGAGGTGGAGGTGGGAGGATTACTTGAGGCCATGAGTTTGAGAGTGGCCTGGGCAACATTTTTTAGAGACCTTGTCTCTAAAAAAAATGAAAAATTAAAAAATTAGCCAGGCATGGTGTCACACGTCTATAGTCCCAGCTACTCAGGAGGCTGAAGCAGGAGTATTGCTCAGGAGCTGAAGACTTCGGTGAGCTATGATCAGGTGCCACTGTACTCCAGTCTGGGTGGCAGAGCAAGACCCTGTCTCTAAAAGAAAAAAAAGAATATATATTCACATATATACGAAAATATAAATAACTATGTATATATCAGAATTTGATCCATGAACATTTCAAGCAAAGCCCTAAAGACCCTGAGTTTACATGTATTCTTTGTTAATCATAAGGAATATGAAGGTACCAGATATCTCCCTGATAACTTTAAGAAAGTGAAAAACTGCTAATGGAATCAAGCTAATGCTGATTGGGAGAATCCTTTATAGACGTAAACTTTGGTGCTGTGGTTTGAATGTCCCCTCCAAACCTCATGTTGAAACTTAATACCCAGTATTAAGTGGGTATTAACTGGCAGTATTGAGGTGGGGCCTTTAAAGGTGACTGGTGATTGGCCTTTAAAGGTGGATTAATCTATTCATGAATTAATAGATTAATGAGTTAATGGATTAATGGGTTATGATGGGAGAGGGACTGGTGGCTTTATAGGAGGAGGAAAAGAGACCTGAGCATACTAGCCACGTGATGCCCTGTGCTGCCTCAGGACTTACTGCAGAGCCCCTACCAGCAACAAGGCTCTCACCAGGTGTAACCCCTCAATCTTGGACTTCTCAGCCTCTGTAAGTATAAGAAATAAATTCCTTTTCTATATAAATTACCCAGTCTCAGATACTGTGTTGTAAGCAACAGAAAACAGTCTAAGACATTTGGTTAACAATTCACAAGATTAAGTTGGTCTGGGAATCTTACAAAATTAAAAGTTCATAGTTTGGACAAAGGAGCAAGATAAATTTAAAAAGCTTGCTTTTTAAAAAGCTTTGATAAGGGATGTAGCATATTTTAAAAACAATTAGTGAATATATGAAAGTATATTTTTAGAAATTAAATAATAGGTGGAGAATTAATCAGCCAGAGAGCATGTATATGAATCTTGTACTTAAAATTATATATTTAGTCATAGATGGATCACATAATTGCAAAATGAAATTGTGCAGAAGTTTGAAGACTAAGCCATTTGAGTGTTTTTCATCATCTCAGAGTAGAGTATATCCTTCTGTCTACTAGCAGCAGAAAGCCACAATATTGTAAGAGCTCAAAACTGTTGCTGCTAGGATGTCAACAAACAAACTGTAACTGAACCAAACTATTCATCAGTTAAGGGATAGCATGGCCACAGTGAGGGAACTATTGGGTGCCTTTTTATTTTTTTTAAAGTCTGGGCATCACGTGAAATTGGGTGACTCTTGAACAAATTACCTTGACTGCAAATCATTAGCGGAATATAGTCTAAAAGCAAAAGGACGTTATTGCATTGCTCTTGTTAATATTGCATTGTTATTTTTGAACTCTTCATTGTCAGGTAAAATAAATAATCATATCTGTTAGGTGAATTAATTTGTGTTGCCATAACAACACAGTCAGATTGAGAGCATCAAGAGACTAATTTGTTGAAAGGCTTTGGGTCGATGCTAATTTCTATAATCTTAAAGAAATATATTGGAAAAGATGTATTTTACAGTATTTCCAGTATGTATCTTCAGTAATATCTTTCTCTTGGTGGTGTAAGCAACATAAAGGAATTTGTTATGGCAGAGTAAACTGAACACCTAGAAAGGATTCACCGTTCTAGATGCCGTTAAGAATATTGGTAATTCATGAGACGAGGTCAAAATATGAACGTTAGCAGAAGGTTGGAAGAAGTTGATTCCAATCTTGTATGACTTTGAGAGATTTAAGACTTCCTTGGAGGAAGTGACTGCAGATGTCGTGAAAATAACAGCAGAACTACAATTAGAAGTGGAGCCTGAAAATGTGACTGAATTGCTATAATCTCATGATAAAACTTTAATGGAAAAGAGTTGCTTCTTATGAGTTAGCAAGGAAATTGGTTTCTATAGGTAGACTATACTCCTGGGTGAAGATACTGTGAACATTGTTAGAAATAAATGAATGCATGAATGAATGAATGAAAGTGGTTTATATGACTTATGGTTTTGCAGACTGTATAAGAAGCATGGTGCCAGCATCTGCTTCTGGTGAAGGCTTCAGGAAGTTTCCAATCAAGGTGGAAGGTAAAGGGGAGCAGGTGTGTCACATGGCAAGAGTGGGAGCAAGAGAGATGAGGTGATGCCAGGCTCTAAACAACCAGCTTTCCCACGAACTAATAAAGGTAGAACTCATCATTGAGAGGGCACAAAACCATTCATGAGGGATCCACTCCCATGACCCAAACACCTCCCACCAGGCACCACCTCCAACACTGGGTGATTAAATTTCAACATGAGATTTGAAGAGGCCAAACATCCAAACCATACTACAGAGAAGTCTTTCTAGAAAGGAAGAGTCAAGAGATGTGGCAAACTTCATTGTTGTCTTATTTGAAGAAATTGCCATAGCCACCCAATCATTCAGCAGCCACCACCCTGATCAGTCAGCAGCCGCCAACTTCAAGGGAAGACCTTCCACCAGCAAAAAGACTATGACTTGCTGAAGGCTCAGGTGATCATTAGCACTTTTTAGCAACAAAGTGTTTTTTAATTAAGGTATATACCTTTTTTATACATAATGCTATTGCACACTTAGACTACAGTATAGTATAAATGTAACTTTTACATGCACTGGGAAACCAAAAAATTTATGTGACTTGCTTTATTAGGATATTTGCTTAAATGCAGTGATCTGGAACTGAACTTAAAATGTCTTTGAGGTATGCCTGTTTATGTTTTTTATATATATATATACATTTATATTATATGTGTAAATTTTATATGTTGATCTGTTGACGAAAATGTTGTAACCAGAGGCTTGTAGGAACCTAACCTTGTATTTTCCCTAGGAGCAATGGTTTTGTGTTTGCTGATTTAGTGTTCCCAGTGACTGTAAAACAAAACTACCATGAATGACAAGAATCAACTATTGTACTTCCGCCCATGACATGTGATATTACAGTCATTCCCAGCATAACAACATTTTGGTCAATGATAGACTGCATGTATTATGGTGGTCCCACAAGATTTTAATGAAGCTGAAAAATTTCTATCACCTAGTGACATCATGGCCATCATAAGGTCATAGAGCAAGGCATTATTCAAGTATTTATGGTGATGCTGGTATAAACAAATCTACTCTGCCAGTCATACAAAACTACACTCATGCATTGCTTAACAACAGGGATATGTTCTGAGATACACATCATTACGTAATTTCATCATTATGCAAACATCATGGAGCATACTTACACCAACCTAGATGGTATAGCCTACTACATACCTAGGCTATAGGTTACAGCCTTATTGCTCTTAGGCTGCAAACCTGTACAGCATGTTACTATGCTGAATACTGTAGGCAATTCTAACACAATGGTAAGCATTTGTGTATCTAAACATATCTAAACATAGAAAAGGCACAGTAAAAATATGGTATAAAAAATTAAAAATGGTACACTTGTATGGGGTATTTAACCATCAGTGGAACTTGCGGAACTGGAAATTGCTCTGGGTGAGTCAGTGAGTGGGTGGCGAGTGAACGTAAAGGCCTAGGACATTACTGTCCACTACTGTAGACTTTATAAACACTGTACACTTAGGCTACACTAAATTTATAAAAAAAATAAAGTAACTGTGCTACAACATTACAACAGCTACAAAGTTACTAGACAGTAGGAATTTTTCAGCTCCATAATTTTTAGTCCTATAGTAATTTTGGGGACCACCATTGTATATGTGGTTTATTGTTGACCAAAATATTATGTGGCACATGACTGACTGTATAGCACATACAATTATATACAATGCATAATACTTGATAATGGTAATAAAAGATTGTTGCTGGCTTATATATTTACTATTTGTCATTATTTTAGAGTGTACTCTTTGTACTTAAAAAAAAATGTTGGCTGTAAAACAACTTCAGGCAGGTCCTTCAGGAGGTATTCCGGAAGAAAACATTGTTATCAAAGCAGATGACAGCTCCATGCATGTTACTGCCCCCGAAGATCTTCCAGTAGAGCAAGATGTGGAGGCGGAAGATGGTGCAATTGATGATCCTGACCTGTGTAGACTTAGACTAATATTTGTTTGTGCCTTAGTTTTTAACAAAAAAAGTTTAAAAAATAAAAAATATTAAAAACAAAAAATAGAAGAAAGCTTATAAAGATACAAAGAAAATGTTTTTGTATAGCTGTATAATGTCTGTTTTAAGTGTCATTACAAAGGAGTCAAAAGTTAAAAAAATTAAAAAGTTTATAAGGTAAACAAGTTACAGTAGGCTAAGGTTAATCTCTTATTAAAGAAAGAAATTTAAAAAAAAATAAATTTAATGTAGCCTACATGCACAGTGTTTCTAGTAGTGGACAGTAATGTCCTAGGCCTTCATATTCACTCACCACCCACTCACTGACTAACTCAGAACAATGTCCAGTCCTGCAAACTCCATTTATAGTGCATAGTAACTTCCCTACACAGGTGTGCCATTTTTTTCTTTTATGCCATATTTTTACTGTACCTGCTCTGTGTTTAGATATACAAATAATTGTGATAAAATTGCCTCATACATTAACATACTGTGCAGGTTTGAAGTCCAGGAGTGATAGACTACACCATATAACCCAGGTGTGTAGTAGGCTATACCATGTAGGTATGTGTAAGTATACTCTTGATATTCTCTCAACAACGAAATCACCTAATAATGCATTTCAAAGAAAGTATCAGCAATGTATGATTATATATGCATATGATAGTTTAAATCGGTGGTTCTTAAATTACGACCCCCAGGCCAAATCTGCCCGCAGTCTTTTTTTTTTTTTTTTTTTTTGGTACAGCCTGCAAGCTAAGAATAGTTTTTACATTTTTAAATGATTGAAAAAAGTCAACAATTTTTTGTGACATAAAAATTACGTGAAATTCAAATTTCTCTGTCCATAATAATTTTTACTGGAACACGGCCATGTTTATTTGTTTACATATTGTCTTTGGGTGCGTTCACACTTCAACTGCAGAGCTGAATGGTTGTGACAGAATTCTCTTGTCAGAGGGCCTCACATTGTGTTTGGCACGCAGTGGTGATCTCAGTGATGCAGTTATATCTCCACATTTTGAGGGATATGTGTACTGCCCTACTTTGGCATTTTATTTGTTTTTATCACCAGTTCATATCTAGTCAAAACCAGAAAAATGGACGTCAGATGTGCCTTTAAGGCAGAGTGTAGATTATTTTGTTATTGAATTAGATGGCAAAACATTTTGTTTATCATGCAATGCCATGATTGTTGAGCTAAAAGACCACGCAGCATATGTCGCCACTGCCAGACATCAGAATATTTCCAACTCGTAAGAAAGTGATGGTCCAAGAAATTAGAAGATTTAAAATGAAGTAGCTCATCATGGAATGGATTTAATTGATGAGGTTAGTGGCTTTTAATCAGTACAATAAATATTTGAAATGAGTTCTCATAGGTCAAATTAGATAAATAAAGGCATTTGGATTGGTTGAAATGGTTTAGAAACATGCCTCACGTTTGAATGAATAGGGTATAAGAATCTAGTGAGGTCTATAGCGTGTTCCTCAGGTGACAGTCCTGAGGCCTACTCTGAAAAGTTATAATTCCTTCCTAGAATAATAGAATCCTGCCTGTAGTGTTTCATGCAAGATGTGAGGATAAGGGCAGGGATTTTATTGAACTTAGAGCAGTGATCCCTGACCTTTTTGGCACTGACAGCAATGGTAACCAGCAGGATTACTAACATCACTTACTGCAGACATATTGTAACTTTTAAAAGCGTATGTTACTTTTTTTAGTTACGGCCTGCCTGAAATTATTGTGGTTCCAGTTTCATTATCTACTGAACCCCCAAAGTAGAATTGTGGCCTTTGTGTTGTACACCTTTCTTGCTGTAGAGGCAGCAAGTAGAACCACACAGGTGTTAACAAATGAGATGGTAAGACAGATAAGTCTAACAATTTGATGGGGTATGTATATTTGCATGCCTCCTTTTCAGTTGGTCACCTTGAAAGGATTTAAAGGTGGGAGTTAAGTTCCTTGATTAACTAATTTTCAAGTCTGTGTCTAGAGGGAGAACTCAACTTGATTTTGAACAGACTCATAACAGAGTTCACCGAAATGAGAGTCAGACATGATTAATGCCTCTAGGTGGTGCCTGTGACCTATATATGGATTCAGCAGCTTTGTATGTCAGAGGCAGAGGTAGGACACTGTAGAGGAAAATGGCCTTTTTTTGTATTTTCAACTTAATCTTCACAACTCCATTTTATATATGAAGAAACAGGCTCAAGAAAAATTAGTTTTTTGCCTAAGTCTTATGGCAACAAGCATGGTCCATATGAATAACATTAAATGCCCAAGTTTTCCACACCATTGATTTTCATGATGTTTGGTATTTTTATTAGAAATATATAATAGTATCTTTTTACCATCTGGAATTAGCGATATTATTGCCTGTGTATGTCTACAAATTCTCGTTAGTTCATTTTACCATAGCTGTGGTGAAAGGAGGAGCTTTTTAGAAGCACCAAGCAGTATGGTTGGTGGAGGGAAATAAATAGAGATGAGCTGCATTTGTATGCAGATCAGTGTAGGGGGAGGGGCGGAAGAGTCAAGCCAAGGACACATTGCATCTTTTGGAATCATTCCCCACAAGGAAAGATAGATGAAAATCCCTGAGTAACCCATCTTTACTAATATGACCACCAGGGGGCATTCGATGCTGTGGTGGTTCTTCTTCCAGTAAAATTACAGCACCATTGGTACAGAAATGTAATTATATCTTTTCTGTCTGTCCATTCATTCTTCCTGAGAATGGATTCACTAGGTAGATATTTTGTTTTCTAATGTGTCTTGACTGCCAATGCTTTAATAAGAGTCCATGGAAAGTAATCATTTCATGAGATTAGACTATATATTATATATGAAGTATCAAACTTGCTAGTTACCTTGATCATTGCTTTTTTGGATAAATGTCTTAGAACTTTCCATTAAGATAATGCTTTAGGATGAACATACCACCTTGGTTCTCAGAGAACATTCTTCTAAACTTTTATTCATTAATTCATTCATTCGAGACAGAGTCTCGCTTTCCTCCAGGCTGCTGGAGTGTAGTGGCACTGTCGTAGTTCACAGCAGCCTCAAAATCCTGGGCTCGAGCAATCTTCCTGCTTCAGCCTCCAGAGTATCTAGGACTACAGGCATGTTATCACCGCAGAAAGGGTCTCGCTATGTTTTCCACGCCAGTATCAAACTCCTGGCCTTAAGTGATCTTTCCACTTCCGCCTCCCAAAGTGCTAAGATCACGGGCGTGAGCCACAGCACCCAGCCTCTTATATCATTGAGGTGTCAGTTCCTAACTCTCTACTTAGTCCTGTATTGCTTAACACGATAATGTTTCCAAGTGTCGCTTTATTTCCTTCACAAGGTTAAGAGCTCCTGGAGCGTAAGAAATTGAAAACCTTCTCCCCAAGCCACAGCAGTCTAGGGTTGAAACTAGGGTCTCAATGACAATGGTAAAACATTTTTTCAGGTTCTGTCCTCACCTGTTTTGTGAGAACTCCAGCTCCCCCGGATTTTTCCAAACTAGTTCTGAGAGTCTGCCTGGGTTTTCTTCCGTGCTCCCCTTCCTCCAGCAGTGATGCTGCTACTGCTGCTGCCAAAGGCGTCTGGAGTTCCTGATTTGGCACATGGCTGCTGCCAGTGCTGCCGGCACCACCAGGGCTGCCCAGCAAAGCTGGGGTCCTCCCTGGTTCCTTTTACAGATGTGGCCTCTTCCACCTTACTACTTAGGCCTGTGTGCTGCAAAGGTGACCCAAAGGGGAGAATTTATTATTAATCCTCTCTTGTGCTGTGTTCTATAGCATGACTCCATGCAGTGTAACGTTGTGGTCATAAAACCTTATAGAAATCTTAGAAAAGTAGGAATTTTAGTGTTTACTGCACTTTACTTACTTTGTTCCCCTGAAAAGCTATGTTTTAAATTTTTCTGAATTACAAAATAAATTAAAGGCCCTTAATGAGAAATTTTACACTACAAAAATGTTTTTCTTCATATATCTGTTGAGGTATGAGTACATGTATGTATGTGTATGTGTGTGTGTTTACATAATACTTTTTGTTTTTACCCAATGATCTGTTATTGTGTAATTTAAATTATTTTGCAAAAATCCGTGTCCACAAAATACAACCCCCTTTCTGTTAAACACCCAAATAACAATGGATTGGGCACCAACCTGGGAACCTGCAGCCTCAAGGCCACGTATGGCCCTCCGGATCCCCAAGTGCAGCTGCTCGACCAAACCCACATTTTACAGAACAAAACAAAATTTGGTCAAAAGGCCATACTTAAGGATCCAAAAGGCCATGTGTGGTCCTGAGGCTGCAGGGTTTCCCACCCCTTTCTCCAGGGTTCTTTGTTTCAAGTATCCTGAAACTCCCCAAGGCCACCTACATCCATATCTGGATTACTTCTTGTTGCTAACTTGTGGCTGCCATCTGAAACTCATTTGAATACAGCCCGAAGGGCCATAGGCTGCATTCCTTAACCCCTAGGAGTGTTCTGCCTGTGGACTCATTTACCCCCAGGCATTTTCCTCAATGTGGAGTTACCATTGCTGGGGGGTTCCTAATGCCCTATTTGCTTTTGTCCTTGCTCTTGGTGAAAATATCTGTGGATCTGCACTTGGAGGTTTGAAGGAGGTTCTTCTCAGCATCATGCTTCGTTGAGGTGTCCATAGCAAAACTGCCTGGTCCCATGTGGACAATTTTTGACTCACTTATTGAATCACCGAATCACTCATTCCTTTTTCATTCAAGAAAAATTTTTATTGAGTACTAACTTGATGTCAGGTACAATGTTAATGCTGGATAGACATTTTCTTCATGGTATCCTCATAGGGCCTGGGAAGTGAGGGGCTATGTTGGAACAGTTTCCCGCATTAGGTGCATGCTGATCTTGAAACTTGCATTCCCTTCAATGACTTAGGCCCTGGGTCTCAGTTCTGGTGATCAGTGGCCTAACCTTTCTTATATGGGTTTCCTTGTGGGCCAAGACCTCTTTTGTTGATACCTGCTTTGCTTTGGATATATCCACCCTCTCCCACCTTAGTTTATCAGACATGGTTCTACATCTTTATTTCTCAAGAGTATGGCTCTGGGGCCCCATTCATTTTTTACCAGAAGGCACCATTTACTCTGTATACATTTATAAAAGCAGATAGTTCTACTTAACTGCGCCAAAAAGATCTAACCTCTATGTTGAAAGAAGTGACATAATTCTTTTATCTATAAAATCTGAGCAGTGATTTAGTCATAATATCCTCTAATAACTATGTATATAACTTGGAATTCTCTCCTCCTCCTCCCCTTCATCTTCCTTAACTTCATATATTTAATAAATGATAGCAGATATCATGAAATATTCCTTGAAAACATGATCTTTAATACCCACATAATCATCCATTATGTGAATGTAGTAAAGATTGAAGTCTGGCAGACTGATGCCTCCCAATTTGTTCTTTTTGCTTAAGATTGCTTTGGCTATACAAGGTCTTCTCTGGTTCCAGGCAAAGCATAGAATTATGTTTTCTAAATCTGTAAAGAATGATGGTGGAATTTTTATAAGGATTGTATTAATTCTGTAGATCACTTTAGGTAGAATGGACATTTTAACAATATTGATTCTACCAGTCCATGAGCATGGTAGCAATATTCATCTGTGCACCTCTTCTACAATTTCTTTTCTCAGTGTTTCATAGTTCTCCCTATAAATATCTCTCACCTCCCTTGTTAAATATATTCCTAAATATTTAATTTTCTTTGATGCTATTGTGGAAGGTGTTGCATCTTTGATTTGATTTTTGGCTTGACTGTTATTGGCGTATATTAATGCCACTGATTTATGTGCATTAATTTTGTATCCTGAGACTTTACTGAATTCGTTTATCAATTCCAGGAGTCTTTTGGTTGACTCCTTGGGATTTCCTAGATATGATAGCATATCTTCAGCAAAGTGTGAGAGTTTGACCTTTTCTGCCCCCATTCGGACACCCTTAATTTCCTTGTCTTGTCTGATTGTTCTGGCAAGGACTTCTAGCACTGTGTTGAATAGAAGTGGAGATAGTGGGCAACCTTGTCTGGTTCCAGTTCTAAGCAGGAATGCTTTCAATTTTTCCCCATTCAATATGATATTGGCTGTGGGTTTATCGTATATGGCCTTAATAATTTTAAGGAATGTCCCATCTATCCTCTCACTTCAGCCTGTCAAGTAGCTAGGTGTGAGCCATTGTGCCTGGCTAATGTTGGGTAGAGAAAGGGTCTTGCTATGTTGCCCAGGCTAGTCTTGGACTCCTGGCCTCAAGTGATCCTCCCACCTTGGCCTCCCAAATGTCTGGGATTACAGGTTGAGCCACCATGCCTGGTCAGATTCTTATAAGAGCTGTAGTTATGTTGGGTTTGTCTATTTTCTTTTATTGTTCTGCCTGTCCCTTTCCCAGTATAAAGTTGACTTAATTACTGTGATTTTAAAGTAAATATTAATATTTGGTAAAGCAGGACAATTTTATTACTACCTTTACAAATTATTGTATAATCTTTTCTATTTATAATTTCTGATTAAATTTAGAGTAATTTTATCCACCTTGAGATTTTTCATTATCCCATTCAACCAGTATTTGTGGAATCCTCTGTGCTAGGCATTCATTGTTCTAGGTGCCAGAGAATGGGATACCATTGTTTATAAGGTAGGTAGTCATTGCCCACATTCTCTTTGAAGACACAGACAAGAGACAAAAACAAGAATGGTTATATAGTGCAATGTTAGGTAGTGATAGGTGTGACAAAGAAAACCAGCAGGGTAGAGGCAAAGAATGATGTGGATGGCATAATGATGTTGTCCAAGAATGTTTCTTTGAAGAGGTGGCATTTGAATAAAGTGAGGTGGGGGAGAGAGAGAGAGACAGTGGGAGAGTGAGTGGGAAGGACACAGGTGCAAAGTCCTTGAGGTGGAAGGTTGCTTGGTGTTCTGGAGGACAGTAGAAGGCTTTGTGGTTGGAAGGAGTGGGGGGTGGGGGCGAGTAGGTGATGTGGTCAGAGATGTAGTTGGGGGCCAGATGATGCTGGGCCCTGCAGGTCTTGGAAAGCTCCTAGGAGTTTAGCCAGATATTTTGATTAAGATTGTGAAAATTTATAAAATAATTTGGGAAAGAATTTAAGAAAATATGTGTTTGTCACAATGTTTTCTTTTCCTTTTACTCCCCCTCTTCCCCTTTCTTCTTTACATTTTATACTGAATGTCAAAATTTTTACATAGGTATCTCACATTTTAATTTTGGGTTATTTTTAGGAATTTTATATATGTGCAGTGCTATTGTCAATGAAATATCTGTTCTGTTGAATTTGCTAACGTTTTATGGTATAGAAGAAAGTGTGGATGTTTGTATATCTTACTTTTGAATACTAAATTTGAGGATATATTCAATTAAATCTCTACTACTTTTGTGTAAAGAATTTTAATTTTGTCTTCCTATATAATAACAATTTGTCCTCTTCGTTTGTATAGCTCTACCAGATCTATAGTTATATGGGATATCTTCATTTATTTATTACTTATGAAAATAATTCTAAAGATTTTTGTTTAAAATAATGTCATTATTTTAGAATATTGCTTTATTTGCACACTAAAATAATTTCCTCTAATTATGGCTTTTAAAAGTTCTTTTCTTTTTTGCTAATGAGTAGATTTATTGATTTTCATATTCCTTTCTAGCATCTTTTGAGATGATTATTTGGTTTTGTCCTTTGACTTATTTGAAGATTTTCTTGTATTAAGCAATTGCTGGACTTCTGAACTAAATCCTACTTGATTACAGTAGATGTTTGTTCCAGTCTATTGCTTAATTTACTTTCTTCTTATTTTATTTTGGCCTTTCAAATCTACATAAGACTGATTTACAACTTTTGGATTTTGGACTCTTTTTGGTCACCTTTGCTATTTTTGGTCATGCTAACTTCAGAAAGTGAACTAAATTACTTAGTAAAACTGGTCCTAAAATCTTTCATTGCAGATAATTAGTTTCTAACTTTGAACTTCTTTCAATTTTATTGATCTTTTCATGTTTGATATTTTTTTGAGTCAGTTTTGATTATTTATATTTTCCTGTCAATGTTTTATTTCATTTACATTTTGGAATTTATCAGCAGAGTAATTATCTAATTACTTGTGTGTAGTAGTTATCTAATTTGAGAAAAATTTCCATCTTTTATATTTTTTCTTTATTTTCTTTTTTTATTTGTATAAATTTATGGGGTACAAGTGTAATTTTTTTACATTGATATACTGCATTTATACTGAGGTCAGGACTTTTAGTGTATCCATCACTGGATAAAGAAACCGTAAATCACACCTTGATATGTCCATACAGGCTCCAGGACTCCAGACAATCCTAGGTATGTCTGAGTCTTAAGACATAATCTTTTTCGTCAATGTTGTCCCACATTGTAAAAGGAGCAGTGAAGCTGAAGGAAGTTTGATTTGGACTCTATCTAATGAAGAATTTTTAATAAATCCTGTCCCAAGCTAAAGTGGGCTTAGTTTGGATGGTGGCACTCCTCATCATTGGAGGTATTTGAAAATGGACTGAATGTTCACTTAGTGAATGTTCTGGAAGGGGTTCAGGGCATTGAGGGAAGCAATTCAACAAGGTAGTAGTATCATCCTGTTCTGAGAGTCTATGATTATACCTTTTTTAATCTCTCACAGTGCGCAATATGATGCCTTGTCACTGAATGAACAAGAAGTCAAAAGTAGTAAACTAAAAATAACCTGCAAGAATACTTCAGTGCTATAGGAAGGAAAGAAATGGATATGCATGGTGAATCTGGCCCAGGCTGCTTCTAAGGTATAGAGTGTCCATGGAAACTGTAAACAAATGCTACCTAGCATGGTATTAATACTAACAATAATAACCATGATGATGACTACCATCAGCTGAGCACCTACATTGTAACAGAGTCTGTAGTAAATATTGTGCCTGTGATGTTTTATATATGTTTCACAAGTACTCTGTGAAATAGATACAATTTTGCCTATTTTATGAACTGGTGCCCCATTTTTAAAGATAAGAAAACTGGGTAAATTAGAGCATTTCAAGTGTTGTGTATGCAAACAGATTGTAGGAATGCTCAGATGTGATCTTTTTAGCCCCTGCTATGGGTGGGAGGGGCTTGAGCAGCTGGACTTCCAGGCCCCATTTTGACCCCATTGTGTTATACAAATATTATAATTCTCTCTGCCTCCCAAGATAAGAAAATTGGGAAGCACATTAAATTATCCATACAAAGTGACAGGGCTCATATAGAACCCAATTAGGGATCCAAACCAAGGTCTGTGTGACAGTAAAGGGCATTTTCTCTCCACTATACTTCACTATCTTTGAGGATCTGGGGAGTAAAATTTTAGAAACATCAAGTCCTTCAGATGGAAGCAGAGGGAAGCAGCAGGAGGTATTTAATTATGTAATAAGGATTTCATACAAAAGATGTAGATTCTGAAAACTTTAACATTATTAGGGCTGACACATGATAGAATCTAGTGTGGGGTTAAAAATGAGGGCTCTGCCGTGTGTTGGTAGACTTCCTGGGTTTAGAACTAGACTCTATCACTTACTGTTTGACTCTGGACAAATTACTCTGTTTCTTTGTGCCTCAGGTTTCTTATTCGTGAAATGAAGGTTAATTCATTTATTGATTCAATAAATATTTATTGAGGGTCTCCTGTGTATCAGGCACTCTTTTAGGATCTGCATATGCAGCAGTGAACAAGGTACCTGATCCTTGAGTTTGTTGTACTTGGAGTTCTTGTAGCTTCTTCAGTATGTAGGTTAATGATTTTTTTAAAAAATCAAATTTGAGAAGTTATTGGCCATTATTTCTTCACATTGTCCCTATCACTTTTTCTTTCTTCTCTTCTTCTGGGATTCCTGTCATCTATATGCTAGTAGTTTGATGGTTTCTCACAGATATCTGAAGCTCTATTCATTTTCTTTACTAATTTTTCTTTCAGTTTCTTGGTCTGGATAATCTCAATTGACCTATCTTTGAATTTTCTGATTCTACCTCATGCCAGTTCTGCTATGAAGAAATGACAAGAGAGAAATGTTGGGATGGGTACTACTTTAGGTAGGGAGCAAATGGAAAGCCTTTTTGAGAAGATGGCATTGGGTTGAGACCTGAATGAGACAATTTGTGTATATCCATGGAAAAGAACAGCAAGTGTGAAGGTGACTGATTTTACTCAACGAATAGAAAGAAGAATGTTGAAGGATTTGAGGACCTAGGCTAGATCATGTAGGACCCTGAGATGATGACAAATAGTTCGGGATTTTTTTTCTGTTTGCAAAAGAAAGACAATGAAGAGTTTCGAGTAGGACATGTTGGGATCTGATTTAAACTTGAAAAAAAATCACTTTGATGATTGGAGAGTAGTGGATCACCAGGGAGTAAAATCTGAGGCAGGGAGACTACTAATGAGGAAATTATAAAATACTTCAGACCAGACATCATGGTGGCTGGGCTGGGGATAGGGTGGAGACGGTGTGAAGGAGTTGCTTTGGAATATAGTTTGGAGGTAAAATTGTTAGGTTTTACTGATAGATTAGATGTGGGCTGTAGGGTAAAGAAAGAAATCAAAGATGATTCCTAAGATTTAGGTCTAATCAACTGCATGGATTTCAGTGCCATTTACTGACATGAGGCAGGCTATGGGTATAAGTAGTACAGAAAATTTGAGAGGGAGGTGAGAATAAATGATTAAATAAATCTGAAGAAATATTGAATGTTTTATTTTTTTCTGTAGTATTTTTTTATGTTTAGTTCTTTTTTGCTGAATTGAATAGTCAGCAGCCCCTTTTGTCAGCTCATTGTGTTTTCCACAGAAATGCCTAAATATTTGAGCAATGGCCATGGTAAATGAACTTACTTTTATTTTGTACTTTTATATTATTCTTTTTTATTGTTGTAAAAAAGTATAACATAAAATTTAGACCTTAATTATTCCTAAGTGTACAGTTCTGTAATGTTAAGTATAATCACATTATTGTATAACCAATCTCCAGAACATTTTTATATTGCTAAACTAAAACTCCATATCCATTAAACTACATCCTTCCATTTCCTCCTTGTTCCTACTTCTTGTCAACCACATTCTACTTTCTGTTTCTATGAATTTGACTACCATAAGTATCTCATATAAGTGGGATGATGTAGTAATTTTTTTGTGTGTCACTGGCTTATTTCCCATAGTGTAATATCCTCAGGGTTCATCAATTGTTTAGCATGTGCCAAAATTTACTTCTTTTTTAAGGTTGAATAACATTCCATTTTATGTATATACCACATTTTGTTTATCTTTTCATCCATCAATGGATATTTGAAAATGAGCTTTTTTTAAAAATACATTTTTTCTAGGAGGTTGTATTTATTTATTTTTATTTTTATTTTTATTATTGTCATTATTATTATGTGGTGCAAGAGTACAACCAAAGAATATTCTTTTTTTTTTTAAAGTAAGATGAACACATAACATTTTATTAAAATAATTAATGATGTGACATATATATCAAAAGAAAGCAACTGTAAATAATTGGAACAAATACTTCCCAATACTCCAAAGAATATTCTTAAGGCTCTACTGTTGAGAAAGGATGGGGTTTTCTCTTTGGTTGAGAGTTAGATACTTAATACTTCCTGTGATCATGGTAAAATATTAATATCTGTTTGCTAAAGATGGTGAGCTGTTCTCAGATTGAATTATAGACTTTGCTTCCATGGGTTGGAGAAAGGCGTTGATCATTCCCTGGGGATTTCCATAGACCAGTGCATTTGATGGGAATTTCTGTGCTTCTACTTGAGCTCTCCAGATGTGCAACACAAATAAATGTTCTAGTTCTGAGAGATTTATTTTTTTATTTTTAAACTCACTGCCCATTGTTCTAAATCACCCTGAATCTGCAAAGAAATCTTTATTATTTAGGCAGACTTGAATTTTTTCACAGAGAAGTGGGAGGACTTAATTACAGTTTCAACACACATTGGCATGCTTGAGCAATTCAGAAGGAAGTCAGAGAATTTTGAGAATTTAAGCCAAGCTACTTATTCCATCTTAATAAGGTTGTGACTTGATGTTTATTTTACCAGCAAATATTCCCATAAGTACCAGGTAATTGGGCTTTATTCTATGGCCTGAAGGCCAATATCCTGCACTTGGTGAAACCAACTAAAAAAGTGAATTCCAAAGATGGAATTTCTCCATGGAAAATGTGTTGCTTACAGCCTTTGGTATTCACACCTAAGGCCTGTTGGCAGCTGTTCTTTGGACAGCTGAAACAGGCATGGTGGTACATAAAGGTAGTTTCTATGGAAACCTGAACCCAAATGATATTGGGGCTTTGAAGATCAAAGGCAACACCCTGAATTGTTTGGAGAGCCCAATGAAGGTTTCAGAACTTTATTGTTCTCCTCAGAAACCACTTCAGCCAAGGCTTTGGAAAGCTTTCTTCTTCATGTGCATTAGAACTATGTGCACAAAATAAAAGTTTGTAGTTTGTTGTGAAATTATCTGTTCTAATTATTTTACCATCTCTTTTATAACATCCATCTTTGCCATAAAGAAAATTGTCATCTTCCATTTTTCCCTTTCTCATCTTTATTTTAATAAATAGGTGAAGCAATAAGGCACACTGAATATGCTGAGCTTGTAAATTTGGTAGCAGATGATAGTTTCTTCTTTTCATAAATCATGGGTAATCTATTCAGTGTACCATTTTTTTCATACATTTTTCTTAATATATACAAATGATTAAGTTGCCAGGCGTCATGCAGCTGAATTGCAATTCTGCCTCTAAAGAAGGCTTTGACTCATAATAGTGTTCCCTCATATAAGTTAACCGTTAAACTGATTCCTTATTTGGTATTTATGATACAAGCCCTATTATTACAAAGTTAGCAGAAATTAAAGTGGAAGAAAATATTTCCCATGAATGTGTCTTCCCCAAAAGTACATTTTTATTTTGTGGATCTCGATTTAGACATGTTTCTTCTGACAAGATCCCTCTTTATAAAAGTCAAAATATTCTGACTAATGACACTAGGACACATTCTTCTTGGTTGATGGAGATTATAAGATAAAAGATCTGAACATACTGCTTTTGTCTGTGGGGATTTACATCCTTGGTTTCAAGGGACATTTTAGAGTCACCTGGATGTATTATGTTGAGTCACAGTATTCAAAAAGCATCATATTCACTACCAAGTTAATAAAATGAAGACTATGTTACACCAAAATTTATGATTATATTAATCTGTGCATATGACACACATGGACAGAGAGAGCTATATAATTTGGAGAAGCTTTATATGAAGTACTTTTTTAATTCTTCATAGTTTTGTTAGAGACTTCCAGAACCAAAGTAATCAAGCTACATAGACTGTATTCACTGGAGTCTCTCTCTCTCTCTCTCTCTCATCTCTGTATATATACATATATATACACACACATACGCATACACATAAATACATACATATACATATATACACATATATACATATACACACATACACATATATACATTTAACTTTCTTGTAGAGAGAAGGTGCTTCCTTTCACGTCATAGGAAATATACCTTCTCTGCTCCTGCTCTCTGGGGCAGTTCCATTTTGTCCCAGCCACATTTCCAGCCTAGCTCTACACATCACCTTTACTTCTCATTCCTGCTTTCATCTCTTACCTGTGAAGAATCAGGTGCACACTTGCAAAAATCTTCTCTCATTATATCCCTATTTTCTCCTTCCTTCACTACCAAGAAAGGACATTTAACTTTGGATTGTGAGACATCTTACATTTTACTGATGAATTTTAACTTCTCTCTGTGCAAAGCATTATGTTGAAATAGTAACCTATAACTAGGGTTTAAATCAACCTAGCAAACTGGTTGTTTGTTATTTAATACATAGAATCATAATATGAAAAGATAAAGAAGGGACCTTGGAGAGCATTTTTCAGTATTTTCCCATCATTTTGACTAAAGGATTTCTAACAACAAATGAAAAAGAGCAAATTTACCTGATGTCTGGTGATATAAAGTTACACCCAGAATGAGCATAACATGTTTTTTGTTTTTTAAACTATATTTAAATTTTGTTATTATTTTTATTTCAAAGTACTATGGGGGTACAAATATTTTTGTTTACATGCATTGCTTTTGTAATGCTTGAGTCAGAGTTTAAAGTGTGCCCACACCCAGATAGTGTTCATTGTACCGTTAGGTAGGTTTTTGCCCATCACCTTCTCTCCCCCCACCTACCACTTGATTTCCATAGAGTTTTACTTCCCTCCATGCACATGTGTGCTTATCGGTTAGTTCCAATTTAATAGTGAGTACATGTAGCATTTGTTTTCCCATTCTTTAGATACTTCGCTTAGGATAATGGTCTCCAGTTCCATCCAAATTTCTGCAAAAGGCATTAAGTCATGCTTATTCATGGCTAAATAGTATTCCATGGTGTAGATATACCACATTTTGTTAATCCACTCATGAATTGATGGGCATTTGGGTTGATTCCAAATCTTTGCAATTGTGAATTGTACTGCAATAAACATTCAAGTCAGGTGTCTTTTTGATAAAATTATTTCTTTTCCTTTGGGTAAATGCCCAGTAGTAGAATTGCTGGATCAAATGGTAGGTCCACTTTTAGTTCTTTGAGGAATCTCTATACTGTTTCACATAGAGGTGGTACTAATTTGCAGTCCCACCAACAGTCTAAAAGCATTAATTTCTCTCTGCATCAATGCCAGCATCTATTGTTTTTAGACTATCTAATATTAAATAAAAGCCATTCTGACTGGGGTAAGGTGATATCTCATTGTGGTTTTAATTTGTATTTCCCTGATGATTAGTAACATTGAGCATTGTCTTCATATGTTTATAGGCCATTTGTCTGTCTTCTGAGAAACCTCTCTTCATGTCTTTTGCCCACTTTTTAATGGGCTTGTTTGATTTTTTTTCTTGATTTTCTTGAATTCTTTGTAGATTCTGGTTATTAGTCCTTTACCGCATGTATAGCTTGAGAATATTTTCTCCCATTCTGTAGGTTTTCTGTTTGTTCTGTTAATTATTTCCTTGGCTGTGCAGAAACTTTTTAATTTAATCAAGTCCCATTTATTTTTGATGTTGCTATGATTGCCATCAGGATTTTCTTCATGAAGTCTTTGTCTAGGCTGATATCTAGAATAGTTTTTCCAGCATTTTCTTCTAGAATTCTTACAGTTTCATGTCTTACATTTCAGTCTTTTATCCACTTGAATTAATTTTTGTGAGTGAAGAGAGATATAGATCCTTTTTCATTCTTCTGCATGTGGCTATCCAATTTACCCAGCACCATTTATTGAATAGGGATTATTTTCCCCACTGTATATTGTTATCTGCTTTGACAAAGATCAGTGGCTGTATGTGGATGGTTTTATATCTGGGTTTTCTGTTCTGTTCCATTGGTCTATGTCTCTATTTTTGTGCCAATACCATGCTGTTTTTGTTACTATAGCCTTGTAGTATAGTTTGAAGTCTGGTAATGTGATGCCTCCAGATTTGTTCCTTTTGTTTGAGATTCCTTTGGCTATTTGGGCTCTTTTCTGGTTCCAAATGAAGCACAGTATTATTTTTTCTAGATCTGTGAAAAACCATTTTAGTATTTTGATGGGGATTACATTGAATCTGTAAATCACTTTTGTTAGTATGCACATTTTAACAATGTTGATTCTTCCAATCCATGAGCATGATATGCTTTTCCAGTTGTTTGTATAATCTGTGATTTCTTTCCTCAGTGTTTTGTAGTTCTCTTTGTCAAGATGTTTCACCTCCTTGGTAAAGCATATTCCCAGGTATTTATTTTCATTGTAGCTATTGTAAATGGTATTGAGTCTTTGATTTGACTCTCAGCTTGATTGTTATTTATGTATACTAATGTTACCAATTTGTGCACATTGATTTTGTAACCTGAGACTTTGCTGATTTCATTTGTTAATTCCAAGAGTCTCTTGGTGGAATGTTTGGGGTTTTCTAGATATAAGATCATGTCGTCTATAAACAGTGATAGTTTGACCTCCTCTTTCCAGATTTAGATATCCTTAATTTCTTTCTCTTGCCTGATTGCTCTGGCTAGGACTTCCAGCACTATGTTGAATAGACGTGGTGACAGTGGGCATCCTTGGCTTTTCCAGTTCTTAGTGGGAATGCTTTCAACTTTTCCCCCATTCAGTATGATGCTGGCTGTGGGTTTGTCATCTATGGCTTTTATAATTTTGAGATGTATTCCTTCTATGCCTAGTTTGTTGAGGGTTTTTATCATGAAAATATGCTAAATTTTGTCAAATGGTTTTCTGCATCTGTTGAGATGATCATATGATCTTTGTTTTGCTTCCATTTATGTGATGAATCACATTTATTGAATTATGTGTGTTGAACCATCCTTGCATCCCTGAGGTGAAGCCCACTTTGTCACAGTGGATTATTTTTTGGATGTGCTGCTGAATTTGGTTTGCAAGTATGTTATTCAGGATTTTTGCAGCTGTATTTCTAAGGGATATTGGTGTGTAGTTTTCTTTTTTTTGTTGTATCCTTTCCTGGCTGTGGTATCCAGATGATACTGGCTTCATAGAATGAGTTGAGGAGGCTTCCCTCCTTCTCAATGTTATGGAATAATTTCTGTAGTATGGGTACCAACTCTTCTTTGTATGTGTGATAAAATTTGTCTGTGAATCTATCTGGTCTGGGGATTTTTTTGTTGTTGTTATTGTTGGAAGATTTTTTATTTCTCCTTCAATTTTATTGCTCATTATTCATCTGCCCAGGAGTTCTGTTTCTTCCTGATTGAGTCTTGAGAAGTTGTGTGTTTCCAGAAGTTTGTCTATTGCATCTATGTTTTCAAGTTTATGTGCAAAGAAATTTTCATAGTATTCACAGATGATATTTTGTATTTCTGTGGTATTAGTTGTAATAGCTCCTTTTTCATTTCTGAAGGAGCCTATCTGGGTCCTTTCTATTATATTCCTGGGTAATCTAGTGAATGATATATCAATTTTGTTTATCTTTTCTGAGAACCAATCTTTTGTTTTGTTAATCTTCTGTATTTTTTCTTGTTTTCAATTTCATTTAGTTCTTCTCTGACCTTAGTTATTTATTTTCTTCTGCTGACTTTGGGTTCGGTTTGCTCTTCCTTTTCTAGTTCCTTAAGACATGTTATTAGCTTATTAATTTTTGAACTTTCTGTCTGTTTGAAATAGGCATTTAAGGCTATGAATTTTCACTTTAGGACTGCTTTTGCTGAACCCCATAGATTTTGATAGCTTGTGTACCCTTTGTCATTCAGTTCGAAGAATCTTTTAATTTCCATCTTAATTTCATCATTGGTCCAACAATTGTTCAGCAGTAGGTTGTTTAATTTCCATGATTTTGTGTAGAACTGAGTGTTTCTCTTGGAAATGATTTCTAGTTTTATTCTACTGTGGTCCAAGAAGATACATGGTATGATTCCTACTTTTTTGAATTTTTTGAGCCATGCTTTGTGGCCCAAAATATGTTCAGTCTTGGAGAATGTTCCATGTGCTGATGAGAAGAATGTATTTTCAGTAGTTTTTGGGTAAAATTTTCTGTAAGTGTCTGTTAGGCCTATTTGTTCTAAAGTCTCACTTATTTATTTTATGTTTCTATGGTCTGTCTATCAAGTTTTGTCAGTGGGTGTTCAAGTCCCCAGAACTTACAATGTTGCTATTTATCTCTTTGCTTAGATCTAGTAGGGTTTGCTTTATGAATCTGGGTGCTCCTGTGTTAGGTGCATAAATATTTAGGATTGTTATATCTTCCTGTTGAATTGCATCTTTTTCCATTATATAATGAACATCTTTGTCTTTTTTTACTTTATTGATTTAAAGTCAATTTTATCTGACATGGGAATGGCTGCACCTGCTTTTTTTAGTTGCCACTTGCATGGAATATTTTTTTTTCATCCCTGCACCTTAAGTCTGTATGAGTCTTTGTGGTTTAGATGTGTTTCCTGAAGATGGTAAATACTTGGGTTGTGTTCTTTTTTAATCCATTCAGCCAGTGTATGTCTCTTGAGTGAGGAATTCAAATGATTCACTTTCATTGATAGAATTGATATGTGGAATGCTATTCAGTTCATATTATTGGGTAGTAGCTCATTTCTTAGTTTTACCTCTTGTACTATTGTTTTGTATGAGCTCTGAGCTTTAGCTTTTGGGTGGTTTTACTCTGGTGGGTGACTATTGTGCTGATTCATGTATAATGCAGTTCTGAGTATTTCTTGCAGAGCAGGTCTGGTCTTGACCTGACTGAGAGTAGGTCCCTCAGTGTTTGGTTGTCTGGAAAAGTCTTTATTTCTCCTTCACATATGAAACTTAGTTTTGCAGGATACAAAATTGTAGTCTGGCAGTTGTTCTATTTAAGATGACTAAAGGTGGGTCCCCAGTCCCTTCTGGCTCCTAAGGTCTCAGTTGAGAAGTCTAAAGTTAGCCTGATCAGTTTTCCTTTGTAAGTTATTTGATGTTTTCACCTTACAGCTCACAGGATTTCTTCCTTCATGATGACTTTGGCCAGTCTGATGACTATGTGTCTTGGTGATTGCCTCTTTGCAATGAATCTCCCACATGTTCATTGAGTTTCTTGTACCTGAATGTGCAAATCCCTAGTAAGACCAGGGAAGTTTTCTTCAGTTATTCCCTCAAATAGGTTTTCCAGCCTTGTGTAGTTTCTTCTTCACTCTCAGGGGTGCCTGTGATTCTTATATTTGGTTGTTTTACATAATCCCATATTTCTTGTAGGCTTTGTTCATTCCTCTTAATTCTCTTCATTATTTTTGACTGACTAAGTTAATTTAATAGAGTTGTCTTCATGTTCTAAGATTCTTTCTTCTGCCTGGTCTAGTCTATTCTTAAAACTTTTCACTGTGTTTTGTATTTCCTTAAATTAATTTTTCATTTCCAGTTCTATTTGGATTTTTTAAAATACATTGATCTCTTTAGTGAATTTTTCATTCATTTCCTGAATTGTTTCTCTGGTTTCTTTGAGTTGGTTTTCCATTTTCTCTTGTATTTAATTCAGCTTCCTTACAACCAATATTTGGAATTCTTTATCTTTCATTTCAATGTTTTCAATTTGGTTGGTATCCATTGCTAGAGAGCTGGTGTTCCCTTTTGGGGTGTCCCTTTGCTCTAATTTTTCATACTTCCAGAGCACTTTCACTGATTCCTTCTCATCTGGAGCAGCTGTTGCTTATTTTTGGATTTTCTTTTGGTTAGATGGGATTTTTCCTCCCGCCACCACTCATATGGTGTGTTTGTAGCATACATTGGGTAAGAACCTTTGGCTTTGCTTGTGTGTGCTTTGATGGCAATCTAGGCTCTGGATGGATGCCCTGCTTATAGATATACTTAGTGTGGTGGTTCTCTCAGTTGCTAGTTGTTTATAGGCTGTAGCAGCAGTGAGCTATGTGGGTGGGCAGATTCCGTGTCTCTCTTTGATTAGGGAGGATGGTGGTCTTTGAAATAATTTCTCTTTCCCCAGCCCTGTGGTCTTCTTAATAGTGTGAATTGGATTGGCACATCCAGTTTAATCTCTGAGACAGTAGTTTGTTCTTCTGGGTGAGAATCAACCGTATCCTATATGATTGAGTCAGTAAATGCTGTAAATGGTGTGCAAATTGACCTCCTTGTCACTAGGTGGCACTTGCAGAAAGGAACATGCTGCAGTGTTGTTTTTGGGTCCTGTATCTTGCTCCAGTCCCTCAGGAGTAGCACTTGAATGCTCCAGGTTGTTCTTGGGGCTCTGGAACTTCCAGGTGAGTCCTTATTCTTTGTCACAACAAAGGCAGGTGGGAGAGTGAGTTTGGGCAGGGCTTGGTTAGGTGAGCTTGCCCTCAGTCTCCACAAAAGCTGGCAGGGGTTATAGGTCTTCTCCTATTTTCCGGGTAAAGCCACCAGGGAGGGGCTGAAGTGGCTCCACCCAGCCAGAAAGTTTGCTTATGGAGGTGGGGCCATCTGAGATTCACAATCTGGCTGTCAGGAATCGATTTTGCTCTTCTTCCTGCTCCCCTTCTCCACAGTTTTTCTATGGCATCTGCTGGCAGGCGGGAGCTAAAACTAGCTGAACTCCTGCATGAGTATGCTGCAGACTGGAAGTTTCCCCAGGATGCTGGCCTGGGCTGAGAGTGCTGCCCTCCTGTTGAGGAAGGGACACCCCACAAGTACATTGGAGCTGGGACCCACACTGCATTCTCCTCTTAGTTCTGCTCACATGGGCTCCCTCGCCTCCTGATGTTAGTTTACAAATCTTCCCTCCATGCCCCCAGGCAACATGTTTGAGACCTGGGGGTATGGGATCTGACCTATAGGCCTGTCCCCAGGTCCTCAAAGATCAATCCCTTACTGTGCCAGGGAGAAGTGTGCTGGTCTTGAGTTGCCTATGGGGTGCTCAAGCAGCTTTGATGTCCCTCTGCTTCTGGCTGTGCCCTGCTTTGATAGAGCCACTGGGCAAGCAGCACCAGGGAGGGCTTGTGCAGAGGGCACTCACAATCTGAGCACCCCTCAGTCTGCTGCAGGAGCTTAAGAGGAAAGGTTTGAACCCCACTCTCTGTGGAAGCCCCGGTGTGGTGGCTCAATTGTCTCTCTTGGCAGCTGCTGGTTGGGGAGAGGAAGGAGAGGAAAAGAGTCTGGATAGAGGAAAGCTAGCACTCTGGTCATCTCTGTCCCTGTGGACAGGAGGCAGCCCACCTGGAATGTCCAGGCTCTGGAGTCATACAGATTCCCTGGGACCCACTGGACCACTGTTGCTCCACAGTCTGGGCCCAAATGTTTGTGTGGGAATGAAGAAGACAAACCCAAGGAGTTAAAGGCCCCTGGGGAAGACAAAGGTGCACGGTGAAACAATATGGTGTCTGCTGTCCTGGCTTGGGTTTGTGGTGACGGGAAGTGCCCCAAGGGTGCTGGGAGCCTGGTGCCTTGTCCACAATAAACTCCCAGTTCACTAGTAGTAGTTGCTTTTGGGCTTGTGGGGGTAAAAATTCTCTCCAGCAGCTCAGGAACCCGCTGGCAGTCAGAGATGTGAGGGAGGGAGAAACAAACCACTCCACTTACCCTTTTCACTGCACTCCAAGCCTCTTGGA
The DNA here is from genome assembly GCF_041146395.1 of Eulemur rufifrons. Taxonomy (NCBI): domain Eukaryota; kingdom Metazoa; phylum Chordata; class Mammalia; order Primates; family Lemuridae; genus Eulemur; species Eulemur rufifrons. The sequence continues at coordinate 21,887,911 of NC_091006.1, forward strand.
GGTTGATATCTGCTGATAATTTGCTCCTTCCTGTTCTGCTCCCCGACTTCTTCCCATGGAGTCTCTTGTAGGATCTTTCACTCTTCCCTCAGAATTACACCTGATCTATGCTTGTTTGTTTGTTTGTTTGTTTTTTCTCTTTCATCTAAAACTTTTCCTTCTTACTGAGACTCTCTGGCAGCTGGTGTCTCTGGTCAGCCATCTTGCCCTCTCACTTCTATAATATGTTTTTGGAGTCTATTATATTATCTTAAAAAATCCTGCAACTTTGAAAAACTCCAAATTATATCCTTACTTATTTTATCATAAAAGTAATGTTTTGAACTTGCTTACCATTGAGGACAATGGCCCCTGTTTATAATGGACCTTTATGTGGCACCTAGCACACGTCCATGTACCTTGAGAAGTTTGTATACCCCAATACCAAAAATACAGTCTGGGAAATTATGTTGTATGGTAGTTGGGTAAACTGAGATCTAGACACATAAAGAGATTTTCTTAAGATAACCATGGCAAAATTAACATGAGAATTCAGGTCCAATGACTTCGAGCTCAATGGGTTTCCCATCAAACTCTGACATAAGTTTCAACCTGATGTCTTTTCCACATGGGTTCCTGGAAACTAACTAGGGTTTCTGTAAGTCAGGAAAATCTTTGGAACCTGACTGACCCCATTTAACCTTCTTTTTGTGGTATATAAATGAAGCTGGAAAACTACTGTAAGAGTAATGTCTATATATGTCTCTGGCAGCACCTTGCTCAGAAGGGGAGTTGTGAGTGTGTGTGTGTGTGAGTGTGTGTGTGTCTGAGACAGTGGGTGAATGGAGGGTGAGTGGTGGTGGTGGCAGCAGTAGCGGGTAGCATTCAACAGTAGATCATCATATTTTCCCATTTTCTGAAACCACTACTCTTTCCTGAAAGCCATTAATCTGGTTTTGGCTTCAGGCTGCTGGAGGAAAGCATTATTTAGTGAGTGCTGCAGGGGCTGATTCTTGTGGAACTCATGAGAGTTAGATCTGGATAATGTCAAAATTTTAACAAAATTTTGGATTTTCAGAGACATTTTGTTCTCTACTTATGAGCTTGATCTAAATTGTTCTGTTCTCTTTCTCCCATATCAAATCAGTGGATAAAAAGAAGAACTTTATTTGTTCCATATGAAAGATATAAAATATATTTGAGTGACTGAATGGATGGATGAAGCTTTGTGAATAACCATTACTCAAATTTGCATTGCCATTTTCAGAGGAGGCCAACATGTAACTCCAAAGCTATGTCCAAGTCTTCAGACCTTCATATATAAGGGAAAAAGTTTTGCTATTCTAAACTAAATTGATGAGGAGAGAAAAGGCAATATTATGTCCCTTGAAAGACTGTTATATAAGTAAAATGTACATATTCTAACCAACCAGACAGAAATAAGGAGAGCTCTTTATTCCTTTCTTTTATGGGTGAGATTAGAAAATTCTGGCTCCTTTCTTTGGTTAGACGTATTATTCAGAGGTATTGATTATGTGAGTACATTCACCAGATAATCCTGGCCTTCTACTCAGTGCTAGGCATTCCAGTAAAAGTTGAAAATATGAAAATGACTAAGGTCAGTTGTGCCCCCAGTTTTCTTACAGTGTAACGGAAAGATAGCTGCATGAATAACTAACCATAATATTATAAGTAAGTTTTATGCTAGTGATGTAAACCAGAAGGATTGTGTTAATTGATATTACCTTGGAGGGGGTTAAGGAGGATTTCACTAAGGAGATAAGCTGAAATGTAAGGAAGTATAAACATTTTATTTGCAAGCAAAAAGAGAGAAAAGGAGTGGAACCAGGGCAAGGGCAAGGTGATGGAAATGGGAAAGTGCCATGATCTACTGGGGAAATGGCAAGGAGGAAAGGTGAGTGCAGGTCAGACTGAGAAGGGCATTCATGGCATGCCCATGTGGATGTGGGTGCCAGCCAGGAAACCACTTGCTTGAATACGGTCTCTTTAAAATGGTATCTCTGACAGAAGCTTGTAGAATTGACTGGGTGGTGGGTGGTGTGAGAAGACTGAGGAGAAAGGAACCAATTTTACCTAATTCTGTAATTTCTTTTTTTCACACAAACTCAGAAAATTTTTCTAAGAATAAAGGCAGGCTTTAGAAAAGTTGATTTGATCTCTTATTGATAGGCAAAATAACAACAATAAAGAGAAAATGAAGTTGCATGCAATGAAGAGTGCTGTAGGTGCAGGAATTATGTGAGGAAAGAATACAAAGCTCTGTAAAAATGAAACATTCAGAAATATCTACTTGTCCAAGGTTGTAGGGATGTTGGAAGCAGTCACAATATGATCCCTTAGTCACCTGCGGAAGAATAAGAAAGCACAGAGAAGGCATGTCCACATTGTGTATTTATTTATTCCACATGATTTAATATTAAGTGAAAAAATATCCATATATCAAACTATTTTTAAATAGACATATCCCCTGTCCCCGCATACCCATACCTTCCAGCATTATCAACAGCTGGCACCAGAGTGGTACAATTATTACAACGAACCTACATTGACACATTATTGTCACCTTGTCTTCATTAGTCTCAGGCTGTTATAACAGAATACCATAGATTGAGTGGTTTATAAACAACAGAATTTTATTTCTCACTGTTTTGGAGGCTGGGAAGTCTAAGATAAAGGCACTGGCAGATTCATTGTCTGGTGAGGGCCCACTTCCTGGTTCAGAGAAGGTTGCCTTCTTGCTGAATCTTCACTCAGTGGAAGGGGCGGAGCAAGGGAGCTCCCTGGGATCTCTTTTGTAAAGGCACTATTCCCAATCATGAGGGCTCCACCCTGGTGACCTAATCAACCATCAAAGGCCATATCTCTTAATACCATCACCTTGTGGGTGAGGATTTCAACACATGAATTTTAGGGGGACACAAACATTCAGTCTACAGCACATCTAAAGTCCATCGTTTGCATTAGGGTTTATGCTTGGTTTTGTACATGCTATGGATTTTTGATAAATATATAATGACATGTATTCACCACTATGGTGTCCTATAGAATAGTTTCATTGCTCTAAAAATCCTCTGTGCTCTGTAAAACCTAGAAATAGTCATAATTTTTAAAGAAATACATATATGTGTTATGTGTTAAAGATTAGAATTATTATAAGTTCAGCAGCATGTTTTACGAGTGCTTATACCAGCTAATAGATTCAAATTTCAGGCACAGATACAGTAAGATACGTGGGGAAAGAAGCTCCACTTACTTCCATCCATGAGCGGTGAAATAAATATATTAGGGATGTGTAAATAATTTCAAAATATCCATGTTCATATTGAAGGAGGGCACTCACTTAGAGCCCCAGATGCTCACATCATCCATACTTTCAGACAGTGTGAATATGTTAAGAAATCCCAGGATAACTGTGCTCTGCAAAGCAACCATGGTAGTGGTGGCACTGTGGTGTGGTGGGAGTACATGTGTGGAGAATCAGGCTCTATGATTTTTTTTAAAACTTACTTACTTACATGGGAGCAAACAAATTAATGATAGCATTTAAAGGGAAAAAAATGACTCAGGGAAGGACATTCTAGGAAAAAACACCTAGCAATCTAAATAAAGCCTGTTTCAGATTTTCTTGTCATCTTTTGTTCCTATTAGAGCAAGAGAAAAAAACTAAGAATGAAATATTGTTCAATTACAGATGGAATCAAAAGCAACTTCCTTATCATTCTTTAAATAGGAATTATAGCTTTGTCTGAAGATAGATACACAGTTGTAAGATTACAGCTAGGACAGACCAAGTACATAGTTTTGGAAAATAAAAGGCTGATATTTTAATTAAATCCAAAATTAAAAGATTAAAAAACAGGAAGTGATTGTGTTCTGCAGGGTAAAATAATCATTCTAGAATGCTTTTTCTTTTGCCCACCATAACCCACTTTCCTGTGAATTAAAAGTGGGCACAATTGTCTTATAAAGAACATTAGAATGCCACCTTTTGGAATAATTTCCATTTTTTTGTGGTGTTTAAATAAGGACATGTTTTAGACATACTTGAGAAGGCAGAAAAAATTAGACTGTATGGAAATTTACGTTCAGCTATAAATACAGTATCTTTCCCTCTTGATATTTGAAGGCAGTGGCGAGAGGGAAGACAGTATGTGGTGGATATATGGATAGAGACGTGAAAGGATTTCTTGGTCTAATGTGTGGCCAGTTCCTCTCCACCCCTTTTCTGTAGTTGACTGAAGTTCATTATAAGTAAGACTCTAGTGAACCATGCAAATTTCTCTTCTTCAGAGTATTGTGCACAGTGCCAGTAAATATTCTATCCTTGACATGTTTTTTTTATGTAAATAAGAAGTGTTACTTAATCAAAATGAATATGTGCAAGAGTACAAATTAAATCACATCAAACCTTCAAAGCTTATCATGACATAGATTACCAATGCTGGCTCTACTTCATTATTGATATAGCAAAAGATTGTGGGCGTATGCACGAGAGGGAGTAGAGGAGTGAGGAGAATCTTTCTGCTCACGTCAAAGGTGTTAGGGTACCAAGGACTGTTACTAGGGCTTCCTTTTGAAAAGGGATTTCTAAGACTTCTGGGGAAAGCAAACTAAATAGGTAACTAACTACTCGTCGGCAACTAACCACAGTGGAGAGATTCATTGAACTGCACAGTTGTGCTGTGTGAACCTTTCTGAATACTTGATATACTTAACAAAATTATTCTGAGTGAAAATTAGACAAGTACAATAAAACATTACGCAGAGTCATGAATATAGGCTGTAGCAGCAGGCTGGTCTTGAACTCTTGGCTTCAAGTGATCCTCCTGCCTTGGCCTCCCAAATTGCTGGGAGCCACCATGTCCTGACAGTTTTGGCTTTCACTCTGAGAGAAATGAGGAACTACTGCAGGTTTTTGACCATCATAGGGACATGATCTTTTCCTGCTTTCCTTTATTGTTATGCTCCTTTGCTTGTGGACATTTTTGTAATATTTGTAATTGTATTATTAGTCTGTAATCATGGGTAAGTTCACATTTTTAGCTGGTATCTGTTACCTGCAGAATGCAAAATCAGATACTGCTACAGCTTTGTTATGTAAACAGACAATTCTTTATGTGTGGATTCCAAGTGGTCAAGGGATTTCTGAGTTCTGATCGAATGCTTTTGCTTGTGACCCAGTAGGTCCAAATATCAGCCTGGATCACATGTACAGAGTGCAAATCTTAGTAACGAATCTTACAGTGGTATGCTGTTTGCATATTTTCTATTTTGTAACTTATCTGATTCTATCGCTTCTAGATGAATCTCTGAACGTTTCTATTTTAGTAATTCCCAACCCCCAGGAATGTATTCTCCTTGTACATTATGACTCCCCTAAACATGTTTGAAAATATGAGCAAGTTTGCATTTTATAGTTTATACCCACTGCTCCTCTGTGAATGAATTGTGTGACACTTCACATGCTATGACAGAGCATTTTGTGTTTCCCAGCGAGGTTAGAAGGATGGTTTTGGGGTCTCGCCCCAGGTCCATGATCTGGAGAGGTTGTTGCCCAGTTTGCCCAGTTCACCTTAGGGTAGAACGACCCAGGGTGTGAACTTTGTGAAGTGCTGTGCTTCTGACTCGGAGAAATGGGCCCATTCAAGGAGAGCAGTATTTAATATACTTCAGCTTGCATGCAAAGAGTTGAGTGATTACAGTATTAAAGTAGTGGTTAGTTAGATACTTTTTTCTGGTAATGGAAGTTACTTTTTTCTAGTACTTTTTTTCCACATGATTCAACTCTCTCGCCAAGGGCTCCCTCAAGGCTCTGAGGTAGTGAGATGATTCTGATGCCTTAGCCTTGTCCTCTGTGCCCATATCACTTTTCAGGCACTCAGCAGGGCCTGTCATGACTTTCATGGGCCTTTGGCACTATTGACTTGATTGGCCCCTTCCTCCATAACAGGCATTAAAAATTATATTTCATGACTGTGTTGGCATGAAAACAAATATATTTATATTATATATTTTTGTGACTGAAGAGTTTATTTTTTTCTTTTGATTTTAAAAGAGAACATTTCATGGACTTCTGAATGTGTTATGGACCCTAGACACTGGGTTACTGCTGGGCCTAATGGGTAAGCTGGTCCTGAGTCTCTGAGAGTGGCTGTAATTATGGAAGGAGGTTGAGGATTCAGGAATCCTGGTCTCAGCCAAGTATGATCTGATAATTAGTAATAATTTGAGCTTAATAAGAGTCCAAAGCAAGGACTGAGCCTACATTGCTTATTTAAAAAGTCTGAGTCATGTAACAACTGTGAAGGGAAGAAAACGTTTTTGTTGGTGTTGTTCATCTTTTCTCCTACTGTTTCTTTTCATGCAATGGCTGCAATGAATTTGTCTTTTGCTGAACTATTACTACATACCAATGCTCAAGAGTTAAATAGAAAGATTTTGGGAAGCCACACGTAAGCCAAAACTTTTCTACCTCCACTATTGCAGCTTAGGATATTTTAATTGAATGATTGATTGAATCAACAAATATTTACTGAGCACTTAAAAGTGCAGGATACTGTGTGTGGTGCTAGGGTCCACATGAGCAAGATTGGCATGCTCCTCAATCTTGGAGCATGTAATCCTGGGGTAGGGTGGGGCAGGGAGAGTAGGAGAGAGATGAGAGACCAGGCAATTATAATACAGAGGGTTTACACCTGATTCAAGGGGAAACATAGGGGTTCTGAGAAAGCTCATGGGAAGAGTGCCCAATGCAGATTTGCAAGGCCTGGGGGCAGTTAAGGCTTTCAAGGGTAAGTGTAATGGGAATTGAGGCCTGCAGGGTAAGTAGGAGTTAGCCAACTAACCATAAGAAGAAGACAGAGAAGGAAAAGGAGAAGAGGGAGGAGGAGGAGGAGGAGGAGGAAGAGGAGGAGATGATGATGATTATGATCTCATGCAACCTGGAGAGAGCTGAGAGTGAGGTGAGAGGCAAAGATGGGGACAGGGGACAAACAGGATGCATTAGAGGAATTACAAGGAGTTTGGCATGGATGGAGCATAGAGTGCATTTGGGAAGAAGAAACTGTAGAATTAGGCAAAAGCCATAGATGCAAGGTCTTCAAAGCCACAGTAAGAGTTTGAACTTCAATAGCAGCAGGAAGCCAATGCAGAGTTTTAAGCAGTGAAGTGATATATTTATGTTTGCATCTAAGAAAATCCTTTCAGGAAGTGTGAAAAAAGAATAGCCAAATCAGGTGGGCCTAACAGACATTTGCAATCAAGACCCTTGTGCTGACCAGAAGGAGATGATGTAAGCAGCGTTCCTCTTTGCAGATTAAGATTGAGAGAAGCCTGTTCACATCTAGGTATGATAGATAACTGTATAAAATTGCTGCCCAAATTTGGCCTTCCTTATGACCACATTCGTGGAAGTACCACATCTTAGTAGACATTTACCCTTTCTTCTTATCCTCTTCCTCTGACTTTTACCCTATAACCTTTCAAATTTGTGCCACAACTTCCCTTTCTAGAACAGCCTAGGAATGCCAACCTCATGGTATGACTGCAATTCAGCAGGATACTCAAGACCAGCAGCCTCAGGCAACACCTTGCTCTGGCTCTTGGGTAAGAACCCTAGACAAGAATGTGCTGTAGTTTAAATGGGCATCACCTGATTTTCAATTTGGCCAAGGAATGCCATTGCCTTAGCAATTTTCAGAGAAAAGCAGATTGTTAGTAAGTTGTCACCATTTTCAACCCCTAAAGCTGCCAAACTTGCCTCAACCTGGACCAGAGGTAATTCCATCTCTTAAGTTAATTTTGGAGAAAAGGGTCATGGAGTGGTGGGGAAGAGAAAGGTGGGTGGAAGTTTGAGGTGCAAGTCCTATCAGATGTTTTACTTCTTCTTTTTAAAAAACAAAAAAAACCACAAACCCTCCATCTTCTCTAATTGTAGTGTTAAGCAATCCACAGATGTTGGCTTGGCAAGTGTGAACTAGGCAGTCAGAAAAATGAAGCAGCAGAGTGTTAGTTTGCCAGATACCGGGACAGGAGTTTTCAAGGAAGCAGCACCTTCCCAGTTCACTGGTGAACAATAAAACATTTTACTCTCTATCTTCCTTTTTTCTTTGGAGTATTAGGAAAAGATTGGGTGGGGAGGTTGGGTCGAGCTGAGGAAGAGGGAGAAAGAACTGCAAAGGTGTTTTTTTCTGTAGAACAGCTGGGCTCTCTGTACCATATCTTGTGTTGGGTTTGGGTTTTATAGTTCCACAGTTGAAATACCTAAAAGCTAGGTGCCAGAAGGATTGAAAAGTCATCTGGAATAAAGATAGGAGCTGAACATGACCTCATGGGAAGAATGCTGCTCAGTGGAGACATGTGGGAAACTTCCATAGATGTGGGGGGCTGTGCGCTTTCCAGGGGAGAGGTGGGGGTGAAGCTTGCCAAATGCTGGTAAAATGTTCTGAAGGGCAAACCTTACATAGCCTGAGCATTTGGAATCGGTTGTTAGCTTCTTTCTACGACCACATTTTCCAACTCCTTCATGGGCACAGGAAAACTCTCTTCATTTCCTTGCAAGCTGCTAATTCCCTAATATGGAGGCCTTTGCCTTATTGACTAAATCCAAGCCAAAGATTAGCAAATTAGAAATTTATTGTCTCACAGTTCTATGAAGACTGAAATTATACTGCCACAAGCCAAAGAACTACCCAAAGCTGGAAGAGAGGCCCGAAACAGATTCTTCCCTCGTGCCTTCGGAGGGAGTGTGATCATGCTGACACCTCGATCTCTAATTTCTAGCCTCCAGAATTATGAGACAATAAATTCTTGTTGTTTAAACCATTCAGCTCGTGGCATTTTGTTACAATAGCTGTAGGAAATAAATACACCACCTAAACTCCTTTAACAACGTGAGCGGCTGAATTTAAGTCTCAAATATCTTTTTTCTCTGTTTTTTTTGCAACTGTTTTTTTCTAGAGCAAGAAGATAGCTAGCTCAGATAGATACTATTTGCAGTATTGTTACCATTGGTTATATTTCCATGCACACTCTGCATTTGTGATTGAGATGAGCTTTGCTGAGTTATGTAAATATGAATATTTCTTTTTTTAAAATGTATTTATTTTCTTTTTTAAAAAATTTCAGAATATTATGGGGGTATAAACAGTTTGGTTACATATAATGCCTTTGTATTGCCCAAGCCAAGGATTCAACCAAGCGACTCCTGGAATTGATGAATGAATTCAGTAAAGTGTCAGGATACAAAATCAATGCAGACAAATCGGTGGCATTCATATACGCCAATAACAGTCAAGCCAAAAATCAAATCAAAGATGCAACACCTTTCACAATAGCATCAAAGAAAATTAAATATTTAGGACCATATTTAGCTAAGGAGGTGAGAGACCTATGTAGGGAGAACTATGAAACACTGAGAAAAGAAATTGTAGAGGATGTAAACAAATGGAAAACCCTACCATGCTCATGGATTGGCAGAATCTATATTGTTAAAATGTCCGTACTACCTAAAGTGATCTACAGAATCAATGCAATCCCTGTCAAAATATCATCATCACTTTTTGCAGATATAGAAAAAATAATTTTATGCTTCATGTGGAACCAGAGAAGACCTCATATAGATAGGCAAAGCAATCTTAAGCAAAAAGAAAAAATTGGGAGGCATCAGTCTACCAGACTTCAAGCATTACTACAAAGCAATAGTAACCAAAACAGCATGGTACTGGCACGAGAACAGAGATACAGGCCTTTGGAATAGGACCGGATCAGAATATTTCGAAATGAACTGCAACATGAGCTCTGGATGAATATGTCCTTTACTTTTGAAACTGGAAAAATAATTCTTAAAAAGATTTGAAAAAATACTTTACATTTTTAGAGGGGTTTCAAAAGAAAATTAAATGTTCTTCATATTTAAATAACTGTTAGAATGAGTGTAATTGGGCAACCTCAAGTAAGTCATTTACCTAAGTCACACCCATGTTTAAAAATTAGTGATAACAACAGTTTACTGTTTACATCAAAGGGCTGCTTTAAAAACAACAATCTAAAGAGTGTGAAAGCCCTTTGTTAACTGTAAAATACTATACACCTTTGTTGACATTAAGCAAATTTATGTTTGTTGCTTTTTTTAAAAGTTGTACTCTATTTTCTTTTAAAGTGAAAGATGATGTGAGGACACACAAGGAGCCATGTGATGTCAGGGACAGAGATTGGAGTGATGCATCTGCAAGCCAAGGAATACCAAGGATTGCTCTGTCACCCCAGCTAGAGTGCAGTGGCATCATCATAGCTCACAGCAACCTCAAACTCCTGGGCTCAAGCCATCCTCCGGCCTCAGCCTCCCAAGTAGCTGGGACTACAAGTGTGCACCACCATGCCCAGCTAATTTTTCTATTTTTTGTAGAGACAAGGCCTCACTTTTGCTCAGGCTGGTCTCAAACTCCTGACCTAAAGCGAACTTCCCACCTCAAGCTCCCAAAATGCTAGCGATACAGGCGTGAGCAACTATGCCCGGCCAGCTTCCAATTCTTTGTTTAATAAATATGTCAGTTGATAGATCATTAAACAAATTTTAGTGATAGATCACTGTATTAGTTTCCTAGGGCTGCTGTAACAAACTATTAATACTACAAACTGGGTAGCTTAAAACAACAGAAATTTATTTTCTCACAGTTCTAGGGCCTAAATGTCTGAAATCACAATGCCACCAGGGCCATGATCTCTCTTGAATCTGTAGGGGAGAAGGCTTCCTTACTCATCCTAGCTTCTGGCATTTGCCAGCAACCCTTGGTATTCCCTGGCTTGAATCTGTAGGGGAGAAGGCTTCCTTACTCATCCTAGCTTCTGGCATTTGCCAGCAACCCTTGGTATTCCCTGGCTTGCAGATGTACCACTCCAATCTCTGTCTCTGACATCACATGGCTCCTGTGTGTCCTCACATCATCTTTCCTCTGTGAGTGTCTATGTCCAAGTTTCCTTTTTTTATAAGGGCACCAGTCCTGTTGGATTAGGGGCCCACCCTACTCTAGCATGACCTCATCTTAACTAATTATAACTGCAACAACCCTATTTCCAAATAAGGTCACCTTCTGAGGTTCTGGGACTTCAACATATGATTTTCAGTTGGGGGATACAACTCAACCACAACAAGGAGAAATTCAGGATTCTAGAAGAAAGAAATTACAAACTTATAGCCAAAAAATTTTTCGAAAACCTTGATAATTTTGCATGTTCTCTGTTTTCTTTAGGGCTCTGAGTCAATACAAATTGAGTGTTCATCTGCATCCCTGGGTATCCATCCCTGCCTGGAGAGCTGTTTGGGAGGTAGGTCCATCAGAAACGTAATTCTGTTTTAGAGGTGGCTTGGTGTATGGGTAAAAGCAGTGGTAATGTCTGGGTGAGCCATAAGGAACGGTAGACGAGCCCAGATACAAATTGAAAAGGACCTTTCTGCTCTGGGTTCATTTCCAAGCACATCACAGAAAGCAGTTCCTACTGGACCTGGGTAAAGTACCTTCTCTCCCAACAGAATGTGACCCTCTCCTTCCAGAGTCACAGATTTATGAGTTTTCCTGTTAGTTTCTTTATTTTCAGCTCCCTAGTTGCTTAGAGGAAAATCAGGATAATTCTGAAAGTAGAACTTTCAACTTAAGCTCTTTTATTGCCCCTAGGTTTGTGGTTTTGAGTATTACTCATGCATTTACACCCACAAAGTAAGCTTAAGCCGTTGAAATGTGGTCATTAATTAATTAATCTAAGTAAAACCTTCCCTGTTAGGCATTTATTGTCTCATCTTTCCAGTGAGTTTGAAATCAGATTTCCAATAATTTCTGATCATGAAGGATCCTTTGGCTTAGGACTCTCAGTAGAAAAGTTCATGGAAAGCCCAGGGTGTTAACTTCTTTCCTGGCTGTCTTCCAGCTGGTTTTAAATCCCTCTGCTTGCTTTGGCTTTCCCACATTACCTCTTTATGCGGGTGTTACAGGAACCTTCCTCTCAGTGTCCAATAAAACCCACCCTTTCCCTTCTCAATCTTGCTACAAAAGGTTGGAAAAAACCTGATGGTGATCTTACTTTAATTTTAGGCCACAGGATAGACAGAGGTAATTAGGAGGATAGAGTTAGGAGTGGTCATCATTTTTCGCACTGAACTGTTCCAGTGAGGAACAATCAGAAAAGAGTTCCACAGAGAGAATGTCTATTTACATAATAAGTCCTCTGGAGGAAATATGAGTCCTATGAGAATTTGAGGTTCACCTTGCAGTTTACGAAAGGATTAGCAATTTGTATGTGCTAAGAGCCGATGGCAAAAAGAAAGTTATTCTTGTGCTGTGGGTGGCCGAATGTCCACGGAGCTATGGAATTGTCTGAAGGATGTATACAGCAATGAGGAAAAACAAGAAGGGATTTCCTCTAAGACAGCTGTGCTACAGAGCCACCCAGGCAAGCCCTGAGCACTGATGGGGACGTTCAAATGCAGGGAGCACCACGCTCAGAGCCCAGAGATCGGGGCTCCTGTCTCTGTTCTTCCGTTAACCAGTTGACAGATTAAGCGCAATCCCTTAGCCTCTTTGAATCTCATTTTCTCACTTAACACTCTTTACCATGTGCTCTGGTTCAAATAACTTTTCCATGGGTCTTTTCTGTTTCTTGAAAGCCCTTTTGACCAAAACTTTGTTAAAATACACATATACGGATTTGAGTATTTTTAGTACTGTTAATAATACTGCTACTGGTATTGTGTAATGTGGGCAACTCTGCGGTGGGCACTTTGTATCTGTTACTTTCTTTAGTCCTTACAGCGACTATAGGAAGAGCTTTATTACTGTTTACAGCTGCGAAGCTGAAACTTAGGTAGGTTTATTAAAGTGTCCAAGTGGAAACAGAGAGCTGCAAAGCACCTAGCCAGTGGACAGGGTCAGTGGAAAGGAGACTCATATAAGTTGGTGGGTTCATAAAGGTGGCGTAGGTCTCTAAAGGGGTGGGCCGACAGAAGCTCCCTTGTTAAGGGAAGTGGCGGAGAAGGCATTTGGGAATAGAGGAGGCTGCTGACCATTTCAAAAAGAGCCAAAAAACATGAAAAAGTACGGAAAAGGAAGGTGCTAAAAATAAGATCTTATTTATTAAAAATAATTTTTACTGCCTCTTCATAATTACAAAAATAATACATGCACATTAAAGAATAGTCAGGCTATACAGAAAAAATCAAGGAAATGAAAAAATATATACTATAGACCTACCATAATTATTTTATTATTACATATTACCTTCTAGTTTTCATCTGTTTAATGATCACAGTTTTTTCAAATTGCAATCTGCTTAATGAATTATAAATATTTTCCCATGTTGTTAAATAGCCTTTATCATTATCATTTTACATGGCAACATAGTAATGTGCCATATTATGTATAATAAATCATTTCCTCATGGGTGGGCATTAAGAAACAGGAACTTTTTGTTTCTTCTTTTATCTTTTTTCTTTTTACATATGGGGTCTCACTCTGTTGCCCACACTGGAATGCAGTGGTCTGATCATAGCTCACTGCAACCTTGAACTCCTGGGCTTACGCAATCCTCTCACCTCAGCCTCCTGAGTAGCTAGGACTATAGGCATGCACCACCATGCCCAGCTAATTTTGTAAAATTTTTTATAGAGTCAGGATCTTGCTATGTTGCTCAGGCTTTTCTTGAACCCCTGGCCCCAAGTGATCCTCCTGCCTTAGCCTCCCAGAGTGCTGGGATTATAGGCATAAGCCACTGTGCCCAGCCAAGAAGCATGAACTTTTATGGGTGATTTGAACTAGATTCTTCATAAATAGTACTTTGACACATTAAATTTGGGGAAGGAATATGGCTTCTAGGAACAACCATCTTGAGTTTCATAGACATACAAATTTGTTAAAAATGAGAGTTACCCATTATCTATTCTACCAGCTGTAGAAGATGATTATTGGAAAGTTAATAACATTAAATTAGATTTCTTAAAAAGAAATAAGAAAAAGGAGTGAAAGGTGCTCTTTAGGTGTCAAGGAGAGTCAAAGAGAAATTTAAGGTATCAGTAGAGAGATTAGTGACTATAATAATATATATCTGTGTTCTGGATAAGAAGGTATTCAGCATGGTCTATGCAAACTGAAGCCAGAATTTCAAGTAGAAATGCAATAGCTTTAAGAAAACTTTTCTTGGCACTATAAGCTCACACATGTACTTTTATATGCTACAGAGTTGAAAAAAAAAAAGTTAAAATTCTGAAGTATTGAGGCCACAACTGTTTAAAAAAATTAAGGTTTTAAACCAGATTTGTGAGAATAAGAAAATATGTGTTATGGTATGCTAAATGCTATTCTATACAGTACTCTTTCATGCTGGCAAATATTCTACTTCTGCCAATGTGAACTATTGTTTTTGCTGGCAAAAAGAGTTCAAATAAAAACAAAGGCAAACCACCATTTCTTAACACAGTAAAGATGAAAATTTCAAACATTTAATGGAAATTATTTACACATTTATTTCATTGTTATTCAAAGGAAGTAGTAGGAATTCCATGAAAACTTGTGCTTATGACAAAAGTAAATGGCTAGAGGGAAGGATATTTTTAGGTTAGAAGTATGGTGAATAAGAGATGAGTTAAAAAGAAACAAAAGTATCTATTTAAAAAAACATTATTACTATTAGCTTTAACTTTCTCTGACCCTCACAGACTAGGTAAGAATCTGGAATAGACAGAGTGAGTTGTCTACCAAATATTCATTCACTTTTTCTTGTTTAAGTAACTGAATTTTGCTCCGTGGGCCCAGCTAAAATACTTCCCCAGACTTGCTTGCAGTTAGGAGTAACTACATGACATTTTCAGCTGATGAAGTAATTGAAGAAATCTGCTAGATTCTTCTCCTTTACTCTTTCTTCGTTCTTGTTCTTGCCTGGAAAACAAATAGTGAGGATGAAGGTACTCAGCCAACTTGAGACCATTCACAGTAAGATAAGAAATTAAGTCACATAATAATGGCAGAGTGAAAAGGATGCAGACCCTAGAGTACTGTTCCACCCACCGGGCTGCTTGCCTACGTAAATGACGTGAGGCCATTTGGGTAAGCCACTGTCATCAGATTTCTCTTACATACATACACATAAATTCTAAATGCTGCAGAGCCCTCGACGTATCCTCTTTTTGTATTCCACTACTATGGCAGTGATTAATGATTTTCTTCCTCAAATCCTCTGAACTATTAATTACATTAATGAGTTAACATTTGTAAGGCATTCCCTCTTTCTCTTCATTGTATTTAATACCTAATAAATGCCTGAAACATTGTGTGCATTTAATAAATATATATTTCCAGATAATTGGAAAGTTGTTTTGACTCCAACATGTTGCACACACACACACACACACATATAATTGTATGTATGTGCAAACATTTATATATTTATAATTATAAATTTTGTGTTTTTACATACTTGTATGGGTTTAAAATACTCTGACATGAAAGAATTACTCTGTGAGAGTAATTACCACTATTTCCTTTTCAACTAGGATTTGTATATTGTTGTAATAATGGACATTGATGTGTTGCAATCTTGGAGACCTAAAGAGAGCCAGTGGGGCTGAGAGGGAGATAAAGAAACTTAATGTCTTTAGATTCCCTCCAGCAGCATTTGCCAGACCACCTGAACAAGCATATTGTAAAAGCAAAACAAAACATACGTTTTAAGCTCAAACAACTTTGTAGAATACAGCATGTTATACTATCTTTTTTCCTGGTGATTCATGGGCACATTAAAGTTGTCTACAGTAGAGAAATCTGTTTAACTTTGTTTAATTCAGCATTTCTCAGTCTGTGTGATCATGAAACCCTTCTATTTCAGTTAAAACTATTAACTCCCAGTGGAAATAATGTTATGTGATGTATACCCTGGAAAACACTGCAATACAGGATCAGAAATAAGAAATATCACCACCATTATTTAATATTAATCTAGAATATCTAGTGCAATTTTATGGTAACCAGAAATAAAATGTATGACTTCTGGAAAGCAGAAATTTAAGACTTTTTGTAGAAGACAGAAATTCCTATTTTACCAACTTTTTGCAGAAGACAGAAATTCCTGTATTACCATGAGATCAAGACATTTATCTTGTTCTTCATTTTATGTCTGTCAGCCAGAGTAGCTATGTCTAACCCATAGGTGCTCAATAAATACTTGTTGAAAGAAGGAAGGCTTGCTGGAAGAAAAGGCAGGTGGGGAGAGAAAAGGAATCTCGTGGGAAGCCAGTACTCCAGAGAAACATCCTGGGAAAGCTGCCATGGTCTTAGAAGCTTTCTGGAGACTTGGACATGCCTCACAAATTGCTTTTTCTCCAAATTCCCATTGTTTAAACTCTTAAATTTCTTTTATTCCAATGATAGAAAAATATGTGGACTTGATAGTTATCGATCAGAATCTCTCAACATAGTACTCCAGGCAACCACTACCAATTAGCTGGAATAGGTGAGAGAGCTAAAACCTGATTGCCATCTCTAAGGTAGGCCTGTAATACTTTCTTCCTGGTCAAATAACATATGATTATTTCATAATCACCAGCCTTATCTTCCTAGCATTATCTGAAGAGAGATTGTCTGCTTTCATTTTTTTCTCTCAAATACTATTGTGGTGTTTTTAATGACCACAAATGCTTTGATGTTCCTCCCTTCAAAGGTGGAAACTCATTTACCTTCCCTTGAGTGTGGGCTGGAGTAGACTTCATGAGTCCCTTCTAATAAAAACAATATAATAGAAATGACACTGTGAGACTTTGAAGATGATATAAAAAGCATTGTGGCTTACTGCTTATTCTCATTCTCTCTATCTCTCCCTCTGTCTGTCTGTCTGTCTGTCTCTCTCTCTCTCTCTCTCTCACACACACACACACACATACTTCATTGTGGAAGGAGCTGGCTGCCATGCTAGGAGAAGCCCATGTGGCAAGGATCTGAGGCCTCCTGCGGACATCTATCTGAGTGAACCATCTGGAAGTGGCTTCTCCAACTCCAGTCAAACCTTCGGATGAGACTTCAGCCCCTGCCAACATCCCAACCGCAAACTTATGAGAAAATCTAAGCCAGGAACACCCAGATAAGCCACAGAAACTGTCACATAGAAACTGAATAATACATGTTTATTGTTATAAACCACTAAGTTTTGGGGTAATTTTTAATGTATAAATTGATAACTAATACAACTATATTAAAAGCTTTTAAAAAAATAATACTCAATTACAGCCTTTTAAAACCCACCCTTCTTTCCATCCAATTTTAGCACTTTAGTATGGCCAAGTTAGCTAGTTGTCCACTAATACGTGGTTTTTGTTTCTTCTAAAGTGAGGTCAGAAAATCCTTTTTTATAAAGGGCCAGATAATACAAATTTTAGATTTTTTGGGCCATATGGTCTCTGTCACAACTATTAAACTCTGCCATGAAACTCTGAATGAAACAACCGTAGACAATATGTAAATGAATGAACATAGCTGTGTTCTAATAAAAATTTAGAGTAGTCCCCTCTTATCCGAGGGGAGATATGTTCCAATACCCCCAGTGGATGCCCGAAACGTGGCTAGTACTGAACCCTATATAGACTATGTTTTTTCCTATACATACATATCTAGGATAAAGTTTAATTTATAAATTGGGCACAATAAGGATTAACAATAACTAAAATAAAATAGAACAATTGTAACAATTTACTTTTCACAATTTTATGTATAGAAGATTTGTTCTTACCACAGATCTTGGCAACCTCAGCATAGCATTTTTTTAAATTTCCTTTTAAGTTGGGAACTTTTAACTTTTCACTTAAAGGAAGCACTTTATGGCTTCTCTTTGACATATGCAAATTGCCAGCATCACTACTCTTGCACTTTTGCGCCATTATTAAGTAAAATAAGTGTTACTTGAGCACAAGCATTATGATACTGAGACAGTGGATTTAATAATTCATTGATTGACTAATGAGCAGGTGGCGTCTATAATGCGGATAAACTGGACAAGGGGAGGATTCACGTCCTGGGCGGGATGGGGCAGGATGGCACCAGATTTCATCACGCTTCTCAGAATGGCTTGCAATTTAAAATGTATGGATTGTTTATTTCTAGAATTTTTCATTTAATATTTTCCCACCATAGTTGAATGTGGAGTAACTGAAATGATGGAAAGGGAAACAGTGAATGAAAGGGGAATACACTATTTATGGACACTGAAATTTGAATTTCAAATAATTTTCACATCACAAAATATTCTTTTGAATTTTTTTTTCAACCACTTAAAAATGTAAAAACCATTCTTAGCTTACAAATCACTTAAAACCAGGCAGTGGGAGAGATTTGGTCCAGGGGTAGTTTATCAATTCTTGGACTAAATTAATAGAATTCTTGATATTTAGCTGGCAGTTGGATGCCAAAAATAATGACAATATTTTTTCAGACTCTGGTCATGTGACCTTGTTATGGTTAGTGGAACATAGGAAGAAATGATATGTGCAAATTCTGAGTCATACTCTTAAAGGGAAGTGGTGAACTCTCCCTCTTTTCTTTCCCTTTTCCTATTTCAAATTGGCTGGAATGAAGGTCACCTTGCACCATGTGGATGACAGAAATGGTTTGGGGATGGTAGAACAAATAGATAGAAGGAGCCAGAATTCTTGGCTCTGGACTGTGTGCAGCTATACTGTTAGGAGAGTGAGGAGAAAAACCTACAGTCTTGTTTAAACCTCTGTTTTTAGGTCCCTTTCACACATCACCAAATTTATATTCTAACTAATTCAACTAGTTAGCTTTTGGCCAACATCTCTTCTTAATGTAATGACAAGTTAATGAGTTGTGTTTTCAAGAAGCTCTGTAGACAGTGGTTAACAGCTTTGTGTGGAGTTAAAAAAAAAAAATCATTCTTGGTTATTTCCCAAGTCAGGATAGTCTGGACCTGGAATAGCTTTAACATTTTTTAAAAACCAGAATTTCTACAAATTTGCAGGTAGTTGCCTTTTCTTCTGAGTGTTGATTTCCTTGGATTTGGAAGTGAACAAATGCACCTTTTATCCCTTTTCTCCCTCCTCTATCACACTTAAGGCCAAGGGGGGAACAATATTAATTTGGAGAAACATAAATAATCCACTTCTTATAATCTCTGAGGAAGAATTAATTCACATTGTCCTTTGTGGAGCTTATTTATATAAATGAATGGATTTAAAAATCCTTCCCGAAGTACCTCATGGTCCCATGGGTATTCGTGTTCATATGATAACAGAAAGAAATGGTAGTCATCATAGACATATTTGTCTTGTGAGTATTTTATATTTTCCACAGTAGAACTTGGGGGTCCCAGACTGTGAACCACAATGAAAAGAGATCCCACAGTCTCGAAGGCTGAAAACCACCACGAGAATCATCGGCCATCACTTGGCAGCACCAGAGCACCAGGCATTGTCCAAACACAATGGTTTGAGTTTTTGTGCTGACACAAAGTATTTCCCATTCATCTCTCTCCCCCTTTCTCTCCCTCTTTCTCTCTCTGCCAACAACTCAACTCGCTTTAAGTAGGCACAGTCTTCCAAGTCCTGGCTGTTAGTGTCCCCGAGAGGTTTCAAGGAGAAGCAGTCTTGGCTGAGAGTTAGAGCCAGAGGCCAGCCAGTGAAGGGAACAATGTCTGGGTTTTGAGAACAGCTGGAGCTTCGGAGGGAGAAAAGCAGCTTGGTGAATGAGGAAAGAATGTGCTTGTCACTTCGAGAGGCAAGAAACTTAGACTTCCCTCCTGCCTCCGCCAGCAAGTATTTATTGGAAAGGGCAGAGTGGTGGTGAGGGCAGGTGACTTTTGGTTTGGATTTTATGGAATTTTTCGTGTTTATCTTACCTTTTCAAAGAGCAGATAAATGTACAAATCCCACACTGTAACTATTCTGAATTCCGCTCATGTTTTTATTGGATATGAGTGTTGTTCCTCAGAGTTATTTTTAAGAATGCTGCCCCTGGCCCATTTTGAAACTCTGCTTGCTTTGCTTGCATGTAAGTTAATATTTGTTACAGGGATTTTGGAGAAAAGTAGTAGAAGGTATTAAATGGAAAATGAAGGCCCTAGGGGGAAAGGATTCTATTCTGAGAGCATAAGCTGAACTTACTGTTGGAGGGAATGGGATGGCCTATTTAAACAAAATAAGGAAATTTTAGCTGAAACAAAAGATAAACCTAGGAAAAGTTTGACAAAGTAGAAAAAAAAAAGTTTTTAAGATGTCATACTTTTTAGTCATGTTTTGATTTCTCTGTGATTTTCCTGGATTCTTATGAAAATGGATAGAACAACAGAGACTATTTTCCCATTCTGAATTCCATTTGTTAAACTTGGAAAGTGTGACCTGATTTTGAGAATCACTTATAAAATGAACAACAACAAAAAAAAACCAGTCCAATATTCATATTCATAGTCAATTATTTTTAACCATTTTAAGATCTCTTTCCTTGGTTTCTCAACTCTCAACATGTTTTCCTACTTTAGGATTGGAACAAGTATTCTTGAGTTCCACCTGTATGGCAGGCCCTAGAGTACTAGATCCTTTCCTTGTAAGAACCTGTGAGGTAAGGATTATTACACCCATTTCAAAGATGGGAGACTAAGGCTCAGGAGGGTCCTCATAACTTGTCTAATATTAGCTGATATTCTATTAGATAGTAGTCAAAGTGTCTAGATTTAAATATAATGTAGATTCCTGAAGCCCATGCCCTTTCTACTGCTCCATTTTGTCTACATAATAAAATATGGATTGATTGTATTTAAATGGATTAATTATTAAAGATTGATTGACTAGAAGTAACCCATATATATTATTTAGTGCTCCTCTTTTGTTAGTGTGTTGTGATTTTAGGTAATGAGACTTTGTTGCAAAGAGGCAAGGGACCCCAGAATCTTCAACAGCATAATCATTTTGGGGTCCCAAATTTCGAATACTGAAATTAATATTTCTGGAGAAAAAATAATCTAGTATGGTCTATTGGTTGCTGGTTACAATGGTGTCTCTGGCCTGGCCACACAAGCCACCTCAGCCATGAGGGGCTCCTTCAGGTCCAGACTGTTTGGTAACTTGCCTTTAACTTCAGCACTCAGCTCTGAGGCCAGAGTAGCATGTTTCACTCAGCATATGTGGTGTGAACCATAGCAAATTTTTGCAGAAATTGTCGCTTGGGGCTGCTGCTCTTAGAAGGAAATGGTGAGCAAAGCAGAAACTTAGAATTTTGTAGTCTTCTTCAAGAACAGTACGAAGAGACGAACAACATGTAAATAAGTCAATGAACTTATTTAGGGAACATCCTAGGAGCAAAATCTATTGCAATCTTCTTTATTCATCAGCATTGAGAGCATTGATTGACATTTTTGAGTGCTAATCATGGTGAAAATATTAAGAATAAATTTTAGAAATTGGCAAAATTCTCAGCTCTCAGAGATCATCATTTTCCTCAGCTATATTTACTAATTCAGTAAAGTCAATGCAAATACTGCTTAAGGAATGTCTTAACCACTATGGAAATATAAAAGCATTTTTTTATAATCCAGAATATTTAATTAATCAGGACTCTTATTTCCCCAAGCATTCTGAGTAATCAATATTTTCCTTTATGAGTTTCAGAGGAAAGGTCATTTGTACTATAATATATCTGGATTGTTCAATACACTTTCTTCTGAATCTTTCTTTTTTTTTTTTTAACATTTTGTGAGGTATGCATGAGAAGTGTGCATTCCAAAAGTCAGAGCAATGATGGTACTGAATTCCAAGTGGGGACTGACTGCTGTAATTCTCATGAATTGAGGGCTAATATTTTTATGTTATTGTTTTCTACAATAAGACCTAAAACCAGCTGCACATGTCTGACAGTTTAAACGTTTCAATGAACTGATGTTTGACCATAATACTGACCTATTTCTGTTAAGGATTAAGTGAATGGAAGCTTTATTTTACAACCACTTTTAAAAATAGCATACACGTTGTAAAACTGATGCTATAGGCATAATAGAACTTTGCTATTAAGTCAATTTGGATAAAACATGCAAGAAGTTTTGTCTCTTCACCGACATTCTAACGATAGGGCAAAGGGGGTCAGAACAGTTGTCCAGGGTGATACAGCTTTACAAACCCCACATTGCTGCTGCCTTTATTGTCAACATTGAAACTGTCTTAAGAATATTTTTATGTGTCTAAAATCGAAAAACCCATTTAAAGATATTATACTCAGACATATTAGTGCTTCACTAAATAAACTATTGAATAAAATAATATTTATTAAGAGATAATTTCTAATAGATTTTCTATTTTGGGTGTATCATTCCCAATATTTTAAAGGTTCATGAATTTAACATTAAAGAATAACTAGATAGAAACATTGTCTGAGTATATTAACTGGTAAATTTACCAAGTCTGGGCTTTTTAGGACTCTGGGCTACTACAGAAAGTGGTCTGGCTCTGACTTTTTGGACTAGAAACTCATTTTTGTTAGTGCTTTAATTGTCTGGCATCAGGAAGACTAAATAAATCTTGGCAAACTCACCAAAGCTGTATGTATAGCAATTTAGCAGAGAAATTAAACGTGTGCTTCTGGAGATAGTACATTTGATGAAACCCTGGCTTTTTGCATTTTGCTAGATTTTGTTCTTGGTCAAGTTATCTGACCTCTGTGAGTCTCCATGTCATCATCTGAAAAATTAGGATAGTAATAGGATCTCATATGTTAGTTACTATGAAGCTTGAATGAAATGTTTCTTGGCAAATCCTTAGCCCAATTGTTGGCAATACTAACACCTCAATAAATGTTAGATGTTATAGTGGCCGTTGATGATAAAGTTACTGTTGTGATTCTTCTTCTTAATGTCATTATTATTTTTATTATATAAACCTAATAATATATAAATTTATAATGGAACATGGTATAGTGCCTAGAATGCTTGTGCAACCTCTCAACAGCATTTTATTTTTTAAAGATAATTTGGATATAGAACCAGTGATTAGAAAGCTGTCTCATTAATAAGGATAAAAGATTAGTTTACAAACAAATTAAAGCATCATTTTTTTCCTTTTATCTCTAATAAAGTCATCTTAGAATGGTAATCTTTGATTATCTTTATTGATAGAATGCCGATTGGCCAGTATACTTATCTTTGATTAATTCTTTTTATTGAGGCAAAATTCACATAACATAAAAGTAACCATTTTAAAGTATACAATCCATTAACATTTCCTGCATTCACAATGTTATGCAGCCACTCCCTCTATCTAGTCACAAAACCTTTTCATCACCTCAAATGAAACTCCATGCCCATTAAGCAGTCACACTCCATTTCCTGCCCCCACCAGCCTCTGGCAAATACCAATCTGCTTTCTGTCTTTAATTTACCTTTTCTGGATATTTCATGTAGATGGACTCACAATATGTGTGGACTGTTATGTCTGGCTTCTTTCACATAGCATAATATTTTCAGGGTTCACCCACACTGTAGCATGTATTAGTACTTCATTCCTTTTTATGACTAATATTCCATGGCATTTTTATACCACATTTTAAAAATCCATTCATCTGTTAATGGTCTTTGATTAATTTTTAAACATAGAAAATCACCTAATAAATATAGTCTATAGACAAATACTTTCAACATGGGATTCATAAGGGAAAATGTTAGGACCATTGGGTCTAAACTCTACATTTATCTAGCTATCACTGGATCTCCAATGGCTAACACAGAATGGATCACATGGTAGGTACTCAATAGATATTTACTGTGCATGAATGAATAAATAAATCACTCTAATATGATGCTAAAAGCGTACTTAGAATCAATGATCACCATTGCACAAACCCAACTGAAGGGCAGAGAGCAAGGGAGCCCATTGGTAGAATCTACACAGTTCAGCTCGTAAGGGCACAGATCAGGATGGAGAAGGTGGGTGGAGGGGCTGAACTGAGAAGGCCAACACAGGCACCAAGAGTCACTCATGGCGTAAAGGGACAAGTAGCTGCATCTCTTATCTTATTCAGGACCACATAAGAATGAGTGTTCAATACCAAAGACATATGCCCCATACTTACACTCTCACTTGTTAAATCTTTTACATTCTGGCTATCATTCAGGGAGTTAAAAAATAGCATATCAAAAATACTGATTTTGATTAGTATACAGTTACATTTTTGGAAGCTGCTGATATTTAAGATCCATAGAGTGACAGTAATGCTAAACTTTAAGAAAAGTTGAAACGTGCTGTACTATGTATGTCACATGACCCAGATCTAATGGAAAAGAAGCAAAATGAAATTAGTAGAAACTCTGCCAGTTTAAGGAGTCTGGGAGAAGATCCTGTGCTGAAAGAACTCATCATACATTTGTAAACATAAATCAACTTTAACACATAATTTTACTTGGACATGGTGGTTGAAGAATGAATTTTCTTTGTTCGCCTGTTTTATGAACACAACCAGAATACTTTCATCACCCGAAGCACCATTTTGTTATTTTTGGGATTATAATGATTTTACTGTGTTTCAGAATTGCCCAGTGTCCTACATACTGTAATTTTTTAAGTTGGGAATAAATTTTGTAATACTGTTATCTGGCCAGCTTAATTCAAGATTTAAAAATAAGTGCTTATGCTTATGGATAACTTTTCAACAATAATTTTGTGATTTACGGACTTGCCGAGAACTAGATACAATTTGTATACATAGCACTTTGACATATTTTATTGAGGAATATAAAAAATTAAGAGTTGGGAAAGAGAAACATACATGAATAAAGACAGGAAAACAAGAAAGATATATGAGGAATGGCTACAGAAATGAATATGATTTAGCTTAAAGAAAAAGGTATTTGAAGAAGAATTATATGGACGATGCTGACCAACTGGGTCTTTCTCTTTAGTCAGGATATTCAATAATGAGCTTAATGGATATGTGTTAAGGATATGTATATTGGGTTCAAAGATACTTAGATTAGAGTACTAGCTCCAAACACTTACTAGCAATACATAGATAGCCTTGGGCAGATTCCTTAACTCATCTGACCTCCAGTTTTCCCATATGAAAAATACAGATAATAGCAATAATTACCTCATGAGGTGGTTGGGAGGATTAAATGAGCTCAGCTTTGCACTGTGATGTATGGTAAATGTCCACTAAATGTAAGCTATTTTTATTGCTCAGAGTCAAAGACATTTAAATATTAGAGTGGATCGTCAAAGTTGCATATTCCTCTTGTGAGAACACTAAGACTGTGACAGGGTCACCTCTGTCTGTAAGCAACATTTTTCTTCAGCTGATCCATTTATGTATTTTTCTAGCCCGCAATCCTAAAAGCAAGCTATAAATAAGGAGCAGCTATTGTAAAAATCCTTTTTACTCTGTCAGTGTTGGCTTGCTATTTCTGGGAAGGGAATTGTTGCTATTTAATACCATGTTTGTTACTCTGCAGAGTTGAAATCAGAGCCTCACTGCTGATGGGTCTCTACCAAGGCTTCCAGTGCAGAGCCAATGCCTGAGCTGTATGTTGCTATTGTGCCCTGCTCCTACCCCTTGAATTTAAGCCTGGAGGCAGGCCAAATCTGCCTCTCTTTGATATTTTCTCCAAAGCCAAGGGTGGCTACTCTGCTTGGGCACATGGCCAGGAAGAGGTAGCTATCACCAATTGCTTTCTGGAGCTGGTGCATAAATTCTTTAGCTTCTTCACTCCTTGGGTGAGGAAATCCTCTTTTACACTGTTTTCCCACAGGAATCAGTCCCAGTCACCCACATGACAACTCACCCTTTATTGGCTGTCCTTGTTTCACTTCCCCCACCTCACTCCAGTGTTTTTAGGATCACCTCTAAAATAAATTGCTGGCACTGAAAATTCTTGTTTCAGGCTGGGTGTGGTGGCTCACGCCTGTAATCCTAGCAGTCTGGGAGGCAAAGGCAGGAAGATCTCTTGAGGTCAGGAGTTTGAGACCAGCCTGAGCAAGAGCAAGACCCTGTCTCTACTAAAAATTAGCCAGGTGTGGTGGTATGTACCTGTAGTCCTAGCTACTTGGGAGGCTGAGGCAGGGCTGACACCACAACATTCTAGCCCAGACAACAGAATGAGACTCTGTCTCAAAAAAATAAAAATAAACAAAAGAAAAATCTTTGTTTCAGAGTCTGCTTTTGGGGGAGCCAAACTGAGGCAGGGTGTCAGTGGCTATCTTTCATGTTTTAAGAGCAATAAAGATTACAATGGAGATTACAGGAGATTTGATATGAATAGGAAAGGGTCAAATTTATGGGGGAATTGGAAATTTGAATGTCCATTTTAATCACAAACATCCTATTGAATGCTAAATACCAGACACTGGGTTAAACCCTCGGGTCATAAGCAAGAGATCCTGCCTTGGAAAGACTCATATTTTTCTGGGAAAGACAAATAGCAATTCATGATCAAACTCCAAGGTGATCTGTGACTTAAGAAAGCTGAGTGCAAAGTGCTTTTGGAATACAGAGAGGAGAGGAGCTCAGAAGGCTGATAGAGGTGTACTTAAAATTCACAACATAAGTGATATTTGATTTGTACCAATGGATGAGCAGGACTTTGGTGGGAAAAGGGTAAGGGTAAGGGTATTCTAGGTAGGAAAACAACTTGCATAGATGCTTGAAGATACCTGGAGTGTTTGGGTGGACAGCTGGAGGAAAGTTCATTGTTGAGTGGAGAAGTGGCTGAGAGAGAGGAAAGTGTCTGGTTGTGAAAAGTCTTGCATCCTTAATTGTAGAACAGATGAGAGGGGAGAAGGGCTTCAAGCATCAGAAAAAGGAAGTGTGATGGCTCTTCCCAACACTTTCTTTTCTATGTGTCTCTAGGCGGAGGAGAAAAGGAAGAAGAGACTTGTGAGTGAGGCTGCTTATTTCAGTTACCACTCAGGAGTCATTATCACGTGACAGACACTATGCTAGGCTCTTTACAAACATCATCCTGTTTAATCCTCACATTAAGCCTGTGAGGTAGGACTATTATTAGGCCGTTTTACTAATGAGAACATTAAAGTTTCAAAGAGGTCTAGAAAATTTTAAGGTTTGGAGATCATGTTTGCCTGATTCCTGATTTTTGCCTGATTTATTTTTATTTTTATTTATTTTTTTTTTTTTGAGATAGAGTCTCACTTTGTTGCCCAGGCTAGAGTGCCGTGGCATCAGCCTAGCTCACAGCAACCTCAGACTCCTGGGCCCAAGCGATCCTTCTGCCTCAGCCTCCCAAGTAGCTGGGACTATAGGCATGTGCCACCATGCCCGGCTAATTTTTTCTATATATTTTTAGTTTCTTTCTATTTTTAGTAGAGACAGGGTCTTGCTCTTGCTCAGGCTGGTCTTGAACTCCTGACCTCAAGAGATCCTCCTGCCTCGGCCTCCCAGAGAGCTAGGATTACAGGCGTGAGCCACCATGCCCAGCCAGATTCCAAAGCTCTTAATCACTGTATTATACATTTGGAAGAAGCAAACACGGAGTGGACAGAAGCTGCTGTGGTCATATTGCCTGGGTTAGCGTGGCAGTATGTGGAGGCCAGTGGAGAGCGAGTTCTACTTGCTGAGTTCTGCTTATCCAGGACCAACTGAATTCAGAAGCAACCAGAAGGCACAATCATCATGTTGAAAGTCATTTGTTTTCGTTATTTATTTTGGTGAAGTCTACAGAAAGTATTTTAGATTTGGGGAGTTTTTTGTTTTGTTTTTGTTTTTTCCATCAAATTCATCCTTAGCCACTAGTAAAAGCATAAAACAGAGGAAGAGAGAATAAAAAGTTGCTTAAACCACAACAATGGCAATGCCACAGGGTGAGTGGGTTTCAGCCTGTAATTAATCAGTTACTCTTGGAGCCCTCACACAGGACAATTGTAGTTCTATAGCAACTCAAAGTTCATCTTTTCTAAAAGCCCTAGATGAAGAAGATACTGTAATAGCTTTCCTGCTTTGCCCCCAGTATTTTTGAACTATTTAATTTTTTTGAAGGTTAATATTTATCTTCAAAGCCTAATTCCTTGAAGGAGGAATTAGGAATTAGACAAACAAATAGGTTTGTCATGAAATTATCTATTATCACTTGAAAAGAAAGTTGGGCCTAATTGGTATGACTTTTAAATTTTTTGCTATAAACATCATTCTTAAATTTAGATAAGTGAAAAGTAAAATTGATCTTATACTTTGATAAATAAACAATGAAACCCTGGACATATAAATGCTTAGGAAATTTTAAGCAGCTTGCCTACTCTATTCCCATAATACAGTAGAACAGGAAGGGAGTAGAGATGATCTGAGATGGTCTCTCTAATGAGATGGTCCCTTTTAAACACGTGACCAAAGAATTAATGGAAAAGTTCTGTAAATTACAGAATAATCAATGCTTAATATTTTCTCCTAGATTATTAATCCTATTTGTAACAGAAATCTAAAATAGTGCAAATCATTTTAAATTTTCAAATAAAACATTGTTTGAAATGTTCCATGTTTGTAATAGATTTTAAAATACCCACATCTTTAGCTGTCTTAAAAGTCCCCATACCAGAATTATAAGCTCAGAGAATGTGGAGCCAGGACATTTGGAGCAGAGGTGGTTTCAGGTGGCAGTCCTATACTAGGCATTTAAGTCATTTGCCCATCAGCTACCTGAACCCTGTCTCCCTTCTAGAACCGGAGCAATGTTCGCTCTGTATCACAGACTGAACGGTCTATGAGAACGAACCCAAAAATGCTAACTTGCTGCGCCTGCTGATGGTTGATGGTAAATCCTCTTTATGCTGAAGAGGGAAAAAATCTGATGCATTCATCTAAAAACTTTATTTGCTACGGGAATTTGCTTTGGCTAATGCAACTTTTAAGACCTGTTGGTTCACTCCAAGGTCAAGGAACATTTATGTAAGGGATCTTCAATAACATTCTTTCAGCTTGGCGAGCAGAGAATGCCCTGATGCCAGTTTTTTCCTCTTTTGAGTATTAAATTTGTGTATGGCTTCGTTTAATTTCCCACCAAATAGTGAAATTGTTTTCTAAATATGCAGATAACATCATGTGATCTTAGAGACATTTATTTTACTTTTATTTCCTTTTCAGTGATTTTCTTTCTTGGTTTATCAAAAGGACTGTGATCATAACCAAAGTCTGCACTATGAAAATTTTTTTTACCAGACAAGTCAGTTTGCATTAGCTGTGCTCCCTAAGGGGAGGGTTGTCTGAATTTCCCAAAGTGTGTTCTGCAAACCTTTGATTCTAAACACTGGTTATTAGGATGGTAATAGGTGTCATTTGGTGAAAGTGTTCTGTGGTTCTATAAGTTTAGGTGATTCTAGGAATGTGGTGATCAGAACACAGCTCCCTTTCTTCTACTCCAATTTCAGGAGACTTGACTTTCTTGAGTCAGGACTCTGTTGAGCCTGGGGGCACTGGGCTATGGGTGAGGGCTTAGGCACTGTGGGAGCCTTTTGCTGAGAACTGGTACAGGTTCCCTTGGATTACAGAGTGAAAACCAAGGGTGGTTAGTCTTGGGAAAATCTTGAGGGAATATCTACCTCCATTCCAAGTATGTGTTCTAGGTCTCACCTCCCTAAGTGTCCAGAGACCAAAAGACAACAGAAAGGCTAATTTGCTTCTGCCCTGCCATTCAGGGTAGCAGGTTGCAGGGGAATTCTGCAGTGCCTGGTACCCTGCATTTTCACCATAGGCCCCGTGTGCTGAAAACCTTTTGCCTCTCAGTGTCCTTTATGTTATCTCAACAATAAAAATCTAAGTCCTAAATAGCTACAAAGATAGATAACAGCCCACCCAAGAGTGTCTAGTGACCCAAAAGAAAAGAAACAAATGGAGTCATCAGAACATGTGCCATGGAAGCACAGAAACAGTGCTGGGGAGGAGACAGATGAACACTTGAATTAAATGAACGAAAGTTCTTAAAGACATCTAAGTGCTGCACAGAAAAGACTTCCTGTGTCTTAAAAACATGATCTGAAAACTGACATATTCAGTACATGAAGTAATGATCCCTTTTGAAACACAAGTTAGAGATCCAGAAGACCAAGTGTAAGAAATAACGTCAATCATAGAGCAAAAACAAGATGGAAATTATAAGAGCAAAGATAAAAGACTGAAGGGTAAATCAAGGACACTGAATATCTGGGCAGTAGGTGTTCAGAAGGGGAAAAAAGAGCAGACACAGGAGAAGCAATAGCTAAAATTTGGGGGAACGTTTTTCAGCCTGAAGCTGGTCATGAGTCTGAATGTTTAAAGCATTCATGGGGTCCAGGCTGGAGTGATGAGAAAAGACAATCATTCAATTATTTTCTGGTAAGATTCTTAAAAGCTAATGCATAAAGGAAAACTTTTTACAACCTTCCAGAAAGAAAGATTACAGCATCTAGAGATGCTGTAAAAAAAATCATAATGCCACTGGAATATCATCTGTAAACATAGGAATCTAAAAAGACAATAGAATGACATCAGAGAAAAAGGACAGAAACTCAAGAATTCCATATCCAGCCAAGATATTAGTCGTCTGAATAAAGATATCCAAGGATAGGTAACAACTCAAAGCAAGAGTTATCCAAGTAACCTCTCTGAGAAAAATACTTGCGATAGTGCAGATAAAATGTAACTGAATCAAAATTAAGAACTCAAGCCAGAGACAAGATAAAATGAACAGGAAACAATGATGAACAATGAGCCATGCCATATGAACATATTCATTCATTTGTTCAACAAATATTCATTGAATGCCTAATATACGACAAACATAGTTAGCAACGAGGACACTGCAGTGAATAAGATAGACAAGAATTAAATCTTGAAATAGGTTCCCCCCACAGGATGACATCTTATTGCTTATTTAATTATTCTATTTTCTGTACCTTAAGAATTCTAGAGATACCCAGATATCAGTATGCCTTGACAAAAAATGTTTCATTCTGAAATGACACACA
Organism: Eulemur rufifrons; assembly: GCF_041146395.1. Taxonomy (NCBI): domain Eukaryota; kingdom Metazoa; phylum Chordata; class Mammalia; order Primates; family Lemuridae; genus Eulemur; species Eulemur rufifrons. The sequence continues at coordinate 21,918,875 of NC_091006.1, forward strand.
TGACATTTTTGCTTATAATGACACCATCCTGCCAAATTCCCTGAGGAGCAACAACAATTTCTCAAGTCCTCCTAACAGCTCATTTGTATTCTTCCAACACGACACCTTGCCGAAGAACTGCTTCCTTGTGTTGGGCCAAGGTTATAACCGATTTATCTACTTTGTAGCCTCAGAAAGAGACTGATACTTTATCTCCTGGAAAAGAGAAGAGGAGTGAGACTTTCAATAATATTTTTTTTAAGACTGAAAAGATCTGATATAAAACTCTGAATTAGAGAGTAAAATTTTTAATGCTTCCAAAGTAATTAAATGCTAGGAAAAAACAGCTGGTCAGGGTGAGCAGTGAAGACAATAATCTGATAAGCAATAGGTCCCACCATCTTTCGGGAAGTGGCCAAGGGCCGACTCAAAGCATCACCAGCTTTTGAGAAAGACACAAGAGCATGTTCCCCAACCTGATTTAGGTCACTTTAGAAATAAGAATGACAGTTGTCTTCGAGATGGGTGAAAAAAACATTCACTCATTCCCAGAAGTTAAAGGAGAAAGGAGCAGATTTTTAAAATTTCAATATATTAATGCCCCCCTTATCCACAATGATGCCTTCCAAGACCCCCAGTGGATGCCTGAAACCCTGGATAGTACTGAACCCTATACATACTGTGTTTTTTTCCTATACACACAATATCTATGATAAAGTTTAATTTATAAAATTAGGCACAGTAAGAGATTAACAACAATAACTAACAATAAAAATACAATTATAACAATATGCCAGCATCAGTACTCTTGTGTTTTGAAGGCATTATGAAATAAAATAAGGTGACTTGAACATAAATACTGCAATACCTCAAAGGTCGCTCTGAGAACCAAGACGGCTACAGTGACTAACCAGTGGGTAGAGTAGGTGGTGCTGATACTCTGTCCAGAGGGATGATTCCTGCCTGGGACTGCATACGATTTCATCACACTACTCATAGAATAGTGGACGATTTGAAACTTATACATTGTTTGTTTTAGGAATTTTCCATTTAATGTTTTTGGACCACAGTTGACAACAGGTAACTGAAACCGCAGAAAGTGAAACCTCAGAAAGCAAAACTACAGATAAGGGTGGACTATTGTGCAGTGTTTTATAGTTGACTCAGCATTTCTCTCCCTCCACAGGACATTTTCCTCCCTCCTGCTTCTCCAGCTTCGTTAAGACAAAGATTGTGTCTTATTTATTTTTGTGTCTCTGGAACCTGTCAAGACATTGGTCTTGAAATAAGATTGAAGACTCAAGAAATATTTGTTAAAATGAGCCAACTAAATTAATTTGTCACTATTTTTGTGCTATCATTTCTAGTTTTTGCTTAAGCTACTGTTACTGTGGAATCTCAGAACTACTATGATTGATACCTCTTTAAGGCCCAGAAAGAAGCAACTAAGCAGCTATGACATAAACAGTAACATCATCTGTTTTTATGAATCAACATACAAAAGAAGACTTAGAGGCAAATTTCAGGATTAAATATAAAACTTCCATCTCTATATTAGGTTTCAGGCTATAGAAACCCTGACATTTTTTCAGTGTTTACCCAAAGAAGATAAATGTTCATTTATAGTGAGTTCAACCCAATTTAAATTTCCCTAAGGGCTAGGACTAGAGATCAGAAGTTGCAAAATGATGATCTACACCCAAATATGGCCCATATAATTGGTTTTATTTGGTATCTTTTAAATTAATGTTTGTATTTGGGGGTTCCTAAAACCACCCATAGGTTCAGTGATTAGCTAGGAGAACTCAAAGAACAGAGGAAAGCTGTGATATTCATGGTTATAGTTTATTACAGCAAAAGGCTACAGACTGGAAAAAGGGGCATAGGGCAACGTTCAGGAGACACCAAGCACAAGCTTCCAGTTGTCCTCTCCCAGCAACAATGTCTGACAACACGCATGGAGTATTGCTAACCAGGGAAACTCACCTGAGCATTGGTGTCCAGTGTTTTTATTGGTTGGTCACATAGCTGAGACCACATGACCTAAACCCCCAACCATAAATCACATTGTTAGAATAGACTATTTGGTATAGTCCAAGATCCTTATGAAAGTAAAATATTCTTATCAGATAAAATAATCCAACGTTTTAGAGATTACTGCACAGGCAAGGGCCAAACCTTTCTTTGGAATGAGTAGGGTTTCGATAACCCAGACTTGTTAAGTTAATCCTTTACTGCAGACGTACTACTAGTAAATCCATAAAGTTTAGGAAATTTCATATTAAATATGTATTTTGGGATTCTCTTGAAAAACTTGAAGTTTTCCAAGCCCGGCCTCCACTGCACTTTCTAAGCCCTTGTCTTCTCCACTACACTGTGAAGTCCTCGTTCAGGAAACAAGTCTCACATCCCCACTTTCAGTACTCGAAGTCAGACAACTAATCTGACAGTTCAAACCCTGGCTCTACAACTTACCAACTGGAACCTCGCGCACATCTATTTATCTCCTCAAGCCTCAATTTCTTCATCTGTGAAAACAAGGAAATAGTAATCCCTAAATTATTTATTTTGGGGGAGGAGTTAATTGGCTAACTCATGCAAAGCATGTAGTACAGTTCTTGGCACATAGTAAGCTCTCAAAAATATTGGCAAATGCAGCATAAATAAAAATTGGCATACCATGTGGCCGATATTTACATAGAAACATGGAATGGAATCACAGAAAATAGAAATCAAACTCCAGAAGCCTTGGTGAATAACGTAGCGCTTTTGGTGTCATTTTCTTAAAGAGGCTGGCCCAAAGATTTCATAGAAACTAACAAATGAGAAGCTTCCTAGAAATATTCTAAAGTATTTGTTCTATCGTCTTCCCAAATTCCACTGCCTTGGTGGCAGCTGCTAAAATCTTCTCTCATTTTCTCAGCTACGCTTATCTTCTCATTAACTCACCTCTTCCACCTTCCCCAAACGACTCAGTCATCATTCCTGCTCACACTTCTCGAGCTCAGGAATCGCCCTCTCACCCTCCTACCACTCCCTTGAAGTACAGCCCTAGAGAAACCTGTGTCTTCTCCATTTGGATTTATGTTTCTCATAAGTAGTACTTCTCTTGAAACTGTGATGAATTAAATGCTGTATCTTATTGCACAGTAATAATAACAATATTATTAAATGAATAATCAGTGCATGACTCTGTCATTGTAAGATGACAAGAACCATAGACAGTATATAAATGAATGGGTATGGCTTATCCCAAACAGAAACACACACCCTCCCATAAGAACAGGCAGGTTATAATTTGCTGACCCCTGATGTAGAGACTTGTAGGCCATCGTAAGGACTACAGTGACTTTTTGGCTTTTACTCTGATGACATAGGATGCTGTTAGAGGGTTCAGGGAAGAAGCGTGGCATCATCTGACATTTAAAAAGAACCACCACTCTGGTTCTGTGTTGACAACTGAGTATAGGAAAGCAAGGGTACAGGAGTTGAAGAGGTAGGAGGATTATTGAAGAATAGGATGGTGGCATGAATGTGAGAAGTCAGGGGATTCTGGAGACATTTTGAAGATAAATATTTACAGCCTTTGCTGATGGATTACATGTCGGGTTAGTAAGAGTCTGGGAATCGGACGGCCAGTTAGAAAGCAGTTAGGTATTCCTGAAGAGGGGTGATGCTGGCCTGAACTAAGGCAATGGCCTGTTAGTTTTATGCAAAAAGCTAGCTTTGCGCAGTTATGAAGTGGGGAGGGGGTGGGGGTGGCGAGTTTTCTCTGATACTCTTTTTAAATGGTAAAACTATTGATCTGCTTTATTTCATACCTATGGATTTCCTCTGGACTGCTACAGCAACTTGAGGAAATTGGAGAGAGGATGTGAGGAGTTGCTAATAACATTCCTTCCAGCTCTATGCCTGCAAATTCTAGCCAAGATGGTGAGACTCCTCCTAGCCTGTAGGGGGTGATGGTTGCATGCCTAATAAAAAGGAAGTAGGCTAAAGTGACTTGATTCCTTATCTTTATTCCACAGTTTAGTACGTGGAGAGCAGAACCTTAGTTATATTCCTAAGAAATTATCAACATGTCTCATCAAATTTAAGATGCCTCTGATCATATGAGGCACTGTTATTTTTTTACCTACCCAATGTGAAAGAAAAAAAAAGACCAATTAAACTGAAGCACAAACTTCTTACCTACCTCAATTGTGAGATATATTCTGATTTTAGAGCTGGTCAAAATGTTAAAAATATGTATTTTAAAAATCAATGAAATACAGCATACTAAAAAAGGAACACAACAACAGTGTAAGCTGAAAATCAAATGAAAACAAAGGGCTTTTGTACTGGGTATCTGCACTGCATCTTAGTGGTTTTGGAGACCGACTCTAGTATTCAACATATATGAATGTTCACAATAACTAATATAACTGATAAAAATATATTTAAACTTTATTTTTTAAATAAATATCCTGTTAAAATATATTGTGTACTTTACATAACCTATTATCACAACTTCAAAAGAGCACATTGAATAATAGTCTACTTTTTTCTCAATGATTCAAAGTCATGATGATAAACATCATTTGGCCTCCAAGACACCACTGTATTTGTTTCACTCCTTCTTTAGTGGCTGACCTTCTCTATGTGCTCTGTGGGTTCCTTCTCATGTCCACAAGTTTTAAAGTTTGGAGTTCCCCTGGGCTCAATCTACCCTTCTCTGGCCACACGTGGTTCTCGGATGATCTGATTTAGCCTCACAGTTTAAATACATTATCACCAGACAGAACTTCCTCTGAGTTTCTCTCTCATATCCAAGTATACACTTGTCTCTTCCACTTGGATGCCTAATGAACATCTTGAGCTTGATATCCACAAGCGAATGTCTCATTTCCCCTCTAAACCCTCTACCTCCTGCAGTTTCAGTAAATAACATTTCCATTCTTCAAGTTGCTTAGGCCAAAAAACTTGGAGTCATCTTTGACTCTGCTCTTTTACTCCACATATCCAAGGCATCAGTAAATTCTTTTCATTCGACCTTCAAATTATATTCAGAATTCCACTACTTCTCACCAACTCCACCACGACCACTGTTATCTCTCACTTTGTGTTCAATAGCCTCTCCCTGCTTCTACCTCTGCCTCCCTAGAACTCATTCTCTGCGTGGTGGTTATAAGAATCCTTTAAAAATGTGATCAGATTGTGTTACCTCTCTGGTCAAAACCCTCCAGTGGCTTCACAACTCCTTCAGAATAAAATCCAAAGTCCTTCCCATGGTCTGCAAGATCTCCCATGACCTTGGCCTCTGCTTCCCCTCTGGGTTCATCTTCAATCTCTCTCCCACTGACTGTTTCATCAGTGCCTCCTTCTGTGTGCTTGTAACACAGAGTTTCTAATCCTTGGTGCTACTGACATATGCTTTGTTGTGGAAGGATGTCCTGTGCATTGTAGGATGCTTGGTAGCATCTCTGGCCTCTACTCAGTAGACTCCTCAATTGTGACCATCAAAAACATCTCCAGATATCGTCAAATGTCCTGGAGTGGGGAAGAGGGAGCAGGGTGGGGCGCAAAATAGGTCTGGGAAGAAACACTGATGTAGAAACTTAAAGACAATTTTACAGTGTTTAGTTTTTATTCAAAGTGAAACAGGAAGCCACTGGTGGGTTTTGAGCAGGAGAATGGCATGTAATGAATTAGATTTTAGAAAGATTAGTTTGTGAGAAGAGTGGGTTGTCAAGGACAAGACCCCTTGAGACCCTAATGTTTGATGCTTTGAGAAATAAAAAAGGATTGGGAATTGGGGGAGGTATAATACAATAATATTAATATGTGAACAATGGAAGATTCTGGTGTGGTGAGAGTGTGCAGCTTTTGGTTTGGAATTTTAATATGTGGAAAGGTATACCAATCTTAGCTGTTTATAGAGGATTATAATTGCGTAGTTTTTACTATCCTAAGGCTGTAAGCCTTAGGCCATGTAGTATTTTGTCCTTGGTGGATGACTACATTGTTGGCAGATATTTCCACAGTCCACTGTCTTCCTACAGAGTCTAGGCTGCAGGTTCTGCACCTCAGAGAGCCCAGACTGCTTGAGCCTCAGCAAGGGCATGACGGTCTCCTAAGCCTTGGCGCATGCTGGCTGTGTGGGTGGCCCTGGCAAAAGCAGAAGCAAAGGTGCAGGATGCCTGGGCCTTCCAAAGATGCAGGCTTTGGCATGTGTGAGGACTTCAGCGGATCTGCATGGCCTCAGCTGAAGGCTGCTACAGCTCACCACATGGGTACAGCTTTGCCTCGGGTGTTGCTGAGGCCAAGATCTGACAACAGGGTGAGGCGCCTTTCTAGATACAGTTCTTTTGGACATTAGGGGAAGGAAACATCCTCGTTGCCTTTAGGTAACAAGGCAACTAAGTCCCATGTGTGCAACAGAATAGTACTGGGGGTTTAGTGGGTTGGGTTTTTGCTGTTGTTGTTGTTAGTGCCAGGCCTCATGGGCAGTACTACATTCATGGTCCCAAATTCTGTTCAGGATTCTCAAGGCAGAGACTGTAAAAGGTTAAGTTTGGATTTACGTGTTCTTTCCATAGGCTCAAAAGTTATTCTCATCACATTGTCTCAGTTGGTTATTTTATATGAGGGAGAAATCCTCTACAGGAGGCAAGTTTTTTAGGTCTAAGCAATTTCTTGACCAAAATTAGAGGAAACAGCCATTGTGACCTAGAACCCAAAATATCTTATGATCAGGGAGAGTAAACATGATGGCCCTAGATGGAGCCCACTCCCTTTACCAGTGCGGTGCCCTGATCAGGGGCTCAAAGGGGACATGGAAACTCGATATGCACATAGGAGAAAAGTAAGGCTCTTTGACAAAGAAGTGAGATTGGGGCTCTCACCAATGCAAAATTTCAACATGTAAGAAGACAGCAATTTCTCATTGCCATATGCTGAAGGTTTAATGCCGACATTCATCTTTCACTGAGAGATTTCTCGCAGCTGAGTGTAAGGCTCCAGATCTCGGACGTAAGACACCAAGTTTAGACCGACTAACAGCAGTTTTGCTTTCCACAGTTTGTTACCCTCGTCAACCGTGATCCAAAAATATTAAATGGAAAATTGTAGAAATCAACAATTCATAAGTTTTAAATTGCACACCGCCCTGAATAGTGAGATGAAATCTCACACTGTCCTGCTCTGTTCCGCTAGACATGAATCATCCCGTTTTCCTGTGTGTCACGTTGCCTGTGCCACCCTTTTGTTGGTCATGTAATGGCCCTCTCGGTTATCAGATCAACTGTCCGGGCATCACAGTGTTTGTGTTCAAGTAACCCTTATTTTACTTAATAATGGCCTAAAACCACAAGAGTAATGATTCTGGAAGTTCAGATATGCCAAAGAGAAGCTGTAAAGTGCTTCCTTAAAGTGAAAAGGTGAACGTTCTCAATAAGGAAAGAAACAAAATCAAATGCTGAGGTTGCTAGGATCTACAGTATGAACAAGTCTTCTATCCGTGAAATTGTGAAGAAGGAAAAAGAAATCCATGCTAGTTTTGCTGTCACACATCAAACTGCAAAAGTTACGGCCACAGTGTGTGATGAGTGCTAAGATGAATGTTTCCACCCACAGTAAATTTGTGGGTGGAAGAGATGAACAGAAATGTGTTCCAATTGATGGCAACTGAGTTCTGTACTATTTGAGGTTTTATTTTCTATATAATTTTTTTATCCTTTCACATTGCTTTAAATATATTTTCCCCCAAAACTTAGAAGTTGAAGATTTAGCCTATTCAGTTTATAAAAAATGTTTGCCCAAAACCTAATTTGCAAAGTCATCTTTATGTTCAAATTAATTAACCAAGTTGAATTTATTTTCTGTCACAAAAGTCTGACTTTATTTTAACATTTTAAACACATTAAAATGTATTTAAAGAATAATATACAAACCACTGAGAAATAAATTATGGGGTTTACCTTATAAGATCCTTTCAATAACCAACTCAAGAGTTTTGCGTTTATTTTTGCCTCTGATGGCAAAAAGACAGATTGGCTTTTCTGTTGAAAGAATGAGAAGAAAGTGTGTTTGCCAAGTGTTCACCTGGGAAAATGAGCTCCAGGAAGAATTTCTAAATTTGGTAATAGATAATAAGATACCTTCCTCATCACCAATGTCACATTGTATGATTTTTCAGAGTAAAGCCCAAATCTCGTTGGCATTTCTATCTTTGGAGAAAATAACACTGTCTAAAAATAATGCTATTAATCTTATTCATAAAAGGAAATTATTATTGCTATTCTATGAAGAAAGATAACCTGCATAAAATAGGAAGAAGACATTCTTCAAAGAACATATGTGATTATATTTTACTCGTTGGATTGTAGGATTTAGGTGGGATGTTCTATGAGAAAATGGTTCATATAAATCCCAACACTTAGTAGGGGTTTCTTTAATGAATTGCTTTAAGACTAGTAGGCCGTGTTCTGCAGGTGAAAGTGATTACAGCAAGGGGTGAGGATATCTGGGGATCGAAGGTTTTGAGGAAACCTTTGAGGTAGCTGAGGATATTTCAACCTCCACAGATCAAAACCAAAAAGAATTATATAATATCCAAGAGCTTAGATTTTCTTTCTCTAGAAAGAACAAAATACTGGCCCATGATATAACATGGGCGGGAAGACTGGCTGACCCAATAGGCTGTGAAACTTTGGAATGGGCTACTAAGTGAGGTTGTGCAATCTTACTCTCTGGCTGCCGACAAAAGTAGAGTATTTCCTCATTTGTCTGGTATGTTAGGGCAGAGATGGGATGGGGATACAGGAGAATGGAGATGACCTCTTAAGCTCCATCCAATCCTAAAACTTTCCAATGTTTGCAATGGAATGCACAGTGTTGGGTAATAGGGAAATAAAAATATTTCCTATCAAAAAGGCATTTTAAAAATTAGAATTTGTAATTCTTGGGAATTTTCTCAGGAACTTATGAGTAAAATATCTATAATGTGTTATTACCCTTATTCATAATTTTTATTTTTAAATGATGTTGGCAGACAGTCCCTGTCTTATGATAGCTCAACTTACAATTTTTTGACTTTTGGGATATAACCCCATCATAAGTCAAGAAGCATGTAGAATTTTACACTTTGCACAGTTTTGTATTTATACATGACTTATGTAGTTCATCTTATTGTGATTATTATACACACAGATCTCTTTTCTCTACTAGCCTTCTGCTCCTTACAGGTAGGTACTATGTCTTCTTTATCTTTGTATTCCTAGAACCTGGAACATACTAGGGGCCAAGTAAATTTTTGATGAACCGATCTCACCTGTACAGACCTATGCTGAGCCTATTCCTATAACACTGCGTACCTTTTCTGATTGAATTTATTGCACTCCGTTTGGGGTCATTATCATTTCTACTTAATTCATCCTCAATATTAGGTTTTGGTCTTCTTATGACTAAGAGAAACAGTATGTTTTCATGGCAAGGCACAGACTCTGCTACACTAAAAGTCTGCTTGTGTCATCTGTTAGCTGTATGACCTGTGCAAGTTACTTAATCTGTCTTTACCTCAATATCTTCACTTTAAAATGGAGATATTGAGAGTACTCACCTCATGGGAGTTGGTTGAGGACTAAATATGATAAAGCATTGCTATGGTTTGAATATGTCCTCTCCAATATCAGGTGTTGAAACTTAATGGCCAATGTGATAGTATCAAGAGATGGATTTTTTAAGAGGTGATTAGGCCATGAAGGCTTTTCTTTCATGATGGGATTAAGGCTTTTATGAAACAGGCTTCATGCAGTGGTTGACTCTCTTGCCCTTCCATCTGCTGCCACGTGAGGACACAACGTACCTCCCCTCCAGAGGATTCAGCAACAAGGCACCAGCTTGGAAGTGGAGAGCAGCCTTACCAGACAATTGAACTTGCTGTCGCCTTGATCTTGGACTTCCCAGCCTCCAGAGCTATAAGAAAATTAATTTCTGTTCTTTATATATTTCCCAGTCTCCAGTGTTTTATCACAGCAGCACAAAATGGATGGACCAGGACAGGTATATAATGACTTTAGCTCAGTACCTTGCACATGGTGAGTGTTTAGTAAATGATACCTATTATTAACTTACCCTTATAGTCTCACAAACTCCTAATATATATTCCTTGTGGGTGGGAGGCATGCAGTACAGGTTGAATTGAAGTAAGTCAGGATTGGAGGGAGAAATAGGCAGTGGCTATAGCAGGTGGAGATTTGTTCTAGATGATTACTACTAAGCTAGCATTTAACTTAGTATTTAACATATTTTAATTCAGCATATTTTAATTATTCTAATTATCACTTTTTAAACAAATAAGATGATCTTACCTACACCGCCATCAGTCCTCTCTACATTCTAGAAGATATACACAACCTTACTTAATACCATATGTTTCCATGTGAATTTTCTGAAGTTAGTACCTCATGCTTTCATAAGGGACCCATTGTCACAGGCTATCATGGGTTTCAAGGATTTCCTTGCAGAGAACTTAACTGCTGTAACATGTGGGGTACATTTATGTTGCTATAATGTATAGATAAAAAAAATGCTAGTGTGTGTTTTCCTGTGGCTGCACTCCGGGAGTAGTTTTAAAACAGTTTTTTCAAAAGATAGGAATAGTTTATAGGAACTACTATTATTCATTCACTGATCTTTAAATGTTAAACTCTGTGTATCCTATTGAATTTTTTTTTTTTGAGAGAGTCTCTCTTTGTTGCCCAGACTAGAGTGAGTGCTATGGTGTCAGCCTAGCTCACAGCAACCTCAAACTCCTGGGCTGAAATGATCCTCCTGCCTCAGCCTCCCGAGTAGCTGGGACTACAGGCACGAGCCACCACACCCAGCTAATTTTTCATTTCTATTTTTAGTTGACTGGCTAAATGTTTTTTCTTTCTATTTTTAGTAGAGACGGGGTCTCGCTCTTGCTCAGGCTGGTCTCAAACTCCTGACCTCAAGTGATCTTCCCACCTCGGCCTCCCAGAGTGCTAGGATTACAGGCGTGAGCCACCGTGCCCGGCCCGTATTGCATTTTAATGTCTCAAAAGAACATTAAGAACAAAAACTAGGATGATGGCTGAGCTGGTCAATTGCCTATTTCCTCTCAGATCCATTTCCTGACTTGCCCATTTCATTTTTTAAGAACTTTTGAAAATGCTTCTTGGGTTTGGGCAATGGAAGATACTGGTGGGAGATTGGAGGACAAGAGGCCTGGGTTTATCCACTCCCCTCATTTGCTTGTATTGAGTGGAACCCTCTCTGGCAGTAAACGTATCTCATCATGGTCAGAGCCTTTGCAGGACTGGCCCTCCATCACTGCCCCAGCTACCCTCGGGCAGCTAACTCATGAAACCAGCTCTTGATACTTACTGCACAGCTTGGATTTTGGGCTGGATCCCCTTACCCGCTCCTCTTTTTGTCCTATTGGACCTAGAGGTGGTTACAGCTTCCTTCTGTTGCTAATTTCTGTGTTGCCTTACTGACCAATCTTTGGGTTTTCAGCTCTTTCAAACACTTTTCTTTTTTTATTTCAAAATATTAAGGGGGTACAAATGTTTTCATTACATGGATAGTTTTTATAATGCTTAAGTCAGGGATATAAGTGTGCCTATCACCCAAATAGTGTTCATTGTACCTGTTAGGTAGGTCAAACACCTTTCAAGTATTCAAGCCTTTCTATTGGATTACCTGACCCTGACGTTCACAGTAGACCAGTTAGGAATTTTAGCAATTTAAATAGATAAGCAGAAACCTTTGTGTTTTTATTTATGTGTAACAGGTACATAGTAGGCAACACAGAAGTTTCTGAATTTTTTTTCCCTTTGAAGGCAGAGAATAATGCTTTATTTCTTAGATCACTTCTAAGAATTTAGGTGCTCTAGACAAGGATTTATGAGGCTGTAGCTCTTCCCTTATCAAAATTCCTGTGTCCCTTCTCAGTAGCTGAAAATTTGCATAACCATACTTTTTAGTTGATGGATAAAAGGACAGAGAAGAGAGACTGTACATCACTCTTGTCAGCTCAGAAACTACTTCAACCTGAGGCACTTTTGAGTTGATTTTTAACTTTCATGGAATAAGGAGTAGCTTTTCTCAAAAAGGGGTGGGAGTTTTGGAAGACTGGTAAGAAGGTATTTTACAGACTGAGGAGGAGACACATCATGGCTATGAAAGATATTTCTCCTCCTGCTCTGATCGTCTCTTTCACAAGGGGGTATATTAAAAGTATTGATTTATACCATGGGAATGTCATCAGTAGTGAGCTTCTCAGAGTGTTGTGGATCTATGTACTACTAATCTTAAACAAAGAGAATGCAAGAAGCAGTGGCCAAGAACACCAGGTTCTTGTTTTCTGTTATCTGATTGATGTTGTGCCAGGGACTGGATTGAGTGCATTTGCTGCCTCCAGGCTGCATTTTTGATTGCTTCTAATTCCTTTAGGATCCTTTGAAAGAACACGAAGTGAGATAACTGGGCAATGATGATTTCGGTCCAAGGAGGATTCGTTCCTTCCATTTAATAGTGTCATCATTCTTGATAGAATAGGATGCTATTTGGAGATAAAGGGCCAGAGGACCACATCTATTAATTCCCAGGATGCTCAAAATTCATAACCCAGGCACATAATGTCTTATACTAAAAAGAAACTCACAACAACTACAACAAAATTCTCCCAAGTTTCAGTGAGAGAATATTTCCTGCCAATAACTTCATGACCTTCACATAACTTAAATTTATGAGTTGAGATAATTTTTTTGAAGGGAAAAATAAATTGATTCTAAATTTTGGCATGTGACCCACGTTTCTTGGACATATTCTGTAAACATTCTTATAAAGATTATTTGGAAAAGCCTTTCAGAACTTTATATGTGTGTGTGTGTGTGTGTGCGCGTGTGTGTGTGTGTGTGCATTTTACCACTTTCATCACCAAAATAAATTAGCCCAGAGACAATAGCCGTCTTTTGCTCTGTTTGTCTGTTTTAAAAATACATTTGAGAATCTTATCTGGCGAAGTCACCCAGAAGACCAGTGATGGTTTTATTGAACTAAAGGCGTAAAAGCTAAAGTTCAGCTCAATAAACATTTGCTTATTATCTATTTCATGCTAGGCATTTGGGATATTTGAGATGAATAAGGCAAGTCCTTAGGACAGTTGGTTCTCAAATTTTAGCATTTATTGAAATCACTTGGAGAGGTTGTTACACCATGGATTCCTGGGTCCATCCCCAGAGTTTCTGATTCTGCAGGTCTGACGTAGGAACCAAAAATGTGCATTTCTAAAAAGTTTCCAAGTGATGTTGATGTAACTGGTCTATGGATCACACACACACAAAAAAAACAAAAAACAAAAAACAAAACAAACAAACAAAAAAAACAACCACGACAAAAACACATGATGAAAATGTAACTTGTATGCTTAAATATTCATAAGAATACACAAGGTAGGATTAATGAGAGTGTAATTAGTCCATTGTGGGAGGGAGGTGGTGATTGGGAAAAAGCTTCTGGCAAAGGGTGACACACTGGAGCAGGACTTGAAGTGCAAATAGGAATTCAAAGAGGAGCAATAAGGGATGGAGAGGGTATTTTTATTCAGTAGCAAGGTATGGAAATATACAGAGGCATGCCAGAGCATGATTTATTCATTTATTCAACACATTTTAGATGAATATTTATTACATCCTGAGAATAAAGTGGTGAAAAATAATATGTTTGTAGAAACTCTCACTAGTAGGTGACTTGGCTGGAGCATGAGTAGCAGGAATGACAGGAGATGGGCTTGGACAAATGGTTGAGGGCCCTAAGGAGCTTGGGGTTCACCCTGTAGGTAGTGGGGAGTATTTTGGCAAGAGCACTCTGGCAGCAGCGCAGAGAATGCACTGGAGGGAGATAGAACAAGACTGGGATGAGGGAGAACAGTAGGATGGCTATTGCAGTAATCTGGGCAAGAGATGAGGGCTCCAACAAAGTTTATTTCATTTGTCAGTCATATGATATTTAAACATAGTTTTTGTGCATTTTCTCCTCTGTAATCCCGCCACCTTTCTCTCACTTCTTTTAGAATGATAATTGTTTAGAGAGTAGGTTTGATTACTTTTAGGTCAAATGTTGTATGGTTACACATGGGTTCAATCAGTATGGAGAAAAGTTTGTTCTTACATAACCACCTAAGCAAGTAACAGGGAATAATTTAGTCAATAAGGAAAATAAAATTGACTAGGTATTTCTTGAATGTCTTAAAAACCATCTTTAAATAAGTTATTTCCTGTTAAGTTGGTCTCTAAATTTAGCCAGTGGCTCCATTGGCATTCTAAATTTAAAACTGTCTTCAGATATTACAAAATAGTCTGGGGCATCGGTAAAATTTTATAAAGTCTACAGAACACAGAGCCGATTTTTCCTTCTGCTAACTCCATGGAATATCCAATCAAGGTGATGAGAATCACACAGATCTTCCTCATACCAAATCCTTTTAAGCCAATTCATGTATTTGATTATACTTTTGACTTTTACCATGCCAAAATGGCCCATTTGGTGAAAACATAACTTCAATATCTGTGGTAAGCAGAATGTCTAAAACAGCCTCCCAAAGATGGCCTCCCTTAATCCTTGGAACCCGTGGATGTGAGTTGTCACTCCCATGATTGTGTTATATTATATGGCACAGTCAACCTAGGATAGGAAGATTGTTATTTTGGACCTCATCAAACCACATGAGCCCTTACAAGTAGAGAGTTTCTCTAGCCGATAGCAGAAAGGAAAGCCAGAGAGATTGGAAGTATGAGAAGTATTCAAGGATCACAGGCTGGTTTGAAGATGAAGGGAGCCATGTGAGGAATGTAGGTGGCCTGTAGGAGTAGTGAGTGGCCCCTGTTGAAAACCATCAAGGAAAAGGATGGCTTAGACCTATAAGTACAAAAAATGAAACAAAACAAAACAAAACCCCCTGAGTTCTACCAGCAGCCTGAATTGGCTTATGTCATGAGCTAAATTGTCTCCCCAAAATTCATATGTTGAAGTCTTAAACCATAGTTCCTCAGAATGTGACTCAATTTAGAGATAGGCTCTTTAAAGGGGAAATTAAAACGAGGTCATTAGTGAGGGCCTTAATCCAATATGGTGTTCTTATAAGAGGAAATTAGGACACAGACACGTCTAAAGGGAAGACCATGTGAAGACACAGGGAGAAGATAGTCATCTACAAGCCAAGGAGAGAGGACTCAGAAGGAACCAACTCTGTTGACACCTTCAGCTCTGACTTCTAGCCTCCAGAAACTGTGAGAAAATATATTTCTGTTGTTTCAGCTACCCAGTCTGTGGAACTTTGTTACTGCAGCCCCAGTGAACTAGTACAGCTGAGAAGTAGATTTCTCTCCAACTAGGCTGACACCATGATTTTGGTCTTGAGAGACAATATGGACTTCTGACCTACAAACCTATGTAATAACAAATGGGTGTTTTAAGCTCATAAATATGTGGTGATTCATTATGCAGCAATAGAAAACTAATATAATGTCCTAAATTATTCATTTAGTACCATTTAAAATATTTTAGAATTCTGTTTTAAGGTATTTAAATCTTGAAAATGTCAATAAATATATTATTTACTTTGAGTGGAAATTCATCTGGTTTTAGAATTAATAGACTTTTTCAAATTCAAAAATATGTTTACATTTTTCTCTATGGTGTGAATAAAGGCAATACCCAGAGAATCATGCAATCCTTATTGCTGTAAACCAAGTTTATGCTCAGGCTTCCTGTGGAAGGTGATGATGCTAATCCTAAATCCAGTTTAAATTGAAATTCATTGGGATTTTGGGGAGAAAGAGTCAATAACTTCAATGGGTGAGATTTGTATCAGATAATTGCTAACTTTTTTTGAGGATTTTATTTTTATTATCTTCTCAAAATATTTGAATATATACATTTGGGACCTGATATTTATTTCTCAATTCCACATTTAATAAATGGCACCCTTGTCCCATTGCAAATTAGATTGTTCAATGTAAAGAATTAGTGCTTAGAACTCATTAAGTTATGATATGCTCTTAAATGTTTTACATAATCACTATATTATACAATAGATCTCTTGAACTTATTCTCCTATCTAACTGAAGTTTTATATCCTTTTACTAAACACGTCCCCAATCCCCTCCACCTTAATGTTTAATTCTCCATAATTCAACTCATTTTAATTACTCTTATCATCTAATTATTACTTTCTAAAGATGAACCCAGAATATCACAAACTCTTGGATAGATTAAACACAAATAATTTGTACCTTGGAGTGAACATCCCAAGTGTCCCAGGCAAAGTCAAGTCATACAACGAACTATATATCACCTATGACCTGTGGCAGCCTATGTCCCTCCATAATATCTTATGGCCGTGAGGACAAAATTGGCCTTCCAAAGTGGTTGACCCCCACACCAAGTTAAAGATAAATTTTCAGTTTTAGAAATAAAAACCAATGATCAAGGAGCACTTTTAGTTATAGTGTAAATTACCACTGCAGAGGAGATAGATGGAGTCAAATGCAGAGTTTATAGGACTATGGAGTAACATTTGAATTTTTGTCCTATACTGCAATTTCCTCTGAATTACTTTGGAGTCTGAGTAATCAGGTCATAGACATTTATCAAAATAACATGTCTGTCTCATTTTTCCTAGAAAATGACTTATTTTTTACTTATATCAGGAATAACTAATTTTCATTTCCTGACCATTGTTCACTTACTCATTAGTTTGATAAATTTCACTTGACTAGTCCCATATATTTATCCACTTTGTGAATTATTATGCATAATTCCTCATTTCTCATACTCTGTATTTGAGTGCTTTCCTGATCATGAACACTTTTCACTGGATTTCAGGCACCAAAAAATATAAATAAATGAAGTGGAAAACTATAACTGGCTATTATGAAAATTAACAACAATTCTAGAAGAGGTTTGAGATGATAGCAGATCAGAATAATTGGCTTACCTTTGTTCATTGATGTATTATTATCACCTGAAATAGCACTTAGAAGGCATGTGGTATTTATTGAACAAATGAATGGGAATTCTGGATTACTTGTGGGCTTTTCTTTCATTGTTGTACTTGAATAGTTTCCCAGACATTTATTGGCTCATATTTTCTTTCTTTTGAATTTTGTATTCACATTCTTTGCCATTTTACTGATTAGTGTTTTTACTAACCTGTAAAACATTATACATGTATAGAATAGTAAAACTATACCATAAATATTCCAAATATTTGTTTAAATATACCGTTTATCATATTATTCTTTAAATTATGGAACTCTTAGTTCATGTAAAAATCTTTTTAAGTCCACAGAAACCTTCCCTATTCGGAGATCAGATATTCACCTATATTTTCTTCATTTTAAATATATTATTTATAAACAATCTATTACTCCATTTGGCATTGATTTTGGTGTATGCTTTGACATTAGGACCTAAATTGAGTTTTTTTGGTAAATTAGCCAATGCATTTAGTTGCAAGACATTCTTTCTGGCTGTTTGAGCAGAATTTGTTAAATGGATATTGGGTAAGTCACAGAATCTCCATGAAGTTTAGAGAACCAGTGTGGAGGCTGCAGATAGCATAGCCCAATATGATGCTGCAAATCTGTGCTCTGTGAGGCCCCACTACCACTCCTGCCGAGCACTGGAATCTGCAGTTCACACAATGGACACCACTGGCATTGGGCATTGGATATTCCAGCCACTTGGATCCCAGGACACTCAATCTTGCTGCAAAAACCACTGCTGCCAGGGAGAATTCTTCATGTTCCCTTCTTTTTTGGTGTATTGGCCTTCAGTTTATCTCTAAACTAGGGGGGAGGCGATATCCACTGGATTGTTGTGATGATTTTTGCATGCAGGGATATTTGCATTTTTTATGGTTGCTGCTAAAAAAACTGTGTCTGAATGCAGGAAGATATAGTTGTTTTCTTCATAATATCCCAGATGTAGGCATTGTCAGAGATAGTCATATATACCCTGGGAGTATACAAATTAGCTCTGTATGCATTAAGTTCAAACTTCTATGTTCCCCAGGGCAGTATCTAAAACACCCTGCTTAAACTAATGAAGAAGGTTTTAAAAATTATTATTATACAGTTAGGGCCCAGTTCTGAGCCTGCAACATGTCCTAAGTGTCCAGGACTTTCTCATGCTCAGTGCGTCTTTGCAAACATGGTATTCTAGGGAAATGTATTGATTCATCAACTTTGATGCAAGTTGACTGCTCTAAAATTACCATACTGTAATTCAGGGTCAGTGGATTAAGGCAATTTATTAATTTCCTCTGTATGAATCCTACAGCACTTTGGTTCTCAACTTTCATTTACATTCTAGACCCATAGAATCTCAAAAGACATAACTTTTTTATAAAGATTATTTTGGTATGTGTAGAAAGACAAGCTACAAAGCATTTCAATGGCTTTGTGTGAGTATGTGTTCACATGTATTCTTGGGATGGGGGGGCATCTTGAAAAAAATTGATGCCTTCAGAGTAGAAAAACACAGAAATAAATCCAACTTGTGCAAATAAAACCAAAAAGTAATTTTCATTCTTTTTAGTAGTATGTTTCCAAAATAAGGCTGTTCTCTGTTTGATTTAGTGGAGTGGATTTTGACATAGCAACATGTAAGTCATCTTTGACCTTGAACTGATTATGAATATTTGTTTTTTTAGGCAAAATTGCTGAAACTCCTGATTTATATTAATAGATGTGCATGAAAGCAAACAAAATCAAAGTTACTAAAATTTGTTTTGTCCATTCAGAGTGAACAGATAGATGTTGGAGGGAGCTGACATTAAAGCATGAGGACTGAATAAAGCTGCTCACATTCCATTTGGGTCACTTCCTTTCTTTAGTTCTCAAGGCAGTGGGATCATCTTTGATGAAATGTGCACTGCTAATGCTATGTCAGCAAGGAATGGATTACAAATGCCCATTTCAAGGTCTAAGAAGCTGAAGAAACCCTCAGAAGAGATCTGCAGGGTTTCTGACTCCCTTTAAAGACTGCCTGCTGAGAAATCGACGATGATTTGTCAGTTTCAGCTTCATCCTGTGAAGCCCTTCCTTTGACATCATGGCCAAAAATTGCTCCTGATTTTTCAGGAGCAGGGCTTTGGATCAGAAGATTTACCTCATGCTCATGGCCAAAAATATTTGCCAAGTAAGCAAAGCAATGAATGAATTTCTCCCTTTCAGATTGTTCTAAATGGGCTTTTATTTTTCTCTTTTCCTCTGAAGTTTACTCAACTGCACCAACTTCTTCCCTGGAATGCCAACGAGTGTCCAAATACTTGGAAAAAAACTATACTCTTATTCTACGTTTTGACAAAATTTCTTAAAAAGGTGGTGATTCAAATATCTGGCTCTGATGAAGTTGACAACTTTCACAGCAGCAGAAAACACTTCTTTCAGTGTTGTTGGCCAAGTGTGTGATACCAGTGCAAGCCAATCTGTACAGCAACGCATTCCAATGTCATGGGTTGCTTCTTTCTTCGTCAAAGCAACAAAACTAGATGTATTGCCAAGCATCACAGGTGCTCCATTTTGCACAAAATACAAGAATTTTCTTTCAGTTTAAGTTTTTTTTTTTGGCAAAGAAACAATGTTGATAGCCCTTGCAGTTTCTAAAAGGGACTCCCAAAATAGGAATTCTAACATTCTAACAAGAGCTCATTGGCCCTTACAGATGTAAGTAGTTTTATCTGGTTGAGTGCTAAAGGAAAATGATTTTTCCGCCATGATTAAATTCAAAACATTAGAAGAAATGTCAGTGATTGGATAATAGGATTTTATAGTGACACACTTTTGATTTCAATTATGTGGTCCACAAATCAGCTCAACAATTTGTATGGCACATGTATTAACAGTCTCTCTAACCCTGTTGTGCTACTTTTACCTGTCAGTGCAATCAGTAGCCTCGTAGGTTGCTTCTCTAAAGTTGCATATGTGTTAGAAGTACAATAAAGATAATTTAAAAAATTTTTTATAAAATTATGCTGTGCTTTCCTAATGACCCTTATGCTAGGATTTCCAAAGGAAATAGAATCTTATTAGGCCTCAGAACATTGGTACTAATGTAGCCTTGTATTTTACATGAGTCTGAAGCTAAGTTTGGGAGAAGTAGTCTGAAATCTGGAAGATTTGTGGTTCTGAGTGGAAACTCTGATGAAACTTCTAGGATATCTTTTAGAATTCTCAGATGAGTCTCAGTTGAGTCAGGGAATGGTTCTGTATGGCCCTCGTCTCCAAGACTAAGAAACTGAATTAAGTTTTAACCTCTTTGCTTATAAGGCTTTTTTTTTTTTCAATCCTGAACCTGAGCCCATCCATGCATGTAAGACTTTGGCTATTTCCCGTAAGATGAAAATGCCCTTTCCTGATGAGATCCTTCTGTTGACATGTAGCAGGGTAGAGATCTGTGTTGCACTGGGCAGAAAGGAAGGGACAATGAGCATTTTATGGCAGTTCATGCCTGGAAAGCACTAAAGTACCTAGTATAATAGATGGCTCAACATTTAATGTGCTCTTCCCGTGTGCAGAGAATGATTCAAGCTCTGTGGGGAGATACAGAACACTCTATTAGTTCATATTTTCCTCTTCTTTTCATATGCCTATTTTCTGATTGAAATCTTAGCATCAAAAGAGAAATTCATGTGGAACACTGCATTAGCACATCAAGTACTATTCTCAGATGTGGGTTAATGTTCTAACTTCTGGAACATCTACGTCATTTCCCCAATCTGCAACACCACTCAGCTTCTTGTAGTACTCAGAGTTTCCCCCTTCTAGCTTCAATGTATGCTTTATAGACGAGCCATAAGAACAGACCATCCAGCTGAGCTGAGTGTCTCTTTTACTCTCTTGGTGATGGGAAAAATATCTACAATTGTTAGGACTGAGTTTGATCTTTTATTACTTCACCTAAATCCAAAGTCTAAATTTCAGTCAGTTGCTAGATACTATGGCGGTTGTAGGTCATACAACTCCTCTTTCTTACTCTTTTTCTAAGAAATCCATGAGAACATTGACATAGATGTAGAACCATTTGCTGGTTTCTTCATCATTCATTCAACAGGACTTATTATCTATATGTCTGAATGTGTACACGTCCAAGCACCAGGGATTACAAAGACAAGTAAGATACAGTCTCTGACTCTGAGATATCAATTATATAGTGAGGGAAACAGATATAGAAACTAGAAGTCACAGGAAAATTCGATATGAGAGTTAACAGAGGCATGTACAAAGGGAAAGGAATCAGCCGCCTCAGGATGAGAAGAGGAAAGAGGAATATTTTGGTCATGTCTTAGATAACATACAGGGAGCTTGCCAGATGGAAGGGGAACCTGGGTGAAAGAACACGTGCTCAGGAGTCATGTAATTATTTAGCTTGTGAAAGCATTATTTGTTTGGGCATAGATAAGCAACAAGTGTTTAATTTAGAAATTCATAAACATGGAATGGCAGGTTTTCTTCCCAGTGGAGTGAGCAGAAGAGGGGGAAGGATGGTTCTTATCTAGGGAAACATTGCAAAACCAAGTGAACTAAAGGCAGTTCTATATTTAGTCATTTGAATACTGGTTTTTCCACATGGTTTATCAAGTTCTAATTTAAAATTACATCAAGGCTCAAGTATTCCTTTGGTTGTACATACATTGTTGAACCGGTATGCCATGCCTAGCGTAATCTTGTTTTGACCATATCTTTATTTGATTTTTCTCTCCTTCTTCCAGGCTCATACACTGAATGTGAGCAGCCAGACCAAAACTTCTGATGTGGCCAAGAACAAGGACTGGGTGAGCCAAGAGTAAAGGGGCAAGTGGTGTTAGAAGAGTCTGTGGTCAAGCCAGCAATAAGCTTGGCCCCATTACCACAAATGATCACTGCATTCTTCGGAGTAGGGAAACTGGGGTAAATGAGTGCTCTTGTACCCAAGAGACCATGCTGGAGATGTGTGTGGCCACTAGCCTCCATCTTGGATACACTGAGCAACCCAGGGAACAGAAGAAGCTGGTACTTAACGCTGCTTTGGCTTTCTTTAGACAGCGAATTTGTTGCTGTTGTTTAAATTCATTTTTAAATATCTGTCCCATTCCTGAGATTTCTCTCCATTTTCTCATTGAAATTGAAATCCTCCACATAAGCGTGTAGCTCATTGGATGTTGCTCAGAGGAAAATAAGGAAGAGCTTACTATTTAATGGTTATTATATAACATATCGTAGTTAATATTTTGAGTTGTGAATAAAGTAGATCAGCTAATGCACTTGCATGTAAACATCTTTGCTCTAAATATGTCAGCTGAGATGAGAACATAATATTTCAGAGTATTCATTAGTTGATGCTACCTTAGAAAAAGCACTGGTGTACTGCATTGGTAATATTAGCAACAAAAATGTCTATATTTAGCAAATTTTAGCCCTTCTATCCTAAGCACATTTTTGTTGACCCTGCATGACTGAAAGGAGACTCCACAATCCCCGTTTCCATAAGCCACAGCTGAAAATCACTTTCAGTAATTCATGACACTTTTCACTTCACAAATGATGCATTCTGGCCATTCCTCTTTTCTCTATTTCTCTTAGTGCAGCCGTTATTTATACCCCCTATGAAAATCTGAAAAAGACAATGAGAAACCAGAATCAAGGCACATAAGTACTTTGTAAGACCTGCAGTATAACATTCTTAGAAAGCAGAATCAGATGAGACATTCTTGGAAGGAAGACTTCTACATTTATTAACTTAATTCTTATAACAGCTTTAACCCCCGATACATAACCCTCAATTTTCAGATGAGGACACTGAAGCCCAGAGATTTTTAAATACTTTTTGCTAGGCCCAGTGGAGTTGCTGTGGCTTGAACTCAGGCACTCCAAGCTTTCAACAATAATGTTCGCAACAACTTCTGATTTTAGTGGGAAAATAATAACTTTCCTTGATTGAATTTAATTGGTTAAAAAACAGTTACCTTCTAAAATCTATTTTTGTTTTAGTTATTCTGATTTCCTAAGGAGGACTGTCTTAAGTATGCTTACAGCTACTGCATGTAGTTTCAAAGATGTGAAATCAGGTGGCTGTCCTCTATGGTGAACTAAGCAACTCAACTAAGCATTGAGACTCAAATGACTAGCACTTCGTTAGACCTTGCATCTGGTACTGGACCACAATAAACAACCACCCTGGCTCAACCCAGGGATTCAGACATACAATCTTTGCACATTAGCAGATTTCTCCTGTAAATTAGAAGTTATGCAAAATAATACAATAAGAGTGGCTATCACAATGCCCATGGAAAGATAGTATTCAGTGGTAAATAATGCAAGGTACTGTGATTGGATGCTGAGGTTCAAAGACAGTCAGACACTTACTAGCTGTGTGATACTGAAGTCATTTAACATTTTTCTGGGCCTTAATTTCTTCATGTAAAATGAGGATAATCGTGGCACCAACATCATGTAATTATGGTGAGGATTAAGTCAAACAACACATAAAAGGTATGTACAAAGTGCCTGACACGTGGTAAATCCTGAGTAAATGTTAGCTGTTATTATTGTATTCTTGAGAATATGTATTATGGATTGCTTTTTGTCTCAATTGGGCCATAAGTGAATTCAACCAATAAGAACTTATTAATGAGCCATTTGTTTGTACTAGCTATCAATACTAAACCAATTAAGCTGATGTGATAGTTGATGTTTTATGTATGTGTTTACAAAGTGAATCACCAGGGTGGGTGGCTTATATATAATTAAAAGGGTTTATCCCCTCACATGAAGTTTTATGAATAGCAGAGTTTATAACAAGGCCAAAAAAAAAAAAAAAAATCAAATCAGTGTATTTATAATGGGAAAATAAGATGACTTTGGGAAAACACAATTTTTCTCATGTCATACATTTACCCAGGGCCAGGCTAGTTCAAGTCACCTCCAACTTTAATGATTTTTGTCTACAGTCCACTGAACAGACAGGTATTTTGAGCTCAAAGATATTTTAGCTTAGATGATTATAATAATTTATAGGCCTTACAGATCTGCTCTGAACTGTCCCAGAAAACTATATTTCCAGTAGTGCTAGTGCTAGTAACAGGTCAGCAATCTATGAGAAATACAGAAGGCTTGTCTGTTAAATCCCTTAATTAAAAGTGGATTAGAGCAGAGATGACTGTCCTTTAAAAGACTGAAATATTCCATATTTTGTGCATTGGCAATCAGTCCTCTGTAAAACTTCAGAGTCAATTTTAAATGCTGCATATTTTATCTGCTATTTATTAACATTTACAAATGGTTACTAAATGAATAAATAAATGAATGAAAAGAATAAAAAGGTTTCATATGCCACAAGTGTATTCCAAAAAAGCTGGCCAATCTCCTGAAAACTCAGACTACTAATAGAAAGTATTAAAAATAAACTTTTATAGAATTCTTACTTTATTATATTTCTATTGTATGACTTTTACTGGAATGCTTGACACATGTAACTTATTAGAAACTTTGGGTCTTAGTTCACTGATTTTTCTCTTGTATTAGAAAGCCACCCCAACACCCAGGCAGGGGGTACAACTCCTATTTCCCTGAATGTCTCAGAATTAATTTTATGTAAGCAGTGGATTTATAGCTTCTCGCCAGATTACAGAAAAGCATCTGGGATACAAAAGTAAGGTGATTCCTGTGCAAAACTGAGCCTTGTATTGGGGGTGAGAGTGGGCTGGTCCTTTGTAGGACATCACAGACTTGAAATGTGTACCACATGCCCTCCCAGGGTGGCATTAAGACTTCTTTTCCAGGCCCCACTATTGTTGTGTCTGTTCACACTTTAACTGTTGCCACGATATGGGTGTGGGGTGCATGTGCTAATTTGGAGAAGAGAGAAACTAAGAAACCGTTCACACCACTCAGCTCATGCTCCATAAACAACATTATCCTTAAAAAGAGGGTTGGTGGCTAAGTTATACCAAATGGGATTTGTAATGGAGAAAGCATCCTTCCATCTGATCCAGTTGTTTGTGTTCTTTATTTTTTTTTATTTTTTATTTTTTTTTGAGACAGAGTCTCACTTTGTTGCCCAGGCTAGAGTGAGTGCCGGGGCGTCTGCCTAGCTCACAGCAACCTCAAACTCCTGAGCTCAAGGGATCCTCCTGTCTCAGCTTCCCGAGTAGTTGGGACTACAGGCATGCACCACCATGCCCGGCTAATTTTTTCTATATATATATTTTTAGCTGTCCATATAATTTCTTTCTATTTTTAGTAGTGATGGGGTCTCGCTCTTGCTCAGGCTGGTCTCGAACTCCTGAGCTCAAACGATCCGCCCACCTCGGCCTCCCAGAGTGCTAGGATTACAGGCGTGAGCCACCGTGCCCGGCCTGTGTTCTTTAGTAGACCAAACAAAAATGGAGACTTTTTCTTCAACGCTATACTATTTAATTGCACATGTAGCACTTCTGCGAAAGATTGCCTTGTTTCTAATTGACTCTTCTACAAACAAGATGGAAGCAGAAAGGATGTGATTGAGTGAATGTAGAAACTGATTCGGGACCATTACTTACTCTCTGGGACCTGGCAGGAATATTATCTAAGTTTCTCTAGTAAATCTATATGCACTAGGAGGGAGAAAGTGTCTCCTTGCAGTCATAGGGGATTACAATGCTTCTTAGCATGTATAATTGTGTATTGTCACTTTGTATGCACCCAAAATGGGGTGACAAGGAGGATCTTACAGTGCAAAACCAAGGAAAGAGGAAAAAAAACTAACAATTTTCTGTCTCCTTTATGCTAAGCCCTGTGCAAAGCACTTTTATCTTCTATTTCAGTATGTCCTCAGCATAAAAGTACATTATCTTTCTCATAAATAGTGGATGTATTAGCACTACTGAATCTATTTTTACCAGATCAGTTCAGAAAATATTTTTATGGGCTATAAATTATTATCTTATGTAGTACAGGCTGCTAGTAACCAAATTTTACAAATGAAGGCACTGAGGCTAAGAAAGATTGAGTAAATTCCTGGAGGTTTCATAGATCGTGTTTGATTCTGAGAGTCTGAATTTACAAATGGCAATGCCAGATTATATATAAAAATAGAACTCTGACTCATAAGCTGCAGCAAGCAGCCCAGGAAGCCAAACCACTATCTACATACTACAGACTTATGAAGATTTACTTGTATATTTTTGTCCAAGAGTTTTATAGTTTTAACTCTTACATTTAGGTTTATAACAATCTTGAGTTAATTTTTATACATGCTGTTAGGAAGGGCTCCAACTTCTTTTTTTTGCATGTAAATATCCAATTACTCCAGGATCATTTGTTGAAAAAAATAAATGTGTGTCTTATTTTTGGACTCTCAACTGATTCCTTTGGTCTGGATGTCTAATATTATTCTGATACCACACTTGTTTGATTATTGTAGCTTTCTAGTAAGTTCTGAAATCAGGAAATGTGTGTCCTCCAAATTGTTTTTCATATTCAAGATTGTTTTGGCTATTCTGGGTTTCTTAAATTTCCATATGAATTTTAGGATAAGCTTTGTAATTTCTATAAAAAAGCCAGGTGGAATTTTGACAGGCATTACATTGAATTTGTAGATCAGTTTGGTGAATATTGACATTTTAACAATGTTAAGTCTTCTAATCCATGAAGTTGTATGTTTTCCCATTCATTTAGGTTTTCTTTAATTTCTATCAACAATGTTTTATAAATTTTACACTTATCTTGTTAAACGTATTTCTTAGAATTTTATTCTTCTGATGCTATTATAAATGGAATTGTTTTCTTAGTTTCACTTTAGGGTTGTTTATTGCTACTGTACAGAAATCCAGTTGGTTTTTATATATTAATCTTGTACCCTACAATCCTGCTGAACTGTTAATTAGTACTAATTATTTTTTGGTAAATTCCTTAGGGTTCATATACAAAATCATACCATCAGGAAGTAGAGGTAACTTTACTTCTTAATTTCAAATCTGGATGTCTTATTTCTTTTTCTTGCCTAATTGCGCTAGCTAGAACCTCCTATGGAATGTTCAAGAGAAGTGGAAAGAGAAAACATCTTTGTCTTATTCCTGAACATAGGGTAAAAACATTCAGTCTTTTACCCTTTAGTATGATGTTAGCTTTGGGTTTTTATAGGTCCTTTGGATCAGGTTGAGAAAGTTCCCTTCTTTTCCTAATTGAGTTTTTGTGGGTTTTTTTGATAAATCATGAAACATTCTTTGGATTTTGTCCAGTGCTTCTTCTGTATGTATGGAGATGATCATGTAGTTTTTGTCTTTTATTCTACTTATATGTTATATTTAATATTAATTGATTTCTGGAAGCTAAAAAGTCTTGCATTTGTGGGATATGTTCTACTTGGTCATGGTATATAATCATTTTTATATGTTGCTGGATTAAATTTACTAGTATTTTGTTGACATTTTTTAAAGCTATATTGATGGTATATATTGATCTGTAGTTTTCTTTTCTTGTGATATCTGTTTTTTGTCTCAGTTAATACTGGCCTTAGAATAAGTTGAGAATTGTTCCTTCCTCTTCTATTTTTTAGATAAATTTGTGAAGAATTAATATTAATTCTTCCTTAAATGTTTGATAGAATTCACCAGTGAAGTCATCTGGGCTGGGCTTTTCTTTGTTGGAAGACTTTTTCATTAATAATTCAATTTGTTTATTTATTATAGGTCTATTCAGATTTTTCTATTTCTTTTTGAGGAGTTGAAGTAACTTTTATCCTTTTAGGAATTTTTTCATTTCATCTAGTTTATCTAATTCATTGGCATATAATTTTTATCCACTATACTCTCTATTTCTATAAAATTCATAATGATGTTCCTTCTTTTATTTCTGATTTTAGTAATTTGAATCTTCTGTTTTTGTTTTTTTTCCTTGGTCAGTATAAGTTTTCACTTTTCATTTTTTTCCACTTTTCACTTTTTTTTTTTTAAATTCACTTTTCATCTTTTCACATTTTGGCAGTACCATTTTGAATGATTGGCAATCTTTCTAAGTGCATTCCCATTATAAGTCCACTGTAAAGTTTGTTTATTTGGCTTTGCCCAAGATAGTCCATCCACCTACAAACTGATATGTATAAGATTTTGGCAAAGAGTGAGGATGTAGCTTCAGGAAATGAGAATATATGAAACGATTAATCATTCAAATACCTTGCATTATGTGGTCATTTCCCCTCGAATAACTTGGTGTTACTGAGATAAATTTAATTAATTAAAGAGACAGCTGAGTAAGGAAAAATGGAATTACTCCCTGTCACGTGCTGTTTAAAGGGTTCTTTAGAGAGTATAAGTTTTCAAACCTAAAGTAAAACTTGAACTGCTGGTATAAAGAAACACTTTTGTTATATTGTTGATATACTCTGATGGCTTATGAATTTGCAAAATGATCAGGAGGAGTATTCAGACAGAAAGGAGAAATGTTAAAGTGTTGAGGGAATGTATCAGTTAGGTATTGCTGTGTATCAAGCTACGCTAAAACTCAGGGGCTTAAAACAGTTATTATTTCCATGAATCTGCAAGTCAACTTATCTAGGCTGAGTTCAGCCAGACAGTTTTGCTGGTCTTGGCTGGACTCATTTTCAGTTCTACAGTTGGCTGGAGGTGGTTCTGCTCCATGTATCTCTCATTGTCCTCCTAGTATGACCAGTAGCTGGCCCTAGCGTGTTCTTTTCATGATGATGGAAGAAATACAAGAGAGGAATTGCAAACATACAAAACCTCTTGAGGTCTAGGTTTAGAACTAAGGACCATTACTTCTATCTCATTCTTTTGGCCAAAGTCAGTCACATTGGGCATGGCAATATACTCTGCTTTCATGGAAGGAACTCCAAAATCACATATTAGGGAAGGTAAAGAATTAGGGTCGATAGTGCAATCAATCTGCATAGGAAATTAGGGAGGAAGTTAAGACAGTTTCCCCACTTTGGTCATTTCTGTTATTTCTGCCACATGTAAGTTGAATTCCATTTCTGCTGGACTGGAAAAAAAGAAAGAAAAAAACTTTTGCAAAATATACTAATTCTGTCTGTCTTGTTGAGGGAGTGTGTCCAGTATAGAAAACTAGAGAAGCATGCGATGGAGCTCACCAACATCCTGCAAGTGAGTGGTTCTCACAGTATCTGCCCTTTCATCATAACAAAGGCTTATTTTGTGCTTTCTTACATGGCCATCTTTTGCATGGGCACAGAACAGTTGACTTTGG
Organism: Eulemur rufifrons; assembly: GCF_041146395.1. Taxonomy (NCBI): domain Eukaryota; kingdom Metazoa; phylum Chordata; class Mammalia; order Primates; family Lemuridae; genus Eulemur; species Eulemur rufifrons. The sequence continues at coordinate 21,948,109 of NC_091006.1, forward strand.
AAAGTAGATAACTAACTAAGCATTTCTAATTCTTGGGAGGTTTAATCTTTACTTTTCTCAGGAATGTGTAGCATCAGCAAGTTTTGTTTGTTTTTAAAATGGGAGGATTCTAGTGGAGTTGACTTGTTACTCCACAAATGTCTTAAAACTGTGGAACTTTCCCTCTGGAATTATTATATGTGAATGGATTCCTACATTTTACAATGGAAAAGCATGAAATCATAGCTGGCTTGGCTACTGCTATTATTCATTTAGCAGATTTTATTCTTTTAACAGTTAAACTTCCATTATGCTTTACTATTTGTTACATACCATTTTTATGTGTTTCATAGTTTTATGCATTTTGCAGTTAACTATTTGAAAGGGTGTTCAGTCCTTTAAAGTAAGAGTGATTTACCATTCTTGTGCTTTTGTCCTTCCTAATGCTTTACGTATTTTGTTTCAAAGACAGTAATAGATTCTAGTATTAAACAAGTTTAATAACACATTTTATTTTCTTGCTACCAATAGCAAATCCTAGTGCTTTAAATGGGGATGTGTGTGTTTGGGAATGTGTACATACACAGCATACATACCTATAAATGTTAGACACATGCATTAAATACACAGACAACCACAAGTAGAGAGGAACAAAAGGGTCTGGTAATCACTACACAGATGATACACACACATGACTAAATTGATAGAAGTATGCTATAATGATAAGTACAACAGATAATTTTGAAGAGATTTTTATTTATTTGCCAGAAGTTTTATCCATTATTCATAATTAACGAGACAGACTGGATTTTAAAAGTAGATTGATTTTGACATTAAAAAGCACTTGTTTACTTGGAGAAATATAAGTTTCTATGCATTTGTAATAATAATTTACAACATAATGAGAAAGTGAAATGCTGTTTTCTTTTACTACATGTATTTTTTATACATTAAAACATAAAAATATAACTCTGAGGTAATGAGAACATTGTACTTTAAAAAAATCCTAGAATGTGTACTTCAAAATGCATGTTGTCTATCAAAGGGAGAAGTCAAATCTTTTCTGGAAAAGGTTTATTTAAATTGCTTTATGAAGAATTAATTTGTGAGTTCTATAATGAGACTATTCTTATATCCTTATTTTCAGTCTCATCCATAAATATTATCTGTTTTATTTTTCACTTTATTCTTCAGACTTTACTTGACTTGTAACAAATTTTAGTTTTATTTAATTTTTTCAAATAGTATTCTGACCCTTAAACAACCAAAATTTCCCTTTCTTGGGTAACCTTTCAGACATACTTTAAGCAAATACATATGTGTATTTATCTCTCTTGTATAATTTAACATTAATAATGTGTTCATGCACAATTTCTTAACTACCTTTGTTTTATCAAAAAATCTTGGAGATCATTTCATATCAATACATAGTTTCCACATCCATTTTTCACAGCCGTAGAGTACTCCAGTGTATAAATCAGTTCCTAATTAATGGACACTAGTAATGAAGAACTTTGTATTCAAATGGCTGCTGTCTGAGGTATTAAAGTGCTGACTAGAAACTTTTTGCATGTAGATATGGCTTGTTGGTCTAGGTTCCATTTTCAGGAATAATATACTATGCTTATACCACTATATGGAATATGGGATATGTACCAGCTCTCTCCTTCTAGAGCCATGTGACCACATGCAAACCATTTAATCTGTCCAGGCCTCAATGTGGAGCAGGAGCAGAGTGACAGGCCAGGGACCTCTTACCACTAGATGGCAGGGTGGAGGCATCAAGTTTGCCCATCTTACATTGAACCAGGTTGACCTTAGCTATTCTGCACTCTTATGCCAGCATCTATTTCTTTCCCACTTTCATTGATTCACTCTTCTGGTTCTACCTCTTTTACTCCCAAAACTTCCAGACTGGCATTTTGAAGTTCTCCTTCTTTAAAGCTATCAAAGGAAGAATTTTTGGCCACATGTTTGCAATTGCCTGTCTTCACTCCCTAGCTACTTTGCTGGCTCCCTAGCATTGATGACTCGAGAGGGCAGCCAAGCGCCTCTGACTGCAGGGCTTGGCTGCCATTCCTGCCAAGTTGGGAGCCAATGCCATAAAACTTTCTCACATGTGCCCATGGGGCTCTTGACATTTTTGGTGGTCTCACATCAAGGGGAGCCCTGGGGGTTGAGTGTCAAGATGAAGAACTCTCCATCCTCAGCACCTGAGAAGTCAGTTTCACATTCAACCAAATCTCACTGGTGTGTGTGGTTTAGTTCTTTGCAGCAGACTTCAAAACCTTCTATAGTTTATGTGTGATCAGAGTACTTGCAGATAGAGTTTCCACTGTTTGTTTTTTAGGTAATTGGAATCAAGACAACCAAAGCATGAATGAATATAGTTGCTTTCTTACTTGCTATTGTTAGAAAATATATAGATATGCAGTGATACCTCCAAATCTTTGAGCAGGGCTGGGCACTGCCCCAAACCAAGTGCTGTCCTTTCAAATAGGCAAAGTAGATGGTCTCCTAAAGATGTGATCTATGAAATAATTATTAAAAATATCCTTCCTGAAAATATCTTCCTTATATTCCAGCTGGAATGCTCAATTTTCCACCATTTGTGTTTAAGACATTGTTTTTCTTTTACCCACAAAATGCGTGTCTCACAGGGTTATACTGTCATATGATTTTTTAAAATTTGCTATATTAGCATGAGGAACTCTATCTCAGGAAAAGGACTATATTTTGATGGGGTCAGAGCAGGATATTTCAGAGGAAGAAGAGAGACCAGAGGAGAGATAGCATTACACACACACACACACACACACACATATATATATATATATATATATGTTTCTACAAGGAGACAGAATAGTGTAGGGTTAAGGGTTATCAACAGGTTAAATAAGATAATGTACATGAAGTTTTTAGCACAGAGGCTGACACAAGATAACTAAGTACTCAACAAATATTATTATTACTGTATTGTGCCTTGTTCTCTCCAGATACTGGAGCTACAACAAAGAACAATACAGACTTGGTTCTTGCCCTCACGGAGCTAAAATTTGGTAGATGGGAAATTAGCCAAAAATTACAGTAGAGTTTATGGTAAATACTATATGCGATTAAAAGGTCAGAGCAGGGTGTTTGGAGAGCATGGAGCAGAAGCTCACAATTTCTTCCTTGTTTTTTTTTTTTTTTTTCTTTTTTTGATTTACACAAGGTACTTTGTTAGTAGAAGCTCACAATTTAATATTCTCACTGGGAGGGCTTTCCAGAGAAGGTGATTTTCTATTCTGAGACCTGAATGAGGAATGAGTGATGTGGGAAAGAGAGAAGAAGAGAATTTCAAATACAAAGAACATATGCATGAAAATCCAGAACTGGGACCAATGAGGGTGTGTTTCAAGAGCTGCAAAGGAGTTTAGTTGTTGTAGGATAGTGTATCAGTGGGTCACTGTATTGAGATGAGGCTGGAAATGTTGGCAGCAAAAAGGAGAGTGATAATTTTCCACTCTCCTCTTATTGTTTAAGGCTGGAAATGGCTACTCCAAAGTCAGAAAAACCTTAGTCACTAATACAAATCTGCTCATTGCTTTTGGAACGTTGATGCTGCAATCAACTTTTATTGAATTTGGGAGGAAACCGAACATTCTGATTACCACTTTCATTCTCTGAATCAGTATGAAATGGAATATCATTGCTTCTCTTCTTACAAATTTTTCTTTTCTCTTTCCCTCCGAAGGGTCAGAGTGATGCAAAGGTCTCTTCGCTTGCATTTTCTCAATGCCTACCATGTGTGGGCTTACAAAGGAGAACAAACAAAGACTCTTTAGTATAGAAGGGGACACAGTTGAATAAACAGGAAGTTCAAAATTATTACAACCTTGAAAAATAATAAGTACACAGGAATTAAATTATGTAATTCATATCACCTCCACTCCTATCCTTGACTAGGGTAACTAATGTTAATAAATCAGTGTGAAATTTTTTACACCTTTCTCCAAAACCAAGCACAGATAAAGCTATATACACATAGAGAGCTGTTTCCTTGTTTTTAAAAGGGACTTTACCTCACACATTATTTTGCAATTTGTATTTTCATTTAATAAATATATCATGGGCAATGCTCCAGTTTTAGAAACATAATGGCCTAATCCAATCTTTTTCAGAGCTTTATATTACACCATTGGATAGTGTGCTGGAATTTAATCAACCACTCCACTGTTGATGGAAACAATCTAATCATAGTAGGAAAAATAGGGTTTCTAGTTACACAAATGGTTTCCTGAAAGTTCAGCTTCACAGATTGTTCTGGCTCCTGATGCAACATCATAGTGAGTAGAGGCTTTCATCTCTCGTGCTCTCCATTTCTGTAGTGCACCAACGAATTCAGGTGTTTTCTCAAGAATCCTTGTTGGAATTGGGGTACACCTCAGGGCTGGATGACAGCAGGGACCAGGGAGGAGGGAGGGGATGAGGGCAGAAGTGGTTGATGTGGGATACTTTTTCTTCCTGCCATGCACATGGTGCCCTCTAAAGATACCTTGGTACATCTGCACAATACACTGAAGGGTCAGTCTATCTATCTATCTATCTATATCTATCTACCTATTTTCTGACAAGACTTAGAAGTTACGTGATGTAGGGTCCATGAAACTTGTTACTTTTTATGCTAGATAATTTGGCATAATGGTAAACATGCTACTCTGGGAGGCAAATAGCTAACTGAGCTCAGAGTTGTAACTTCCTCCCTGTGGAAATATGGGTTTAGAAAATAATATGCAAATACTTTCCTAAATTTCATGGAAATTAACTATGCTTTCTCTTCAAAACTTCTAATCCTTATTAGTGTTGTTCCTTTTCAGCGTCTGCTGTTCCCTGCACACTCCAAGAGGCCTTTCAGACTTTTTTAAAAGCCTGCCCATTTTTTTGCTGCATTTTATCCAGTAAAAATTTCAAAACGAAGGTTGGGGGGAGGCACAGGTAAGAAGGGTAGGAAGTTTTTAGAGAAAGAGAATGACAAAAGCTCAGGGACTTTAATAGGCACTAGGACACTTTGATAATGTAGCTGCAAATTACCAGTTTTGCAATGTTTGCACTCAAGAGGTCTACAAATTATTTGCCCACCTGTTAATGAGTTTTAATTAGCCTAACTGGGGGCAGGGACCACATGGAGCGGGTAAGGTGTAATAGCTGATAACTGACAGGAGGGGTTATGAGTCCCTAACTGGCCCTCTCACTCCCTGTAGAATGGGGCTGAGACTGCCCAGCAAGGCTCCCTGGTAGGTACTGCTTCCAGCCAACTTTCGTCAAACATTTTTACTAACAGCTAAAAATCTAACCACAGCAAATCACTATAGATGGATTTATCTCCTAAATAGCTAAAGACAAGCTTGAAAATAAATATATATACACACACATATATATATATACATATATATATGATGGAATAGAACAGTGAGTGATTTGGGAGGCATGTCCCATTGGTAACCATGCAACATTAGATGTATTTCCAGTGTTCTTTAGAAGCGGATCTTCACACATTCCTCAGATGCCAGTGGGAGCTCCCCATACCACTTGCCACCAACACATATTTCTGGTTGCTTCATTCTCCATCACCAGTTTCCACAAGACATCCACTCATGCCAAGCATTTTTTGAGTTTTAGAACAATTCTCTCACAATCTGGGGACTACAGAGAGAGGTTACAAGCAAGCTCCTGCCTTCCTTTCACCATCTCTTGGCTCCATGAATGCTTCTATTTCCTACTCTCTCTCCTTGTTTCCCTGTCCCCAAATCACCCCCCGGAATACTTCCTATTTTCTTTTCTTGAAGATGCCAAATGCTTTCCTTTCTTCTGAATCCTTAGGAGCAGCCACGAAAGCCCAGGTTTGGGGTGGAGGGAGTGAGTAGTGGTTCTCAGCTTTGGTCCTCTCCAGTCTTATCAAGACATCCTGCAAATCAGCAGCACCCAAACCTGTTGATTTTAGGACCCTTTACATTCTCAACAATCATTGAGAACCCCAGGAGCTCTGTTTATTTTGCAAATATCCATCAATATTTACCATGCTACAAATTTACAGCCCCCACCTGAGCTACCTGCCTCAGTTACTCTATTTGCCTGGGGTCCATATTGCTTGTGTGATTCCTGCTTTAGGGCACCCATCAATTTCCTGTCAGTCTTTTTATCTAATATACCTGTGGGCATCAGAATGACAGCTGCTCAGCAGTGTCATGGTAAGAAATGCTAAAGACATGGAGCTGGTGGCCAAGTCCTCTGCTACTTCTCAATGGGCAGTTGGCATTTACTGAATACCTACTATGTACCGGGCTGTTGGTTAAGTGCCAGCAGAGAGTGGGCTTTCCATACTTATTTGTCAGATGAAAGAAAAAAAGATATCTTATAGATTTTTCACAACAACCAAATCTATGAAAGTATGTTATGACTGGAAAGGCTAAATATTCACTATAATGGAGTAAACTCTGAAGGCAAGCACAAAAGATTTTTAGAATTCTCAACCTATTCCTCCTTAAAGGCAAAATGGTTCAGGTGTTCACACATTTGCATACAGATTTTTCTTTTGTTTCCTGTTAGTTCAGCTTCATTATCTTAAACTCTAATGTGTTTTAAAAATATTGTCTAGAATTTATATACATAGAGCCATGGATTCTCAGACATTATGGTTGACTTTAAGGGATTTTCCAAGGGTAATTTTATCCATAATCAAGTTTTTCCCTACAAGGTAATCTTCATATGTACCCTTGGGTAAAATGCAACTTGACTATATTTATGAAAGACTAGGTATTATAATAGCATTACTTTAAAACTGTATTTTGGACAGAGTAGACAAGAGTCTTGTGATAGGTGAAATTTTAATCCTGACTAGTTTGAAACAGAACTGTTAGTCTCTTCTTTTTCCTCCAAAGTCTACATCGTTTGATACAATTATTAGATAAATTACTTGTTTTCCAGTTAAACCTGTAAGAACACAAGGGTCATTGTCTGTACTTGCAATGTGCCTTAATTTTTTTCAACTAGGAACAAATATCCCAGACTATTTGCTCTTAGAAAGAAAGCTTCTCATCAGCTATAGAAAAACAGATAGCAGACATTTACGAATGTGTTATGTGACTATTCTAAGGTCTTCCTACTGCAAGAGCAATTTATTCAACTACTTTAGAATGCATTTTGCAAATAATTAAGTCATCAAAGACAGAGTTCTGCCTAAATTTGTAGGTTCTCCAGGGAGGCACTACCTAGGTCATTTGGGATGATATAGTTGTGTGGCAGGAGAAACGCTTAAGATCTTCAAGGAGAAAAATCATCCCTTCCGGTAGATTTCAGCCAAGTACTTGTCTATGTTCTCTCCACTCCCAATAGTTCATTTCTGAATGATGGTTGTGTGGGACGTTGGGGTTAAATTGGTTCTACTGGCAGGAGGACTTAGAGGATAACTTCATGTATAGCTTACTACAGGGGCCTAGCAAAAGCTAAGGAGGACCTCACATTTAGACTTTGCCATTATCTTTAAACAAGATGTACATTTAAATGCACACAATTTACATGAAAATGAATGAAGAAGGTATGTGCTGGACTGTTTACACTTATATCCTTTTACTACACAACATTCCTCGAAGTGATATTAACTTTTTCTCTTGAAACTTATAATTAGCTTGTGAATAAACAATTATATTGCCTTGTGTTTTTCTGCGTCAAAGATGCTATTTTGCCTACCATAAACACTTGAAATATATCACCATTTTTGAACCTTATTTTGATACTTATTTTCAAATATGAGAAACCTCCTAAAATAAAAGTGGCCTGAACCCTTTCAGACCTCTGAGAAACCTTGCTTGCAATCTAAAGCATGGTAAGTTATTTTTAATCAGTAACTCAGAATATTAGTGTATGAGGTTTAATTAGATAATTCAGCCACAAATTAATTACAATCTAATTCTTGCCAGAAGCTCTTTCCAGAGGCAGCCTAATTAACATGTTAACTCTCTCTTTTATCTGGTCTCTAGCTTTGTCTCTGGGTTCCCCAAGTAACAGTGCTGGGCCATATGATGTCAGCTGGGCTGTGTTATTTCTGCAAAATTGTCACCATTGTGTTAAGATTTCCTCAGCTTCTGTAGGACACTAGAGACTCCCAGATGCATTTTAGATAGCATTTATTCCAGTTTCTTAATTTTAGAAATGAAGAAATTTGAGGCATAAAGAAGTGAAATGACTTGCTCAAAAATCACAGAGGTGGTAGGTGGCAGAGCCGGTACTAGAAAGCAGTCTGTGTTTCCTTTGTGTGGAAACCCCATGGGGATTGCACGCTGCCTTGCTCTCTTCCATTGTGTCTCCTTCCTGCTCCACATACCTAATTGGTAGCTTCTGGTTTTGACCACCTCAGGTGAGCAGTGATAAGTAGAAAACATTCATTCTCTGCTTGGGAAGTTCTTTAAGACGATGCCCACATCTATGTTTGTTCTTTGCCAAAAGTATTACATATGCACATCCCTACTGGACACTCTGAACAGCAGTGGTCTAATTCTCATGCCCTATATATTACGCTTTGCTTCCATCAACTTTATTTCACAATCTACTACCAACCACCCAATAAGCAAAGGACAAGCTTCTTTTCATCTCCCAAAGCAATCCTTCATATGCTAACATTGCCAACGTTAATCGAATTGAGTGGTTTAAAGTACTGATAAGCTTACAATGTATATCTTCAGTAATTAAGGATTTTCCCACATTAGGCAGCAGTGGAATTATTCTGTGGTAATTAGTCATAGGCTGTAATAAGTTACATTATATGTTCAGTGGTTAGGATGTTTTTTTTTTTTTCATTGCTTAAATCTGAAGGCTATAATAGCTTTTTCAGTATCTTCGTTTTTTCCAATGTTTTGTTTGTAGATGGAAATGTATCAAAGTTCTCTTTCTTTTCACATTTTTCAGCTTGTCAGTGGAGGATTTTGCATATGGTCCTAGTTACTGTAGGGAACCAGAAACATTCCACTGAGGTCTTGGATGTTCCATATGTCAGAGTCCCAGATGGGCTGCAGATGACATTTAAAATGAAGGTTATCTTTGGGTAACCCTATGCTAAGACATATTAAACACAATTTAGTTAAATGATTCATATTTCAGGGGCTACTTTTCTCAATTTTTATGTGGTAATGGAAGTAGTTGAAGCATCTTTGAGGTGATGAGCAATTGTAAAAATCCAAATCCATTTTTTATTCAAGGGTTTGAGTACTAATTGTTCATTTTCATTTTGAAGGAAGCAAAAGTGTCCATCTAGTTAACCTATGAATGCAATGATACAATGAGTACAAATGCACCATTGGAATTGTTAGGAACTTTATTTTATAACTCACCTTAGCCATGATTTTAAAAATCATTAAATACTATATTAGGATAACTCTAGGATTATCCTAGCCTTCACCTATTATTTATTTTATAAATAATATTTTGCCTCATATTGTTTTAAAGATAATAGTTAACAAAGATTCATTCAATTACTATAATTTTAAATATTCTGTAGGGAAGGCTATAGGAACTTAAAAAGAATGTAGAAGACATACAAATTTAAATAGAGTAAAAATCATACACAGAGTTAAAATACTTGGAAACACAAGTAAACGGAAACATAAAATGTATACATAAGTACATACAGGGATGATTATCTAAGTATAAAAAGCAGAAAGGTGGTTGGGTCAAAGACAGTAAGTTGGGCATAATTACTGAAGCACCTAAATCCAGCTGTGATTAAACTAGAATGACTTTAGGTTGAGAAAGATTTGTACTACATATATTTAAGGTTTGAAGGAGAAGAGGAAACACATTTCTCCATCCTTGGAGGGTTAAAATAACCTACAAGGAACAGGAATGGGGGATGTCAAAAGGCTACCTAGTCCAGGTCTTAAATTTGAGGGGGCCACAAATATTGGCTGTCACTTGGTGCCAACTATGTACAGGAAGGCAGTAATAAGCACTGTCATAAATGCTGATAATGGCCTGGAACCATATTCTCCATTTCGTTATTTAGGTGCAATATTGCCAATAATTTGGGGGGTTGTTGCTAGGTGTTCATAATTAATCATAAATGGCGAGCCAATTTTGTTGGAGAAGAACAACGTAAGCCTAGGTCCCACTTTAAGGATAGTGTATGTGAGGTTAATTTTATGTGTCAACTTGGCTAGGCTGTAGCACCCAGTAGTTTGGTCAAATACCAGTGTAGATGTTATTGTAAAGGAATGTTTTAGATTCAATTACTTCTAAATTGGCAGACTTTGAGTAAAGCAGATTGCCCCTTCCTAATGTGGATAGGCCTCATGCAGTCTCTTGAAGGCCTAAAAAGAAAACTGAGGGAACTGAGGTTCCCTGAGAAAGAATGAATTCTGCCTCCAGACTGTCTTCATACTCAAGACTATAACATCAACTCTTCCCTGAGTCTCCAGTCTGCTGGTCTGCCTTGCAGATTCTGGGCTTGCCAGCTTCTACAATTGCACGAGCCAATTCTCTCTCTCCCTCTCTCCCTCTCTCTCCATCTCCCCGAGAATATATATACTGCCAACTGGTTCTGTTTCTCTAAAGAACTTTGCTTAATGCAGTGTATGAACGTTAGCTATTACTCATGGTGATTGGTTTTTCCTCAAGTGCACAGTAAGATTTTACCTTTCAGAGGCCACCCACACTACCTCTAGTCACAAAGCAAAGCCAAAACTGTAATGATGTATGTAGTCAGCTGTAAAAGCGTATGTTTCTTAGTTATACATTTATATTTATTTGTAGCATACTCCATAAAAATTTATTCCTGGCAATTAAAAAAAATATCTATATATTGTCTATGTTTTTGTTACTTTTAAACTTGATTCACATAGATTAGAAACACTTTGTATTTACATTTTAATTGTACATGGAACTATAATTATTTTTTTTCTGTCCCTCCTTCCTCCTTCCTTCCTTCCCTTTCTCCCTCTCTTCTTTTCTCCCTCCCCCTCTCTCTCTCTTTTGTAAGCTCTGTAATAATATTTTGAGGTTTGTTTATAATATTTCAATAAATGAACATTTTCTTGTGCCATTAGTAGAAAACAACATTTTTTTTTTTTTTTTTGAGATAGAGTCTCGCTCTGTTGCCGGGCTAGAGTGCTGTGGTGTCACCCTAGCTCACAGCAACCTCAAACTCTTGGGCTCAAGTGATCCTCCCGCCTCGGCCTCCGAAGTAGCTGGGACTACAGGCATGTGCCACTGTGCCCAGCTAATTTTTTTCTGTTTTTAGTAGAGACAGGGTCTCACTTTTGCTCAGGCTGGTCTTGAACTCCTGAGCTCAAGGGATCCTCCTGCCTCGGCCTCCTAGAGTGCTAAGATTACAAGTGTGAGCCACCATGCCCGGCTGAAAACAACATATTTTCATCACACTTAATTCTCTGATTTTATGTCTTTGGAAATAATTTAGTGGAAAAATATAGAAATAGATAAGTTTTAAAAATTCCTCTACTAATAATACACATGCCCTCTGATTTGTTACCTTATCCTTTATTCTCAAATTTATTATGTTTAATCATATGAAATTGTTGATATTCAACCATTTTTTGTCCTCCAAAAATGTAAATTTTATCATTGAGCCCATCTGATTCTAATGGAACTCCACTGACACATAGTACTACTTACATCTGAGAGTGGGAGGAGATAAGAGTAAGTGTCTTCAAAGTCCAAATGCTGCCCAAGCCTCCCTGAACCAATGGAAGATGTGTACTGTCCCCAGTGTCCCAAATCTGAGAGGTCAATCATGCAAGGTGACCAGGAGGAGGCCTTGATCAGTACCATAAAGGAGACGGTTTGGTCAACAGGGAGATTTACTAGTACAATTTAACGGCAGAATAACTGGTTCTATGTTTAAGGACATTATTTTGAATGGTAAGGTTTACAAAAATATCATAATTCCAAGTATAGCTGAAAAACACGATTTCCATTTTGAAAGGTAGAAAGACAAGAAGATGATGAACTAAAAGAAGGGAGGCTCTTTCACAAGAAACAATAAAGGGGTCAAGACTGGGTCATGGCTCAGAGAAGCAAAAAAAAAAATTTGAAATCAGCATCACAAAAAACCTCAGTAGTATACATGATAAAAGTTAGGAACAGAGAGCAGTCAACAGAATGCAATCATAAAGTAATTTGGCTCCATTACAATGTTATAGGAATTTTAAGAAATGATAGCACATAATGCTTTAGAAAAAGCTACAAATGTATGGTTTATTGTGGAAAATATTTTTGAAAGTTTTATAATTCCAAATATTCTGCTTTGTGTTAATTATTTTCTACCAATTATTGTCTTCCTCAACTGAAATCATATTATCAATTCATACACACAAAAAAAGGTTCTCAAAAAGTTAAATGAGATAGGACTGAAATAAGAAAAAGATGATGATTGAAGCACAATATTTTGTTACTTAACAATAAATACAGTGTAAGTTTCCTTTCGGGGTCAGACAGAGCTGCTGTTCTGAATATACATGGGTGATATTTATATGTGTGTTAAAATAATGGTCTGAATTTTGCTGTCCTAAGTCTTGTCATGTAACATGTGGTTCACTGAGGGTCAGTCCCCCAAGTACATGATGTGCTGTGTGAAGTTTGAAACTGGTAATCTTAACGGTACATAAAATGGTAGGATTGAAATGTGGTCTGGACAAGATGCCACAGGATGAAATACCAGAAGAAAAGATATTACCACAGTGCTGTTTGCCTTGTAATCATTCCTATCTCTACTGGCTTTACATTTTTGGTTGTTCGTTTATTTGTTTTTAACTCATCTATAACCTAAACACTTGGGTTAATCCAGTGGCCACGTAAAGTCATCTGCTTATTTGATTTCTGCATTATGTATAATCATAGCATAATAAAAAATGTTGAAAATAGCTGAAGAGATACAGATTAAGAAAAAGAATTAGGAGATATTGGGATAAAGTATGTAAAGCTATATTTGGAGATATCCTAAATATCTTTAAATCCGGGACCCTCTTGTAGAAGAGGGAATCTTCTTCCATATTGGTTTAGACTAGAAACTTATCAACCAACAGTCTGCAGGTTTTTATGCAGCCATATACGGTTTTAAAATGGAGCTATTTTACATAAAAATCTGTTTTTCAAGCTTATCTTGAAAACTGAGAGCACATTGGCAACATGGGCCTGATTCCTCACATGGCAGCAATCATTGGTTGTGAAATAGTAGCCATACTTTTAGATGACTCAAGAGCTCTCTTATTTGCCACAGTCCCCGCTATTCCTGCCTGACCTCATGTGCTGTTATCCGCCTGGTTTCTGTAAGCATCCCAGCATATTTTACTTCAGCATGGCAACCCTGGCCTTCTAACAGCAGGACACGGCGCGGCAGTCGGTGCCCTTGCTCTGAAGTGTTAAAGATGGTCTGGGTGTAGAAGGAATCGAGAAATAGGTGTGAGATTTGGTTAGATGGCCTCTTACAATTCTTTTCATCTCTGAAGTCACCTCTAATGATTCACTTCATTAGCACAGAACCATTTTCTGAGAAGTGCTAGTTTTTACCAGTTTCATTTATTTTAGTACCATTTTTACAAAAGTGATAATAATTGTATATAATAAGAAGCCAACGCGTACAACTAGCATTTTCTTTTTTAAGACAGGGTCTCACTCTGTCACCCTGGCTAGAGTGCAGTGGTGTCATCATAGTTCACTGCAACCTTAAACTCCTGGGCCCAAGCGATCCTCCTGCCTCAGCCTCCCCAGTAACTGGGACTACAGGTATGTGCCACTGTGCCTGGCTAATTTTTCCATTTTTTTTGTAGAGATGGGGTTTCACTCTTTCTCAGGCTGGTCTAGAACTCCTGATCTCAAGTGATCCTCCTGCCTTTGCCTCCCAAAGTGCTAGGATTGCAGGCATGAGCCACCACGTCCAGCCACACGTATGTCTTAGATAATGAATGGAGAGTGTCTGTCCCTGAACTCAGGATCTTATTTTCCAACATATAGTATCTGTTTGTGCATTTGGCATTTGTTTATTAAGCACCTTCTACATGTTCAGGATCCAGAAGATGTAGAGCTATAGTGCTGAATAGACAAAATATTTGCTTTTATAGGAGTTTACAGTTTGGTATCAGAAGTATAAAATAAATAAGCATATAATTTCAGGGAGTAACAAGTGTTATGAAGAAAATGAAACAGAGTAAGGCAATCTGTGTGTGCTCATTTAGAAAAGCTAGTCTAGAAATCCTCTCTAAGAAACTAACATTTGAGCAGAGAATGAATGATTAGAAAAGGTTAGCCATTCAAGGATATGGAGGAAGAGCATTCCAGGCAGAAAAGCAAGGGTAAGGGGACAGGAGGGAGTTCGACTTTTTCAAGGCACAAGAAGACCACTGTAGATGGAGTCTATTGGATAAGGGAGAGAGGGCGAGAGAGGAAGCCAGGTTGCGGGACACGTTCTGAGTGTAATGGGGAGACACCAGAAGATTTTAATCAGGAGAATGATGGGATTGGCATTAAGGTTTGAAAGATTCCTTTGGCTGATCTGTAAAGAATGAACTGCAGAGGGGCCATGGGGTTCAGTGGGAATAACTGGAAAGCTGTTCCTACAGCCCAGGATGGGTGGCAATGGTGAAGTGATGTGAGGTGACGATGCAAAATTCAAACTGAAAAGAGAACCGATGGGACCTGGGGAAGGACTGAACAGGGGAAAAGGAGAGAAGGAGAGGCACCAAGGATGGTTGCTACAGTTTTGAACTGAGCAATGAATGGTAGAAACTGGAGTGAAGACTGGGAGGGCAGGTTCTTCCAACAAAAACCGAGTACCCCATTATATCCTTTCTGGAAAATGGTAGGACATAAATACACAGAAAAATATACTGGGTCCTAGGCATGAATATACAAAGTGGCTCTGACATAGTCCCTGGTCCTGGAGAATTCAGGCTAATAGGGGAAACATACATGTCAAAAAGTCAGTAATGATCTTTAGCCAATATCATAGACATGGGAACAAAGGGAAGGAGGAAGGAGCTTTCAGGATTCTCATTTCTCTGTGACCAGGAAGTGAACAGACAGTTAACAATGAGCTCCACTGGATGCCATGGGAAATGGCTAGCAGCACAACCTGTGGAAAACATTATTGCCATTCACCTATTCTTCTGTGGGGGAAGACTGGCTTTTATTTCATCTTTTCTCAGAGGATTTGTTATCTAACATTTCCCTCATCCTGGGAATTCTCTGATGATCTCTGTATATAACACGATAGAAAGAATATGACACGTGAAACAAGTTTGTCTGTTTCCTTTTCATCCACAAATTCTTATCTCATTTCCACTCCCCTATCTCTTTTCTGTCTCAGCAGCAACCAAAATCTAACAAGAGTTTCTTACGAGTCCATTGTGAGCCAACTACTTGTTTCTTTCCACATTTCTTTACTTTCTGGCACTTTAACCTTTGAGTATGCTAAAATTGCCAGCTGTTATTTTAAAAGCATTCTTAGACTTCCTCTCTTTCTGACTCAACATTTTATTTTCTTCACATGTCCTATCTGTCTCTTTCATCTTCTTCTCTATTCCCCCCATTTTGCTGAAGTCTAACCCAACTGTCTTTGCCATGCCTTTTGCTTTTTATGATCTAAATCATCCCCTTTTTCCCTCATGCGTGCTTATCATTCTCATTTCTTATTTTTCAATTTTAGCTTCCATATACTCCTTCATCATTCTTTCTTTCTTTTTCTAGGCTGTTCCCTATTCCTATCACTTAATTCTGTTCTCTGTAACATGAACAGAAAACAGAATTCTCAGAAGCCTACTGTTTTCTCAGCAAATCCATATTAAACAAATTTATCATATGAAGTTTTTTGCACCTAAAAGTAGTTTGATATGTTGCTTGGATTAAGGACATTTTAAACATCATCTTGAATAGTCCATCCTGCCAAACAGCAATGCCTGCATTTTTTCTTCTTGCTCACTGAAATTTCCACTGATACTAAAAAAAAAAAAAAAAAAGAAAAGAAAAGAAAACACATACACACACACACAAAAAAACAAAAACTTACAAACAACTGATCTACTTAGCTGGTTTTAATTGAGCAGGGCTGTGTAAAGAGTGTAATTAAGTATGATCCAATAGTTCCAAATAAAAATCCAAAGTAAAAGGTTAGAAAATTAGATTTGGAGGAAGAAGATAATATGACATAAATGAAAGCACTCCTGAAAAAGCAAGGAGTGACACACATTTTTAGATCCTCACTTTTTAATAGATATTTAAGAGCCCCCTTTTAAGACATTTCTGTCATTGTAGGTTCAGAAAGAATTGTATTTCTCCTTTGAAACTGAACAATTTCCTTTTTTCCCTATGCACTGCTAGAAAGACTAAAGTCCAGTTAGTAGCTCAGATTAGCTTTTTAAAAGACTACTATGCTGTACACATTTTTAGGTCTCAAAGCATTTTGTTTCCTTATTTCCTGCCTACTTTTGATTTATTATCTTCTTGTTCATTATTTACCCACGTAAGCCAATTCAATCATTTCTGATGTGAGATGGGATTTAAACACCCTTTCTTAACATATCCAACCATTTGGTGTCACTGTTCACCCTGTGTCTTCCTCAGTCTAACTGACTAGAATATGAGCCATTTGGTTAGAAAAGCTGTCACATTTGGAAAGGAGCAGCCAGTCGGAGAGAAATTAAATTGTTTTTCTGTGCCTGCCTGCTGTTCCAAGTCCCTGCTGGCGTTGCCAGTTATCTGGAGGGAGAAGTGTGGGGCTTGTTCAGCTGTCAGTGAGCGTGGAGGAGGGTGGGTGGATTCCTACCAGCCTATCCTCCATGCCATGGAGTCAATTACTGAAGGCGGGTGGGCATCAGGGGAGGTGCCCCCAGGTAATCCTCGGAGGATACAGCCGATGCTTTCTGAGGAAAGAATGTTGTGTCACTGTTGTGAAACCAATGGTGCTGGTCCACTAGGCAAAGCTCATATTTTCCATTTTCGTATCTCTGGCAGTAGGAGTCTCTGTGGACAAAACAACCCTAAGAAATAACATTCACTAAAGCCGAATTTGCCATAAGGTTAGTTCGGTCATCCAACAGGGGTGAGATGCTGAAATCGTCAGAATTTCTCTGTATGAGTCATTCTCTTGAAATGGCCCTGGAGTGCCAGGTCAGATCCCTTTGTATTTGTACGAGGACAATGATAGGGAGAAGTGAAAAGTATAACTCTCGGCCAGGCGCGGTGGCTCACGCCTATAATCCTAGCACTCTGGGAGGCCGAGGCAGGAGGATTGCTCAAGGTCAGGAGTTCGAGACCAGCCTGAGCAAAAGTGAGACCCCCATCTCTACTAAACATAGAAAGAAATTATATGGACAGCTAAAAATATATATAGAAAAAAATTAGCCGGGCATGGTGGCTCATGCCTGTAGTCCCAGCTACTTGGGAGGCTGAGGCAGAAGGATCGCCTGAGCCCAGGAGTCTGAGGTTGCTGTGAGCTAGGCTGATGCCATGGCACTCTAGCCTGGGCAACAAAGTGAGACTCTGTCTCAAAAAAAAAAAGAAAAAAAGTATAACTCTCAAGTATGATGAGAAAGGCACGGATGGAGTGAATTTGTACTTGTTAAGAAAAATTATTGAGGAAAAAACTGATCCTCTGGAGAATAGTGAAAGATTATGAACCATAGAGCTCACTATAAAATGTAAAAAGCTAATATGTGATGTTTAAATTCAGAGACCAGTTTGCCAGACACTCAGGGTTAATGTGTATTTATTTCCAGACTTATCGCAGAAATCAATGACTCAACTGCTGGGAAATTATTCTAGTGGTTTTAGAACTATGACCCTTCCTATAGGAAAATGAGTTAGAAACCTGTTATAGAAATAAATGACCTTTTCCCCCTTTTCATATTTATTTAGTGATTATCTATGCTACTATGCTAAGGGCTTTGAACACATTATATCATTTAAGACTTATAACAAGTTTACGAGGGCAACACTATTATTGTCACCTCCGTTTTCCAAATGAAGAAAGGGAGGATGAGAAAGTGATTGAAGCCATTTGTCCAAGGTTACACAGCTGGAAATCGGCAGAGCCAGGTTCAAAGCCAGATACCGCTCATGTTGTTAACTATTAGGCTATATGTATTTTATTCATGATATGGGTTGAAAAAAGAAGGTAAAGTGTTAGCTTACCCTTTCATCTGTTAGTTGTATATAGACCAACATTTGAAAAGGATTATTGGGCCATTGATACATTTCTAAGGAACTGATGAGACATAAGAAAAAATGCCCCCAGTATAGAACCGTGCAAGATAATGTCAGACATGGCTGCAAAATAAAATATTTTTCATGCAGATGTTGGAGCTTAGCAAGATAATGTATAAAACATTTACTAAGACCTTCTCATGTATCAGGCCCATCTTCATCATATTTCATGGTTTTGAAAACAGGCTCTACACTTACTAGCTGTGTGACCTTATTCAAGTTATTTCATTTCTCTGAATTTCATTTTTCTCACATGTAAAATAAGTACCTACCTCATAAGTTTGTTGTGGTGATTAAGTGAGTTCACATATATAAAAGAGGGTCTGGCACATACTGAGTTCTCAAATGTTAGCTAACATCACTGTTAACACCACCATCATCTCGTTTAATTTCCTTGAATTCTCACAACATTGCATGCTACATGCCAGGCAGTATTCTAAATGCTTCCTATTAATTAACTCGCTTCCTGCCCATAACCCATGTGGTGGGCATTGTTATCATTTTACAAGCGAGGATACCTGAGTTTAAGGCAGTGCTTAAGCTCAAGATGCATGCTTTGGAGTAGGCTTTCTTCACCACCACCCTAAGGCTCAGAAATACTATAAGGAGTCATTCCAACCCTAGACAGCTACAAATGGGCCAGAGCTGGAATTCAGACTACTATTTTCCCATTCCAAGTCTAGACTCTGCATTTTTCGGTATAATTTTGAGGCTGATGAGAGTTAAAGAATTGAAAGCAAGATTTTACCTAACAGTCAGAGCTGTATTATACTAACATTGCATGCCAACACATGAATACTATCTAGCTTTGCCAAACTCAGATTTTCTGGAATAAAAGAATTAAATATACAGAAAAAATATTAACAAATAAAATACTGGAAACAAGTCAGAAGATAAATTATATTAATGAAACAACATAAAATAACAGAATGGATCAAAGGAAACATTAAACAGGGCAGATGCTCAATTCAAAACCCCAAAAGCTCATTTTAACATGGCAAAACAGACCAGGAGCAAAACAATTAATGTATGTTTGTTTGCTATTATGTTTTGTTCTGATGATTTTAAATAAGAATACTTAATCAAATTGTAACAATCTTACAAAGAGACAAAATAATTTAACATTTTGAATTACTCAATTTTTTATCAGCTTTGGTCCAAATTCAATGAGAACATCTTCCATCTACTTTTGTAACGATTCAAATTGAAAATGTTTTAATATTCTCTTCAGGTCAGTTGTCTTATATTAGTGTTTAAAGATCACGAAAACCTTGTGCCTCAAATGTAGTGCCTCCAAAACCAACATATAAGCAAAAGAGATGATCTTTTCACTCCCCAATTCTGTCTCCCTTACTTTTTTCCTCCCAACTCTATAAAACCAGGGCAGACTATTCATTAGACCTTTTCCTTTGCATTATCGTCAATCCTGGGGATCCCGTGGTGAAAGGACAAAGACAAACCAAGGTTCCTGTTCTCCTATAATTAAGGAGAAAAATAAAACACCAGAAAATTGTATATAAATGCAAGTCACCTTTTTAATGCTGCAACTACTAGTGAAAATAAGTATAATAGTAATAATAATAATACATGATAGGTAACATTTCTTGAGAACTCACTGGCAAATCCAATGCTAAACACTTAGCAAATACAATGTTAAGCACTTTATATACATTCTATCTTTGAATATTCACAATTCATTCCTTCAGCGAGTCTTTATTAAGAGCCTACTTTGTACCAAGCGCTCTTCTAGGAGCCAGGACATCATCAGTGAATGAAACAGTCTACTCTCTGCTGAGGTTTATATTCTGCAACTAATACGAAGAGAAAAATTTTTAAAAAGATACCAAGTTTTGTGAATCAGCAAACTGAGCTAATGGTGAAGTCAAGGATAGGTGGATGCTGAGGAAGAGGAGCTAATCCGGAGAAAAGATGAGGAGGTCAGATAGGTTGAATGTAGAATTGGAGATGATAGCAAGTCATCCAAATGGAAATGCCCTGTGGCCGTTTGTAAATAGGGGAGGGGCAGATGAGAGGCAAGAACTAGAGCTGGAGATTTGGGGATTATCTTCTAACTGAAACAATGGAGTTTATAAACTCACTGACTAAAAGAGTATAAAAGAAAAGTATGCAGGGCAGACGACAGACCCTTGAGAAAGAAAAAAGGGCTGGAGTGATAAGTAGGTGTATCTAAGAAGAGAGAAACCGCAGTCAGAGAAAGAGGAAGAGACCCAGACAGTTCTAAGCACAGCAGAGTTCAAGGGTAGTGAAGACATGAAAACATCATTATTTTTTGTCAAGAAAATAGCTGCTGGCGATATCAAAAGAGCACTTTAAGTAGAGTGGAAGCAAAAGGAGGCACAGAAACCAAATGCAAAAGATCAAAGGGGGTGGGCAGGCAGGAAATGGAAGCAGTGAGTGAGTATGAGGAAGCAGAGATCGGATAATAGCTCGAATGGGTAGTAGAGTCCACTCAAGAATAATGTAGCACTACTCCTTCACACGAAGTCTCTGGGTACACAAGATTATTGAGGCAGAAATTGGTTTTAGTGCAATGAAGACAATTCCTTACAAAAGTAGAAAAAGAATTCATTTTTGTGCAGTAGATGACTTTCAGAATACAACCAAACACCTCAAAGAGATCTCAGTATCTACTCTAGAAGATGAAATAGAAAATCTGAGCCTTCCAATGTGAAAACTTTATTTTCCCATCTCTCCTCAAATAGAGATTTATTTTTGCTGTCAGGAGGGAAAATTCTCCCCTAGGACGCAGCAGGGTTTGAAGCAAGGAAGAAAATGAAACATATTCAGTCACAAAGTTGCATTAGTATTAGGAAAATATCATTTTGGCAGGAGAGATACTGTAATTTGTCAAGCAGATTAATCTCAGCAATGGAAAGTCCTAATCAAATGGCGAAGACTTTAATATATCTCTTGGATAGATAGGTTGGCTGTGGACCTGTAACTGCTGTGGGAGTGAAAAGACCCAGACGATCGGCAAGAGCCTAACAGGGGGAAATCATGATAAATCTGGAGAATCTGTATAATCAAATTTGTTCAGTGTTGGCCTGTTCTCACTATCAGCAATGCAGCAAATCAAGTTAAAAAAATGCCCATTTTTAAAGAATAGTCTGTGTACTACAATAACATTCACTTAATCTCTCGATAGGTTACTCATGGGTAGAAAACTAGAGAAATAATCAGAGTAATTTTTCTTTCTCTTTCACTCTAATTATATTTACTATAGTTTCAAAGTAGCCAGGAAGTAATTGGCAGGCAGAAAATTCAGAACAACACACAAGAGCTAGAATCTTTTTCTCAAACCTTGAAATGGCATTCCCATTGAAACTATATTTAGTGGACGCTCAGTCTAATCATACTCTGACGTTCTTGTCTCATTGGAGGACCTTTCAGGCAATGTTTGTTTCCTGATAGATCCATAAAGGCTCTGCTTTAAATGCTGGCACTGCTCCTCATATTTAATTACCAGAATTGATGGTAGAGGTAAATGGCTATAGAACACTGAGATTTTGGCTTTGATAAGGCATCATTTTGTCACTTCAGGGTAAGTACCAACTTCTGTGTCTCCTCATGGTGGTCAGCAGAGGGCCTCATGAGTAGTAAATAATCATAAAGCGTGGTTCAGCATGTGAATACCAAAAAAGCCCTGTATTTTCAACTGTAGTAAAAACAGTTTAAAATTCCTATAAAGAAACCAAATGGATAGAATTTAAGAGCTCAATACATACTGCTAATTACAAAATAATCATTACCCATTTCCTAGTGATTGATGGTTTAAGAATCTTGCATTACAATTTGTAATACAGACCGGTTATATTCAGTGTTTCCAGCTCACCACAGTCAGAAAGTTTGCTTTATTTGAGCGGTGAAGTCTCTGGGGTGTGGCAGGGGGTGGGGGCCGTCTGTGAAAATACTATACGTACGGCTGGGTACTCCCTTAAATGTGTATAAGCTGCCACTACTTTATCAAATTGTAATATCTCTCCTTTCAAAACCTTAGACAGCTTGTGCACACCATCTGCTCTTTGTATTCCTTCTGTGCTTTTCTTAATCTAGAAGAATGGTTCTTGAAATTCTTACAGGACTCTTTAAAAACGTTTGCCACATATTTTGAGAAGCATCTGGTTGGAAGCAGTCCCGCTTTCTGTATTTGTTCCCAGTTGTCTGATGTGTGCCATGTTTCTTGTGAATCTAGTTTTGTTAACTTTTGGTGTAAATGCTTTTGCATTTGCTTCGGCACATATCTACGGTGAGACTAACGGCCCAGAGCAAGTTGCTAAGGGCTGTATAAATGAAAAACTCTGTGTCAGGAAAACTTGATTAATTTACCTGCCATCTAATTTGCACAAGGTTACCTGGAAATTGGTGTTTGTTTCTTTTGCTTGATGATTTCAAGATGGACCTTGTCCCTTTAAAGAATCCTGGATACCTTGAATACTTGCTCAAACATCTGCTCTGGTTTCATCAGGGAGACTTTGGGATGGCTATAATTCACATAGCTTTTCTTCAGCAAACAAGGCATCTACCTGTCAGTAAGACAAATTTTCCAAGGAGCTAAGAAGTGGAGACTGGTAGAAAGGAGCCTGAATCTTAATAGGGACAGAATTTTCAGTAAAATCAGCTGTGGCAGGTTGTCTGGTGCTGGCCACTTTTTATTATTTTTATAGTTTTTTTGGTATTAAATTAATACACATATGCTACAAAATTATAAATTTCCAAACATATAAAGAATAAAATTAAAAGCATACATAATGCTTATTAAGGAGATAAGAAAACCGAGGCACAGGCTAAATTACTTGCCTGCAGTCACTTGGCTAATGGGTAGAGTTCAAATGCAGGCAGCCTAATTCCAGAGGATAACTTATAGCTGCTATGCTGCGCCATCAACGCCTTTTTTTTCCCCACCACTTTTAACACTTACATGAAATTCCTCCCAGATTGCTTTTGACTAAGCTTTTAGAACAAGGTTGAGATCAGAGCATGTTTAATTATTTGCCTTCATTTTGTTTACTTAATCCTGTATTATAACAAGTTTCCTCCCACACTATTTACAAAATCTTGGTAAGTGTCTGTCCTAGTGCATTTTGTGATGCTATATAATGCTTGAGACTGGGCAATTTATCAAGCAGAGATTTATTTCTTACCGTTTTGGAGGCTGGGAAGCCCAACACCGAGGGGCTCAAATCTGGTGAGGCTTCTTGCTGTGTCACCCCATGGCTGGAGGTAGAAGGGCAAGAGAGCATGCACGCAGGAGGGAGGGTGAGAGAGGGAGAGGAAGGGGTCCAAACTCATCCTTTCTTCAGGAACCCACTCCCAAGATGATGGCATTAATCCATTGCTAATCACACTCTTAAAGGTCCTACCTCTCAACACTGTTGTCATGGGAGTTAAATTTCCACCACATGAACTTTATTAAAACCATAGCAGCATTGTATATTAGTGTTAATAAGAAAGATATTTTAATTCAGTCAAGCTACTGGGGTCCCCCTACTTTACATAGCACCTGTTTAAAAAAAAACTTGCTTTGTCTGCTAAGAAGCAATGTGGGAGTGGGAGATGGAGTGTGAAAGCCAAGTCAGTGTGGGGTGAGTGTGAGTGAGTGACCCTAGGTAAACCCCTTAGCCTGTTTAAGACTCAGTTTTCTCATTTGTAAAATGGGGGTAATGATGTTAATACCTTGGAGGACAGGGTTGTACTGACAACTGGAAGTCTAGAAGACATACCCGCCAAGTGTGCTTAGAAAGGTATATTGCCACTTACAAATATCAATAATTACTTTTAATAACAACAATAATAATGAGCATGTCCAACCACAATTATAATCCCTTGAGGGAATTCTTTCGTAGGCAAAGGAGGAGATAGAAGAGGTTTATTAAAGCAAAGAACATAAAGCATTGTCAGGAACTACTGAAGGATACTTCAGTAATGGTGGTGGAGGCACTGAAAAAAAAAACCCCATCAGCATCAATAAGATTTTTATGTATTTCCTTCCAGACTTTTTTCTATCAAGTTTTTTTTTTTTCAGCTTGTTGTTTGCTTCCTTTCTACTTTAAGATCAACAAACTTTACTAAATCAACTGCTTGCATTTTCCTCCCTTTTAAATTTGTTATTTGCCTTTCTCTTACCTCATTTTGTTACCTCCCAAATAGAGATTGGTTCACTTGGAAGATATCAGAGCAATAGACACAACCAAGTCAGTTATAGTAAAGGGGGTTTTAGTACTTGGCAAAAGTAAGGAGCACAGTGAAACTAGCTCCCAATGCAGTGTGTCCAAGGGGATTGGGCTGGTTTTATGGTCATAGGACAATGAGGCATGATCTGATAAGATCTTTAATTTGCTGGGGTGATGCCAGGAAATATACTCCCACTAGATCTTGCCATGGGGTGAAGCCAGAGCTCAATCTATCGGATCCCAAATCCTCCCATGTGGGGAGATAAAGTGGAGATAGTTCATGGTGGTGTCTGTTTCTTAATTCAGTCCCCTATCCCCAGCGCTTCGGTTCTGCCAGGGGCTGTACACTTTCTTTGTCCGTCTGGGCATGCTCAGGTTACATGACCTTCAACCTGAGCATCCAGGGCAACTGAAAAACAATTTACAACTTTATTATGTAAAAGTTGAGCCAGATTGGACTGGTGCAGTTACAATTTTTCCCTTGCTTACTTAATTTCTCTCTTTTCTCTTCCCCTTTTCCCTTCCCTTTGCAACGTCACTGATGAATGAAGTACTTCCATTTGTAGACAAACTAGGTCTTGGGTTAGGGACTGGAGGCCTGTAGTGGACCTTTGAGAGGTGTCCGTCTATCCCTGTTCTCTACCTCTGCACAGGACCCCATCCGAGCAATTTCAGCTACAGAAAACTGGGCATCTTGTTTTTGAGGTCCCCAGGGGAAGAGATTCTGAGCCTTTCTTTGCTCCCACAGCACTTCAGCAGGCAAATTATAACCACAAGAATCAATTTGATTAAATGAGTTGCTTTATAACTGACCTGCTTAACTGCTTTAGAAGGAGATAATATTCAAAACACTAATAAAATGACAAAGAAGTTGGATTATTTTTAAAATTCTCAGTTTCTTCTAAAATTGGTTGGAAATATCTACAGAAATGGCAGACAACATTTTATATGAAACACTCCACTCTAATTCTCCAGGTTTTTGCCATCTTTGGATATCGTCAGTAGTAGCTCAGCCCATAGTGACATGTTTTTTGTATTTTCTTTTAATTTGGGGTTTGGCATTTGCATTAGAAATCTTAGCAAGACTGAATGGCAGATCCAACTGAGGTGGAATACCTGTCTTGTAAACTTGTGGAGATATCTTTGAGTATATGGGAAAAGAGAACCTACAGTCTGAGAAGGTATCATTATTCCCAGCCCACTGCCTTGAATCCATGTTGCCCTGCCCTAGAGAATGTGCCATAGAAAATTCTGCAGTGGATAAGTCTAGACAAAATATTTTTGGATGCTTTGAGCATATCCCTCCAGATTAAATACTGTTGCCAAGGGGTTAATTGGACTCAAAGATCCCTCCCCATGAGGCTTGAGAGTCTGTGATATAAATTCCATCTGTTTCTTGAAGCGGTTTATGGGTTTGGCAATATGATGTGTTGGCCTGACAATTGTTTAAAAAAGCCTTTTTAGCCTGATACAGGTATAATTTTTTTTTATAGTATCCACATTTATTTTCTTCAACATCTAATTTTAAATTAGAAACCACTCCAGCCCTGTGTCTGGGATCCCAAATTTGTTCTGGATGTGAATACTGCATAGCCACCTCTTGACCAAAGAGGTGTAACTTTCATACTGTAGTGGAAGAGTATACCATTCTTCCTCCGATTTTAATGCTATGAGAATTGGAATGTTATAAATAGTGAAAACAGTTCTGCACTATTTCTTGACTATACTTCCTTTGTTCCAAGGGATTGTCTATGAACTGTCTTCAGCGGATTATAGGATCTGAGAAAATCTCTAGGCTTAGGTAGACAGCATGTACTCATTTTCTATGAAAACTTTCATACAGGTAAATCCAAGTTTAAAAAATAAAAGAAGCAAAGATAAACTTAAAGGGGAAAAATTGGAAAAAGCCTGAGGGAGGATGGAAGTTGGAAAACGGGAGAATTGGTTTCATCTCTTTGCCTTTGTCATGGAAGAGAAAGATCTGCTTTCCTAAGACCCCTTCATCATCCACAGCCCTAGCTTTGAATGTTACATAAAGAGCTGCCCTGGCTGTATTCATTCTTGGATGGAGATTTACTTCAGATCTGTCTACTTCAATCTCCTCACGCTCTATGAAACATTTGGCTTTTTATCATGCCTTTTCTCTTTATATGGACCTATTTGGTCACAACAGATCTACATAAGATAAAATTTAAGATCATAAATCTTTGTTCTGACTTGACTTCCCTTTAAATTCTGTTTCTAATCTAATAATTTTCCTCGACTTCACATATGCACCATTGCTGTACCAAACACTCAGGAAACTTACTATCGGGACCCAAATCAACCCTTAGGCTTCTATTGTATGTAGAGGGAGTTTGAACAATATTAATTGGTCATTCAACTCTCAGAGAATCAAGACTGCTAGGTCAGGTGGCTATGTCTGCACTGCAGTAAGACAGAGTGCCTGGTCTGTGAAAATGCTGCACCAACCTCTGTACCCGCCCAATCTCCCAACAGGAGGTAAGAAGCCTTAGGCCACCCTCTGCACCAAAGGAGGTGTCATGTTCCATTATTTAGAACCAAGAGTAGCAGGCTTGTGTCTTCAGAGCAAGATGACAATGATCGCAGCCGTCTTAGGTAGCTTTGTGCGCCAGGTAAATAAGCCTGCATTGTCTATTTATTGGGAAAATATTTGCCTCTAACCCCCTAGACATGGAGGAGTCCTATTGAAGGCTGATACTCACTATGCTCATGTCCCCTTCTGGTCCTTTTGACCTGCCTCTTCTTCTTTAGGTCATACTTTGACATTTAAAATATTTCCCCATGATCTGTTCAAATTCCAGGATTCCAGATTAATGTGTTTAGATTCATCAAAAAGGAGGAAAACAGAGTGTCCTTAGCTCTATCAAGACTATTAGAAGATGACAAAGTTAACATCCAAAATTGCTGACTGCTTTTGTGGATGCCTGCTATCTTGGGTTAATGTTTACTTCACCAGCTGTCCTTTGTAACATGCCCAGCTTCCTGACAGTCAGATAAAAAGCCCTACATGCACCTGCTTTTCCACTCAGAACTTTCTTCTCGTTCCCCATCATCTCCTTCAAATCTCTTTCTCATTAGCCATCAGCTGTCTCCATGTTCTTTAAATTTCACCTTGGTTCCTCCTCTTTCCTAACTCTCGGAGATGGCAGCTTGATTTCAGACTGTTGTGCTGGCTCTCGTCTAACACCCTCTGAGATGGTGTTTTGGTAAATACCTTCATTCAAGGCCTCAGGGCCACGACACTATAATTATGGCTTTGGCTTACTCTCAACTTTAGACACCAATTGAATAGTGTGTTCTTTTGCTGGTTAACTAACAAATATAAGGTTGACAGTCATATGGCATGTTCCTACCTCTAGATTAAAGTGACAGTGTACTAAGGGCACTGATTCTATGTGATCAGCTACATCTGGATCGAGGAGACGTTAAGGTTCTGTGTAACGGGAGCTTTCTTTTTTTTCCATTTATTTTTTATTTTTATATATTCATGGGGTACAGTGCAATTTTGCTACATTGCTGTATTGTGGTGAAGTCAGGGCCTTCAGTGCAAACATCAGTGAAGCAACACACATTGTACCCACAAAGCAACCTCCTATCATCCACCCCCCACACCTGCCCCAACTCTCCAAGTCTCCATCACTTCACACTCGGTTTCCAATGCGCTCCCACTTTTAAGTGAGAACGTGCAGTATTTGTCTTTCTGTATCTGAGTTCTTTCACTTTCACTTAAGATAATAGCTTCCAGTTCCATCCATATTGCTGCAGAAGACATGATTTCATTCTTTTTTCTCACGGAATAGTGTTCCATTACATACATATACCACATTTTCTTTATCTCATCCTCTGTTGATGGGCACTTAGGTTGATTCCATATCTGCTATTGTGAATAGTACTGTGATAAATATATGAGTGCAGATATCTTCTATATATTGATTTCTTTTCCTTTGGCTAGATACCCAGAAATGGGATTGCTGCATCATATGGTAGTTTTATTTTTAGTTCTTTGAGAAATCTTCATATTATTTTCCATAGAAATTGCACTAATTTACATTCCCATGAACAGTGTATAAGTGTTCCCTTTTCTCTGTATCCTTGCTGACGTGTTATGTTTTGTCTTTGTAATAACAGCCACTCTGACTTGTATAAGATGATATCTCAATGCGGTTTTACTTTACTTTACTTCTCTAATGATTAGTGAGTGATGCTGAACATTTTTTTCATATGCTTGTTGGCCACTTGTTTTTCTTCTTTTGAAAACTATTTATGTCCTTAGCCTATTTATTTATTTAATTATAGAGGTGGGTCTCACTTTGTCACCTAGGCTGGAGTACAGTGGAGCAATCATAGCTCACCACTGCCTCAAACTCCTGGGATCAAGCAATCCTCCTTCCTCAGCCTCCAGAGTAGCTGGGACTACATGTGCACAGTGCCACATCTGCGTAGCCTACTTTTTAATGGGGTTATTTTGCTGTTGTTGTTGTTGAGTTCCTTGTAATTTCAGAATATTCATCCCTTGTTAGATGTAGAGTTTGCAAATATTTCTGCCATTCTTCAGGTTGTCTGTTCACTCTGTTGATTATTACTTTTACTGTGCAGAAGCTTTTTAGTTTAATTGTCTCATTTATTTATTTTTGTTTTTATTGCTTGTGCTTTTGATGTCTTAGTCATGAATTTTTTTTTTTTTGCCTAGATCAATATCCAGAAGAGTTTTCCCTGTTTTCTTCTAGTATTTTATAGTTTCACATCCTATATTCAAGGCTTTAATCCATCTTAAGTTGATTTTTGTATATGGTGAGAGATAGGGGTCTAATTTCATTCTTTTGCATATGGCAATCTAATTTTCCCAGCATCGTTAATTGAAGAGGGTGTCCTTTCCCTAGTATATGTTCTTGTGACTTTGTCAAAGATCAGTTGTCCATAAGTATGTGGCTTTATATCTGGGTTCTCTATTCTGTTCCATTGATCTATATGTCTATTTTTAAACCAGTACCATCTTGTTTTGGTTACTGTAGCCTTGTAGTATAATTTGAAGTCAGGCGGTGTTATGCCTCCAGTTTTTTTTTCCCCCTCAAGATTGCGTTGGCTATTCAGGCTCTTTTTTGGTTCCATATGACCATAAGAAGTTTAGAATTGTTTTTTCTAATTCTCTGAAAAATGATGTTGGTATTTTGATAGGGATTGCATTGAACCTGTAAATTGCTTTAGGCAGTATGATGATTTTAACTTTATTATGTTTTCCAATCCATGAGCTTGGGATGTTTTTCCCTTTGTTTGTGTCATCACCAATTTCATCAGTGTTTTGTAGTTCTCCTTGTAGAGATCTTTTACCTCCTTGATTAAATGTATTCCTAAGTATTTTTTTTTTTTGTAGCTATTGTAAATGAGATCGCCTTCTTGATTTTGTTCTAGATGAGATTGTTATTGGTGTATAGAAATGCTACTGATTTCTGTACCTCGATTTTGTATCCCAAAAGTTTACTGAGTTCATTTATTGTAAATGCCTGTTTGGGAGTATGAAGATGTAAAGCCTGTTTGGGAGTATGAAGCCAAGTCCCAAATATGTTGAGCGGCTCTCCCATACTACAAATGGTAGTGTTACTTCTGTTAAGAATGTGGAAAGACAAGTATTAATATTTTTGAAAGTATCAGGTAATATATAAAAAATATGGATCCCAAGGAAATAATCTGAAATACAGACAAGAAATCATGTAAAAGAGGCAGACATTAATTTTGCAATTAGAAAAGATATTAAAATAAATAAAAAGTTTTTAAAAATGTAATGTAATCAGAACTAAAGTAATATTTTAGTATTTAGTATAGATTATTAAAATATAATAAATTCTTGCTTCTTATAACAGAGCCTGGTATCTGAGGCTTTTCATTTTTGGAAAAATTTGTGATATCTCCACAAAAATTCTAGGAAGAAACTATGGTCACATTTGACATAATAAACTAGCAAACAGAAGAGGCCTGTGTTGAGGTTGGCAATAATCTTTGAGTTCCTTGAGGTAACCCTAGAGAAGCAGGACAGGGCAGTGGAAGCAGGATAGGGCTGGTCTCTAAGATAGAAGATTCAAGTTCTATTCTGGTTCTGCTGTCTACTGTGTTATTTTGGGCAAATCAGTTTCTTTCTCTAAACCATATATCCAGCCCAGAAGATTCTCAGTAAATATTTCTTTGGGTATCACTCACCCAAAGCCACATAGGTAGTAAATGTTGGAACAAGGAGCATTTGGTGGAGCCAGGCTTGGTTGGGAGATAATCTAAAGATTTAGGAAGGGAGGAAATTCCAATTAGAGAGAACAGTGAGAAGAAAGAGTATGGTGTTCACACCACTTGGAAGCCTTGGTTTTCCTAGCCAGTGCAGACAGAATATGGAAAGTATAATAACATCGCACCTTTATATCATGATTTAGAGTTTTATAATCTAATTACTTTTACATTTTTTTTTTTATTTGGTCCTCCTGAAGATCTTTGGAGTTTGAAAGAACTGGTATCATCATTCTCTACCCAACCTTGAATTACAAGTAAAAAGACTGAGGGACAAGAAATGTAAGATATTCTTTCCCAGGCAAGTAGTGGAAAATTCATCTAGGTGGCTCGTTGTAATTTGATGAAAGATAATGAAATGGAAACCAATTTAAACTCAGCATTGGAAGGGACAGAGATTCAGTGTCAAATCCCAGAGAGGTGAGTGACAGATGAGGAGGCAGGGCAGGTTTACATAAAAGGTATTTACATGAAGCTGGATAGTCAATCCCCAAACAGCATCGTAGAAACTTGGTGGTAAATTTACCTCCCACAGTTCAGAAGGCATGAATGAAACAAGCAGAACCATTCAAGGAGGAAACTG
This sequence comes from Eulemur rufifrons, assembly GCF_041146395.1. Taxonomy (NCBI): domain Eukaryota; kingdom Metazoa; phylum Chordata; class Mammalia; order Primates; family Lemuridae; genus Eulemur; species Eulemur rufifrons. Next base: position 21,979,399 of record NC_091006.1, read on the forward strand.
ACTTGGCAATGTCCGAACCTTAAGGGCTGATGATTTGGGGAGATTTCACTTTTACCTTAAGGCAAGCCATAGATCAATCATCTCATACAGATAAAAATCTTCCTACTTAATGTATCACATTATGTATATAATGCACCCTATCTGAGTGACAGGCACACTTATAACCATGACTCAAGCATTATAAAAGTGATCCATGTAACCAAAAATATTTGTACTCCTGTAATACTTAGAAATAATAAATAAATAAACAAACAAACAAATGAAGAAATTGAGCACCAGAATTTTGTATCTAACATTGTGTGTTAAAAAGATAAGCCTCATCAGCACAAGAACTGGTATTTAGGGTTCCTAGAATTTTATAATTTTAAAATTGACACAGGCTTTTTCCCCTGTAGATGCTATAAGGGAAAAGGGGAAGATTTGGCCGTTGTGGATCTAGGTTCCTCCCACCCAGTTCAACAAAGCTTCTCTGATTTTACCAGTTTTATATGTTCTTCCTTGTAAGAAGTTCTATGAAAAAAGGAGTTAGCTGCTAAAAAGAAAACAAAATAAATAAATAAATAAATAAAAGTATGGAAGCAATTGCTGTATCCCTTATTAACCCAATGCACAAATGCCCTGATAGGGAGTCATCTAATCTACACTTTAGATACTAGAGACATGGAACTTATTGAATCCTCATTCAATAAATACTTACTGAGTACTTTTCCCGTACCAGATGTTTCGTAGGCATTGGGCATGCAGAGATGAACAAGACACTCATAGATGCTACTGTCATGCAGTTGATAGATTTGGCACTTAGAAAGCTCTTCTTGATATCAAGTTGAAATCTACTTGTAATCCTCTCCTCAGGGTCCACAAAGAAAAAGCCGACTGCCTAAACTATGTAAAGTCCTTAAATTTACACAAACAGATTGATAACTGTCTTTTCTTCTTCAGGGCAAAACTCTCTTCAGCTGTTTTTTTATGACATGGTTTCAAGTCCATACACCACTGAAGAAACTCATTCTACACCTGTTCCAGTTGAGGCTAGATATCCTACCAAACATTCAAAAAATGAGCATTTATCCCCTTGCTGAAAAGGAAAAATTTTGTACCCTCTTAATAACATGGGGTCTTGCATTTAGTAGGAACTCAAACATAATTTAAGGATAAACGTTAATATATATTGATGCTTAGTCATAAGGTAGAGAGTTTTGGCTGTTTCAACTGGAATTACTCAAGAGACATTTTGTTGTCAAGAGACTGTTTGTTGAGGGAAATGCTTTATGGGAATTAGAACATTTCTCTATTTGTCTCAATAGCTATGTCAGAAATATAAGCTATATATGAGAGTCAATGGGTTGAGTGAGATTAGAGGAGAAAAATGATTTTGGTTTAACATTTATTAGAGTGCCTAATTTACCCTTTAATATTGGTGAATTATTTTTGATAAACATTTCTTTATTGAATATGAATATGTGAATATGAATATGAATAATTTTCCAAATTTCTTGGAATGAGCAAACATACTTTTCAACCTGGGTTTGACAAAAGAACATTTTATCATATCTCTCTTTCCCAGAAATCTTTCTTTATATGCCTCATAAATCATACATACAAATTGAAAATGGCTACCTCTATCAGTCTAAAATACAGCATTTTGTGAATTAGATGGAAACAAACAAATGAGATATCTTTTGCTTTTTATTGCTTATAGGATTCAGTCAAGGAAAAATCAGTTTTACTTAAAAACTTATGTTTCTAAAACTATTTGCTCTTGTGGATAATGCTAAACAAAAATTTTTCTTGAAGAAACACTAAAGGGAAAAATGATTTTAGGAACCTTCTCTTTTTTATTAATTCTACTTTTAAAAGTAAACATAAATGAATGATAGTAATAGCAAACTTATTTAACTCCATTATCCTTGACCCAAGTTTCACCAACTCCACAGAAACATATACTACTTTTTTCAGTTCAAGTTTCCTCATTTCTAAATAGAATGTTATTAATATCAGCTTTTGTAAGGATATAAGGCAATGGAAGCCAAAGACAAGAATATATACTGGAAGAGAACTATGAGGTTATGTTATGGGTTCAGTTGTAGTCTCCTGAAAAAGATATGTTAGAACCCTAATCCCCAGTACTTGAGAATGACCTTATTTGGAGATAGGGTCTTTACAGGGGGTAATCAAGTTAAAATGGGGTCTTTAGGATGGGCTCTAATCCAATATAACTGGTGTCCTTACAATAGGGGGAAAATTGGAGACAGAGAGGGAGATGTGCAGAGGGGAGACAATGCAAAGAGACACAGGGAGAAGGTGGCCATCTACCAGCCAAGGAGGGAAGCCTGGAACAGATCTTTTCCTAAAAACCCTCTCATGGAACCAACCCTGCTGACACAGACTTCAGATTTCCAGTCTCCAAAACTGTGAAACGACAAATTTCTGTTTTTAAGCCAGTTTGCAGTACTTTGTTATAGCAGCCCTGGAAAACTCATGCAGATTATATGGAATTGTTCGTAAGTATAAAAATGCTTATTACAGCTAACAGTCATATCTGTGTGTCAGGTTATTAGAAAGATCTAAGTCATCTAATATATTACTCATTTAATCCTTATGAAATAGGTGCTGTTATTATCACCTTTTTCTAGATGAGGAAAATGAGTCTCAGAAAGTTGTCCTAAGCCACCCAGCCAGTAGGAGGTGCAGTTGGAACTTGAATTAAGGTAGTTGGAATCCAGAGTTTATTCTCTTACCACTATATGGATACTACACATTAGTCGGAGAGAAGTCATCAAATTATAGAACCATGTTTCCAGAATTAGGAAGATTTCATTTTAATTAGTGAGATTTTCCACGTTAATACTTGTATTAGTTTCCTGTGGCTGCCTTAACAAATTACCACAAACTCGGTGACTTCAAACAAAGGAAATTTATTCTCTCATAGTTCTGGGGACCAGGAGTCTGAACTTCAGGGCCACAATTCTTCCAGAGGCTTTAGAACAGCAGTTGCCAACCTTTTTGGCACCAGAGACTGGTTTCACAGAAGATAATTTTTCCATGTAGTTGGGGAGCTCAGGCAGTAATGGGTAGTGGCTGTAAATACAGATGAAGCTTCGCTTGCTTGCTGCTCACCTCCTGCTGTGCACCCCCCGTCCCGCCCCCTTGCCACGCCCCCTCGCCACGCCCCCTCGCCACGCCCCCTCCCCACGCCCCCTCCCTAGGTTTCCTGGAAGATAATTTTTCCCCAGAGGGGGCGGTGGAGGACGGCGGAGCTCAGCTCTGCACTTGGTCTGCGCCCAGGGGTTGGGGACCATAGCTCTAGATCTCTTCTGTGTGTCTCTGATGAGGACATTTCTCACTGGATGTAAGGCTCAGATAATCCACAATGATCTCCTCATCTCAAGATCTTCAACTTAGTTATATTTGGAAAGACCATTTTTCCACACAGGGTAACATTTACAAGTTCCAGGGATTTGATGTGGACACATTTGAGGAGCTGCCTTTCAACCCACTACAAGGCTGTCTTATATTGTTAAGTCAATGTGATTTTCTTGTGATCATGCCAAAACATATCATTTAAGTAAGCTAATGAAGAAATACAGTGACAGGAAGGAAGGGAAGAAGAGAGAGAGAGAAGGATGAAAGGAGAGGAGAGAAAAAAATTACCCTTAGGAAGAATGAATGTGACAAACCACTGTGTATCTCAACATTTACTACCAAAGTTTAGTAAATGTTGCTGTTTGAGAGGAGTTTAAAACAATTGAAAACTGATAATTGTGGGAAATATAGTTAAGTGTTTGAATAAATATATGGTGAAAAAGAATTTTTAGGGAATCTAAGATCTATTTTAAAATTATAAGCCCTTCAAAACAGCATTATCATAAAGAAACTGAAATTTAAGTCACCATCACCATCTTTAGTGATCTGTCCCCACTGCCCCTGTTTCTATGGCAAACAAAATATAACATTTCAGCATAGTTTTGTACTATTACAAGACTAAGAAACAGTTTGTTATTGGCAAGCCCTGTGAATGCAGAACAATAGTGAGTCTTCTGCGTATGAATGCTTATAACTTGCCAAAACCCAGTTCAAAAATCCAGATTTATAAGGAAGTGAAATGTTATTTATAAGTTGGAACTTTCTTAAAAGTTCTTCACACCATAATAATAGTATAACAATGAACATGAACAGACAATTTGCAAAAGAAATGTTATAAACACTAAAAAAAAAAATTCAAACTCAGTAATAAGCAAAAAATGCAAGTTAAATATTTTTAACCAAACAGATTGGCAGTGATTAAAAAGATAATAATTTCCAGTATTATAAAATATGTGAATGAAAAAGGCATTTTTATAATTGCTGGTGGATGTTTACTAGTACCAATTTTCCCAAGGGCAAGTTGGGTATATGTACCTAAAAAGCCTTTGAATTGTGCAGATCCTTTGACCCAACAATTTCACTTAGGCAATGTAACCTAAGGAAATAAAAACACATGTTCTTAAAGATATATGCATAGGAGGCTTAGTCTAATATGTTTGTATTAGTTGCAAATTGTAGACAACATATCTGTCCAATATCAAGATATTGGCTGAGTAATGTATAGCCACATAACAGAACCTATTCAGCTTCTGGGAATAATGATGCAGATCTATATTTATTGACACAAAAATGAATTGTGTTAATGATACATTGGCACATGAAAAAGAAGGTTACAGAAAGATATGATTCCATTTTTGTGAAAAATGTATTTTATTTATATATTTATACAGATTCATTTTATATATTTTTTACATTTTTATCCAAATAGAAATATCTGGTAGCAAAACATTAATATATTGTGATTGTAAATATTAAAATAGACTACAAATTTAGTAACATAAGCAACTATACTATACACATTATAAATAATATTAAGACTATTATATAGACAGTAAGATTATATAAATTTTTTGGTACTTGTCATTGTCTTCTAATTTTTAATAATAAATTTGAACCATGTGCAAAATAAAGTGTTTTAGAGGTATTTAAATACACTCTTTAATGAGTTCTCCATTAAAAAAGGAACCAATATTTTAGGCCATGTTTCACAAGCACATTTTTGAGATTTGCCTCATTAAATTTTGTATTGTAGACATACGTAGTTAATAGAAAACACACATGGAGAATATTTTAGGGTAAAATTTTGTAATTTGTTACCATGGAGAAAAATAAATTTCCAAAACTAAATCTGATATCCAATAGCATGCTCCCGCTTGTTTCTAAAGGACAGGCATTTGAAATTTACATTAGGTATGTACTTGGCAAGTTAAGAATACTTAGGGCTCAAAGAAATAAGATGAAATGCAGGGGAAATAGGCAGGTATTAAAACTTATATTCTAGAATACAACACTGCCAGGATATTTATTCACATACAATTCAATTCAGTAAGTGTTTTTTGACCTCTTAGAGGTCACCATGTTCAAGAATGAAGAGATTAGTAAACCAGTCACTATCCTTGAAAAGATCAAGTCTTTACCCTCTCATATTCAAACAATTTCCTGATTCTTACGAAAAAGAAACTTCACTGGTAGCACTGAGAAATATTACATAGGCAATGTGACTTTAAGACGTTCTAATACATATTTTTACTGTATATAATTATTGTGAAATTATTAAATCAAGCCTATTAACATATACATCACCTCACATGCTTTTTTGTGGTGAGAACATTTACAATCTACTCTTTTAGCAAATTTCAATTACACAGTACATTGTTATTAACTATAGTCACTATGCTGTACCATAGATCTCAGGAATGAAGAATTCTTTCTGTCTAACTGAAGCTTTGTACCTTTTAACAATGTCTTCCCATTCTTTCTCAACCTCCCAGCCCCTGGTAATCACCATTCTACTCTCTACTTCTGTGAATTTGACTTTTTTAGATTTCATATATATGTGAGATCATATGGCATTTGTATTTCTGTTCCTGGTTTCTTTCACTTAACATAATGCCCTCCAGATACAGCCATGTTGTTGCAAATAACAGAATTTCCTTCTTTTTAAAGGCAGAATAATATTCCATTAGGTGTATATACCATGTTTTGTAATATTTTTAGTTATTAGTTTTCTTTCATCTGCATTGTACTTGGATGCTGTTATATGCAGAGGATTGAGGTTAAAAACCAATGCTTTCTCGAAGTAAACATTATAAGCTCTCTGTACCTTTCTCTTTAATTGCAAATTGCTCCAAGAAAAGTTGTAGACATGACAGGTAAGACTAAGGAATAGGCTCTCTCAGTGTTGGGTATCTCATCCTTCATTTACTTTGAACTTGATCACCAAGTTTAAGGTGATTATGACTGAAACACATCTGTCATCTCATGCATTGATCTATTTATTTAAATATATTTAAAATATTATATTTATTAAAGATTCATATACTTATACACATGGTAAAAAGTAAAATAGAGCCCAAAATACTTAAAGTGAGGGGAAAACACTGCTCCATCTTTCACTCTTTCCCGCTCCTAGTGCAAATTCTGTAGAAGCAACTATTTTCTTGTAGTTCTGTCCATGTTGCTAAATAATATACCTACACATACTGCATTCTCTGCTTCTAGTTAGGATATTGAGGATTTTCTCTCTTATACCACCTCCCAGTTTCATTCTGATCCTTACAAAATAATCATATGCTCTAATTTTAGGTAAATAAATTAACAATATTTGCATTCCTAAGGAGAAAGAAATGATTTCTACAGTGCCAAGCAGTGACCTTGGATTGCATTTCTTTTCTCATAAAAATGTTGTCTCCTAAATTTGCTAATTGTTTTACTGTTTATTAGGAGATTTTCTTATAAAAATGATTACATTTCCCAACAGTGTTTCATCAGAGACATTTTTCTGTTAAAAAAAAAATAGATAAAATAGAGCTCAATATTCTTGTGCTGCGCTCTGTGCCAGTGGCTCTCGAGGCCGTGGCGGCCATACCGAGAGTCCCTTTGTGTGTGATCCCGAATGAGACCTACTGTTTTCTGGATCATAGGCCCTTTCCTTCTTAGTCGATTTGGTGTAAGGATTGCCAGACCCTTAAGTACTAAATGGTGCACAGAAGGTAGGCATGTGCAGCCATGCATGTGTGAAATGTCCTTATTCAATCCATACTTAATGATTGGTGGTTCGTTAGGATATAGAAACAGGTAAAGAGCTCTAAAATATGAGAAAAAGAATAAGAGACACACTTAGGATATCTAACATTTAACCAATAGGTGTTCCAGGAAAGAGACCCAGAGAATTGGGAGCAGGATGTTGTTAAAAAAGGAATGTATAGACATAGTAGATCTAGATATCTATAGTAGACATATAGATAAATAGATATAATAATAAATATAGTAGTTAAGACCAATAAAGCCCCAGGTTGAAAGGGCAAGCTAGACTTATTCCCTGACATTTTGAAGACATTTTCTATTTTCTTCTAGCATCCAGTGTTGTGGATGAGAAGTCTGAAGCTATTCTGGTTTCATTTCCTTCCGCTTACCTCCTTTTACGCTCTGGAAGCTTTTTACCTCTGGAATTCTAAAATTTACAATAATGTGCTTTTCTTTCAGTATTTTAAAAAATTATTTTGCCAGATACTAATTTGATCCTTTCAGTGTAGCCTTATGGTGCTTTAATTCCTCTATCAAGTTTTTGTTAATTTTGTTTTGGTTTGATTTTTGGATTTTTTTCCTTTTCTGTAACTCCTATCAGTCAGATGTTAGGCTTCCTAGAATTGTCTTTTATGTCTTTTTCTTCTTTAAAAGTATTTTTCAGCTTTTTGCTGTTTTTTTTCCCTATTTTTCTGAAATATGTCCTTAACTTTATTTTCTAAGCTTTTGCTAATTTTTAAAATTTAGGTACTCAAATATTTAACTTCTAAGAATTCTTTTTTCCTCTAATTGATTATTTTATATGACAAAATGATTAATGAAATTTAATCTGTTGGGCGATACAAATTGGAGGTGATACAAATTATTGTCATTGCTGTTATCCTATCTGCTCAGTTCAGTCTTTTTCTTCTGGGAAAATTATTTTTCTTGCTTATCTTGTTTGTCTTTCATATTGTGGTTTTATTTTTAAAAAACATGATTTTCAACTGTCCTTTAAAAAGCTGACTGTGACTTCTGTGTTTGATTTCATTTTCCATTGGCAGTCCTGCCTACTGGTGATCAGAGAGGCAGGGACTCTCAGAATTTCAGAATACCAGGCATCTTTTCTCTGGAGTTCTTCATTTTCCTAAGAATGAGATTTCTGACTACTGCGTTTGTGCCTATTGCATCTGAGGTGTGGTGTGGTGTTGTGAACATGGGTTTGGGATGACCACATGTGGACTTTAAACAAAGCCCATTGCCTCATTACCACTCCCAGCATCAGCTTCCTGTCTGGGGTTCTGCAGGATGTGTTGCTTCATTTTCTTCTGAACCTTCTCTGAGGTCTCCTCTGAGGTCTCCTCTGAGGTGCTGCATCAGTTACCACTCTGCCATCAGCTTTTCATGTGTGCGTGTGTGTGTGTGTGTGTGTGTGTGTGTGTGTGAAATCTATCATACTTGGATAGCCCCTTTCCTATCTTTTGGTCATTCTTGGTTTAACTGCATGTCTCTTAAGCATCAAATACTCATCAAGCACCCGTTTGGTGCTTGTGTGCTATGGGAGGAATAAGACAACTCTTTGTAAGAGGCAAAAACTCTGCCCTGAAGAAACTTAGAATTTTAGTGGCAGATAAAAGACCAATACAAATGATCATGAGTAATGAGTAGTATGACATAGCACTGAATTATATGCCCTGGTTTTATAGTGCTGTGGGAGTTCAGAGTTTTTGGGGTGAGCTCTGAATGACAGAAACACTTTGAACTTGTGGAAGGAAGAGAATTTGCTGACAAGTAGGTATCATTGACCTTTCTGAGACTTTGCTCAAATGTGGCAAGTTTATACACTATTAAGGAGGCTGACTGGCTAGTGCAAAGGTTAAATGTTAAAGAGTAGCAGGAATAGATTATCAAGGGCCTTAAAATTTAGGCTTCATGTGGTCGCAATGATGATAAAAAAAAAATACAAGAAGAAGGATTTATACATTGCATGGCAGTTGATCTCTTGTATCTCTGTGGTGTAGCTAAAGAAATCAAGATGCTGTTAATTAAATTTGGTCTTGACTAGCAAAGGAAGGAATCCAGATATAAAACACTGCAGGATCTCACTGATACATGGAATCTAAAAAAGTTGATATCATAGAAGCAGAGAGTAAAAGAGTAGTTACCAGAGGCTGGAGTGGTTGGGGATGAGGGGTGTTGGGAAGATGGTCAGAGGACACAAAATTTCAGTTAGATAGGAGAAATAAGTTCAAGAGATCTATTGTACAACATAATGACTATAGTTAACAATACATTGTATTCTTGGAAAATGTTAAGAGAATGGATGTAAAGTGTTCTTATCGCAGAAATGATAGCTATGTGAGGTAATGCATATGTTAATTAGCTAGAGTTAGTCATTTCACAATGTATAATGATTCAAAACAATATGTTGTATGTGGTAAATACATACAATTTTATCTGCCAATTTTTAAAAATTAAAATAATAACAATGCAAGCTTCCTGAGGCCCTTTTTACTACATATGATCGAAATCTCAACTCTGATGATAATTTAAGGATTACATTCCTTTTAGGTGTGAAAATCCCACACATACTCACAGATGTTACTAGCTGAACAGTAACATATAATTGTAAAACAGAATGCATGCTTTGTGCGGAATTATTTTGAGTAATGTATCTTTCAGTTTTCATTCACTGATTCATTCATTTGTCCACTAATTCATTTAGTGTTTTTTTTTATTCATTTCTTCCATGCAGGTGCTGAATGCCGGAATACAAATATGAATGAGTCACTTCTCTCAAAGAGCTTATTTTGTGGATGTACATAGACAATTCCTTGGACTGTTAGGGTTATTTCTAGCCCATGCTAATGTTTCTGTTTTGATCTTTTGTTGCAGGCTGCTCAAAATCTGAAAAGCAGAGTTCGCTTTTTCCTGCCCTCGATAATACTCAGCAATAAGAACACTACGGCCAGGTATTGTATTTAGCAAACATATGCCCAGAGTATTTTTTTCCAAAATACTTTTTTCAAAATATTTCCTAAAACATGAATATTCAGAATATTTTCCCTCTTGATTTTGAAATCCCAGTGTATTTTAATGGATATTTAATCTACGTGTTTCTGGCTCATTTACATATAACTCAGCACAACATTATTATATGAGAGTGGTTCAATGTCCTGGAATTATAATGAGTTTCTGGAATTCACTCTTTCTTAGTCCTAACCCCCACTACCCATACCACCTTCTCCACTCCATCCAAACCTGGAAATCCTATTATATCTGCACAGCCTTAAATATTCAAGTTATGTTTAAAACAAAAAATTCAGAAGGTTTGAGGTCAAAGGCTCATTGGCCATATTCCTTACCCGTTCCTCCTGTTGAGTGAAGTGTACTTCAGAGAAGTAAGAGGGAAGGAAGAGACAGAAGGACAATTTTTTCTACTAAGACCTTGGCGTACGCATTTTCTGCTGGGTCTTTCCCATATGCAAGTGTGAGGATGAAGACAGAGCAGGACATTCTTTTTCCTTGAAGAACATGCTGGCCCGGGTATTTTTGTTGAAACTTGGGCTTTTGTAAAAACTGCATTGAATCAGAAGAAGAAAGCAGTGATGGAAAGTTTCAGCATCATTCTGCCTCCCCCCTCCTTTCCATCCCCAAGAAATAATAATAATAATAATAACAATAATAGTAATAAACCCACTGAGAATATGCAGTACCTTCCAAGAGAGTTGATCACTATTGTGTTTTGGCAGCCCTTAAATTTTATAAAGAAACACCCAATTTAACCTCATGGAGCCTGCAGTTTCATATCTTTTGCCTTCCAATTGCTCCTATTATTGCCATGGCCATTACCGTTATTATTATTGCAGGCATCTTACTATGTGTTCAAACAAAAGCCTGGCTCCCATTTCTGAAAATGTCATAAAAACTAAGCTTCCTGTAAAATTTTAAGGAAAACATTTTAAAACGAAATCTGCACGAGTTCAATCTGAACTTCATTAATGCCTTCCTTGAAGCCAAACACAGTCTTGTGAGGCCCATTAGTATGATCTGGAGACGCTGAAGGCCCACAGAGCTTCTTAGAGTCCAAAAATGCCTCGCTTGAGCTGGCATCATGCCCTAAACTGTGCCGTTTGAGGCCTATACTCGATCCAGGTAAAATTCACATGTTGTTTCTTTCTCTTGGTTCTGTTAGCAAAGAAGAAATATAAGATAGTGTATCCTGTCTGGAGAATTAGCAGCCAAATGAAGGGCCTTCTTTATTGGCAGGACAGGAGAGCTTTTCTGCATGTGGCATCTGTTTAGCAGAATGTCCTGATGTTGCTCTGTGGCATCCTTATTTGTGGTTCCTTAATTAAAAATGCTATGGTGATTCTGTGGCCAAATATATAACAAGGCTCCATGGGATGTGTAATTCTTCATAGGGTCTAGAATGTATCTGCATCTTCCTGGAGAGGAAAATTTATGAGGGCACCTCTGATCCCTAGCCTTGTTAATTACACTTAGTGATGAATAGGCTTCTTTTGAATGGCCTGTTTCCAACTCTACTAGTAATGGCTTTCATTTGCTCGTGCAGCTAATACTATAATATATACCAGGCACCATCCTTGGTGCTGGGAATACAATGATGAATAATGAAGACAAAATAGATTCCTTAAGAAATTTGCAGTAGAGTGATGGAGACAGATAAAAAATACACACAATTGTTTGTAATTCTTTGGATAACTGCCTTAAGAAAATCTAAAGCAAGATAACAGGATTGAGAATGATGGGTGTGTGTATTAGTGGTAGGTGTAGCAACTCTTTTATTTTTTTATCCATTTTTAATTATTTTTTTAAGACAAAGTCTCACCCTGTTGCCCAAGCAAGAGTACAGTGGTGTCATCATAGCTCACAGCAACCTCAAACTCCTGGGCTCAACTGATCCTCCTGTCTCAGCCTCCCGAATAGCTGGAACTACAGGCATGCACCACCACATCCAGCTAATTTTTAAATTTTTTTTGTAAAGACAGGCTCTTGGTATGTTGTTCAGGCTGGTCTCACACTCCTGGGCTCAAGAAATCCTCCTGCCTCAGCCTCCCACAGTGCTACTATTACAGCTGTGAGCCATCACGCCTGGCCAGCAGCTCTTTTATCTAGATCAATTAGAGAAGAACTTCCTGAAGGGTTGGCATTTAGGAGGTATCTAGATGCAATGAGAGAATGAACCATGGGATATCTAGGAGAAACTCATTTCAGGAAGGGATAAGAGTGAGGGCTAGTGCTCTGAAGTTGAGATTAACCTTGTGTACTTGAGGAAGAACAAACATCACAGTCTGGATAGAGGGGATTGAAATAGGAGAAAGTAGTAGAAAATGAAGTTAAATTCTGCTCCTCTCACGGCCTCATTGAGGGTGAACTGTATCTCTTGCTCCTTTACTTTGAGATCATCCATGTGATTTTCTTTCGCCAATGGTAAAAGAAATAGCAGAAACAGCAGGGTGCCAGTTCTGACCAGGGGCTTTAAGAGGCTTGGCACATTTCTCCTTTTGCCACAGCTAGTCCACTGTTTCAGGAGAAGAAGCAGAGAGAGGCCTGGGGAGAGAGTTTTCCTAATTGCTACAGCCTGAGCAGTTCTGCCCCAGGCATGGCTGGCTAATGCACGTCCACTCAGCCAGCTCACTGGTCTGTGAGAATAAATGATTGGAGTCCTTAAGTGTGTTTTATTTTTAATGTAGCATTATGGAGACAATGGATAATCAACACAGGAACCTGGTCATTTAGGATCTCCTGGGCCTTGTTAAAAAGGTGGATAGTCCTCAAGTGTAACAGAAAGCCTCTGGAGAGTTTTAAGTTAAGAGAACGACACAAATTGAATTAAGGTTCTAAAAGATCATTAAATTTTTAAAAACTGTCACTCTTTGAAGAATAGACTATAGAAAAAGATGATGTCAGCTAGTTTAGGAGCTGTAGTTCAGGAGAAATATGGTGGTGGCCAAAATGCTTCTGTGTTTATCTTTTTGATAAAGTAAAGGTAGTATATTCTGATTTCTGTCTTAGGAACTTAGTAATTACATGACAGTGAAATGACAGGCATTAATCATTCTGTGTTAGGATATGTGCTGTGCTCTACAACTAGAATGAATTCTACTGTGCTATGATCAGTCAAATCCAGTAGAACTTTTTTTTTTTTTTTTTCACATGGGAAGTAGGAAACAGAGCTTAAAATTAGAAAAAGAATCTCTTCTGATGAGTTTTTAAGTACAAAAGGAGAAGTCAGGGCATGGAGAGAAAAAAACCAAATATCTTTTTGGCCCTATAGTTAATGGCCTAGAGAATTGTACAGATATAATGTAGAAGAAGGAAGGCACTTGGGGAGGGAGGGACCGAGAGAATACACTTAGGCAGTAAAAGCAAGAGAAGTAATTTTGCTGTTGTTTCTCTACATAATCTTGAGCAAGTGGAAGTCTTAGCCCTTCCTTGGGTTTTCATTTACTCACCAGAAAAAAAAAAAAAAAAGGATAATAACTGCCTTACCTGCTTCTAAGCTTACCCTGAGAACTATATATGCTAAAGCACTTTGAAAAAAGTAGAGTGCTATACCTATGGAAAATACAATTACAAAACTTGAAAACTGGTCAAGGTCTTTGCTAGTAAAAGATAATTAGTACTATACATGCAAGAATTCCCACGAATTCACCTCATATATTGTAATTACGAGCACATCTAGGGAATTGCCATTTTTACTGAGTATGCGTTGGAGTAGATCTGAGTGAGTGTGACCTAGCGTGCCTGCTCTCATATTTAAATTTTGAGCTAATACACTCTGACACACAAAAAGAAAATATATTAGACCCTTTTAAAGTAGTTCACTATTTCATAGGTACCAGGGAAGGATTTGGGCTCCTACAGATTTTATTTTTTCTGCATTAAAGGAAGAATTAAGACAGTGAAATTTATTTTTATTTTATTTTATTTTTTTTTTTTTGAGACAGAGTCTCGCTCTGTTGCCCTGGCTAGAGTGAGTGCCGTGGCGTCAGCCTAGCTCACAGCAACCTCAGACTCCTGGGCTTAAGCAATTCTACTGCCTCAGCCTCCCGAGTAGCTGGGACTACAGGCATGCGCCACCATGCCCGGCTAATTTTTTCTATATATATTTTAGTTGTCCATATAATTTCTTTCTATTTTTAGTAGAGACGGGGTCTCGCTCTTGCTCAGGCTGGTCTCAAACTCCTGACCTCGAGCAATCCACCCGCCTCGGCCTCCCAGAGTGCTAGGATTATAGGCGTGAGCCACCGCGCCTGGCAAGACAGTGAAATTTAAATGTTTTTTTTTCTCTCTCAGAAAAAAATATTCTTCGCAAATTACAGGTGCTTCCCCAAGCCTAGGAGTAACTTCACCCGCAGCGCATGAGTTGTCTGTTCTGATGACTTTCCTGAAAGAGAACACAAGGAATCGTGACAGCTCTTGTGCCTGCTTTTTCCATCTCCCCTGCCCACTTCTCTATAATCCCTATGTCACTTGAGGGAAAATTCGACTCCACTTATAAGGACAACTGTAAAATCTTCATGTGAACTGACAGTCTTAAACTGAACTGCCCACTTGTATTTTATAATTCGGTCAAAAATATTCTTGGTCTTGTGTTCCAAATTAAACCACAGTAAGACCATAAGTGGAAAAGTTGGGTGAAGCTGTGGGGACGCCATCCAAAAGGGCGGTCTGGCCAACTGGTTTTCCTCCCAGGTAATAGGGGACTTCAGGCTTCCAGGCAAAGGTGCCTGGAAGGCAGAAGTTTGTCTCCCCTTCCTTCATCCTTTCATGTTGAGTAAGGCAAAAAGGGAGTTTTGGAAGGAGCCCACTCTCCAGTTTGGGACTCAGCCCTCTGATATGGCACTGTGTTTGTGTCTGCTACTGGGGCTCCTAGCTGGGGACAGAGTCACCTTGTGCAAGCCGACAGGGGACTCTATGTTGGTTCTAATTGTCAAACAGCGACAAGTCCTTCCTCTCATGAATTTTCTGGCCTTCCTGTCATCAGTGGTTGTGGGAAATCCTAGGTGTTCAAATAAAATCATCTCTCTGAGAGCCAAGAGACCCACAGGTGCAAGATGTGCCGTGAGTGCCACTTCTCACCGGCAGCTGGGAGGGCAACCGGGTACCATTCGGTGGCTCGTTCCTTATGACTAGAATAGTTTGACACTCCTGTTTCAGCTGAGTTGTTGCTTTTTATTTCCTGATTTCATGCTTGCTTTAACAAGTTTTTGCACTAATATTGTTTATAGCACTTCGTGATCACGGGTCCTGCTACAGTCTTTAAGGAGAATATAAATGAGTAAGTGGATGTGGTGGACTGAGGATCAGAAGCTTCCATGGTGATCCCAAAGAGGTCTGTGATGCGAAAATGGGGTAAGTATTATCAACCTTGCTAATAAAGGGGTCAGTCATCCAGTCAGCTCAAGGATATTGGCCTGAAGCCATTAGGGCAGTGCTGGACCCACAGTTCCGTAGGGTAAACTAACAGCTGGAGCAGCTACCCAGTGTGCTCAGAGCGGCTCCAGATTCCATCGCTCCACCGCCTTTGAACCTGAGCATTATTTCCTCCTTTGGCATTAACATTCTATAATCCTTTGGCTTTTAACCTGGAGACTCTTTTAAAGCATTTTACCTTATCCGTTGGCAGGTCATCTGAACAATCTGTCACTGTGACTTGTACCTTCTTTGCATTAGAATCAAAAGAAACAAGAGGAATGGGGAGGGGTTGGAAAGGGTTAAAGGGGAGGAAGGAGAACCTGGAAACCTTTTCCTTTATTCTCAGTTAGGATTCCTTGATATCACTTCCCAGTCCTGAATTCAGAACCACAGATTCCAAGTTTCCAAGGTCTCTGGTTACCTAGGAAAGAGATTTGGATGTGTAATGTAAGCTTTGGTGGTTCTAAGAATAAGGTGGCTCTTCAGAACTGTCTTCCTTCTACTAATTCAAGAACTCCACTCCTACCATCCAGGCCACGTGGAGTGTGTTTCCCCCAATGCCTAACAGACCAAATGGATTAGTTTTGTCGTTTTACTTGGTGTCATATTTGGATTGACTTAATTGGCCCCAGCAGACATCTGTCTCTGGTTTGGTGTTTCCTGTTGTCTGGTCTGCTGAAGATGAGCCTTCCTTTCCAAGACTACTTGGGCTGCAAGAAGGCTGTGTCTGGGCTCCGTCTAACGGTTGCTTCATCGGACAAGATCTGACAACAGCTCCAGAAATATGTTTATTTAGCAGGTTGCATTTTCTTTCCTTAGTCTTGTATTTGAAAGTAATCCAATGGATGGAAGAACCACAAAATGTCTAGGCATTTTCTGCCTTTAGACTTTAGAGAGATAAACTCCTGGTCATCAATTGAGCACTTCTTAATCTCATTCAAAAACAATTATAAACACCGAAGTGCACAAAGTTGAAATAATAATAAAGATCATTGTGAAGCCAGGAGGAAAGTGAAAATTACTTTCTAAAATATCACTAGAAAATCTAGGGTGAAAATTTGGCCATATAATTTATTCCCCAAAGGGACATAGGTCACATAACCCATGACTCCTCAGACTCTGAAGGACAAGCTAGCAGGAATCTCAATTCAGATTCTAGTCCTTACTCTGTCATGCTGACTTTGTGTGTCATGTTGGGCCTTAATTTTTAATTCTTTGTGTCTCATGATTTTTCAGTGGGAACACTGTAACTACTGTAACTTTTGTACTTTCTAAATATTCCTGGACACAGAAACAGATTTTCAAACACACAGACAACATCAGACATCTACTGTAAATCATGGAGAAGGCACATTTTGCCATCTTCTGAAAATCTAAGTGATTTTGTAGGAGTGAGTTCATTTTTGAAGTTGCATTAGTATTTCTAAGTTCCTAGTTTGTTATTTAGGACATCAAACTAAGAGTAGCAATTTGGAATCTACAGGAACCCAAAAAACCTGGAGAAAGAGGGAAATAGAATAGAGCATATGTCAGTGCTAATATGAATGACCCTGTTGACATGTTTAACAAAATGTTCATTCTGGGAGGCCGAGGCGGGAGGATCGCTCAAGGTCAGGAGTTCGAGACCAGCCAGAGCAAAAGCAAGACCCCGTCTCTACTAAAAATAGAAAGAAATTAGCTGGACAACTAAAAATATATATAAAAAATTATCCAGGCATGGTGGTGCATGCCTGTAGTCCCAGCTACTTGGAGGCTGAGGCAGGAGGATTGCTTGAGCCCAGGAGTTTGACGTTGCTGTGAGTTAGACTAACACTATGGCACTCTAGCCTAGGCAACAGAGCAAGACTCTGTCTCAAAAACAAACAAACAAACAAACAAACAAACAAATATTTACTTCAGAGCACTCCGTTCAGCAGAATTGAGTTGAAGATTGCCAACCAAAATGCTTAATTAGTGTCTAATCAAGACAGCTAAAATGAGTAGTTGGTTTCCATCTTTGAGAATGTCCCATGCCTAAAGAGTGTTTTAAATGAGGGTGGCCTGCCTGGCAGATGTCAACTGTGGATTGAGACATCTGTAAGGTCACATGAAGTGAAAAGACTGCAGACTGCCTGGGAACTGAGACTGAACTCATCAGTGGAATCACATGTCTCCATCCGACTTCAGAGCCGCCCCTCTGCATGAGGGCCTTGTACTCTGAACTTGGGTCATGGATGCCACCTCCAAAACCAGAGTTTACTTTAGGGTTTAGAAATAGTCACCAGTTCTTGACAATTTTTTAAGGTAGTCTACTGTTTTTATGGCAGGATTTTTATCTAACACTTGGCATCTTTTTTTTTCTTTTCCTTTTTCCTTGTTCCCTCCCTTTCTTTCTTTCTTCCTTGATACTTGTTCTTAAGATTTTTATTTTCCAAAGTTAATCTTACTTTTCATACTCAGGGTAAGTCATAAGAATCTGTGTTAGAGATATATCATATTGGATCCACTAGGAAGGTCTGCAAGATGTAGAGAATAAGGCTGAGAAGGCAAGCTGGGGGAAAAGTATATTCTCATGCTTCTAATAAATACAATCTTTTAACTCCCCAAATTTATTTTTCCTTTAATAATCAAAAGCCAGTTGTGTTCAAAATTCAACATCTTTTGGGGTTCTGTTTTTAATTAGCTGAGTTTTTTTTTTTTTTTTTTTCAGATGGCCTTGAACCTTCTTCTCCATGTGAATTTTTCCTTTCTTCAATATCTTTGCTGGTCTATTATATTCTTCTTTAGACCTCTCTCTCCCCTATTATTTTAAAATTGGAAATTTCTTTTATTTTACTTTTTTAGTAACCTATATTGTCTTTCAATTTTTTTCTCTGATTTATTTCACCCGAAGTGTAGTCCGTCCACTGTGCCCAGAGGATTTTCTTCTAAAATACATGCCCGTTTTCCCTGCTCACACATGGTCAACAGCCTCTTATTGTCTATAGGATAAACCTTCCTAACATTTCACACAAGGGCCCCCACTAGCCAAGCCTTATTTCCCACTACACTTGTCATGGCCTTTCATGTCTTCTTTGCTCATGTCATTTTCTTCACTTTCTGTTCTTCAACAAGGTATAACTAACCTTACTCCATGGAGTTTCTTGCAAATTCCTTTCTCCAGGGCATTCCCATAACACTTTTCATACACTAGGCTTGTAACAATTTTCATTAAATGGCCTAGTTACTTGCTTAAGTTTCTGCAATTCATACGAGACAGTGACTTTATTTACAGCAAACAATTGAGTGGATTCTTCTCTATAATCCCAATGCTTAGTACAGAGTACATTTCCAAAATATATACCAATTGAATACCTTAGCATCAAATTTCTTTCTTCTATCTTCTCATTTTTTAAAATCTAAAAATCAAAGTGATATACTGTAGCTGGTTCATACTGGCTTGTAAAAGCTGATTGTTAAACTTTCAGGAATTTTTTAAACTTTTGATATTAAAAATTAACTATATAAATATAATTAAATAAATTGTATTTAAAGCAAAGGTAATAAATACTTAAAACTCATCACTGTATACTTATTTTACTATTATATACACTCTAGAAGGTTAGGTACACCTATTGTAGCTATATGGTAAAAATACTATATAACGGTGTACTATTGTGCATCTCTTCCCAACAGCGAGATTGGAACTGACCATGGTGAGATCATTTCCACCACAGAAATTGGCAAATATAAACCAGGTCTTGATTTATTATGTTGTTGATTGTCTAGACATAAGAAAGTACTGGAGGAAATGTTAATAATGGAGATTAAACTTTAAAAGTATGTTGTGTCTATAGCCATCATGATGTAAAGTAGCACCAAAGGAAATATTTTTCCAATATTCAAACACTATTATCTTATTCAACCAAGAAATTTCTTACAGAATTGGCAAATGAGTGAAGTTCCAAAAAATGCCTTCCTCATTCCATCTTTGTCTTACTCATAAACTTAAATGAAACTATTAACGTTCAGTCATGTCCAAACTATACTTTCTCATCAATTGCAACCATAGGTTTGGCTACGGAAACAAGAGTTAGGTAAAAATCAAAGAAAACACTCATTCTTTGAGAATTAATTGGCTATATGGAATTTAAAATGGTGTCATATATTTTACTATTATTTGTAAATTGCTACACATCCTTTTATCAATAAGTTTATGATAAATGTATATATATATGTGCACATTTTTTTCAGAGATTTTCCCCCATATATGTAATATTTATCATCTTTTCAAAACTTGATACATCTTTGGCATGAAATAGACATTTAAAAAAAATAAAAATAAAATTTCTTATTTTCCAAAAATTAGGTAAAAACACCCCACATTTTCATAAATGAGAAATACTGTGTTTGCCGTTCAACTTTTGTGTTGTTGGATGAAATGCTAAAAGTCATAAATGCTTAGTATAAAAGGCTTCTATTTTATCATATTACTGCTCCTCTATACTCTTACTCCGTGGGATGTGTTTTCTTTCCTCTTTCTTCTAAACCAGTAGTTGTCAGCTCTAGCTGCAAAATAGAATCATTGGAGTACTTTTTAAAAAAAAATGCCCATTTCCTAGGCATGCCCCTAAGTGTTTGCAACTTAAAATAAACAACCTAAACAATTTTGATGCACAGTGAGGGCTCAGAACCAATATATAAAACAAAAATTAGGGCAAGAAATCTTTAGTGTATGTTTCAGCACTTCCATTGCTGTGCTGGGATTTAGAAAAAGGAAACAGAGTCAGGAGTCTGTTTAACCCAGTCTACAAGCATTATAGCTCCACCTACTGGGAGGATGGGCCTTTAAAACTGAGTATCTACTCTATTTCCCATAAATACAGTTTTTTCTGTTTCAGCTGTTGGAAAAATAAATTCAATTTTGATTAACAATAACTACAAAAATTAGTATCTTAGTCTACTTGGACGGCTATAACAAAAATACCTCCAAATTCCTATGTTGAAATCCTAACCCCCAAGGTCATGATGCTAGGAATTGGGGCCTTTTGAGAGGCAGATAGGTCATCATGAATGGATATTATTCAGGTCTTTTTTGGGGTTCTTACTGGTTTTGCTGAGGATGTATAATTCAGATTTTCAGAGTGGGAATGAGAGGCATACAGACAAGAAAAGTACGACTTTATATTTATTTAGTTGCTCCATGAGGTTCGAAGACTAAAGTGTTTGATTGGTTAAGTCATATGATTAGGTAACTGAAGTAAGCTTAAAAATACACAGAGATAGGATCCTTGAAGGTCATGTTGTTCAGGGAATAGATCTACTTTTTAGTATGACCTGAACAGTCCTCTTGATCTTTTATAGTCTCATTTTCTCAATGTAAATTGAGGTAGTTGGATTAAATAAATTCTTAAAAGCACTTCTGGTCTTCAAATTCTTTGACATTGTATTTTTATGTTTCTCCTTTTATTTTTGACATCTGAGAGTAGGAGACGGAAAGGGTGATAGCTGGGGATGGGGAAGAGCCACCTCTCTAATGCAGCTGTGATGGGAACTGACACAAAGACATGCGTACCTGGAAATGGTGAAGAAATGCTGTAATGCCTGAAGCTTAGACCAGTTGAAATCATGAGTGTGTGATTTGAGTAATAGGCATTGGACAATGAGGATAGGAGGATATAATGTGCTTGACAGAAAGCAAAGGAATTTCTTAGTGTGGCAAAGAAAGCTCCTTGGAGTGTCCTCAAACCAGCTTCCTAAACTCTTTAGAATTGATCCCACAGAGTTATTTACTTAAAGACAGGTTGTTTGGTCCTCTGATATCCATAAGGTCTAAAAGGCAATTTGAGTTGGCCAAGTGTCTCATAAAGAATGACGTACCTTTTTAACTCATACAGTGAAAATGAGGATTTCTCTGTATCCAGTCTAAAAATATAAAACTTTACAGATTCAAGACAGATATAGATAGTCTTGAGCTAGAGCCTTTAACTTCAGAAATTTGGAATATGCTCTCTAATATGTTATTAAAATATCCAAAATGATTTGGATTTCCAGAGTTTTTGGCTAGAAGTCACATAGATTTTCTTTTGTAAATATTTCTTTGGCGAAGTCAGGCTAGCCCAGAGGAAGTAGGAAGATGTCCCCTGGCCTGGCTGCCTGGACAGCTTTGTTATCATTTCTTAGACTCAGTCTCTATTTTTTTCTTTTTGTAATACATCAGCTAATATTTTAACAAACTAGTTGAATATATTGTATAATGATACAATAGGTCATTTCACTCTGCAGTACATCATTTTGAGCTCTGACAAAGAGAATATTTCCTATTTCTATCTATCAAGGTGGTTTTTCCATTGGCTACTAGAAAGAATATGTTCATAAATACCATGACGAAACAGTTTATGTTGAGGGTAAAGACTACACAAAGTAGAATGGGATGAAAATTTGGAAATAGAACAAGAGCAAATCTGGCTGTGGTTACAATTACTTGTTAGACAGTTTCTCCTAAAGCAGTTTCTGGTTGTATAAAGGGGCATACAGATCTCAAGGTGAGGAAGAGGAAAGAGCAGTGGCGCTATGGTCCTGATTTAGCAACAATCATACCTCCTCCTGCACTTGAGTGTGTGCAAATTCCCTGGGCATCATGCAACTTGAACTGGCTGTTCTTGCCATTTTTTCCTTTGTCTTTTTCTTTTTTTTTTTTTCCACTTGCGCTGCTTTTATAATCCTTGAATCTGGAGTTGTGGATAAGTATGGGGGTGTTTACACATTCCTTCATTCATCAAATAGGTATTACATGCCTTCCATGTGCCAAACTCTATGCAGGTGTGGCAGGTTTGTTGGGGAGCAGAGGTGTGGGAGGTTAGTTGACTTCCCTTTTCCCTTCACAGTTTAAGCCAAGAGGGATGATGACTAAAAAGTTTAATGAGATATTGGAAATGACTCAGACCTAACCATTCCTATGACGCTGTGATCATTTGATGAGAGAATGAAGATGAATGAATAATATTAATATAAAGTCTATAACATATTAAAGTTCTCCTAAGGCAATATAAAGGGAGGGGTCCCATACCACCTTCAGCCCAAGTTGCACCTACCACTGAGGTTCATGCAAGCACGGGAAAATTTAATGAGCTAATACAGTGGGTGGTCTGGAGGTATCTGTATGAATTGATTATCACGGGAGTAGGCTGACTGCCAAAAAAGAGAATGGGATAAAATGGGGATGCAGAGGATACCAAAGTTTCTGTTGTCAATATTCGTCTTCTGGCACAGTATTGTGGACTCATTCCTGAGACTTACAGAAAGAGGGACTTTAAGCAAAATCTTGACCCTGGGACAACAAAGAGGGATTCTTTGGCAGCACACAGTTATCTGGATGTGTGACGGTGGTAGGGAGAAGACTATTTCCCCCACCTCTGCATCCCGAGACTGGTAATATCAGGAGCATGTGGAGGTAACAGTCCTAGCACAATCGTAAGAATTCTTCCTATGTGCTTCCCACCACAGTTTCAAAGTTAAGGCAGCTTCAAATAACTTCATAGGCAGTGGACCTCAGTGAGTGGGAGCGGGAAGAATGGGTCAGAGTCCAGGTAGTGCACGTGACTGACAGAATGATTGTGACACATGTGACACAGTCTCTGACACAAACAGGCAACACTTCATAGTGGGATGAAGTTCTTAAAAATATAAGCCATTGATATTAACATGAAATCAAACTGGTGAGACCTGGAGAAATTTGGATCACACATAGCTGCAAATAGTACTTGTACAGAAGGATAGAAATATTCAACCTGTTCTGATTTGATTATTCATCAGTTTTGTTTTCCTTACTCTTTTTGGTGCATTAGAAGGATCTGCATACTCCAAAATAAGAAAAATGGCTTAAAATAGTCATAAAACATAGAAATTAAAAGCTACAGCTACATCTGACAATGTGGCTAGATGTTCATATAATATATAACATAGAATATAATATTTAGTAAAAAAGTAAGTTCTAGAACATTAGTTATGTGCTATACATTTTATAAAATAAAATTAAAAACATAAAAATAATAAAAATTAATAATTTTTAGGAGTACTTATAAAATTATAAAATTTAACCCTTTTTTTTTTTTTTTTTTGGAGACAAGGTCTCATTCCCTTGGCCAGGCTGGAGTACAGTGGCGTCATCACAGCTTACTGCAGCCTGGAACTCCTGGGCTCAAGCATCCTTTGGCTCAGCCTCCAGAGTAGCTGGAACTATAGGTGTGCATAAAACTTTATTTTTATAAAAAGAAGGGAATGATACACAAAGGAATAAGGGTAATAATTACCCAGAGTGGTTATGGAAGGAGGAAAGGATGGGGGAAAATCACATAGGGAGATAAAAGGTTTTGTTAAGATTCCAGTTCTCATGATAGATGTAAGGATACATAAGCCTATTATTATTAAAAATATATTTATTCATATATATCAAGGAGGCCGTGCATAGACCAATGGTGACAGGGTGTCATGAACAAAAGATTTTGATTAATTCAACTCTGTACACCTGAATTTATTTTTTTTAAAGCAGCATTACTTAAAAGTATGTTTAAATGGTCAAACCAAATGACTTAATTTTAAGGATACATAGCATGATTTATATATATATTTGTCTCCTTACTGCCGTTGAAGAAATGCTCTTGGTATACATAAAAAATAGATTTATATTAAATGGCTTTAAAACCACTGATCTCTAACAACAACTACCAAAGCTGTGAATACCAGTGATTACAAAATCTTACCCCCTTTTTAATTAGATTCCATAAATTATCAGTCAAATGTGAATTTTATAACCATGGTTTATTTCCACATTAGCCATTCTATGATGATATTAAACACAAAGTTTGTTTTCGACACCTTATCACTTGGCCATCATGGCAATAAAGTTAAATAGACATGACAAGTTCATTTTTTTAAAATAAGAAGGGTAAAGACTATAACTTGGTAACTCTTCACTTGAACTTTCTATTTAAAACAATGAAGAAAAGAGAATATAAACAAAATGCTTACAGATGATTACAAACAATGTCAGCAGGACAAACGAAAATGTAAGAAATGAAATCAACACTGACTATTCATTGATTAAATTAAGTGAGTTTTATCTGGAGCACAGGAAAAGATATCATGCAATACCTCACCACCACGATCCCAAATAAACGAGAGGTTAGGTGAATGTGTAAGAGAGCCCAGAAAACAAACCCAAGCCCTCACCCTGGAAGCGATGGCAGATGTTTCCCTTCAAAGATGATTACAACTGGGAAGCAATTAGTGACAGTGAGGTCTTAAGGAGAATCCTCATCTAAGCAGATGCTTTGAATGAGGCACAACTGTCCCTGTGTGATACTAAAATTAAACTGAATGAATTCCTGAAGGAATTGGCTATAGGGAAGACTCCAGTGAAAAAGCAGCCTGGGAACTTGAATATCAAGGATTAGACAACAGAGATGTCTTTTTAGAGGACAGTTACCCTCTGGTTCACAGGGTTCCTTAGAGATAGTGAAGGCAATTATGGGAACAGTGGAATGAGACATCTAGGAGCTCAGCTTCTTAAGATTGCTTTTGTTTTTGAACTTTCACTCTTTGTTAGGAAAGAATATAAATATGTTGTGTTCTGGTTTGCTCCAGCGTCTCTCTTATGGAATTCCATGCCACCCCTTCTCATTGCTTTCAAATATGTTCACTGATGCTATTACACACACACACACACACACACACACACACACACATTTTCACATAGGAAATTAGTCTACTCTCAAAAAGACCGTAAGGCCTAGAGTTTAATGTCTCTCTAGATATATTGTTATCACCCAGAGCCCACAGTTTGCATTAGAGTTCACTCTTTGTGTAGATTCTGTGGCTTTGGACAAATGTATTATGTAATGCCATGTGCCCACCATTACAGTGCCGTACAGATACAATTTCACTGCCCTAAAAATCCTCTGTACATCAAAGACTATACACTTCTAACCATCTCTGTAGCTCTCTAGTTTGGGCCATTCTGGCCAGCTCTTCAGCTTTGCCTCTCATGGCAATGATTGCGCTCACTTTGTTTGTGATGGTGAAGTGCTGCCCCCTGGTATCCATTATTATGGGGGCTTAGTTCTATAAGAGCATCTCCTACCCTTGCCCCTGTCCTACGGAGGACACCACCACTGAGCTTCTCAATAATGCCAGTGCCCCTCCCACCACTATTTCCCTTACCACATTGGCAAATGGGTGTCCTCTGGTTCTACTACAGAATGTGTTTGGCTGACGGGTTTTCCATCCTTATGTAGTATACCTGCTCTAGCATGCTCATTTTCTGAACATTTTTATTCATTTCTCCACCATCTGGCATAGAAGTTCTGTCATTTGTGTTTCGCTTATAGTGAGCCATTGCTTTTTCTCAGCTTCCAAGAGCTATGCTAGTCAAGTATTAACTCTAGCTGCTAGGGTCTCTGCTTTGGTGTCAAATCCTATATTACGACAAAGTTCTTCCACATCCATTGACTTTCTCTTAGCCAACTTAATGTTTCATTCCCTTGATCTAGAACCCTCAACTTCCAGTTCACTGGATATTTTCTAAGGTCCTTCCAATATATGACAAGATATGTCAGCCAGATTAACTTCATTGTGAAGTCTCTCTACTCCCTTATCCCAAATTGTACTCAGCTGGGATTTTATCCTTGTCATTGGCTTGGTTGCCAGGAGAGGACGTAGATGTGGATCTTGAGGGGGAGTCACACTGTAGATGTGAGTCTTGAGGGGGAGTCACACTGTAGTTCTGGGTCTTGAGGGGGACTCACATCATGTAAGGCTCCTGCCTAATTTGAGGACTGTGCACAATCTTAAGCCACGTGCCCAATATCTTAGTATAAGACAGAGTTGGTTGTTTCTGCAGGCCTAGCATGTTTATGGAAATTTGGGAGGTTAAAGCTTTCAATGCATCTACTCAGATATCCTCACCCCAAGGCTCACTGTCCTACTCCTTCCTAATTATAGTCCTGACCTTGACATGGTGGTCTGCTAGTGTTGAGAATTCAGCCTTCTGTGAAGCTCTGCTACTCTGATAATTAAGCCTTGAGTCAATTTCTTTATTATCTTCTCTTCTGTAGGAGATTTTGGGTTTTATTAAATGCTGCCAGAACACCCTCTGATTTTCACATTTTACCCTGAATTTTATCACCCTGCAGCTCTCATTATCTCTCTTTAATGACACAGTGGTACTCAGTAACAGCCAGCCAACTCCATAGTTCTTACGTTACTCTTTCCCTTACATTTTTCAAGTACCAGAGAGCGAGTCCTTGCAACTTAGGTTAGTCATGTGATCTAGTCCTGCTTAAGCATGGAAGAGAGGGCAAGAGAGAATATATTTAATACTCAGAAACACTGAGGTGACTCTTGGTGCTCTCATGCTCGATTTTAACAGGGAACAGTAAAGATCAGCAGCTGTGACCTGAGAAGGGCATGGTAACCTGGAGCTGAGACACATTAAGGGTAAGGCTGTGAGTCACCCCACCAGCAGAGGTGCCAACTGCAGGTGAGGGAATCTGAGTGAGTGGTAGAGGAGGGGAATGCTGAGCATCACTTATGGCTGGAGACCAATTGCAATCTTGAGGTGTAGCTCCTACACCAGCTAGCTCTCATTTTATCTTTCCCCAGGAAATGAGAACAATCAGCATCCTGGAAAAGCTCAGACGGGGCCACTTTGCTATAAGAGCAAGTGGATGTGAGCAGGGAAATGTGCTCTTGTGATGCAAACTGTGGTGTTCTGCTTAGAGCCCCTCTTCGGGGGGGAAATACCTATCCTCATCTGCTGAGAAGTACAGACTACTGATTACTCATAGATGTGTCTCTCGCTGGGAATACCTCTCGACTTTAGGAAATTGCTGTGCCCAAGGTTAAATCTCAAAGGGGCTGGCCTGCGGTCAATGACTGTCTGATGTGTGGACACAAAAGCCCAAGCTCTTTGCCTCAACTGGGGACAAATCTGAAAGGCCATTTCAGCTCCAAAACTCACTATGGAACTGACTAGCTGAAGCCTCAGTTGCAAAAGCATTGAGGGTCTGCTTCTTCTCCGTCCCATCCTACTGTCCTCGCTTGCTTATAGATACATGTCCTGAAAGGGCTTCCCAATTAATTTTCTAAATGCCATCCTCCATCTCAGAATCTGTTTCTAGGGAATCCAAGTTAAGATCCTGTTTCATTAAACCAGTGTGGTCAGCTTTCTATTAACGCAGTCAGATGCAATTCCCACTGGGGATATAGTTTAAGAAAGATTTCTGAGAAGTGAGGTTCTTACTGGTTAAGTCGAAAATCACCGGTACCTATGCTGTTCTTATTTTAACAAGTTGCCTTTTAGTTAAAAGGGTCAAATCTTTTATTGGAATGGCAGGTATTTGGTATTATTACCTCTGTTTTTGCAAAATAATAGATAGGAAAATTTATCTGAAATATCACCCAAGCAAGGAAATAGGTAAAATATCAGGACAAAGACACAATCTCTTAGACCTGGCATCAAGTGAGAGAAAGAACCCAGGACTTTGCATAGATTTCTTAGAGCCCTGAGAAGATATACTTTGGGATAATTATTACTTAAATCTATTGTTTTTTTTTCTTTTAAATCAATTCAAATTAATTTTTTATATATATTTAAGAATTCCTTCTGTTTTACAAGAGGTCTCTCTCTCTCTCTCTCTCCAGCCCTCAAGTTGATGCATAGGATATTTATTTTAATTCATATGTTGGGGAACATCCAGGGGCATAATTTTTTGAAAAACAATCACATTTTATCTCAGAGAACACTAAATTTACTCTTTCAAATATAACAGAGACAGGGTATATTGGTAAATGTTCAGACAAAAAGTTCTTAAGCTTTTAGCTTTTTTGTTGTTGTAAATTGCTTTCATGACCTGACCACAATATCAACATCTCAAAAAGATATTGCATTTCATTTGTTTTTTTGCTATTCTTTGCCCTATTTTTATTCCCACTGCAATTTAAGCAGTGTGGTCACTTGAAAAATGACTCTCCATTATAAAATAAAATTAATTGCTCAAGCGTTTGAAACTTAAATACAGTATGCAGTAAATCCAACATTTCCAGGATTTTTAAAGTTTGGATCGTAGCACAACAAAACAGGATGGTCAGCTGAGGACAGTATCTCTAACAAGCCTAAAATCTGATAATAATATTGATTTCAACTAAGGTTAGTGTATTCATATAATCATAATTTTTCAATCTCAAGAGAAATTGTGAAAACAAAAATATTGAAATTAAAATACTCTTAAGAAAAACTTCTGTTAAAATTTGAAGATAATATCTTTCACATTTATTAGAAACCCTCCTACAAAGCAATCGCTGAACCCGAGATGCTTCTTTTGACACAATAATATTTGTGAATCCATGTGTTTGTATTCTGTGCTTGTTCTTTTCTTGCTTCCCTTTTGATTCCTGTTCTCTTCTTTTCATTCAGTCTTTCCCACCACAAGTACATCAGTTCTACTAGCTGAGGTCTAATCCTGTCATTTCTATGGTAATTGTAGCCAAAGTGGAGGGGAAAAATAAAAGTAAAGAAAACAAGGGAATGATGAAATAAAGAAAGAGACAAAGATCCCTTCCAGTACGTTTTTACCCACATATATATTATCTTCACAAATATTCTCAATATTCCTTTTTCTGTTGAAATCCTTTGTTTCCTTATTTAAGGATACAAGAAAATGACAAAATCTGCAATTTGATATTGGGTAGGCATAGGGTTGATCCCAAATTTTACTTGTGATGTGACCTTGGGGCAACTTTTATTAACCTCTCTGAAGCTTGGTTTCCTCCTTCATAAATGGAGATAATGCCTCCCTTGTAGGGATTCTGTATCTAGACAGACATGTACAGCACACTTAGGACAGAGCTTGGCATTCATTCATTATTCATTCTCTCTTTGGACAAACACTCGATGTGGCAGGCATCCTGTTAGGTTCTAGCATGTACTTAGGTCTGGGGAAATAGAAATGGCATATTCCAGGCATAAAATAAATGATAACTATTAAAAGGCTAGAAAATTTAATCCAGAAAGAAGCTTAGTGACTCCACCAGGAAGTAATGGAATGGGAGAATCAATAGTGAGAAAAGAAACAAATACAAACTTATTATTCATCCTCCTTAAGTATTGACTGAAAAAAAATGAAGAACAAATGAGGGAAGTAAAAGTAAATAACTTTTTTAGTTATTTACATATCCTGGGGGAGGTTATAGACTTATACTCCAGAGATTAGAAAATATTAAATCTGACTATGAATTCTGTTTACTTTAAAAGTAAGCCCTAGAAGAATAAAAATAGAATATTTAAAATTTCCCATCTGATATAGTAAACAATAAAGAGAGAAGATAATCTGTCTTCAGAAAAAGAAAAGGGGGAGAGTTAAAAACTTGTGAAAATGGAAAGCAGATTAAAATGTTTGAAATAAAAGGAAGTGACATGTACCTACTGACAAGGAATGAGAAATTTTAAACTCAAATACCTGGTGCTGCAACAGCATTTGAAAACCCTGAGGGAATCTCAGCAGGCAGTCCAGGGCATTCGCACTAAGTTGCTGAACCAACTCTAGAAATATCAGTTAAACAGCTTATCAGTTAAACAATCAATACCTTTCTGATTTTGCCTCTGTGAGTTGAATTTTTTTTTCTTTTTACTCATGGACAAAATTATTCACAACTGAAGCAGCGGAGAAGTGGTAGGAGTTACAGACCAGAAAGAATCATTATGACAGTTTTTGAAACTCCCACTTAAGATCTGGACTATCTGTACTATACAATAAAAAGTAACTGAAATATTTATTAATTCTCATAAAATATATTGTGATATATTAGTACATTTTTATAACACGTCGTGGCCCACAACTATTTTACCTACTAAAAGTTGTTTCGCTTGATTGACTTTCATTTAGTGAATTTAATGAAATTACAAACATATTTCATTTCCTCTGTAAAATATGAGTCTGAGTCCTATTTACTCTTGAGGGCCTGTGGCTTGTCGTCTCCGCTCTTAGAAATTCATGTATTTTAGCTCCCACTTGTTGAGTTATAGTTTTATTTGTTCCCAGACATTTTATGCTAGTTGTATTTATTATTGTAATTACATAATTTAATTAAGTATTTGTGAAAATCAGTGGAATATGAATGGGAAACAGACGAGGGATATTTGTATGAAAATTAAATTAAATGCTTTGGAATGACCCAATAAAGAGAAATAGCTTCAAAATGATGTCAAATTAGGTATAGGCAAGATATTTAGAAAAGATTGTAAAACCTGGGAAATCTAAAAGGATTTAACATGCTTTTTGCTTCACCAAAGTATTTAAATTCCTTCATCCTTTAAAAAAACTGAAACTGGAAATCTTATTTCACATTATGGGTGTGGTTTATGCAAGAAAGGCCAGGTGAAATTCCCATCAGGAATATATTCTCAAGGGCATGGCTTTTATCCTACATCAAAAGATTGGAACTTGAAAGTATGTTTATTTAAGTTAACATAAAATAAAATGTTTGTGATACCTTTAACTTTTTCATTGTTCCTTAACTAACTTTTCGGATTAATCAGTTCACTACCAAACTCATTTGCATTGTTTAAAAACATTTCTAGTGTTTGTCATTCATTTATTTTATTTCATAATGTTCAAAGTTAATTAATTTTAGTAGGTGAATAAGTCATTTGGTTTTGCTTCTGACCCTCAAGAGGGTTTTTGTCTTCTGGATGAACTTTTGGTGACTTTTCTGAAGATAGGCTAGAACTCTGACTTTATCATGAATGTTCTAATATCCATACTTAGAGATTTAGTGTATAAAGACATAGTGTGGCCAGGTAAATCTTCTGTGTTGGCAATTTTTGCAATGTGCACCCTTTTGACATGATTACAACGTAATATGTTAGTCATATCCACAATTATTTGAGAATTCTATGTCCCCCACCCCCTACGCGTAACTAATTTACTCTCATTTTACCAGCAGTTGACTTGTGATTAGGTAGTAGCAAGAATGATTGCAGCAGGCCTCAGGTTTGCTTTGGAATGCAATAGCTACCTTTGCCTCTGTAAGGAAACCGAAGTCCCCTGGAGACCACCCTCCTAAATTATCACGTAATTTCAGAAGTTTGCATGATTTAGGGTGTATATGTGGGTGTTCTTCTTCTGATATAATTCTGTCTTGTCATTTCACTACAGAAAGGATAGCATCTCAAACGTGGGGGGAATCACTTGAACACCCGGTGACTTATGGGAGCCTGGCATCTATTATTCACAACTCAGAAGGTTAATAGCAAGCATGTGCATGCCATTTGCTCTGAAAATCAAGGGGCTCAGTTATTAAATACACCATAATACATACTTCACCAATTAGGGTATTACCAGAAAACCTGATTTCCGGAAGGAGACTACTTCACAGAGTTTACAGCCAAGTGTGGGGTGAGGGGATTACCAAATGCTGGAGTGTCAGTTCCAAAGTTTAACTCCTAATTTGCCAGGCTGGCGATCGCTTTATCAAGTTTTTCTCTCCTTCATTTCTATGTTGATTTAACAGCAGAAATGGATCCCATATGGCCCAAATCCAACCACTGCAGAGAGATGGAGAGCTACAAAAACTGGCATTTGCAACTATTTCACATTATCATTTTTTTTCTCAAAAATTAGCAGATTTTGGCTTAATTTTCGGAACCAAATTATAACCTGGCATATTAATGATTTTTAGAATCTTCTTTTTGTATGTGTACAAAAGGGCAACATATCCTAAATACCCTCTTTAAAGATTCTCTGACATCCTGTAGATACTTATAACACTTACCAATTTTTTCTTCTGAAAAAATTTTAAAAAGTCAAAAATACAAACAGATGCCGGGGGCCAACTTCACACCCTGCAAGTATGATGGGTGGCTGCTGTGGTGGAAAGAATATTGGATAGAGGTGATAAATTTAGGAGTTGCAACAATTATCAAAGACTTAAGGCTACGGGGATGAATAACTTTGCCAGGTAGCAATACAACTCCATATATTTGGGGACCACCTACATATAATATGATATTATGCTGATTGGTGTTCAAAGGCCTATCTGTCACTATATAGCCAAGATAAAAAGAATGATTTTTAACCAAGAGGAAGCAAACAGTCACTTGGTGTGAGGAAGGCGAGGCAGGGCTTCTGCAAGCCTGTTCTCGGGGCTGGGGAAAAAAAAGGATTGGCTTCTAAAGTAGCGCTTATTAGGTATTTTCTAGCTTTTTGATTAGATTGCACCCTGAGCATGTGTCAATAGTATCATTCACCACAGTACATTAAAATGGCCTGAAGTTCTGCCTGAGGCTTAAGCAGTGGACTTTGGAAACAGACTACTTGAGATGGTTTTGTAGCTCTGGCACCTGTAATTTTTCTGTGCCTCAGCTTTCTTAGCTGTGAAGTGGGGCATGGTAATAGTGTGCCTACTTTGTAGGTTGAGGTGAGGATGAAGCAAGTTATTAATGCACGTTAAGTGCGCAGAACAGGCCTGGTCTAGATGACACACTCAGTGCACGTTAGCTGTTAGTTATTATCTTCATACGCCTGTCCCTTCCCCTAGGACCGCGTCGTTAGGTCCTTCCGGGCAGTTGCCCTGCAGTGTTCTCCTTTGTGTTCTCCGTCAATTGTCTGGGCATTACGGAGTTTTGTTTTTAATTGGAGAGACCATCTTGTGTTGCGGGTTTTCTTTCTGGCTTCGGCATTTGGTGGCGAAGTGGTGCTGCGGTGGGGCTCGGTAGGGGAGGAGCGGATCAGAGCGACATGGCAGAAACAGGCTGACAGCTTGATGCCCACACTGAAAAGTTTTCTGTTTTCTGTCTTCCTCCTCCGCATGCCTGCTGTGCAGCTCAGAAAGCATAAAAGAATAAAGGGAGAAGGACAGTGGCCTCTGGGTTGAGACTGAATGTGTGGGAACGTGGGAGGTAATGTGAGAAAGAGAATGGAGAGATTTGGCTGTTAAAAAAAAAAAAAAATCTATGAAATGAAATTTTAGAATCACAGCAGCTATTTATTTCCCATCCAGCCCCGGGGACCAATAATCTTGACGCAGTTTCCCAGTGAGTTTGGGGTTAAGGGAACACCATGGAAATCAGACAAACAGAATCAAAGTTACAGTTAAATATCCAGCCCCAGGAGTATCTGTTTTACAGCCCTTTTGCTTCGACAGTGTTTACTTTGTCTACACATCTGTTATGTCACTGATTATTTTGTACTTGTCTTTGGTACTATCTGTCACAACAGATATTATGGGATCACGATTTATTTATCTTTCACAATAAATGTTTGAAGGAAGAAAAATAAGATGAAGAATGGGAGAAAGAAAGGAAAGGGAAGAAGAAAGACAGGAAGGCAGGAAAGTGAAAGGAAGGGTGGAAGGAAGGAAGGGAGGGAGGGAGACAGAAAACTCCAGGCTAGTACTTATTTTCATAGCTGTTGTAAATAACTGTAGATAAATTCTCTTCTTAAGGAGCCATAGGAAAGAATGTCATATAATCTTTCCCAATAGTGTATTCCACAGAGTAACAGAACTGTTTGAACAGACATGTTATAAAGACCATAGACCTTTATATAATCTAACCTTTACTTTGGAAGACCAAGTTTTAGCAATGAAAGCAATGTGTTAAAGAGAAGTTAATCTGATTAAATTAAGATAGCACACATATATTTAAAAAGCCATGTTCGGTAGTTGAGCAAAAAAAAAAAAAGTGATATCATACAACAAACATTTTGAATAATGTAATGAAAATACCATTGTATTATTATTCATTAAGAGCCCTTTGAAGGCACAAATATGAACTTTTCACCTGTTTTTAATTCCCTGTTGCATTATATAAATGAAATCATTGCACTTTTGTTAAACCAGAACACCGTTCTAACTTTTCGTAGCCTCTTGAGGTTGATGAATTGTTTATTGTTAAGCAGTTTGGTTGCCATAAGGAAATATTCTAATGAGACTTTGGAAGCCAAATATGAAAAGTCTCGTGAATTTGAAAGAATACAGTGCATTTGTTGAGAGAGGTTTACTCACATTCAAAGATTGTCTCAGCAATGTGCCATTTTTTACACATATTGCTAAATATCTTCATAACCTCAACTTACAAGGCAGAGGCAGCCAGCGTTTTTCTACACTATTTCTGTCAGCACTCAAGGAAAAATATCTTTTAAAAGAATTTTGATGTTGTTAAATATCTGCGAGAGATAAAATGATGATGCGAGAGGAAGCACGATTCCTTCATAAATACGTTAATTTAAGTTAGATGTCGAGGTTTTAAGAATAAAGGAAAATATGTCACTCAGTTCTAGTTCGCTTGGATACTAAGACAGAACAAATACCTTCTAAATTTTTGTGTTGTTTACTTCTAGATTGACTAAGCAAATATGAATGGGCTCAAAACTACTTTAGCAAACTTTAAATATAATGTTTTCTTCTTTAAAGGGTGTGACTACAAATGCCCACACAACTCCTGTTCCTTTCCGACTTTAAAGGAGGAACTTGAGGCTTTTCTATGACATGTAACCCCAACTACCTACTACGGAATGTGACTCCTCACTATGAACGTTTGTATTTTACACACGGACATTTCCAGCACCTTAGCAGTGCCTAGCAAACAGGCAGAAATCAATAATTGATGAGATGAAATTTGTGATTAGCACTCAAGAAGTGTAGTTTGTATGAGAGGGTGTGTGTTGGCCCACGAGTAACGCCCCCTTTGTTGGTCACAGTCCCTCAATATGCAGTAGCACGAACTGTGGGAAGGCCAGTCAGTCTTGGAGTCTGTTCAAAGAAATAAAATGTTGCTCTCTTTAAATTGAGTATGCCAATTTCAGGGACCATAAATATATACTGTATACAGCAAGTAGCATTTAATGAATGAAAACCAGAACACACACTTAACCTTTACATCAACCTGCTTTTTCCTAAGCAGAGAGTCTTGGATGGGACTTTTTACATTCATCGAAAGAAAAGAAATGTTAAGTTATCATTTTTGTATGGGAGAAAAGTCTAGTTCATTTTCTTGGAACTTAAAGATTGTTTAATTGATTTTCCCTTATACTTTTCAATACAGAATGGGCAGGGATTAAACATGGAATGTTTCCGTTTGACATGACTTTTTTCAAGAGTAACAGCCAACTGCGCATAAACTATGAGAATGGAAATCATTTCCTCACTGTGCTTGAGTCTTTGGATGAGGCTGTCTTTGAGTTCTTTTCTGGAAAGACTTCTTATAGGTGGAGTCTTACCAGCTTT
The DNA here is from genome assembly GCF_041146395.1 of Eulemur rufifrons. Lineage (NCBI taxonomy): Eukaryota > Metazoa > Chordata > Mammalia > Primates > Lemuridae > Eulemur > Eulemur rufifrons. The sequence continues at coordinate 22,015,174 of NC_091006.1, forward strand.
GAGGTACTTGGGCTAGTGATTGCCTTAGATGAGGTTCAAGTTAAACCTACCTTGCTGTTTTCAATTGTACAACAAAGGATGTTGTATCACATGCTCAAACTACTAGGAGCAATATTAGCTCCTAACTACCCAAGAGATCCCACAGGATTCTAAACAGGCTAAGATAGATTACTCAAACTGAATTGACCAGCAAATACTATTTGAAAATGATTTTAGTTTATATTTTAGGAAGTATGTGTAGAAACATCTCACTTCCATTGACCAGCAAATTGTTTTAAGAAAGTGAGAGCAAAAGCGGTTTTCAAAAAAAAAAAATTTAAGAATGAGGATGGTAAGTTTGTTCACCCATGCAGAGGGGAAAGAGCAGAGTAAAATGATGAATATTGGAGTTGGAACGAGCAAGGGAGAGAATTTATATATAGTTCTCTTCTGACGTAGATCCTTTGACCAAACTTTAGCCAGGCCCCTGAACCTTCTCCAAGGCCTATCTGTGTGCTTCCTCATAAAATCCAGTTTTAGCAAGAACCCTTCAGCCTAGATATCTACTCAATCTCGATATCTAATTGGGTTCCTAATCCCCTGTCACCTCCCAGGTGGTGTCTGATCATTCTGGCCTGTCCTCAGCAAGAATTCTGTTAGGTGGGTTTAGCCAGAATCCTCCCTACTCCTGATGCTTCCTTTTGGTATTAATAATTTTCCATCCACCAACCCTCACCCACCCTGCTCCTTGGCTACAAAGGGCTATATATGTGCCTAAGCTGTGTTTGGAGGGGGGCCCAATCTGTCTCCCCCATAGCAAAATCCCATTGTTGTGGTTCCTATGCCTATCTCAAAGGTCTTGAATAAAGTCTGCCTTACTGTGCTTTAACAAGAATCATGAATAATTTTTTTCTTTACCGCTTCTTGCAATTTATGTTACCGAAATGAGTTCTAGGAAAACAAATGTCTTGTCAAACTTACTCTATGATGAAGAGAGCTGGGACTTCAATTCTGAACTTCATTTTACTTATCTATTATAGTATACCCTAAATTAATATAACCCTAGGCATCCTGAAATTTTTAAAGAACTGCATGAAACTGAGCATGAGACATTAATCCTGTTGTGAAAATGGAGCTATTCTTCAATATTCTAATGCTAGAGATAGTAGCAGAGGGAGAAGGAAAGGAGAAAATGGTGTTATTAAAACATGGTTAAAGCGGGTGGTACAAAGAAAAGTGACTCTAACACAGTTTTAGGACTAACAGTGGAGTAGATGAGTTGAAAGCATGGCATCCAATAAAGAAAATGTTAAAATAAACATAAAATGACGCTACATGTTGTTTAACACCCAGATAGGGGTAGAGAATTGCACGGAAATAGTAGACATGCAATTCAGGATATTGGCTACATCTAAGGGAGGGATGGCGATTCAATTTGGGAGGGGTAAGTAGGATATTCAATTCTAATATTTCATTTTTCAAGCTGGTAATCTTATTCTTTAAACCTGTGCACATCTTAAATATCGCACAGTAACTTTTTACAAGATTGTGTAAGAGCGATCTTCAATTAAGGATGTGTTTGTAGGCTTTATCCACACCTCTGCTCTCTATACATCTTTTCCCATCTCACCACCCAAATGCTGGTTTAAGAGACAAAGATATGATATTAATATTATTTAAATTGTCAAAATTTGGTGTTTCATATCATGAGGCTGATTTTTAGACTTGTTATTAGTAGCCTCTCTTCTTTCTCTCACTGCAGTTCTCACTCCCTGTTTCCACCTGATTCATCTCCCCACACTTCTGCTGGGTCCGGGCACACGTAGGCCCACATACTCACTGTCTCACGCAGACTCAGGTTGGTAGACTGTCACGCTTCCCTGCCTGCCTGCCTGCCTTTCTCAGTGATGGAGAGAACCCATTTCACTGGGTTCAAACCTCTTCTGGCATGAACTATATATAAATTTTAAGAACTTCAGAGTTTTCAGCAAGCAATTCATATAATACATTCTTCCTTGTAATGTTGATTCATCCAGGTATACAGAAATTGAGTACTTACCATTCTGAATGCAAACAACAATAGGAACATTCACAAATGACCATCTACTTTAGTAAAAGTAATAATTTTGTATTGACCCGGAGTACTAACAGGTACACGGTTTTACGTTTTCACTGAGATCGCCTCAGTCCTCTGATTCATAAAATCCTGTTGAATGAATGTTCTGAGAGTGTCTGTTAAGTACCAAGGATTCACGAAGCTCATTCATCTCAATATTTCATGCCAAGGTAAGGCAGCTCCCTGTCTCTGTCACCCAGCTCCTGTTATATTTGAGCCATCAGGAGAAAAAAATGATATTCTAACTAGGTACAGCCAGATAGCCATCAAAATTTAACGATGTTACAGGGATAGTCTTGAGTCAAAAATCTCACGGGGGTGATCATGAGGTCTGAGGCCGTGTGAGGGGCTGCACCGTGTCCCAGAGACAGCGTGGCAGCAGCCCAGCTTCTCAGGAAACACCGTAGGGGTGTGACTGCAGATGTGGAAATGGAGGCTAATTTTGCACCATTCAGGAAGAAAAAAACCCAGTTGCCAGTATAGATGTCACAAAGAGACACTAGGATTAATCTCTTATTTTCTGACCTCTTCTGTCAAATCCAGCACTGTGACCTGTGCCTGGAGGCAGCAAATTCGAGGGAACTAGGTTAAAGTTATAGCTATGGCACCACAAAGCACATCCAGTGGAGAGTCAGACCTTTCAAACTCTGGAAATTCCTGGGAGTACAAGCTCTGCTTTAAGATTATCCCCTTGTAAGGACTGAAAGGGTTTTGGCTTTCCTGATGGCCCCCCCTGCTAGCCTTGAGGTTAATGAAATAAGCGTAGATGCCCTCATTTCCCCTCTGCTGGTCTCAAACGCCATTTGTATGGAGGCGATTTTCAGGGGAGGCTTTCCTCTTTTACAATCCCATATATTGTGGCTCAGCTGCCTGTGGCTTCATAAAAGCCATTACTTAGAACAACGAGTAGCTAAACCACAGAGGTGTGGGCTTTTCCACATTGCCGGTCAGGAGGGGCAGTTGGGAATTTGGCTTGATGTGGACTCCTAATGGGATTATGGCGGACAGAGCTACATACCCCCAGGAGCTCAGTGACTTGAAAACCGAGAGCATCATTCAGGGATCAGTAGACTCTGACAATGAGTCTAGTGTTACTCTCTGTTTATTTGATGTCAGCTTGGGCTGGTTCCAGGCAGCAATATTGATAAGGGAAAGAGGTGGTTGACAATTGAGGCAAGATCTCTGAGAAGCTTCTCAAGCTATAAACTGGTTTTCAAATTGCACATGGGACAGCAAAGGAGTTTCATGATGATATTATGAGGATGGTTAGACCAGGTGAGATGTAGATTTGGTGTAACACTGTGTATATATACAACATTTCTTTTTTCCATTCATCCATTGATGGTTGATTTCATATCTTGGCTATTGTGAATAATATTGCAATAAATATGGGAGTGTAGATATCTCTCTGATTTCATTTCCTCTGGATATATACCTGGTAGTGAGATTGCTGGATCATATGGTAGTTCTATTTTTAATTTTTTGAAGAACCTCCATACTATTTTCCATAATGGCTGTACTAACTTATATTTCCACTCACAGTGTACAAGAGTTCCCTTTTATCCACATCCTCATCAACATTTGTTATCTTTTGACACAATGGACTCCATTTAGATGCACTTTAAGGGTACGTGTGAAGTGGGAAATAAATTCTGCTTGAAGATAAATAGATATTATAAATCATAGAATTAGTTTTATCTGGTAAGCTCTTTCTCAACCACTCTTTCCTTCTACTCCACTACAAAAACTAACATACTATGTTATACTGCAATGGAATTGCATGGCAAGCTAACTTTCTCCTTTACTAGTTTATAAACATCTCAAGGGAAAGAAGAAACTTTGTTTTACTCATCTCAATATCCCTAGAACCTAGCAGAGTATCTGGACCTTAGAAACACTCAATAAATACTTACTGAATGAATGGTGGTATTTTTTTGTTTCAGTCATTAAATTACCTCCATTTCTCCTACTGGAAACTTTTGTGAATCACTATAACACAGCCTGGGTATAGTATAAAAATGCCAGGAGACTGAACCAATGATCAGGAGGCAGGGGAGAAAGGTTCAGCAGTTTTAGTAACAGGATCACATTTTAACTTGTGTTCTTCTCATAAACAGGTCTAATTTAGGGCTTTTCTAACTGTGAAACAAATTGGTCAGGTGTGTGATGCTACACACAAAAATAAATCATCTCTCTAGCAATGTTAAGAAATAGTTTTATTTTTTCCACTATCTGTTATCCATGTTGTATTAATATTATTATAAAATGTAGTAAACTATCTAATCCTTTAGAGTTTTGGTAATGGCTTTTATGCTATCTTTAAGATTATGCTAATCGTAAAAAGATATATTGAAATTTAGGAACTCATAGCCAAAGAGGTAAAGGGTCTTGATCATGGTGACACAAGCTAGAAAGAGGTAGACTTAGACCGAAATTTTCTCACGCCAGTATTCTTTCCCCCATGTCATAGACGCGAGACCTCAGGATGGAGCACTCAAAGATGAAACAGGTATAGACTCCCCACCAAGTGCACAGTCCACAGGTGAGATTTTTGACCATGATTCAAGGTAGAAATTGGAGGTGGCTTCAGAGAAATACATATAACTTGTGACGGGAGGATAAAGGAGTGAGAGCTGACTTCCACCTGGGAGAGGAGGAAAGTCTTCCTGGGTTGCTGAATAAACAGGACTTTGAGGATGCCGAGAATTTGGACATTTGGACTGTAGGGGAAGATAGTCTTAAACTGAGGAAAACACATAAGCAAGGGCAGAGCTTCGGTTGAGGATCAGGCAACAGTAAGTAGCTTAGTTTGGCAAGATCTTAAATGGGTGTAGTGCATAATGTGGTTGGAAAGGTTAGTTGGGGTCAGATTGTGAAGGAACTTGAATTCCAGACCGAGGCATTCAAATTTACTAGGAAGGCAGTGATTACTGAGGGCAGAGGTATTCTGAGTGGACCCCTGAAACTGTTGAGCAGGGAGAATAATACGCTTGGACTGGGGCCACTACTTGTGTACCCCATTTTTATCAAATCATTTATGTGTGCACCTGTTTCTTTGGCGGGTGTCAGGAAATCCTTTGATATTTCCCCAGGGTAATATTTTCCTTGTATACCTCAAAAGGGGAAACAAGATCCTATGAGCATTTCCAAGAAATGGCTGTCCCAGGGCAGTGAGCCCTGACTTCTGCCCGACGAAACAGATCTGCTTTGAGCAGGGTGTGCACTGCACACATTCAATTGATAGCAATGGGAAAAGCAGATATTCCATCTGTACGACGATCAAACACATAAAATCACACAGGAATGTACAGTATGCCGGTTTGAACAACACAGGCATTTGCTTCAACCAGAGAGAAAAGACCTGCCTGTTTTTGTCCCCTGGTAAGGACATTAGTGAGGGAAAGCTTTGATGTTTAAGTAATCATATAATTGACTCTACTGTTGGATCCAGAAGTCTAGGGTTGGTTTCAGGAATGAACACTGAACATTTTTAATGGCACCATGAATAAATGGAGGCATGTGCTGAAAATGTTAAGAAGATAGCTATTATCTCTGAAATAGTGAGATTATGCAGATTTTGAACTTGACCTCTCAAAAGTCACATTGCCAGTGTTGCTGGATTTAGGTTTTAGGTACTATTCCTCTAGAAATCTTTCAAAAAAAAATAAATAAACAGAAAATAAACAAAATCTCATAGATTCTCAAGTGTGGTGGGCAGAACATTTTGTGCAGGTTTTAACGGGTCAGGGTAGCTGTAGAGGAGAGGATTTAGATGACTACAGGAGGATACATCTGTCCTAGGATTTTACAATAAAAATTGGAACCAATTCCTCATCCCTTCACTACACCCCATATATCCAGTGAATTTGCCCAGTCCTATTAACTCATCTTTGACAAAACTACACCTATCTGTCCTTTTCTGTCACCAGCTTACTCTGGGACTCCATCTCCTTCTTCCTGAATTAGAGTAATAGTTTTCTAACTGGAATTCCTGCCTCCAGTTTTCTCTTCCCCCTATCCAATCTGCAAACCATCTCCTCTTTTCCCGATCCAACTTGCAACCATTCCAAACTAACGTTCTTAAAATACTACTCTCATTCTGGTACTCATCTGTTCATACCACCTCATGGTTACCTGTTGCCCGCTGTGCAGCTGGGCATTCAGGGTACTCTCGATTAAGCACACCGAGGAGCAGATACTCCACCATTCCAGTGCTTGTCAACACATACCCTCAACTGTGCTACACTATTCTCATTTTTCTATTTTACATTTTTCTGGAACCCTCCTCCCTATATCCTCATTCTCTGATTAAGATGTACTTTCCTCTAACCTTTCTGTTCATCAGCCTGAATTTCACACTTTTACATGCTTACTCCAGTCCACTTTGGTTGCTACGTCTTCAGAATGCCTTTCCGAATTTATGCCTGAACTCCTAACTCTGGCACTGCTTTATTTGGTTATTTATGGATTGTTTTCTTTGGTTATTTAACTACTTTCTATCAGAGTATTATCTTCCAAAGCAATTTTATGTACCATGAGGGCAAAGATCATTTGTGATTCCACTTTTGTTACCTCCACAGTGTTGAGAAGTTTTTAAAATCTGATTACTGAAGTTGTAAAGATAATAAAGTTTAGGAAAAAATTTCTAAATTTAGAATTTTTCTCTTAAACTGTATTGTAAAATGTTACAGAAAAAAGAGTAACCACCTGGTCTACATGTTCAATGAAAACAAGTAAGAGGAAAATGGATATTCTTCCAGTAGAAGGATTTTAGGCAGTAATTACTGTGAATCTGGAAACAAATAGACCTCTGATTGAGAATTATGGTTGCGACACAGGAAAGTGACTCCCAATGCTGGGAGCCACTTGAAGTTCAAGTGGGTCCTTGGCTTCATGCAAGAAAGAATTCAGGAGTGAGCCGAGAGTAGAAAGTGAAAGTGAGATTGATTCAGAAACTATAGAATATCTACTCCACAGACAGAGTGGAGGCTAGTTTTCCATGTAGAAGAGAACCAGCCCCTAGGGGGGCAAGAAGGCCGACCAGAGATATTGCTTGCTGGACCATCCTGGAGGGCAGACTGGATTTCAGGTAAAGGAGAGGGGAGAAGAATGCAGCTCAGGTGCAGATCATAGAGAGAGGCGCTGGAGCTTGCTGGGTACATCACGGAGGAAAATTGAGAAGCAGAGAAGGAAGAACATAAAAGAAAAAAGATATCAATGAGGATTAAACCCAGAGAGGCTTGGAGCCCAGCAAAAAGGTAAGGGGAATCCCTCTCTTCTGCGAGCCTAGGTGACCGGCAGGTTACCAAGTTTCTTGGAGACTTGTCCACCTCCATGGGACCAGGCACGGGGGCAGCACAGAGTAGCGGGGAGAACTTGTGTGATCCTGGAGCTTGGTCATTCGGTGTGGGACTTCCCTCCAAGGACAGTGTCACGAGAGGCTGGAGAGATGGCTTTCTTCCATTCAGATGTTTCCTCCCCTGCCCCTCCCCCAGTCACTGCACCTGGGAGTGCAGTTTGAGCTGAGAATTTGGTGAATGGCTGCGTCTTCCCAGAGGGCGCGTGCTGCAGGCTGAGGTTCCAGTGGAAAGTGGATCCCACGCCTTTACCCTTGAGGGCCTATCGTGGACGTGGGGTGCCCAGTTTGGGAGCTCCCTGCCTGGCAGTATTTCACAGAGTCATACACCAGTGGGTCAGAGAAGTGGGCCAGACCCTGTGCCCCCCAGACTCCAGGGGGTTACTGGGGACATGGGGGGCCGGGGGACGGTCTGGGAGCTGGACTCAGGTGGCAAGGAAGCCCATGTGGACAAAACTGATGGGAGAAAACTGTGGGGTTCCAAGACGCAGTGAATTGGAAGAGCACCCACTCCCCCCAACAGGAAAATGGCCCTGTTGGATTAGGGTGGATCCTCCAGGGAGGAAGACCACACCACCAGGAGCCATAGCAACCATTCAGGAGCTCAGGCTGACCGAGAGCTTCTGCTCCTCCCCACCCATTCCAACTAGGAGAGCAGTTAGAGCTGAGAATTTGGCCAAGGTCCACTTCTCCCCAGCAGGTGTGAGCTGCAGGCTAAGGTGTCTGTGGAGAGGGGGGGTCCTACACCTTTCCCCTTGGGGGCCTGTAGTGGACGCAGGGTATCCGATCGGTGAGCTTCCTCCCCACCAGTGTTTCACAGAGACACACACTAGTGGGTCAGACACACAGGCTGGGGGAGGTTTGAGAGTGTGACAGCCAGATTGTGAATCTCGGATGGCTCTGTCTCCACAAGCAGACTTTCTGGTTGGGTGGGGCCACTTCAGCCCCTCCCTGGTGGCTTTCCCCAGAAGTTTGGAGCAGACCTTTGAACACTGCCCAAACAGCTACCTTACCAGCTGTTGCGGAGCCTGAGGGCAACCACACTCAACCCAGCCCCACCCAGCCTCGCTCTCCCCACCCGCCTCCTCTGTGGCAGAGAATAAGTACTCACCTAGAAGTTACAGGTCCCCCACCCTTCACTTGGGGCATTGGAGTGCTCTACCAGAGGGGCTAGAGTTGGTCACAGGTTTCAAAAACAACACTGCAGCTTGTTCCTTCTGGCAAATGCCACCTACTGACAGGAAGGTCAGTTTGCACAGGGCTTTATGATTGAGCATTTACTGACTCAGTGCTGGAAGGTTGCTTAATAAAATTTCCCTTCATCTTCCCAAACACATTCTAGGTATTTCAAGGGGAGAGGAAAGGTGCCTATTCACTTAGTTCAGTATAGACTGAAGCTGCTTAGTACTAATTACCTAATTACCTACTTACCAGGGGAGGTGTGGCCTGGGATATTCATCAGGGACCCTGCGGTAAGCAATGAGTTCTAATCCTGGAAAAACAGAGTTGGGGCTGAGGATAAAATACACTGTGTATCTCATCTGGGCCATCCCTTCACCTGGGACCTGAAATATCTTATAAATGCTTGTATTTAATAGTAAAACTAACTTTCCCAAGAAAGAATAATAAGATATAGGAGAGGGAATGTGGAGGCCATTTTCATATCACAAGGATTAATTTACCTCCTATTCTGTGCCTTCATTATATCACCTTTCTCCTAGCCCTCTGCTAAAATTCATTAAACTGAACCATGAAAAAATTTCTTCATTGCTCCCACAATAAAAAATGGCACAGAGAAAAATGGCACAATTTCAGAGCAATGCTAGTATGTTAGGTGTGTTCCCCAGGCAAGAGTTACTGTAGTACCTTTAGGGAAGGGAGAATTAGTCACGAAGGAGCTGCCATTTGGTGCTTGCGTGCTACGTGCCAGACACACACTAGGCATAAAATATGTTTTGGAGGCAAACATCTTAGAGTCTAGTTATAAGTTTTCCAGTCTCTCTGCCTCTGCTTATGCCATTTTCTCTGCTTAGAACCCCCTTTTCCCTCAAAACCATCCATGCAAATCCCATTCATCATGCAAACCTCGCAATTCCATTATCTACTTAACTTTAAGACTTTCCTAACTTGCCCCAATCTGAAAAAAAAAACTGATCTTTTTTGTTCTCTAAACCTCTGAAGTAGGTGTTTATATTTCTCACATAGTTTCTCCTTTTTGCCTTCTAGTGCAGTGCTATAAGCTCACCAGGCACATGTCTGGCTTCTTGACTGTAAGATAAACTCCTTCAACATAGAAACCATGCTTTTTTAAAGCTTTGTCTTCCCCAAGCAGAGTGTTTTTCAAGGTTATAGGGTATGTCTCTTGCATCAGAATCATCTGGGATGTCTGTTGAAAATCTAGATGACTGGTTCTCGCCTCAGCTTTGCTGAATTAAATCTTAGGATGTAGGGCCCAGGGACCCATATTTTAAGCTAGCATCTTAAGGCAGTCTTGTGCTCACAAAAGTATGAGAATCACTGTCTTAGTATACAGTAGTGGTTCTCAGCTGGGGGTGATTTTGCCCTTGAGGGACATTTGGCAACATCTGGAAACACTTTTGCTCATCACAGCTGGGACAGGTGTGAGCGGGGATGCGCCTCAATAGCCCACAATGCCCAGCACATGCAGAAGAAATCCTGGCATAGAGCAAAAAATACCATGTGCTTGTAGATAATTAATAAATGTCTATTGAATAACAAGCTTGTTGTGAAGTGGGCTGAGAAAAGCAAAGCTGGAGCTCTTAATGAAACCTCAGCTTTGTTGCTTTTGGGACATGCGTTGTGGGCTGCTTCACGCGTTGAACCTGCCTGGCTGCACAGAGCCCCTTGCGAGGGAGACCTTGAGGGCCCAGGGTCTCCTTCAAGCCCATCCATTCCAGGGACTATCCATCACACGTAGCAACCTTTGTGTAAAAGAAGCTATCTTTTTTTTTTTTTAATTGTTTACATCATGGTAATTTTCTCCTGTTAGATCTTTCTATGGTTTCTTAAATTTTAAAACCACCTAATACGTAGTCCCTTAGGCCCAGTGCTCGTGGGATTGGCGGTAGCATGATTCTCCATACTGCAGACGAGGAAGCTTACCAAGAGCAGTTCCACGATTTGCTGGTGGTCATGGGGTGAATCAGTGCCCTCGGTAGGCTGAGAATCTACTAGTTTCCACACAGAAACCGCAAACCCACATGGCCTCTCAAATACTTATTTTGACATTTTTGGTCCTTCATGTGAAAATGGAATCTTCTGAAAGCTAATAGTACATGCTTGAAATGTCTTCCTCATTTATCTTTTTACTGTTCAATCCTAAATGAATCATCATCCACCATAACTATGTAGATTTTCCACTGTCTGGAGAGACTATGTGTTTAGATCATCTCTGCAGAAGAAACCAACTAGCAGCTCATTTTGACATTGGTCAATTTGGAAGCTTATAGATGACAATCTTAGTGTGGGGTTATTTTTAAATGTAGGCCATGTAGGACTTTTGACAGTGTTTGTATTAGCATGATAAGTACTTATTTTATAAGAATAATTGTGTACAGTATGTATGTGGGTATATATTATGTATTTATATATACACCTACAACATAGAGGCTAAAGCTAAAAATTAAATAAAAGTTGGTTTGAGTAGACTAATTTCTGATTTTCCTCCTCCACCATGATTTCTCTCTTTGGATAGTTGTTTGGGTTAAAACTCACCCAGCTGATGTTGATAAAGGGGTAGGCTGTGCGTGTGTAGGGGTAGGGGGCATATGGAAAAATCTCTGCACCTTCTGCTCAATTTTACCATGAACTTAAAAATCTGCTCTAAAAAATAAAGTCTATAAAAAGTTTTTTTAAGCCCCTAGCTTGGCTGTGTTGAGGTTCTCTGGCATTTGGATAATGCTTTGACTGTATAGTGTCAGGAAAGAAGAGAATGAGGAGTCAATTACAGTTTTCCTTCTTAAAATAAATTCTTATTTCTTTTTAAAAAGATTTATTTACGCAGAAACTTTTTAGGATATAACTAAAAGGTTACAATACATTATAGATTCCTCTACAACCTCTGTGAAAAATTTGGACACAGACTATGTTATTTTTCTTTTCTCTTTTTAATATTGGAGAAATTCAGGTCTTGTCTGTTGAGGTCAGAAGTAAAAAGGAGTTTAAAAGACTGGAAAGTATTTAATAGCATGTAAAAACATTTTTCTTGGGTGGTCTCCCTGTAACTCATCTTTCTTATTTTCCTTCTCCGTATCACCTATATTTTCAAACATGTTTCAATATCAGACAAGTGGATTAAGGGTAAATAAATTCTAACAGAAATGTATCCAAAGAGAAAGGCAAGGAGAAATACAAAGGCTAATTAATAAGGGCGTTTTATAGTTTTCTCGTCAGCATTTAGGACAAGGATAACTTTGACTGCTGTCTAATAAAATGAACCAAGAGTGAAAAGTTCAAATATTAGGCTTTCCTGTGAGCTGGTTTCAGGAGCGCCCAAGAGCCAACATCAGCGGAGTGACCGAGGGTGTTCATGTTTCTGTCTAGTCTGTGGTGGGCCCTGAGATGGCTACTTGAGGGCAAATAAAACTCCCCAAACCAAAATTCAACCTGCACCTTAGAAGATCAGTGACCTAAGGTTAAAGAACTTTGCTTCAAGACTCCGCTGACTTCCTTGCTTTTCCCCAACCCCTCTCCCAAAATTGCCTCCTTAAAGCTAAACAAACAAAAAAGGCAAAACCCCAGACTTCTCAACAAAAGGCATTCTGTTTTCTCCTCAACTGTTGTGTAGGATATATAAAAGTCGCAGTCATGGCAGAAGGAAACTTACATTAAATTAACATTCCCCCAAACAACTTCAAATCAATGGATGTGTTTTCTTCCAGAGAAATCCATAATTACCTTGGCTTCAGCACAGCAGAAAATAACAGAGTATCATAGACAGTTTTTTGAGTTGACTATAGTTCAGATCAAGGGCCACAGATGCTGCAAATCTCTGTAATGACAAGTAACTATAGGGGACCTACCAAGCCGTTTAGCAATTTAAGTGGTCCACACCAAAATTTCCAAATAGATTGGAACAAGTGTGCATTTCTCATGGAATACCCTGAAATGACCAGTACACAACATTAAAGTAATAGCCTAGTGATTTAAGCTGTGTCCTTAGACTAGAGTTGCCAGATAAAATACAGGGCATCCAGTTAAATATGAATTTCAGATACACAGTGTTTTTAAGTATAATAAGTATGTCCAAAATATAGCATAGGACATACTAAAAATTATTTGTTGTTTATGTGAAATTCAAATTTAACTGGGTATTCTGTATTTTTATTTTTTATTTGCTAAGTCTGGTAACTCCACCTAAGAAGATATTTTCAAACTTCGATTTAAAAAAAACCTGTTATTAAACATGAAAAGAGCTGGCTATGTATATATATTTTAAAATTTAAAAAACTGTGCAAGGTAAATGGGATGTAAGAAATTAAATGCCAGTGCTAGAAGGCACAATCTGTACAAAGATAGCTGATGAATAAGAGAGAGAAAAAGAGAGAGAGAGAGAGATTTCCTAAACTAAACTTACTTCATATACAGGTTGGCCATCTTGAGGCACAATTATGACATTTTGGGTCACGGACAGTCACCCATCCAGAGATTATTTGGGAACAATATACACTGAGTTTACCTTTGATGCCTTAATAGGCATTGGTTTGTTGATCTAAATTTGATCACAGATGAATCATTTGGTATTTGCAACTAACTAGTTGTTCTCAGAGGATGCATAGGTCCCAGAATAACATTCTGTTTCTATCAGTTCTCAATAATCATCGTGTGTATTTAATGCAGGATTTTGCTTCATACCAGCACTACCATATGTTAGTTGCATTAATTAGAAAGAATATTTAATCTCTCTAAGCCTCAGTTTCTTCATCTATAAAATGAAACTAAAACCCTAACTATCAATAAGCTGTTGCTAAGATTAAATGAGGTAATATAATTAGAACAGTGACTGATTCGCATTAATCGTTAGACTCTGGACTGCCTGGGCACCAAGACCCCTTCTGTACTATTCACACTATAGAATCAGCAGCAAGCACAGTGCTTGAGACATAAGAGGAGCTCATATATTCGTTGAATAGTCCTTCTATAAATAACTGTAGTAGCAGAAGTAGTCCTGATAATTCACAGGGTATTTGACAAATTCTGAAATTTAATATTTTAAGACAGAATTGCCCTTTGTGTGTTGCTGGAGGTTTGGGTTTTCTGGAAGTATAGAGGCAGATTTTTAAAACAGATACACTTTATTTTAGGAAAATCACCAAGGCTCTTGAGTTACCCCACAGTAAAACAAGTACCCACCCTCTGGGGAGTATTGCAAGGTTGTTTGTTCACTAGTGAAAGTTGGATGTGTCTGTCTTCTGGATTTTGCCTTTGAAAAATTAGTGTAATGGTTACATAAAACAGGGATTTTGATCAAACTGTGGACATCCCTCGTATGGTGTTAAGACTTAATGTTAAGCTCAGGAAACTGTCTATAAACTACTGTAATTGTCATATGTGGGCCCTATAGGTCAGACCACCACACCCCGTGAGTTGGGAAGAGTTGTACCTTCTCTTGGAGGACATGGATATTCCCACCTTTGATTTCACACCACGGCAGCTGGTGGAAGTTAATCTGCCGTGTAGAACCTGCTTGGGATCTAGGTGGGGACCTTTAGGTTGTGTTTCATTCCTGTAAAACTCAAACATACCCACTGCTATTAACCATGCAAGACATGAAACCTGTACTTCTGTTGTCCCTTTAGCATTCAGTGAAGTTTTGTGAAGCCCTTCAGTAGGGACCTAGTCACATTTGGAGCATTAACCAGAGGATCTAGTCCCTGCTTGGAGAAAATCGAGATGAGGAGGGAGAGCAGCCCAGAGAATCCAGTTATGAGATGACATGACAGGACTCGCAAAAGCTCTGTAGTAAAAGTGGGAGCCCAGGCTGGCGGGCAGAACTGAAAAGAGACTACCAGGTTTGATTCGTGGAACGTCTAAGAATTCCTAAGGGATTCCCAGAAATCACTTGGGAAGTGGAACACAGTGAAAGAGTAGATTTCCTGAAATCAATTTGGATATTTAAAAAAAAAAGTGTAACCTTATTTTGCATTATAAGCTGGTGAGATCTGGGGACACAGTTATTACATTATGTTTATCTTGGTAGTGAAAAAGGTTAGACCTGAAAGTATTGCTTAATTATAATAAAGATCTCATTCAGAATTCCTATAATCATTAGGAGGTATCAGGAAGGGAAATCCAAGTACAAATGCTTCTCTCCTTTTAAATGGTTTTTAACCTCTCTTTTAATATTTATTATTATAAGAAATGTTTTGTGCCATGCCCAGAGAATCTGGTCTGTGCATAAGCTGGAATTTGGGCGTGTGCAATAAGCTGAGGGGCAGCCTGCCAGGTCTTGCCAGGTCTGCTCAGAGGAGTGGCAAGGGACACTGCTGAAGAAGGTGGGGTCAGTCACTGGGTTCGCTCAATGATAAAACAACGAAGTTGAGGGGGAAGAGTGACTCTGGGAGGAATTATTTTTATCGCTTCTTGTGTTGATTAATTTTATGAGTCAACTTGACTGGGCTAAAGGATGCCCAGATAGTGGGTAAAACATTATTTCTGGGTGTGTCTGTGAGAGTGTTTTAGAAGAAATTAGCACTTGACTCAGTAGACTGAGTAAAGAAGATCCGCACTCACCACTCCGGGCAGTCATCACCAATCCACTGAGGGCCAAAGAAAACAAAAAGGCAGGGGAAGGGCAAATTCACTCGCTTCTTGAAATGGGACATCGTTCTTCTCCTGCCCTCAGGCATCCGAGTTTCTGGTTCTTGGACCTTTGGACTCTGGAACTTACACCATTGGCTCCTCTTGTTCTCAGGCCTTCGGGCTTGGGCTAAAATACACCACTGGCTTTCCTGGGTCTCCATCTTGCAGGCAGCAGATGGTGGTTCCATTTCTCTGAAGAACCCCAACAAATACACTTGTATTAGTCATTGATTCTTCCCCCATGGACATATGTGTAGGTCATGTGGAGAGAACGGTAAGCAAAATCAGAAGGGAAAAAAAGTTTCATTAAAACTCCTGCATAACAATAAGCTGTTTTAGTTCTCTTCTAAAATATGTCAGATTGTCCTACCTTTGGCCCCTCAAGAGATCTAGTACAGATTGAATATCCCTTATTTGAAAAGCTTGGGAACAGAAGTTTTTTGGATTTTGCATTTTTCAGATTTTGGAGTATTTGCATATACATAATGAGATATCTTGGGGATGGGACACAAGTCTAAATACAAAATTCATTTATGTTTCACATATACCTTATACACATAGACTGAAGGTAACTTCATATAATATTTTAAATAATATTTGCATGAAACAGAGTTTGTGTACATTGAACCATCAGAAATCAAAGGTGTCACTATCTCAGCTACCCATGGGGACAATCTGCGGTTGCTTGGCATAACCATCAATCCTGACTCTGAATTTATATGCTACAATAAGCAATCATTTTCTTATACTTATTCATACATAAGTATGTATTAATGGTAAAAAATACACCATACCATAAATACAGTGAAAAAATAATGTGTTGAGGATAATTAAGCAGAACAGTAGCATCAGCAGAATACCTGTATTAGCTGTTACACAACAGCAACAACAAATAGTGTGTTGTGCACCTGTGTTTTGACTGCAAACCCATCAAATGAGGTCAGGTGTGCAATTTCCAATTGTGGTATCATGTCAGAATTCAAAAAGTTGTGGATTTGGGGGCAATTCAGATTTGGGATTTTTGGATTAGGGATGCTCAACCTGTACATTCACCATGGTGTCCACTAGGAGACAGTGTGCTTTGTGGGAGATGGCTTCAGAGTCTGGCAGCAAAGAGTAACAGGTGGAGAAGGCAGAGTTGTGAAAAAGAGCAACAGTTGTGCCTGGCAGGTACAGAAATACACCGACGAAGCAACAGTGGGGCCTGGAAATGGAGCGATATCCAGTGTGAGAAACAATAATTGGTAGACCTTGGCAGTGCCCAGGACACAGGGTGATGGCGCCCAGAAGGATCGATGTTACCTATGTGACCAGCAACACCTGCAAAGGCGGGTGGGTGTTCTCCGTGTTCAGTGAGACAGGTGACTACACTGGTGTGTGAGCATGTGTGAAACTTCTGGATGAGTCTCAAATACCTGGAGAAGGAATCTTTTCAGGGAATGAATGGGAAAAAGAACCAAAGACACAGAGATTATATTTAATTCTTATAATATCAGTAGTATTCCTTGTAAATAAAATATTGTGCAGTTTAAATGTTCATATCCTTATTTTACAGACAAGAAAAACTAAATCTGAAGAAAAGCTAATCACTTTGTAAAGGGCAGAGTTGAGATGGAAATGCAAGCATTCTGATGCATTTTCAGTGCTTATTCTACCATAATAGAGTTGTCTTTCATTTCAAACATTTTCTATATAGGTATTTGATACCCAAGTCCTTTTAAAAATTAAATATATGAATCAATAAATTTCTCATTTTTCTATATGTCAGGTGCAATATATTTCATAGCCTCCTGGATTCATTCATCAAAATTTCATTTATTCATTAAAATATATTGAATTTTATTTCTTTAAAGAATGCCTCTCTCATCGTTATTGGAAGAAATGTTTACAAAATTTATGATTAGGCTGTAGACTCAAATCTAGCAAGAGGTAAAAAGATACATTGCTTTAAAAAAAAAAGGTAACTGGAGACTTAAAGAAGCATAAAATTATTCAATAGCTATTTTTTAAAACTACCTTTGAAAAGGAGACTTAAGCAAGATGGCAACTTGGGGCTGGACGGAGTCAAAACTATGAGTCTTGCCAGGTTAGTCCAGGAAAACTAGAGCAGGCATCGGGTCCAACCCACAAGCAAAGAGGCAGCCAAGGTCAAGAACTGGAACCTTGCTTAGAGGCTGAGCAGGGCAGATGCCAGAGGAGTAGCCAAGAGAATGAGCCAAGGACGAGTAAGTGGGGAAAGCAGCAGAGTAACAGGAGACAGGAGTGCAGGAACCAGTTGGGCTGTCACTGTTGGTGCTGGACAGTGTCTCCTTAGCGTGATAACGTCTCATTAACGCTCCAAGCATGAGCTCACTGTGTATCGTCTTAAAGGTCATTTTCTATACCTGATACCACACAATCCCAATCTAATCTTCCACTCCTTAAAGTACAGGGTTTTGGTGTGGAAACGGAGGAACATGGCGTCTCAGTTATCAGGGTTGTCATTCTAGCATGCAGCCCTTCTGGTCCATTTCTTAGACCTGTGTCCATCCGTGTCCTCCAGCCACTGCCTTGGCACAGCAGACAGCCTGGCACAGCCTGGAAAAGATGATCATGTTTCTAGTCTATTTGGTTTGGAAGCAAGAGAAGCGGGATTCCAGATGGAGTGTGGAGTCCGAAGTTTTACAGATGAAAAACTTGAGGAACAGTGTATTCACCTCAAGCCTAGAGGAGGCCATAGGAGGATGGCCTTGGTACTAAAATCTCAGAATTCAGGAATGACTGTGATTTTATTTTTTTTTTATTTTTTATTTTTTTTGTTGAGACAGAGTCTCACTTTGTTGCCCAGGCTAGAGTGAGTGCCGTGGTGTCAGCTTAGCTCACAGCAACCTCAGACTCCTCGGCTTAAGCGATCCTACTGCCTCAGCCTCCCGAGTAGCTAGGACTACAGGCATGCGCCACCATGCCCGGCTAATTTTTTCTATACAGATTTTTTAGTTGTCCATATAATGTCTTTCTATTTTTAGTAGAGACGGGGTCTCGCTCAGGCTGGTCTCGAACTCCTGACCTCGAGTGATCCACCCGCCTCGGCCTCCCAGAGTGCTAGGATTACAGGCGTGAGCCACCGCGCCCGGCCAGGAATGACTGTGATTAATTTAATTTAGCTTTAAGTGGCCAGAGAAAAGAATATATCAGGATTACTGGATTTGGTTCGCTACTCTGAGAGGTCCTGTGCTGTCTTAACATCTGTGACCATCATTCTTGTAATGGGAGGTATATAGCCTTGAACTTGAGTTTTAAGAGTCTGTGAGAAGTACATGTCCTTTTGCTTTGACCTTGAGCTATTGTAGTTGACCCTAAAATGGACAACACTCAGGACAAAAATTCTCCCAATCAATGTTTCAAACAACTAAATCTTTAGGCTTTCTTACTCTTGCCAAAAAATGGAGTCCGCAAACACAAAATATGAGGAAAGGGTGGAAAGTAAAGGTAATGTAAACGGCAGTGGCAAGTATTCTGTTGCTCTGAGGAGGCAGTGGGCACCTTCCGAATCATTCGTTTTCTTGAGAATGGTGAGTGGGATTAAGGGTTTCGGAGGAAACAGCAGAAAGTCAAAATACCGACCTCTGTCGGAGAACATGTGGCTCTGAACTTCTGAAGTTGCTGCAGGGCTATGCTATTGTTTGCACTTTTCAAATTTTTTATATGACTAGCCAAATACGCATTGGGATCTTAAATCATCCTCCCTGAAATTTCAGACCCTAACCTTTTTTTGAAGTAGAAACATACCCCTGAAGCCATTTAAAAACATGTGCATAAGCAAGAACAGCGCTTTATAGAACAAAAGGAAACAAAATAAATAAGAGCAAGATTAGTTCAGTCACTCTTTGCTGAAAGAGAGCTTTAATTTTATTTTTTATATAATCTGCATATATTGGAAGGCGAGAATGAAATGCATTGCATGGTGTTCAGGTAAGGAAATAGATTTCACTTTAGCAACTGACCTGTTCAGAGCTCTGTTTCTCATTTGTTTATGACATTTGCTGGGTCAACAGATTTGGGGAACATGGTCAAAAATGGAAGTGCCCAGTGGCTGCAGCCTGAGTGTTCTTCTGGATGTAAAGTTTTCAGTACTGTGATATAACTCCATAGGGACGAGGAAGGATGACCAGCGATAAAGTTGATAGGTGTAGCCCTGTAGGTCTTGTTCCAGTGTACACGCATTGTCTGTTTGTCCTCTGCTTTGGATTGTACATCACAGAGGAGGACAAGTGCACCTTTAGTTGAGGACATTGTGGCAGATACAGCCTAGGGTGACCTGCATTGAGTCACCCCTTGTGTGATCCCTTCCCCTGGAGTATGAATGGATCCTATAGCTTGCTTCTAACCAAAAGAATGTGGCAAAAGTAGAGAGATTTTTTTTTTTAGATATAATTTGGGTCCCTAATTAGTTGACTTTTTGTTAATCAAAAGGATGGGTATCCTAGGCGAGCCTAATCTAATGAAGTGAGCCTTTAAAAAATATATGGCCTAGACCTTCCCTGAAGCCAGAAACTCCAAGCAATAGAGACTCTCTCTTTTTCTCTATGTTTTTAGCTTTCAAGAAGCAAGCCACATTGAATGCTATAGCCTCAAAGAAACGGATTCTGCCAATGACCTGAAGAAGTTTGAAGACCGATCCTTCCCTGGTAGAATCTGTACATGAGAATGCAGCTTGTCTGGCACCTTGATTCCAATCCTGTGAAATCCTAAGCAGAAGACACAGCTAAGATGCGCCCAGACTTTTGAACTATTAAAAACAGTGAGATGATAAAGTTATTGCTTTAAACCTCTAAGTTTGTGATCATTTTAAACACAGCAATAAGAGTCTATACAGACATCAAATAGGGTCTTCTCAAAGGGAAAAGTGAGCAGAGACCCACAGTTCCAGATGACCTGACCTTGGATTGGGGGATTACAGATATTTTTTCTTAAAAGGGTACCACGTTTAACATGGTAGGGGCAGGGGGAAGATTATATGTAGACAATAGTTTGTTCCTTTTTGTGTGTGAGCACACTACAATGAGAAGGATGGTGCTGTGGCCTTGGTCCACTGTAAAGGCCATCAAAACGGTGTCCCAGGAAGATGTAAATTTGCAAAGAGAAGAGAAGACCCCTCATTCTACCTTGGAAATCAGGTCCTTGCATATTGGATGGACAGTTTCATGCAGCCGGGACCATTTGAGATGTGATGGTTGGCGTAATGGTGCAGGTGAAATGTACGCATGCACGTCCCCTGGCAGGTAGAAACATGTACAGCGGGCCTTCATTAGTGGAGACCTTCTCTAGTGCAAGTCTAGGATGGCAGATGTTAATGAGACGCCATGGGCAAGTGGACCAACCAGCTGACAAAGTAAGATTCAAATAAGCAGGGAGCCAAGGAGGACTGCCTGGGGTTCTGAAACAAGGTGAGTTTTCCTGTGGGGAATAAACATGATCTAGAATTTAAATCAACCCACAGGCACAACTTTGTGTTAATGTCTGAGATTTCATCCATTTTCCTAGGCTGCCTTGTAATGGAACAAACATGACCTTTCAGTCTAAGATTTGCTTTTCCTACAAAGGATCTCTGCTGAAACTATCCAGCTCTTCATCTTCTCCAAGAGGCAGTAAATAAAGATTGTGACCTGGACAGCGTATGGAGCTCCAACACCATTCATGCAAGTGCTTAGCTGAATTATGGATCTTGATATTAATGGTTAAAACAGAGTATTCAAGAGTGAAGGCAACCAGGACAGCCGTGAAGGCATTACTTATGCCTACACAGGGCAAGATTCTCTCTGGAGGTAAGATTTTTCCACTTAACAGTATACACAAGGGATAGCAGCTGCTTTATTACCAGAGCTCTGGTATAGTTTGGGGAAATAAACCCCCTACATGTGACAAAGAGCTTTGCACAGCCTCAGGGGTGGATGGCATTCGCATTGTAGGCTGGAAAATGGCTCCCTGGATGCGGTGAGGGGGTAGGTGATGGTAAAGCCAAGGGCTGACTTGGTCAGTGCGCAGAAGCTCAAGTTCAACCTGTGACCTGAACGACACATCATGTCCCGTCTGCCAAGGTTGAGGCCCTGGGATTCACCTGGAGATAATTGTCAGAAAATGGGATTCATCAGAACCTTGCCTGAGAGAGGCAGCTGAGACTCACTGAGATATAGCAGCCAAAGTCCCAAAAGACAGGAAAACAGAAAGCAGTTGCTAAGGTGATCTGACTAATTATGTCAGATGGCATCGGTGATCAGTATGATTGTAACAGATCAGATCAGATCCAAATCAATATCTGACAGATACCATTTCACTTAAGGAATAAACCATGCTATAGTTAAACCTAAGCAACACAAACATTGGAAGATGTTTGCATTCATGATTGTCATCATTTAGCCATATATAAAACAGGGACTACTAATATTTTTATTCCTGAGAACCAATGAAACCTTGTGAAGGTGGTGGATTTATGATTTTCAATCACAGAATTCAAGAATGTGCTATTTCTGTAGTAGCAAAGAATGAGAAACCTCCCTTCAGTCATTTCTGGGAAATAAGGAACCAAATTTCCTTATTCCAACATAAATGTTGTCTTTTATTTAATATGGTTAGATTCACTACTGACAGCTCTCAAAAAGCTATTTTATTCTAGAAATGTTGCCTGTACTTTAGATTTTGCTTACAGCAGGTGGGTGGGGATCCTTTGGTCATGGTATCATGACCCAAACAATCTATAGTTAGGTGTGGTTGTCATAAAAGTATTCCAGCACAGTTTTCCTCTGCGTAGAGCTTCTTTGAAAAGATGAAATGTGGGGGTCCATTCTTTAAACAATATAAACAATCATATTTATTTTTAAGATGACACAATTAGAAGAGGATTAAAAGAGTTTTAGCATCTAGGACAATTTATATCTATGGCTTTTCCCTCTGTTCTTAAAATATGAAAATATTTACACATACTACCAGCATCTCTCCCACCCTCATAATAATAAAGCAAACTCCCAAGTGTTCACAATCCTGTTTAAGAAATAGAACCTTACTGACCCCTGGGATTACACAATACATATTCTGCTGCAACTTGATTTTTTTCACTCAGCATTCCTTTATGAGATTCAACCATGTCAGAGTTATGTAGAGTTCTATTGCCTTAAACTATCACGATATATATTCACCCAGTTGCTGATCGATGGACATCTAAGTTGTTTTTAGTGTTTTTACTAATAATAACTATGCTCTTATCAACAGTCTTGTACATATCTCCTAGAGCACAAATGCAAGAATTTTTCTAAAGCAGTGCTTTCCTTCTTAATAGGACATGATACTGAAGAACTAACATTCATACTTTGGTTCACTGGAGCATGCAAATGGGGCTGCTTTGGCCTGAGGCAATTGCCCAGGCTCTCTCCCACATTCCAAGTGCTAAGGGGAGCAATGCTTGTCATTCCTGTTACCTAAGGCTCGCTATGTAGGAAGCTGTGCTCTAGGAAAATGCCTAGAGGAGGAATAGCAGGGGAAGTAATATATGCAGGTGTTCAAAGTGTTTCACATCTCCTTTGACGCATGCTCTCAAGCAGCTGTGAATGAAAGTTTTCGCCACTCACCCACACTTGTATTGTCTGAATTTTAAGATTTTGTTACTTAAGTAGATGCACAATCATCTTTTTGTTGTGATTTTTAATTTTTTTCGTTTCTCCAATTGCCTATTTTTCATATGTTAGGGTTGTGTATTAGTTTCCTAGGGCTACCATACAAATTACCAGAAACTTGGTGGCTTAAAACAACAGGAATTTATTATCTCGTGGTTCTGGATGTCAGAAATTTGAAATCAAGGTGTTGGCAGGATTGGTTCCTCCTGGAGGCTTTAAGTGAGAAAACATCCCTTGCTTCTCTCTTAGCTTCTGGTGGTTGCTGGCGATCCTTGCGGGTTATCCTTGGCTTGTAGCTAAATCGCTGCAATCTCTACCTCCCTCCTCGCATGGCTCTTCCTCTGTCTCTCTGTGTCTTCACATGGCCTTCTCATAAAGACATCAGGTGTCAAATTCAGGACCTACCCTAACCCATTATTACTTCATCTTAATTAATTACATCTGCAAAAATTCTACTTCCAAATAAGATCATGTTCTGAGGTTCCGGGTGAACATGCATTTGGGAGGAACATTATTCAATGGGATAGTTGCACTTTTTTCCCTATAAACTATCTATTTCTATCTTTTGCCCATTTTCTCTGTTTTGTCAATTGCCCTTATTCTTCTCAATGTTGGGACTTGATTGTTCATAAAGGATATTAGCTTTTTGTGATACTAGTTACCAATGTTTTCCGCATTTGTTATTTCTCTTTGATTCTTTTTAAAGGTGCATCTGGATTTTGAGTTATACTCTCTGGGGTTAAGATTTCACATTTATATCTCTAATTTTTTTGGAATTTATTTTGGTGTATATGAGGAATGGATCCAGTTTTCCATATGCCTATATGGTTGTCTAGTTATTATTTGAAAATTCATCTTTTTTCCTAGTGATTTGAGATGTCACCTTTATTATATACTAAATTTTCATGTTTCTGTGAGTCAGTTTTTGGATTCTCTGTAACTTTCTAGTTATCTGTTCTTGTACTGATATCACACTATTGTACTTACAGAGGAGTTACATGTTACTAGGTAGGTCCAGCTCCCCATTCCCACACAGTTATTTCTTACAATATTCTTTTTCTGGCTATTCTTGCTTATTTATTCTTATATTTAAACTTTAAAATCATTTTGTGTAGCTCCAGAAAAAAATGGCATTTTTTTTAAAAAAATTGGGATTATGTTACTTTTAGAAACCAACCTCGAGGGAATTGAGATGTTAATGATTTTGAATCTTTCTGACGAGAACATTTATGTCTTTCCATTTTTTAAGATATATTCTATGTCTTACAGTGTTTTAGAGTTTTTCTTCTATAGATTTTGGTACATTTTGCGTTAGACTTATGCCTACTTATTTTATTTTACCTTTTTAAGTATAAATGGGATCTTTTCTTCCAATTTTATCTTTTAACTGGTAATTTTCACATATTGGGAGACTTGATTTCAAGTTAATTTTCTTTCTTGCTACTTTCAAATTATTTTATTATTTGTGGTACCAATTTATTATTTTGAGGCTTCTGGATATGCAATCATATCATCTGTAAACAAAGATAATCTTCCTTTTTATTTATTATGCCTCAAATTATTTTCTCTTATGTAATCATATTGGCTCAACCTCCTGTATTTTGGTGAAATTGCCCCTTTTTAATTTTTTTGTGTGTATTTATTTTTTCTCAGCTGATAAATTGTCTGTTTTGTTGTTTTTTTCCCCCAAGAATCTACTTTTTGTTCTCTGTTTTCTGACTCCATGTTTACCTCTAGTAATTTTTCCTATTTGTTTTAGTTTGCTTTACTTTGTTGGTCTTTTCTATTCTTTTTGAATTACATGTTTTGTTTTCATTTTATTGCTATACATTTTTAATGCTATGAATTTCTTTGGAGGGCTGCATTAGCTATGTCCCATAGATTCTGGACATCATCTGTGTGGGTTCAAACTCCACCCTTAATACCAAAATTATGTATTAGTTTCTTATTGCTACATAACAAGTTAACACAAAACTAGTGGCTTAAAACAATATATTGTGTTAGGTTTGTTATCTCACAATTTCTGTGGATCAGAAGTCTGGGAATGGCTTAGCTGGGTCTTCTGTTCAGGGTCTTTCAAGGCTGCAATCAGGGTGTCCATGGGGCTGCATTCCTTTCTGGAGTGTGGGGTCCTTTTCCAACCGTATGTGGTTAGCAGAATTCAGCTCCTGCTGATTGCAGGACTGAAGTCTGCTTTCTTGCAGTCTATCAGCGGGAGGCTGCTCTAAGCTCCCATAAGCCCCTGCAGTTACTTGCCATGTGACTCTTTCGTAGGCCCTTTCCCACGTGATAGTATATTTCTTCAAATCCAGCAAAGAAGAGTCTCTCACTGTAGTCTGCTAAGCCTGAGTCTTATATAAGGTGACCTAATCAAGAGAGTGATCATGATCACCTTTGTCATTTTCCCATCACCCACCATCTTTGTCCTGTTCTATTGGCTAGAAGTCAGTCACAGGTTCAGCCCACACACAGGGGAGGTGTTGATGCAAAGATGGATCCATCAGGGGATCCTCTCAGGATGCATCCGACACATCTTTATAGGTAATATGACTTTTCTTTGAACTGTTCTTTGTCTTTGGTGTTCTGCAGCGTCACGATGATGGTTTAGTTACAGATTGGGTTTTACTTTTTGTGCAGCTTATCTTTGTGTTTCCTGTAACTGTGGATTAGTGTTTTCCAATAATTCTGGAAATTCTCAGGCCTTTTCTTTTCAAACATTCCCAGGGGGTTGCTTCTGTCTGGGACCAGATAAATTTATCAGCTTGGATTTTCCATGAACACTTGAGTAATATAAATGTGAATCCTGGATTTGTGTAGGAGCAGTTTTGTTTTGTGATTTCCAATTCCCAAGTGAAGACTATTATTATAACTGTCCTTTTTTTTTTTACGCATCCCTATTTCCAGAGACAAATGGATTTCCTTTTAGTTTCCTGAGTTGGTAGGCCAATTTTTCTCAGTCAGCATGTTCACAGAAGGTACATCCATTGATTTCCAATTATTTCTTTTCCTGGAATTGCAATTTATCCCCAGGTAAGCCTTGTTTTCCACTTCTACTTACTATCCTGGTTTCAGCTTATGATTCATTTGTTTTGGTTTGTTTGTTGGTTAGGTTTTACTTGGTCTTTGATGATTTTTCTTCCTGAATCTCTTGTGATCCAGAAATTCATTTAATGCTATTTTTGTCATAATTTATGCAGTATCCCATTGTTTTACAGTGGAAGGATATTTCAGGATATAGTCAGATTGTTGATATGGCAGTACACATGTCTTAACTGTTTTTGGTCATTAATTACTCTTAATCTAGACTTGGCTTTCCTCTGAAAATTAAGTAGAACATTTCTGTCTATTCACCCCAGCATTCATTTAGGGTTTCTAAGCTTTCCCCTCAGCTGGCCTGTGTCTTTCATATTCCAGGAGGTTTCATCATACGACAAAGACCTTTGATTCGTCTATTTCTTCAAACACGGAGAACATCTTTTAGCAATATTTTTCGTGAAGAATCTTTTATTATGGAGGCAGGAGTGGATAGAAAACTGGTTTGCTCCAATGGTCATCAAAAATATTTTATCAGAAAACAACTTCAAATGCTTTCTTATAACCTTAATAAAAATGTAAATTTATTTTACTACAACTTTCCTTCTTAGGCTTATAACAATCCAATCTCTACCTTATAAATCTGAAAATCAGAATAACTGTTTTTACCAACTGCCAGGAAAAATTTGTTACCTCTTGAATTATGATGGGAATTTGTGGGTAAATGACTTTATAATCTTTTTCCAACTTCTATACTGCAGAGCTGCTTCTACCTTTACAATTAAATAAAGTCCTAGAAGATACTCAAACTTTAGTATACATAAGAATATTTTGGGCTTCTGATAAATTGCTAATTCTCCACCCACATACTCCTTCTGCTTCTACAAGGTGGATAAGACTACAATGTTTGCATTTTTAACAAGCACCCCAGGTGAATCCGATACATAAGGACTTGGGATCATAATCTAAGAAACACTGTAGTATATTCATTCAGCAAACCTTTCATTCAAAACCCCTCCCTTCTCTTGCATGTGTATCTGTTACAGCGCTTTCCCCTTTAGGAGATGTCAAAAGACTGGCAACATATTGAACTGAATTGGGTTTTAAATAACTTCCCTACTTGCTGATTACTTCCAGACCTAAATTAATTTGTGTCATGTTCTGGTTCTTTGGAATTTTTCTCATGTGCACATTTTTGTTTTATTGTGTTTTAAATATTGAAGTTATAAATTATAATTTTGATGTTTGATAACCTTCTTAGTGATCTTTAAAATGTCTTCTTTGGCTGTACAACCCCACATTTTATTTTTCCAATTCACTGTCAGTCCTATCAGTCCTCTTTCCTTTTTCCCTTTCTCCTTTTGCAGTCATGCTGTTGAGATTATGAACATCCAGCGTGGCCTTTGTTTTTCCTCGTAGTATGCTACTTAGCATGTAGTCATGCTACTTAGATATATTTCATTGCAATTTTCTTTAATTATCTTATGATTTGTTTTATCCACTTCTTCCCATAATACCTCACTTGTAATAATGTTATTTATAGTACTGCCCAAGTTTTACCTACAATGCAATCAAGTATAATTAACAAGATTTAATTATATAATAATACTTACTTTTTTGTAATATGATTTACATGTCTTGCTTAACCCAATTTTAGGACTTTAATAGGATACTTTTTTGTTTGTTTCCTTTTTTGAATTCACATCTAGAGTTTATCTAGTGTTAAACTGAAAGGACCATAATTTTATTTTCAGGCATTTTTTTTTCTTGTCCGGTGAGTACTTTATTGTAACAGTAATATAGAATGTATATTGAATAAGCACCTCAAAGTGAGTTATATATTTGACCACTATCAGAACACTAATAAAATATCTTGCAGTTTTGGAAGTTTGGTCTCTAAAAGGGAATACATTAACAGCATATGGAGTCATTCATATCTCATGCCTTTATTGTTCGAAATGAAGTTTAGAGTGATGATTTGTTAGAAAAGCTCAGCAGACACTGAGAAAGTCAGAGTGGGCTGAGATAGTAAATCTAGTGGCTTAATATGTCATCCAACTGTGGGAGGGATGAGACACACACAAAAAGACTATACATGAGCAAGATGATCCAATGACTGTTTTCTTTGTTAAAGACTTCTAGCAAATTTACCTCATAGTGAAAAGAAAAATACAACTACCCAGGAGCTTTCTTGAGCCCGTCTGTTG
The DNA here is from genome assembly GCF_041146395.1 of Eulemur rufifrons. NCBI lineage: Eukaryota > Metazoa > Chordata > Mammalia > Primates > Lemuridae > Eulemur > Eulemur rufifrons. The sequence continues at coordinate 22,043,332 of NC_091006.1, forward strand.
CTTTCTAGTGGTCACAACCAGGTATCTTGGAGATTTAGCTACAGTGCTTAGGCATTTGGGGCAAGAGCTCTCCCTCTGTGTGACATGGCGACATATGCCAGGAACCATGGGCGATTGAAGGAAAAGAGCTTCAGGCCAGCGGGAACACAACTGCAGCCACAGCATTTAATGGGAGGAGGGAGGCGATACAGTAGAATTAAGCCTTTTTTGCTTACTCAAAATTTCATATTACTACCTTTCATAAATCTACAGTTCAATAGGCATTTGCACCAGAATTGGTCATTCCCATAGCTTGTGTGGGTTTTTCATGCAATTATACAACTGATATTTAGTTATTCATTTGGACTGAGGAAATCAATGTAGGGTATTAGCTAATAAATTACTTAGAATACACACATATATCCATTCATCCACACATACTCCTGGAATCATCAGTTGCATTGTACTTGGTGCATTGCTTTCCACCGGGAATAATTAAAGTCATGATTAATTATAACAGCAGTAAATATGTTACTGAAGCCTTTGGTGGAGAAAATGGACTTAACATCTTAAGTGTTCAGGATTCCTCTGCAGTACTATTTTGGATTTGTTCAGAAAAGCTCATTTGTCCTATTTCCTGTATCTCTCACTGAAGAGCATTTACCAATGTATCTCTGTGGATGTGTCAAAACCAGCTCACTGCAACTTAAAATTACGTTTTTTTCTGGTTTTTATTTTTAAAAATATTTGTACAAATTAATGGAGTACACATGCAATTTTGTTACATGCACAGATTGTGTAGTGGTCAAGTCAGGGCTTTAAAAGTATCCATCACCCAAATCACAAACATTGTACCCATAAACTCATTTCTCATCATACATCCACTCCCACCTTCTGAGTCTCCATTGTCTTCATTCCATTCTCTACTTCCATGTGTACACATTTTTTAGAATGTGCTTGTGAGTGAGAACATGTGATATTTGACTTTCTATACCTGGCTTGTTTCACTTAAGGGAATGGCCTCCAGTTCCATTCATGTTGTTGCAAAAGACATGACTTTTTTTTTTTTTAATAGTTGAATACTGTTTTGTTGTGTAAATAATCTGTACATTGCTTTAGGCAGTATGGTCATTTTAACAATATTAATTCTTCTGATCCATGAGCGTGGATGTTTTTACACTTGTTTGTGTCATCTACAATTGCTTGTGTCAACTACAAGTGTTTTGTAGTTGTCCTTCTAGAGGTTTTTTTACCTCTTGGGTTAAATATATTCTTAGATTTTTTTTTTTTTTTCCTCTGTAGCTACTGTACATGGGATTGCCTTCTTGATTTGGTTCTCAGCTAGATCATGATTGGTGTATAGAAACACTGTTGATTTTTATACATTGATTTTATATCATGAAACTTTACTGAATTCATTTATCAAATCTAAGAGGTTTTTTTTGACACAGTCTTTAGGTTTTTCTAGATGTAAGATCATATCATTAGCAAACAGGGATAATTCAACTTCCTCTTTTCCAATTCAGATGCCTTTTATTTCTCTTGCCTGACAGCTCTGGCCAGGACTTCTACTATTATGTCGAATAAGAGTGGTGAAAGTGGGCATCCTTATCTTGCTCCAGTTCTTGGAGAAAGTGCTTTCAACTTTTTCCCATTTAGCATGATGTTAGCTGTGGGTTTGTTATATATGGTCTTTATGATTTTGAGGTATGTTCTTTCCAAGTCTAGTTTGTTGAGGGTTTTTATCATGAAGCGATGCTGAATTTTATCAAATGCTTTTTTTGTGTCTATTGAGATGATCATATGATTTTTGTCCTTGATTCTGTTTATGTGATGTATCACATTTATTGATTTGCATTTGTTGAAATATCTTTGCATCTCTGGTATAAAATATCATTTTATGATGGTGTATTATCTTTTTGATGTGTTACTGGATTTGGTTTGCTAGTATTTAGTTGAGGATTTTGGAATATATGTTCATCAGGGATAATGTATTCTAAGTGTGATTGTCTACACACTATTTTGGTTCTTCTAAGTGGATGAGGCGTACCTGAAAAGCTTCTAATCAGCCATCTTGAAAAAAAACTCAAAACTGAATTTTCAAAAGCAGAAAAAACTTATGTTCTTCACAAATACTTCTGGGAATGAGAGCTCAAATTTGAATATTAAATTTTTGTTTGAGTTGGACAGTTTGATCAAACTTTATACTTTTAATGCATTAAAGTATAATACTTGCTTATTTACACTTCAAATCCTATTTTGAAATTTAGAAGGTATTTTAGTGATGATATGCTCACACACATACATTTCCTTCTAAGAAAAAACAATACCATAAAAAGCAAGTGCATATATCATTACCAGCAGGAGCAGAAGCAAAAGAAGAGAAAGAAGAACAAAAATTTAGATTTGTTTCCAAAAATGTAATGCTTTTAAGTAGAATAGAACATAGAAATGAGATTGTTGGGAACTTGTTGTATTCCTAGTTCTGGCCTCTTCAGCCCTATCTAATGTTTTTAGAGTCTGAAATTCTTTCCGTCTGTCCTGATCAGAGCTTTCCTGTGCAGAACAGACATGAGGAAAAGGGGTCATAATTTGGAGTTTGTCTTCCAAATATCTTTATCCTCATTTATTAAGATGCATTTAGTCACATTCATTAGGAAAATCAAACTATAAAAAGAAACTTCCAATATTTCAAATTCTAGTCCAGAATAGTATATATGGAGAACTGAACACAATTCATTGTTAAACTATTAGTTTCTGTTGATAATGGATTAACAGTAATAATAGCAATAAAATAATAATAATAGCTAACATTTGTTTAGTGCTTCTTGTGATATGATATGTATTTAACACGTAGTAGCATATTCACTCCTACAACGACTCAGTAAGTTAGGTACTATAATTATCCACATTTAAGGAAAATGTAACTGTAAAACTTACCTATTTTACTATAAACTTTTGAATTAAAATCTAATAATTTTAACTATGGTTAAATTTGAATAGTTATTCCAAGAATAAATGCATATACAGAGTAAATAGCATTTAGGGTGTTAGTGAAAAATAGAAATATGATATATTTTTCATTAATAAAGAAATTTTCTTTCATTCTCAGACAAAGATGGTAAACAAAATAAGTATAAATCACCATAGATTTAGGAAAAGTAAATAAATTAATATTTCATAGATTTCAACGAGGTCAAACAGACAGTAGTTCAAATTCTGATTCTTTGTCTTTCTCTCTTTGTATGTATATATGTTTATGCGCATTTAGGAGTTACACTTGAATTAAGGCACAGATTTTACATTAGATAGATAGATATTCTCACTGAATACATTTCTAAGCCTCAATTTCCCCATCTAGAAAAGGAATTATGATAATACACCTCATAGTTTATATTAGAAATTAAATTTGATGATACAAGTAAAATATTTTCCACAGTATCTTTTACATAATATATTATTTTCTCATTTCTTCGTTCTAACTCTTAATGGTAAAACATTTAGAAATCCATGATCTATGGATATTAAATTTTAAAAATGTCAGGTGGGCCCCAAATGGCAATTTTTATGTAATTTACTCATTACTAGGCGACATAAGCAATTTCATAACAGATACTGTTGGTTATAAAAGAACTCTATGAGATATTTAATATTTTAATATACTAAAATAAGCAATACATAGATAAACAACTTGACAACAAGATGACATTAAATAGAATTATATTGACATAGTAACGAGCTAAAGTATATGTGGGCAATAAGAGAGCATGATATTAATAGTATACAAGGTCTTAATTGTCCTGTGGGGACTAAGAAGAAACTTAAGGAAATAACGATCATTGAGGCATAGGGCTTTTAGGAAAGCCTTGAGTAGACCTTGGAAGGATAGGTGGTCTATGTATACATGGGCAACAGAAGAGAGGGAATTCTAGACAAGAGAAACTCTTGAATTAAGCTACAAAAATAGGAATAGCTTTGTGTATGTGTGTGTGTGAGAGAGAGAGACAGAGCAAGAACTAGAGAGAGGAGAGAAAGAGAGACAGACAGACAGACGTATGTCCATGAGAGCTGGAGCCATCATCTTATTTTGATCTCAAAGTTATTAATAGTCCTCAGCGAGAAATAAGGTTGGATGGGTTTACAGAGGCAGGATTATACATTCCTGAACTCCGAGTACAAGAGCAGTGTTTCATCACTGGGTTGGCATAAAGCCAGTTATCCAACAACTTCAGCTAATGATGTTGACATTGGCCATATGTACCTCATTTGTGAGTGTGAGTAATGGGCCAATTTTTTTCTCACTTATCTTATATATTTTTCCCAAATTTTATTAATATTTTGTTAACATCGATTTTTTTCTATTAAAGGTAAAACATATTCATTCATTCATTCATTCACCTAATCAGGTGCCAATCTGGAGACAATATGAAGAAATTGAATTAAATTTAACATATTTATGAGATACTTGTGTATCACATGTGGGACTAAGTGCCGAGAGAGCAGTGAATGAGAAAGAAATCTTGTGCCCACACAGAGCTTATAGTCTAGTAGAAAACATAGACATCAATTTCAAAAAAGTGCAAGGAGTTTTGAGAAGGACATCTAGGGTGCTATAACTAAGTCAATAGAGAAAGCAAAAAATCACAGGCAGGAGAGACCTATACCTTCTTGTAGTGGAGTTGTGCAGTAGTTGCACACATCCTCCCTAGTGTCTCCTCATTTACTTGTAGGAGGTAGGTACTTAGAGGGATGCTGGGTCTTTATTCACAGAAGTTTCTTTGTGTCTTACTACCTAGTAAGTGCTTTTGAGAAGAGGCAAACACAGCAAGAAAATCAAACAGCTCTTAAAGGGCTGTTGGGAAATAAGGTAAACACATTTAAGAAAGGCATTGGTGGTAAACTAGAATTTCCTTTTATTCCAGATTCAGAAACCATCTTACCTGGTCCCAGCCATCATTTTAGGTGATAGTTGTTACCAGTTGCTCAACAGAGGGTCTCCCGCGTTACCACATTGAACTCCTAGAGGACAGCCGTGTGGACGGTGGTGGTTACGGCAGCTCGGTGGCTGTGGTCACCAACTTGCATGTTAAGCGTTAGGGTTCTGGAGCATCCACAGTCCAGAGGGAAGTGGTCAGTACCAAGACACTGACTCTCAGTCCACATGACACAGCATTCAGCAGGACTGGCCTTCTGCGGGTGTTGTCAGTTGCTCCTTCAAAGATTGAAGCAGGGACCACATTCAAGCCTTCTTACAGAATTCAGACACACAGAAGTTCCAAAACATTGTTGCTATGGTGTGAATGTTTGTCCCCACAAATCCTCCTGTTGAAATTTGATCCTAATGTTGGAGATGGGGCCTAATGAAATGGGAGTTGTTTGGGTCATGGGGGTGGATTCCTTATGAGTAGATTAATGTCCTTCCTTGGGAGTGAGTGAGTTCTCTCTCTATTAGTTCACACTAGAGCTGGTTATTAAAAAGCACTGGCTTGTCCCCCCGCCTTTTGCTTTCTTTCTCACCGTGTGATCTCTGCACACATTGGCTCCCCTTCCCCTCCATGCAAGGAAGCAGCCTGAGGCCGTCACCCAGTGCAGATGCTAGTGCCATGCTTCTTGCACAGTTTGCAGAACTGTGAGTCAAATAAGCTTCTTTTTTAAATAAACTACCCAGCCTCAGGTATTCCTTTTATAGCAACACAAAATGGATCAAGGCAATTGTCATGCAAAATATCACTCTTCTGCAACATTTTTAATAGGCATTTTTTTTTTTTTTTTGGAAAAAAAAGGGAGAAAGGGGAAGGTTTTCCTGGGTTTTGTAAATTTGGGAAACTTTGGATAAAGACAATCAGGATTTTTATACTCTGGAATGTGTTAATTAGCGTCGTGACTCTGGTATGCAACACTTCTCAAAAGTAGTTCATCATGGGCCCTAGTAACAACTTGATACACCAGTGTTTATATCTAGTTCAGAAAAGTCTACAATGAACTGTAGTGGCCTGATCTTGATGATGATGAGATTTTTATTCCTTGACATCTATGGGATCCAAATCAGCCTTTCCTCATCTTATACCCTTGACACAGAGCCTTGGCTTACGCTGAAACCAGTCCTGGCTTGTCAAAGGAACTGGCTGAAGCCAGACAGTGTTATCAAAGGATGCCACACACAAACTTTTAGAAACTTTACTCTCGGGAAGTCCTTAAACACTACATCCAAAACAAATTAAATGCCTCATGCTCTAGCTTCAGTCATTTATTCTTCTTCTGACCACAGTGGAAATTCAAAGCAGCTGACAACTATTATATAATCATTTTCACATATTTGTTTACTGTTAGCAAATCATTCCTCGGTTGTCTCTTTTTTTAATGATGAATTGTCCTAGTTCCTTTTAAAGCTGTTCACCTTGAAACAAACACTTGTTTTATTTCTGACAAATAATCCCACCCAGGGTGGCATAGCCCTGTCAGGAATGTAATTGTTATGTGTTCAGAAACTCCCTATAAATATTTTTGGAAGAAATTTTCATATTCCTGCAATATTTCTATGATGGTTAATTTTATATGTCAACTTGACTGGGCTATAGGATGCCCAAATAGCTGGTAAAACATTATTTCTTGGTATGTTTCTGAGGATGTTTTCCTGAAGAAGTTAGCATTTGAATAAACATGCTGCTCTTACCGATGTGGGCAGACATCATCCAGTCTGTTGAGGGCCCATGTAGAATAAAAAGGCAGAGACAGGGAGAATTCTCTTTCTCTCTTTTGAAACTGGGACATCCATCTTCTCCTGTTGTTGGACATCAGAGCCCCTGGACCTTGAGCCTTTGGCCTCTGAGACTTACACCAGCAGGAACCTCTGGTTTTCAGGGCTTCTAATTCAGACGGAAGTACACCACCACCAGCGTTCCTGGTTCTCCAGCTTACAGACAGCAGGTGGTGGAACTGAATTAGCCAGACAAAATAAGGGATGCCCAGTTAAATCTGATGTTCAGACAAACTATAAATATGTCCTAAATACTAAAAAATTATTGATTGCTTATTTGCAAATCAAACTTGACTGGGAATCCTGTATTTTTATTTACTAAATCTGGCAACTCTAATGAGATAATTTGAAGAGTGCTCATTTATAGAAACAAAAATTAACTCTCTTGATTGCATTTTTAAATGAATCACACACCTCTTTTCTGCCTATATCAGAGGCAAAAAGTTTTGCAAAAGAATTGAATACAACTTATTGGCTCTAATGTTAATTTGGTATTAGTGTCGACATTTGAAAAAGTTTCTTACCTACCACAGGTAGAAAGCTTGGGAATCAGAAATGCCAACATGGCTATCAAATCTTAGACAAGTTTCTTAATTTATGTGAATGTCAGATTTCTCAACTGTTAATGGAGATAGCAATGCCAGTGGCAAAGATGAGAACAATTTAATTTTTGTCGTGGGCCTAAAATAATACCTGGGCTTCCTTCTGCAACATCCCACAAATATTGATGGAGTGACAATATATAGGCACCAGTGGTTCAACTGAACTAGACAAAGTCCCTGTAGATGATAAAAAAGTAAAGAAAAAAAGAAGGGAAGTTTAGATAATAGTATGAGATATAAAAAAAATTATCAGGTAAATATGAAGGGCCATTAGAAGGAGGCATGTTGCTTAGAGTGAGGGAGGGTTGCCCTAACATGGTGACATCTAGACTGAGCTTGCCATGATAGAAGGAGCTGGCCATGCACAGGCTTGTGGGCGGGACATTCAAGGCAGGAGTTACAAGTACAAAGGCAAAGAGCTTGAATTGCTGGAGGGCAAGGGGAACCAAACTGTGAGGCTAGAGCATGACTGCGGGACAGATTTCTTTTCTAAAATGCAATAAAAATTAATGACTATAAAATGAAATGAAGGAAATCACATCCAAAATGCAAGCCCATATCTTTTAATTAGGTTCAGCATCATAAAATCGTATTTCAATAAGTGATATCAGAACCAACATAAGACAAAAAATTACAAAAACCGTAACACTTCATTGAAAATGTGTATATAGGCAATTAATACACCCTGTGCAGTAAGCTGTGCCTACCAATCACACACATGGACGTTGTGGCAGTGTTAGAATGCCATGCAGGTTTCTTGCTCTCACTGTCACAGATGGGCAGTGGTCCATGGATAGCTTTGCATAGCCGGAGCACTGTTCCAGTGAGAGAAAGGTAGACATCACACTGGCCATGATAAAAAGTCAAGATTTAATTCTAAGTGCTACCCAGATGGTAAGTTAACATTATAATAACATGAAGAGCCAGGCATGGTAGTTCACACCTGTAATCCTGGCAACCTGGGGAGGCTGAGACGGGAAGACAGTGCGAGCCCAGGAGTTCAAGGCTGTAGTGAGCTATGGTTAGACCACCACACTCCGGTCTGGACAACAGAGTGAGACTCTATCTCTAAAAAAAAAATAATAACAACAACATTAAAAATGATAATAATAATAAAATTGGTTTTAAAGTCAGTTGTTAATGAAATAAGATTTTCTTTCTCCTAAGCTTCCTAAGAGCTTAGGTCTAAGCAGGGTGAGTTCATTATAGAAGGTGTCCATAAAGGTAAAATGTCCACATTTTCCCAAGGTTTCCACCGTTTTCATATCACCAGCTGGTTCTTCCTTTTAGTGCCATGCTGGAAGGAGAGATCTAGATGGGGAGACAAGACAACTTAATTCTAATCTGGCTCAGACTTGGGCAAGTCTCTTAACATTGCTGGGTCTTAGTTTTCTCCCTTGTAAAAAAAAAAAAAATAGGATGGAGGACTAGCTATATCTAAGGTATTTAGAATTCCAAAATTTTCTATATCAATGGCTCTAATTTTGTCTTTTTTTCAATAGCACAAATCTCAGAAAGAAAAAAAATTACTAAATTTAAAATCTAATTAAAACAATTTCAAATTATATTTAATCAAATCAAAACAATTCCACTCAAACTAATCAAAATAAAACTCAAATCAAAATTATAATTTGATTTTAGTGGAATGAAACTGCTAGCAAATATTTGAATAGCTAAACTTTCTAATTATTACCATATTTTGTCTCTGCACTGGGTTTGTTCTCTTATTAGGAAAAGGTTTCTAGCATATATTCTAGTCAGGCTGTCTATAAATTCAGAAAATAGTATTTATTCACTTTCTAACTCTTTTATTCTTATTTTAGTACTCTTCATCATGTTTCAAACTTCAGGTTTATGGGTTGCTATATCAGTACTCTGTGCTAATTTACAGATGTGCCCAAAATAATAAGCATCCCTTCTTAGAACATTTAAAATATAAATTTTAAAGTGACTTTAAATAAAGATGTTCTGAAAATTTCCATTTGTCAATTAAATATTTATTGAACACTGTGTTAAATATCTGAATAATACAAAAATGAATGATCTGCAACCATGCCTATAAGAAGATTAAGGGAGAAACTCTCAAAGCAGGTTATATAATGGTTAAAATTCTTTAACTGAGAAAAGTACAAAGTTCTATGGGAACCCAAGGGCTGGAATGGTTAACTCTGCCTGGAAGAGTTTAGACAAGTGTTGGTAATACTTGAATGGAATCTTAAAAAATGACTGGAAAAGATATTTCAGTGAAGAGACAAAGCTTGTGTGCGGATACGCAGGTGCAGCTGTAGACAAAGGTACGTGGGAAAAGACAGGTAGTTCTCAGAGGCATTTGGAGGCCACAGGCATGCACTGCCAGGGTTGGGTTTGGAAGATTCTCTGCCATGTTTCCAAATTTGGAAATTATTTTATAATAAATGGGAATACTCTTAAGTGATTTAAGCAGGGAAATGAGGAGAGAAGAGTCACTGGGAGCCAAGTGTCAGGCATTTCACCAGTGCTACCTTCTTGAATTCTGATCCATCTTTCAGGTAGTTTTGACTTTCTAGCTTACAAATGAGGAAAATGAGACTCAGCAAGGCTCGTCAATTTCCCCAGAGTATCAGAACCAGTAAGTGGCAGGGCTGGCATTTGAATTTAATTGTCTGACTTCAAAGTTCCCCAGGCCAGGCACTTTCCCCTGGGCAGGCTGACGCCTGAAGGGGCGGGCGTGTTGGTGGTGGGAAAAGTTCTGCCCCAGCCCGGCTCTCAGGCCACCCAACTTTCTAATGCTCCCTTCAAAAGGGTCCTTCCCCAGAGCCTTCTGGGGGCCGAGGAGATGGAAATTTACCTAACTTGGGAATGCTGTGCCCTTCCTTATCAACAATGGCCTCGCGGGGCCTGCCTCCAGGCCATTCATCCCTTTCCAGCAGGTCTGGCCGAGCAGTTCACAGGCTACAGGGACAAACTTAATTAAATTCAAGTGAGTGTTGTTACCCAGACCTGACAGGCGCAGTTGTGTGCAGCTGAATAATTGAGTTGTGCGGTTTTTTTTTTTTTTTTTTTTTTCCTTTGCCTTCTTGGTGGTAGGCTTTTTTGGGGGGTTTTGTTTTGTTTTCTTTGGGTTTCTAAAGATGACCCTGACACTTTTCATAAAGCTGTTTTCTAGTAGAAACGCCCTCCATCAAAGAGACGCAGTCTGGTTGCCAGGCTACCGTGAGAAAAGAGAACTCAGAAGTGACAATGCCGACCTTTTCTGGGAGTATCCATGGTCTATACTTGTTCAGTACAAAAGTACCTCCCATAGACCTCACAGCTAGAACCCCACAGTGTCACTACCTGAAGCCCAGACCATTAGACAGGAAGGCACAGCCTCGCCGGGCGTAAGCTCATTGAAACGATTGAAAAACAAACCGTATCAAATTGGTAGAGTGGAAAAGAAAAGGTCACTTAGAGATTCATTTACAAAATATCATTCGTGATAAATACAGATGAAACTAATTACGGAGTATTTTTCTGATGCAGCCCTCTGATACAGTGAAAAAAATGATAATTTATTGGTAGAAAGAAAGGAACAAAGATTTTGCAGCTTGTTTACTTACTTGTTTGAGGGTAGATCTCTTGCAGTCTCTGCGTGGATTGAATGAGTCTTCAGTACCTCAGATTTGGGCTTTCTGACTAAAATGTGGACTTCAGTTAATAATAATGTATCAATATTGGCTCATCACTTGTGACAAATATGTTATGTAAGATGTTAATAATGAGGAAATTGGGTGGGGGGCTAATGGGAATTCCCTGTACTATCTTTGTGACTTTTCTGTAAATTACATACTATTCTAACATAAAAAAATTTACTTTAAAAAAATAGCGTGTTTGAATAATTGCCTTTAAAATGGAGAATGGACCTTTTTTCTCCCTTCTCATAGACAAAAAGCAAGGTCAAGTAGGGCTTTGAGGAAAGATAGAGTTACAGGTGGAAGGATGGTTTTACTATTCTAAATAAATAAATAAATAAAGTAGCTATAAAGTAGATATAAAATGAGATATTCTGATATATTTAAGGATTAGAGGACATTTTGTCCTTGAAGATGGTGTAAAAGATTTGAAGTGATAAATTCAACAGAGATTTTACAGTGAATATCATCAGTAAGCACATTGTATAGACTGTTTTAAATCATCATTGCGAAGAAGAATGAAACAGAATGTATTTAATGCATTTAAGTGTATGTGAAACAAAATCTATTTAAATGATTATTTATTTAAAGTAATGTAATATTCATGTTGCTCAGATATGAACCCATACATCAGCTCATCTGCAGCCATAGGAATCAGCTGATGTTATAGAAACTGGTGCCTCTAAAAATATCACTACTTAGACCAAAGGAGAGGCATCTGTCTGGAAAAGCTGTTTAGCAGATAATACTCTTTGTCTATCTAGTATCTGTTTTTTATCTCTCTTACTAAAAGATTCTCTATTTGGTTAGGGGAGCAACCAGCCTATCTAAAGTAATTCAATATCCCAGACATCCTTGAAGCTAGTGGTGGCCACACAACACAGCTGTGGCGAAGGAGGATTACAGAGAATTTGCTGAATCTGGGAAAGGTTTTATCTTCTTGCTTATAGGTACCAACTGTTCTTCCAACTTTTTTTCCCTTCCTCCAAAGGTTCTATACCTAGAGTGTAGCAGTAATTTTTTAACCATAAGCTCTCATCCTGGGGATGAGACCCACACACTGAGCAGGATGGAAAGATGGAGAGCCAAGTCTTTGGTAATATTTTTAGCACTAGCTTGGACAGTTATCTTTTTCTTCTTGTTATTGAGACAAATAGCGCAATGAGAAGTATTCCTTACTGATCCAGTTTCCTAAACTGATTGTGCAACTTCAGGGAAGATATCCCATCAAGAGTGCAACAGTATAGATTTAGTGAATCTGATCAGCTAATACTCTGACAGTTAATAGGATGGCTAATATAGACATATCCCAATGGTCTTGTAATCTAGCTTTTATATAGCCAGTTTCCCTTCTTAATTTAGAAGAAACTGATCTGTTAGGGGATGGTAGATTTTGTCATCTTTGCCTGTATGTCTGTGTTATCATTAAGCCTGTCTTTGTACCTACAGAATATTGAAAAGAATTCATGGCAAATACATTTTAATAACATTATTATCTGTTAAATTTTGATTTATAATAATACATTTTTAAATATGCAAGTGAAGGAAATTTCCCATACCCAATGACTTCTGTTCCCTCAAGGAGTTAATGTAATAGAACAAATAGATAAACAAAAAAAAGCAAAGCCAAATCATACTACATGCACTTAAAGATGGAGGGTTTTTTTTTCAGAAGTGTCATACCAGAGTGTAGTGAGTTGATTTATGAAATTTTTGTGAGTGGATCACTGTCTATGCATGATTAATATCTCAAGTTAAATGAGAAATGTTTGTATTATTGGTTGCATTCACACGAGTGCTTCCTTTGTTAAGTTCATAGCAGTATTCAGGTGAAAGTGCTTGTGATATTTGTGAGGGATTAGATAGAAGCTTAGGAGGAAAAAATTTTCTTTGGAAGGAAGACGATAATATGAAAGAGGATCTAAAAAGATATATTTCTGAGGATTTATCTTAAAAGGACTTTTGTCATATGATTTCTTGAAATTTGAGTATATTTTACCAAAAGCATTCAACTTATCTCTTAATTTTTTTTATGTTACTGTCAAGAAAATATATATGTGTTATTATCATATTACTGAACAGTTTCAATCTATAAATGAAATTATTCCCTTTGTTATAAAGGGTGAACTTCTAGTATAGTCTACTCTTTAGATTTAAAATGTAATTCTTTTATGCACATTGAGGTGGAATGTATTATTGTTAATCCACAGGGAGAAATATGTCGTCTCTGAGCAAAAAGGCTAAAGGGATCTCTGAAGTGCTGGCACACAACTCTCTTTGTAGCTGTTTTTGGAAGTTGCCAGAAGCTGGGAAAATGTGAAGAGAGCATATGCTTCTATGTGACGTTTCTTCCATTCATGGACCAAAGTCAGTCTAGCATTTTCCCAGATGTCAGTGGACAAACTGACCCAGTTGTTAAGCACTGTTTTCAGAAACATCACAATGGTAGACACAAAACAGAAAGCATAGGATCTTATCTAAGGATGGCATTTTATGCCAAAATGAAAAAAAAAAAAAAGCCCTATACTAATAAAGATTGTTACTTAAGCATGTATGACTAATGATGATATGACCCCAATTGAACCAATCAATTGAATATAAAAGTAAGGAATAACTTTGATCAATTCTGGTGATCCAGAAGCAGTGATTTTCTCACATGAAAAATTTGAGGAATTTCTGTTTGTTTGAATAAACAGGATTGAAATAAAGAAATGGTTGTTTGGACACACGATCCTCTATAGGTGAAGTACTGGGGGCATATGTACAAGGCCTGGCAGAATCTCAGTAATCCGCCTTCCCTTTCCTCTCCCCAACCCCCGATCCAAAGCCAGTGCAACAACATGGATCCTATTAATGATTTGGGGAAACACAATTTGTTCCAGAAGGTCATGGCAAGTGGAGATGGCCAAAGTGGCTTTTACTCCCTGCCTACTTGGCCCACAAAGTAAGGAGTGTGGCTCCTCTTCGGTTGGTTAGTCGCAAATGCAAATGTGCCAGGCAAAGAATGGTGGCCCACTGCCAGCTAATTCCTGGCCACTACTTGCTGTCTTTGGCTTCAAATACTTCCTATTTCTCCCCAGGCCACTGTACCTCTGAACTAGCAAAGTATGGTAACAGTAAATCTCAGCTTTTCATATTTATGTGTGTTTATGCTTGAAAGGTTTGAACAGAGACTCACGTAGTCTTTAAGAGTTCTATATCAGCTTCTAATTGTGACAACAAGAGAATTTATTTCCTTTGTCTCTGGTGTGCCTGAGGAGACAGAAGAATTGTCAGGCACATCAGTTATTTTAGTACAATGGAAGGGGGCTGCTCTGAAGCACTGGAGCTTACTAGAAGAAACAGGAGTAAATTTTGAACCTCTTTTTTTGTGTGCTCAGTAAGATTCAAAGAAGTGTTAATCCATATGACCATTGTGGTCAAAGATAAGAAGAAACCTATGCAAGAACAACTTAACTATAATTTAAAGGAGAATTTTAAAAGTGTTGCCAAATTAAAAGCAATAAAAGAGGCAGTGAAGAAAGGTTTGTCTATGATAGCAAATTGAATTTTAAAAGTTTGACATGTTCAAAAGATTCTCCAAGAACCTAAATAGAAATAGAGATAAAAATGATGAAAGAAAAGACGAGATTTCTGCAAGATGAATTTCTGCAAGAAATTCAACATAAATATGGTAGAGATTTCAGAAAGAGAAACAGAGCTAAAGAGAACTACTAATAAAAAGAGAATTAAGGGAACTGTTAATGAGCTGAAGAAAGCCTGAGTCTGACAACTAAAATGGGCTCTCGAAACTCAAGCAAAATAAATAAAAAAGAGAAATTAATAGTATAAGTTTAAAGAAAATAAATTTAAATTTAAGCAATCCTTGCATTAAAGAAAGAATTTCCAGGTAGTCTCGACAGTTTAGAGACTACACAGAAAATAAGAACAATGCAAATTCAGTGTATCAAAGCTTACAGTAAATGACAAAAAAAAAAAAAAGCCATTCCAGAAAATGAGTGTCTACATGTTTTTATTATTAAAGAAAAATGAATAAAAATAAATGATTTTTAAAAACCTCATGACATTTGAAAATGAGCAGTCAAATTTAAGGAAAGTAAGAGAAAGAAACAATAAAAATTAATACAAAGAGTAAACGAGCAACTACAAATTAAAAATCTGTGGACAATTAGAAAAGTTAAGAACTGGTCCTTTTAAAAAAATAAAAAATATACAAAGTGCTGGTAAGTTTAACCAAACAATGAAGAAAGAACTAGAACATTAATATAATGATAGATCTATAAAAATTTAAAAATAAGGGACTATTACATAACCATATAATGGTAAAAATTTCAATGACATATTTTATAGAAAATATAAATTAGTAAAATAGACTCTAAAATAATTGGTGTCTCTATTACTAATTTATTCATTTTAAATACTTGGAGAAGTAATAATTGTGTGTTATTTTTTAAGGCTCCTGTGCAGTAGTTTTATAGGTGAATTCTTCCAAACTTCCAAGGAAGAATGAATATGAAGAGCCTAAGAAAAGAAGAAAACATTTTTCATTCAGCTAATATAAGCCTAATAGCAAAATTTGACAAAGCACAAAAGGTATGGTTCAGTCTCAATTGTGACAAACAGTGTAAACATTCTAAATGAGATATTAGAAAATTTAATATGACATGATTTTAATATAACATACCATGATTGTGAAGGAATTATACCAGAAAGTAAGAATGATTTGAGGTTAGGAAACTTATGAAGCAGTGCATAGCAACCATGGACCAAGGAAGAAAATCTATATAAATATTGGTTGGCCTTTAGGGCCAGGGAGAAAGTGATAAAATGATTGTCATTCCTGGGAGTTCTGAACCAGTTGAGATGTACACAAAGGACTTAAGCAGATGGAAATTATGAAAACAGTTGTAAAACTGTTTGGGCTGTAACTAGTTCAAAAATAAAATGAAAATAAAAAATCTAATTCACAATAGCAACAAAATTATAAACTAGCTATGGATAAGCTTAAAAAGTAATGGGCAGTGGTGATAAGAAAATTTATGAAAATTTACTAAGGGTTTAAAATAAATTTAAATGGAAAGGCACATCATAGGCAGAGAAGGGAGGATTTGATTTTATGAAGACACAATCCTCCACAAAGTTAGCTTACAATTTTAGTTTCAATCCACAGTGTCATTGTAATTTTTCTCCTTTCCCTTCTATTCTCCCCACTTTTCCCCGTCTTCCCTTTTGGCCTTGTTCTTTTTTTTTGTTTATTTGCTTGTTTCCTTTTTGAAGTGTGTATCACTAATAATAAGTTTTAGGCAAAAGAAAAAAGAAAACAAAACAAAAAAACAAAAGGATGAACCATGAAAGTTATCTTAAGATATTTTAATGTTGCAATTATTACAATGAAATTGCCAGATTTTGTCTCTCTATGTATGTTTTATATATATGATGTTATTGTGTTTTTATATATATGTGATACCATTATATTACTATAATATGTAAATATAAATATCTGATATTTTATTATAATTACAACAGTATTACAATATCTTAGGATATATACACACATACATATATGATGTTAATGTGATACTATGTTACTACATATATGTGTGTATATGTATATATATGTTACATATATAGAAGTAACAGTATAATACAAATATCACACAGTAAAATGAGTAAATGAATTTAATTTATAGTGGAGTTAACTAATAACAGTAAAGACTTAATATTAGGTTTTTTTCTGACTGGAGGTGGGAGTTACACTAGGAAACAGCTACATGTCTGACAGAATAGTGGGTAGAGTTTCCATCTAGTCCAAAAGAGACTGGGAGAAAATGAGTTTGGCTCAGATCCAATCTTTGCAGTTTTCATGTTTTTTTCTGTGAGCTCTGTATTTACTGAGACAAATAGTTGCTGCATACTCAGATATTTAGCAAGTTAAGCAGCCTCTGCTTTGCATGATTTATAAGGATGTTGATTTATTTTGTTTTGCTTTCACTCAAGTATAAAGAAGCTATTAATATAGTCTAAGAGTATTTGTTAGAATATCACTGCAGAATATTTTACTTGCATTAATGCAATAGTTGTTTCAGAAAACTTCCTACGATGGCTCATCATTCATATATGGCTATTTGGGTAATAGTGAGTTTTCTCTGACCGGTTAATATAAGGTTTCACTTTTGAGGTCACTGATACTCAGGGGAAAATAGATGTATATGTAATGTAACAAATTAAATGTGTGGTGTTAAGAGCAAATTATAGTACTTGAAGAAGTATAGTTTAGACATATCGTGACTGTTTATGTAATTGAATTGGGCCTAGATGGTGTATTCTATAAGGGGCATTTTTTATGAAATGAATTTTTCATGTTTAAATGTTGAGTATGATATTTTCAGCTTGTCATTACTTATAGAGAATGGAGTTTTGGTTATATATATGCTTAGCATCATGCACACATTACAATACAAATTTGAAAGATGAACATACAGTGGAAAAGTGAGAACTATCTTGGCAGTCCGTGTGATAATGGCTTGAAGTAAAAATCAGTATCCATGAACAGTCTCTATTATGGAGTTCTTCCCCGAAAGGGGTCCTTTTGCACCTGGGATTCTGGTCTGGAACTGCTCCCAACCAACTGGAATTTAAAGTGCCCCTCTTCTGCCACAGCATGGTGAAGGGGCCCAGGTTAGAGTGTCACAGGGCTAAGCAATTAGATTTTTCTCTCGGAATCAATACAATAGGCTGCTGGTATTTCTAAAGTCTTGTAAGAAGGAGAAAACCTCTGGAACTCTAGACAAATCATTCAGCATGATTTTCTCAAAGGTAGCCATTGAACATTTGCAATTGGAAGTCATAAAATCTGTCAGCAAAAAAACTCTTGATAGAGGAAAAGCAACTGCTGTCTTTGAAATTAGCAAGGAACAAATTCAGCTTGTTTCACGCAAATAATCAGCCAATCTGAAACAATAAGGTAAGGAAGTGAATCCAGACCCAATCAGAAGTAAGGCAACATTCTCTTAGCCAGAGTGAAGATTCTTACCAATCCCTTAGTGCAGATTGAGTGGCAGTTTATATTGGAGTTCCGCTCTGCACTCTGTATTTGTTTGTGCTTACGCTAACTTTGTGGTCAAATATTCCTGGACTCTCCATCCACGGTAAGGGTTTGATTTTTCTCAACAAGTCTTTTTTTTTAAATTTTGTGAAGTCTCAACTTAGTGCACTCTCCTAGGTATTGTTATAAATAGGGGTGAACACTACTGGCCCATTTCAATCTCGTGCCTAGATTGGACAAATTTAGGTTTAGCATGTTGATTTTGCAACCACTATGGGGTGTTTGAGTGATGTTATTTTTCTTTATTTTATCCAAATCTAATTTTTAATGCCCAGATCTTTGGGGCTGGCTGAATATTTAACCTCAGTTACTTGGTCTCACTTCCTAGAATCTGATGCTCACTAATGTACTGAGGGTGACCTCTCTAGACTGGGGCAGTGCAGGTTACGCCTGTGTCCATGCATTTTGGCTTGGTGGGGAGCAAGGTGCCTGGTTTTTGGCTTCCTCAGGTCCAGGGGCAGCCCTTGCCCTCCAAGTCCTTGCTGTCTCCACGGACCTTGGCCTCCCAGGCCTTATGGAAATTGCGATCTCAACATCTCTGTCTTTGTCTCTTTCATCTATCAAAAAGTCACCTACTTGTATACCCTTAAGCTTCTGGGAAACAAAAGCAAGTAGGACAAGGTGTACATGGGGCATTCATTTCTTTCTCTTTTTTGGCTTTTCCTTGAAGCAAGGGAACCACAGAACTTGGTGTGTGCAGGGGTGAGAGGTAGGGAAGGATAGCACAAAAAGAATAGAGAGAGAATAAGACACAAAATAAATATTTGCTGTTTCATAGGTAATCAACATATTTTATAGACTTCTCTCTTGATGCATCTACAGATTAATAATAACACTTCATCTGTTCTCATAGAGGATGGAAAAAAAACAGCATTTTCTAGAGTGATCAAAGGAATTAGGGGGACATTTATATATCTAGAAATAGGATTTAAGGAGGCCAATTATTAATATATAGATATAAGAAAACAACAGGCATTATGAATCTAAGAAACACTCATTGTGGCCTTGAAGTATATGCTAGAATATTAGAATTACATAAGACTTACTTTGACTTGTACCAGCTAAATACTTTTATAGTTAATCTAAGCCCCCCAAACTACCATACCTAGAAGGTGTCTTATGGTTATTCTCTCAATAACAGCATCAACCATATGGTCCTTCAACTTCCTTTTCTTTGATGAATAACTTCAGTTTCCTGAATCTTAATACTTATTTTGGGTAAACTGGTAACAGAGAGCAAACTGTGGGCAAATCTCCATCCTCAGTGCAGGCTCATTGCACAACCAGTTCTGAAATGCAGTACCTCAAAAGGAAGTATCTGTCATGTGTTCCTGTGGCCACCAGACATTCTTCAAGGGATTGTAAATCATGGGCTATGATTAATTTTTAAAAATTTAATAATTAACTTTCCTTAAACTGGCTTTCTTTAACATTCTTACTGTGTAAGAAAGCACATGGCTCAGTGACTTTTTAGTAAAAACACATTTAATTTCCCTATCAGTGCCACAGAGATGCTTTCCTGGACCTGTTTCTACCCAGTTGTAAATTATATGTTGATGGTGTATGATGCATGTTTAGTAAGGAATAGGGGACAAAATTAGATGTTATTCTAAATAGCTCATGCTTGATTTTAATGTCACGTTGTTGCTATTTTCCATAATTAGCTACAAATAGCATGTCCTGTGGCCTTTGCAGCTCAAAGTGTTTCCTGAGGACCAGCAACATCAGCATCACCTGGGAACTTGTTAGAAATGCCCCACCGATGAACTACGGAATCAGAGTCTGCGTTTATTAGGATGAAAATAGCATAGAAGTTTGAGTGGCACTGCTTTAGGTGACAACTTAGATTGACTTATCTGGCAAGCTTTAGAACAAATGTAGATGCCAAGTTTCCACAGTGGATCTATCGAATCAGAATAGCTGAGAGTTGCACACATGTGCATTTTTTAAAAACCTCCACAAGTCAACTTCTTATGTGCATCCAAGAAAACTGCATAGTAAATACTGACATGTGTTTTCAGGATGAATTGTCACAAGCAGGCATTTAGTTAAAATGTTAGAAATTTTTGAGTGACCAAGGCAACAGATTTGAGAATTAACTGAAGTTTAAAAACTTTTATCACTTCCTTATGCTGCTAATAGTTTGACTTATTGATAAAAATAACTTAAACCAGAGAATATTTATGATAATTTTTCCCAAATGTGTGAAAAGCATTAAAACATCATTTGAACATTTTTTTCTGTGTTAAGTTATGTTGATAGCAAAAGTTCTTTCTGAAATGTTCATGTTTCTTCTAGATGGCATAAGACTGCTAAAATAGTTCTATAATTTCACATTTGAACTGTCTCCACTAAATACTTATCATTTGCAGTTTGCCAGAATGGTAGTAGCTCCTAGGTTCTTGCTTTGTTTAGTGTGACAATAACAGAATAAAGACTCTAGACATAAATCTTAGTGGCTTTTCCTTAACATAAGTGACCTTTTGTAGCAGTAGCAACAAAATAAAAGTAGCAACAATTTCTAGCTTGATTACATCTGTTATCATCTGGCTGGAATCTATTCAGATACAAACCCAAGCCCTCCAGATCAGAGTTCAGTTTTTGTTTTGTTTTGGTTTTTCTTCCTAAAAAGCTAGATTTATAGGATTGTAAGTTCTGTTTTCTCAAGGAGAGACAGTCTAGAAGTGCTTGTTGATTTCATAACTAATTTTTCATTTCTTTGGTGATTTGTTCTGTCCATTTTCTCTTTGCTAATTATTACTAGTTCTAGTCTGGAAAAAATTGCTACCTTAAAGAATGTATATAATACCATGAGAATTAAAAAACTGATCTTATTTAAAAGTTGTTTTTATGAAGTACTTAATAAAATTGGGGATGACTTTCAGTAACTCAATGGGATGCAAAAATTTGTTTTTCCCTTAAAACAAAACAAAATGAAACCAGGACCAAAAACCCTTATAAACATTTTAGGAAAACTGTTGCTAGACATTGGATGAATCATCTGAGGGTTCGGAAAACTAATAATAAAACATAAACACTCCTTTGTTTTAATGTACCACAATGATGCTCAAAATATATTGTACCTCATATGGCAGAACTGTAGTTTACTTCGTAGCCATTGGGTTGAATGCCCAGAAGACGTCTTTTTCTTTGCCTTCAGACAGCATGAAAAGAATTTTGTTTCTATCCTAATCACAAAAACCTACAGAACATTTTATTACAGAATTTGCTTTGTTAACTAGCTCTGTTAACAACTCAAGTGGAGAGATTCTCTCAAATGTAATTTTAATACAGCTATTTTTCCCACATAAACACATTTCATCCTATTTTGACTCTAGTATAAATTTAGAACACTTGACTGAGTTTCTGACCTGTATGTACCTACCGTCTCACATGAGAATCCTATTTATGAGCTATAACTGCTAATTTGCTAGGTTTCTCTGCCTCTCAGTAAAGCCTATTGAATCCACCTGAAAATTTTGACTCCTGCTTTAAACTTTTGAAAAATGGTAATTAATTCACAGTCTTTGGTACTGTGATGTACCTTCCAAATATTGTGAAACATTGAGAGTTATAGAAAATAACCTCACAGTTTTGAGGTTAACAATTAGATGGTACTTTAAAATACAAGTGTTGATGTAATTAGTAGGTATCAGTTAGCTATTTAAGTTTATCAAATAGGAATGGCCTCCTGTGTGAAAGGCACCCTTCCACATCCCTGATTTTGAACCCCTGCCTCTCCAGGGAAATACCCTGACTGTTAATTTAACAGTCCTCTATACATATCTGTTTTATCCAACATCCTATACATTAGAATTCCTTGAGCTATCAAGAGGAAAATCATCACATAAAGGCAAACTAACCTGATGATAATTCTAAATGCTCTGCTATTAAGATAGTTGTAACTATTAGGCTACACCATTTTAAAGAACATTGGAAAGAATTTTAAATGTTAATTGCTCCCTTGTTTCTGCTAAAACTCCGGCCTCAGAAAAGTTCTGATCTTCCATTACCATTCAGAGTTTCCAAACAAAAAATGTTTTGAAGGCTTGAAGAAATAGAAAAAGACTACAAAAACAAAGGAAAGTAGACGGAAATATATGTTTCTGTTAGTTGAGTATAAACAGCTAAATATATTAATTGTTAAACCAAACTTTGTTCAAGAAAAGAAGGGAGGTTATTTATGGGGCTAATCATAGTGAAGGGTGCAATGGATAATTCAAAGTCAAGAAAAAACAGGAATCTTGGTGATGGGCACACATATAACTTTGACTCAAACTGCACAAAAGAAAATCATGTAACCAAGGTGTTTGTACTCAGTAACATTCTGAAATAAAAAAAAAAAAAGGAAAAGAAAAAAGAGGAAGATCAAGGAAAATGAGGAATAATTTTCTCTCAAGACTTTATCCCATTGTGGAATTATTCTTCTAAAAGCAAATGATTAAATAAAGAATCCCAGACACCCAAATTTATCCATGCAAGGTATTAGTTTTCCTCTGAAGGAAAAGATTGCAGGAACAACACTGCCTCAACCACGAACCCAAACATGAACTAGATGACCTAATAGGGCTTTTCCATCTTGTGTTCATAAATTTTCCTGCTGTTTCTTTAATCTTTTGATGGAACGTCTGAAAACTTCTATGAAAAAGACCCAAGTTGGATAGTTTATTCACTGATAGTGGGGGGGGGGGGACCCCTACTCATTTCACTCAATTAAGTAGAGACAGTAAATATTTGCTCCCTTATTCATTCAACAAACATTCTTCTATTCCTACTAAGTTCCAGGCTGTATTCTATGAGCATGAAAGTTTGGCATCCTCACGCATAACCACCTAGTGCCTTGGTTAAAAAAATATTAGGTGTAATGTTTACACAACATACTTGGTTCTTTGACCCACAGATGAAAAAATTAGCATTATATAAAATCGGAGGGTGCTGCATGAGAGGAAGAATGAGATTGAGGATGACTCTTGCTCTCAATGAGCAACAAGATAATTCTATACATGCTGCTATCAGCTCCATTTTCTCATTCTGCATGGCCTGTAGTCTTGTAGCTGTGTTCTATGAGGATATAGGGGATGGGGGTGGAGAAAATGGCCAATAGGCCCAGCTTTCACTGTTCTGCAGTGGTGGGTTTCTTGTACTTACTCTGATGTTCCTCTATGCTAGTTCTAGGTGTCAGGAATCCCAAGACCTGGAATAAAGTTTATCGTAAGACAGGGAAAAAAAGACACGATTTTAGTAGTTGAAGTACTCTGCAACTTCCAGGCGATGGAAATTGTGTGAGCTATTGATGATGGAAAGTGAATAAAATAGAGGTCAAGGCCCCCAGTGTAGAGGAGGAGGCAGATATAAATCTAGCCATGTGATAAAGTTTTATACTTACACTTTGAACAAATTTGAGGATAGAATTCTCAAATTTATTTCATCATGGGATGAAATTAAAAATCATAATGTAGCTAATGAATCCTACCAGGAGGTTGTTAGATATATTAAAATGTTGGAAAGGTAAACAGCCAATTAAAAAAACCCAAAAAACTAAAAAAAGAGTTTATTAATGAACTCTTTGCTGCAAGAAATGACAAAAATTGTATTCATGTGTTTAATACACAATAAACGTTGGGTATCAAAATATCAAATTATGACAAGATATACAATATTGCTCAGTCAGCCTGAAACAGAAAAAAACCCAACTCTCTGCTTACTTAATTGCCACCAGTACGAGGATGCACGTGGGACCCATCACTATAGAACAGCAAAAGCTGGGCCTATTTACCATTTTCTTAATTGATATCTATATGTCAACTGATTGCATGAAACTTAACCTTAAGGGGACGATTTACAATTAGGGAGACTACATACATGTGATTACTTTTAAAATTATTTGTGAACTTAAAACATATTTTGAAAGAAAACATAGTATAAGCATTGGTTTAGAATTTATGTGGAGCTCCTATTAGCATCTCCTGTAATATGATATTTTTGCCACGTGGATAGGAAGAGGAAGGGTGTTGTAGACTGAGAATTCAATAAGTAAGTATGTAGACACCAGAGTGTCTGGGAAACAACATTGTAGCTGAAGCCAAAGAAACACCGAGGGGAGGAGAGGCATACGATGTTAGCCAGGCTGGTAGGGGTCATTTTGTGAAAGGAATTCAATGACTCTGCCTTTGACTCCTAACATTATCTCTAGTAAAAAAGTCAATCGTATTTTAGCTGTTTACATTTTCCTAGTTTCTTTAGAACTTCCCATATTTCAGTACCAGTGAACTATCTGTAAATATGCCATCAGTTTCAGCTAAAACAATTACATTGAAGCCCTTACTATGTTCTAGACAATTTGCTAGACAGTTTACATGTAAGATTATGCTAATTTTCATGAACATTTTGCAAAAATAGTATTATTAAACCGACTTTAGAGTTTAGAAAACTGAGGCTCAATCTGCATGTGAATCGAACCTAACTGGAAGTTCATTTTACTTTAATAATTGAGCTTTGTAATGGTGTTTCCCCAAGTGTGTTCCGCAGAGGAAAATTACGAGAAAAAAGCACTTTATAGTCACATAAGTATGGGGACCAAACTGTACTACATCTTTCCCTCGAAGACTCACAGTGTACTTGTGTTATTAAAGTCCTCATGAAGTCTAAAGGAAGGATATCTATTTCATTTTGTTTATCTGAATATTTCACAAACTTTAGTTGACTGTCAGAGAATTTTTTTTCTGGTAAAACATTTAACATTCCAAGAAATACTCTGGGAAACTCTGTCTTAGAGTATAATGGGAGAACACTATTGATTAGAACTCATCTTATTTAGAACTGGAGAAATATAAACCATATTGTATGCTCTTAAGTCAGTCTTGTCAGAGTGAGGGTCATGACTCATTGGGTTGTAAAATCAATTAAGTGGGTCCTAACCTGTATAAAAGAAAAAAGAAAATAGGAAGAAAATATCAGGGTTGTTGTGTGCACTACAGGTAAGTACTGAATCATGAAATTTTTACTGGGTCACAATGTATTATTCATTTCTCTCTGTGGTCATGGCCAAAAATGTCTGAAGCCACTGCTTTCCTGTAAGTCACATGAATTGCTTGTTGTGCCAGGAGTTAGGTGATAAAAAAAATGTCTGAATGTTGTAAAATTAACACAAAAGGGACTACTGTAACACTATGGCTAAATACGTTATTTGTTATTACTTAAAATCAGAGAATTTTAGGGCTGAAATATCTCATAGGGGAGAAACCAAAATAGAGTTTTAGTGACTTGTCAAGGTCAGACAGCTGTTAGCTGGGCCTAGAACCCAATCTCCTGATTTGTACTCTAGTATTCTTTTATTTGTCAATGTGAACTGACAAAATTTGTACTACGGAATGCTTAGAGTTACTTCTTTTTAATGAATAAGAAAACTAGGTGCAAAGTTCAGCAAATCACTCCTGGACAGCAAGTCAATGACAGGTTACAAAAATGCTACAGGCTTTAATTGAAGAAAAAAAGTAATTTACAGATTCTTTAGTCCTGGGGTCTAATTTTAATTTCAACTAATAACTAATTAATACCCTGTGTTACTAGGTGGGGCCATTTAGTTATCTGGGTTCTCATTTGCATATATAAACATCCTGGATATACGATTTTGAGATGACTTAACAGATAAAACATCAGTGAACACCAAATCTTGCAATGAGTAATTAAAGCGTTACTTTACTTCTCTAGGAATAAATAATGAATCAAAGTTATAGGAAACCTTCCAAACTCATACTGTTTTTACAGGAACTATGACTTATGGAAGCATCTCATTGCAAAACAGACATCAGCTTCTTCACGTTTTATTTTAGGCAGGCCTCTTCAAGACTCTTTCCAGCTGAAGAAGATTATATCTAAATTTGTGCCCGATCTTTCTTCTCTCCTGGTCTGTTTTTGGAAGGGTGTGTCAGAGATTGGTCAGTAGAGGTTGGAGAAAGTTCCTTTTCCTCCTCTCTGCTCCCTGGAAAGCGCCCGCAGGTGTCTTCTACGGGGAGGGAGGCCTGGGCTAGGATGCCAGCAAACTCTTAGGTTGGTGTCATCTCCTCCAGGAAGCTCCGGGCCACAATAGTGGGCAGAAATCATTTGATAACTTAATCTTGGTGTGGGGAAGAGGCGCTGAGGCCTGTGTGCCCTAGTGATAAACGGAAGCATCTGGGTGAGTCAAAGAAGGGACAGGGTATCTTTGAAAACTAATAGAAACGAGGAAAGCATAAACAAGGGCTTAAAGAGGAAGACGCCCCCTCCCTCCCAAAACGTGGGAGGCGACCGGTGTCTGGAGGGGAGATCATCGCGTCATTAAGACCTGGAAGTTCCAGGGATTCTCTCCGGGGAGACTTTTCCCTGGCTGGAGCACAGTGGAGGTTGCAGGAGACGAATTTCCTACAGCCCAGGACCAGCCCTTGGACCCTCCCCCTTCCTATAATTAACTCTATGCGCGTCCTGCCAGTCCGGACTGGTGGCGCCCCGGGACCCTCCCCTCCTCTCCCCGCTTCTGGGGGAAGCAGAGGCTCCCGGGGTGGGGTGGGGGGGGGTCAAGCCTGGGCCACACATGCTCCCGCGTGGTCTCAAACCCCGACTCTGCGCGGGGGGCGCTGGCCAGGCCGCGGGTGACGTGGGCGCCGGGGCGGGAGGGGCCGTCCGTCCGGGGGGCTCCGGCCGCTTTATTAGCGCCGCGCGGGTCGCCGGCCGCGAGCAGTCGATCGTCCGCGATCAACAGGAGCCGACGGGCGGCCCACTCCTCCCACCTCCCCCGCCTGCCTCCTCCTCCTCCTCCTCCTCCTCCTCCTCCTCCTCCCCTCGCTCCTCCCGCCCCCACCTCTGCGTGTGCGGCGGAGTCGCCGTCTCCTGCCTCTTTCTCCCGCTCCCGCTCGCTCCTCTCTGTCGCTAACACTCCCCCTGCTGTGCTCCAGGGAACCCCAGCGTTCTCCGCGCTCACCGTAGGGACCCATGGTGCTCGAAAAGCCTCGAAAAAGCCGCCCTGGGCAGAGATAGTTGGAAGCCCCTCGTCCCTTCCCCCCTCCCGGCGCAGCCCGTGCCCGGCTCGCACCTTCTCGCCCCTGCACACGCCGTAGGAGGACGGGGTGAGAAGGTGAAGTGGAAAGAACTGCAGAGCAGAGGGGGCCAGGCTCAGAGCTCAAATTTCATTTTCATTGAAGCAAAGCACAGAAGGTTTTTTTTTTAATTCTGCATTTTTTTTTCCTTTTTTTTTTTTTTTTTTTTAAAGAAACTTATTTTGGGGGGGGGGTCGTTGCTCTGGGCATTTGCTTTGCCCAGTAGTTGGAAAGTGAACTCGACTCGTGATGGTTCTCCTGTCACTTTGGTTGATAGCAGCCGCTCTGGTAGAGGTTAGGACTTCAGCTGATGGACAAGTAAGTGGAAAATAATAACAATAAAAAACTCAAACCCAACCTTTTCCCGAAAAAGTTCCTCCCCTCTCTCCCCTCTTCTCTTCCCTCCTCCTCCTCCTCCTCCCACCCTCCCCTGTTAACCTTTGCGTTCAGGAGCGGTGTTTTGCGAGCTGGGCTCGGCGTGCGTGGCTTTTTGGGGTGGGGGGTTGAATTGCACGGGGGGTTACGACTCCCGCTCCGGGAGCTCCGGCTGTCACACCTAGGGCTTCTCCACTCTGCGGCACTCGGAGCAATCGCTAGTGACAAACTGCAGCCTGTTCGCATCCTCGCCGGGCCGTCTGGGTTGTCCCCTTTCTGGAGGGCGGTCTGGGAGCTTGAATGAAGTTTTGGACGCCGGGATCCCAGTGCTCTGGTTGCAGCAGCGGGAGTCGGGCTCGCGGGGCTTTCTCTCCGGACTGACTCACGGGTTTTCGGGCCGCCGGAGGCTGGGGTTTCAGGAAGTCCTCGGGCCGGACAGGGAGCGATCCAGTAGACACGTGTCCTGGGAGGACCGCGGCCGGGCTCGGGTTTGACAGTTGGGGAGGGGGCTGGAGACGTTTCCTGCCCTGCGTTTTCCTGGGCAGAGGCTGGAGGCGCCGGCCGCCTTCTCCCCTCCCCCTCTGCACAACGCCGCCTCTTTTTAAAGCGAAGTTGAGTGCAGCTCTGTTTCTTTTCGGCCCTGCCCCCACCCTTTGGAGACTCAAGGTGAAGCCCGATGCTCTCAGAGCCGAGTCCTTGAGAAGGCTCAGCCGGGCCAGCCGAGCCGTCTGCAGTAAATCATCTCAGCACAGGGCCGGTGGGGCTGGGGGTACAGAATTTCTCTGTGAGTTTTTGTAGCTTCTCTGGTCTGCCTGGTCTGACCATAGGAAAAAACGTAGAGAACTGTCTGGTAGATTCTTGACTTCAAATCTGATGCATTAGGCGCCCTCCCCCCTACGCCCCCCCTTCCCCCCTTTTAGGCTTGTTTTCGCCTGTTTAAATTCAGAGACTTTCTTTTCTAATCCAGACCCAGTATGGGAGTTTTCAGAAGAGACTATTGGGTGTCAGTATTTATTTTTGTTGGCTTCATAAAAGTTAAAATTAAGACGGGCAAACAGCTCCCTTCCCCAAATTGTTATTGAATTGGCTCAGGCTCCTGTCACAAGAACCTTCTACAGACCAAGGTACACCTTTAGGCACCAATCCCAGTCTCCAGCGTCTCCTGATTAGCTAGCTCCTGAAAAGCATTAATGGTAGAAATAAAACGCATGAGGTGATAAGATGAAACCCAGTAACTGTTTCTTTTTCTTACTTTCCCCCCTCCTTTCCAGGCTGGTAATGAAGAAATGGTGCAAATAGGTAAGCCTTGTTCTCAGATGTCACTCTTATCTTAGTTGAAAGTAGGGAGTGAAGTAAGCTAAGCAAAATATTGTTTCTGCAATTTTTCCCATTGGTGGTTAAAAAAAAATAATTTGTAGTGCAGCAACATTTGTGTTCTTCCCTTTCTCTTTCTGGAGGAGGGTCCCACTTTCCTCAGGCTAAATTGTAGTGATGTGAAAATTCTCCTGCAGTTGGACTTTTCAAGTATCAATTTATTACTGTCTTTGTACAAGCCACTGGTATGTACTTGGAGGGTGATGGAGAGGCTGGAAGAAGGTGTGATGAATAAAATCAAATCATCAATTTCTGTAGCAGTAGGAGGAGCACATCTGAGTAAAACAGAAGGCATGTTGTAAGAATGCTACAAAGAAGGGAGAAATGACTACAGAGGATGAAAATTTTGCTAGTAAGATTTTTCCTGCTTTGGGTGAATCCTCTGATGACTTCTTTTATTCCATCTGCTTGAAAATAATTATCTATCATGTGCAAGATATTCTTAGGCCTTTTGTAGATAACAGTTAAAACTTCAGTTCTATCTGATGCTGTGGTGATTATTATTCCCATTTTATGGGTGAGGAGACTGAGGTTCAGAGAGTGTGACTTGCAACGGGTCACTCTAACATCCATGGTCTTTCTTGAAGCTGTTTAGAATGATATATTTGTTCTGAATGCAGAGCCTGAAAGTCATCTGGCAAGAAGCCAGGCTGCATTCAAAGACTTTTTTAAATACACATTTTACTTGGATTGCTTTTAAAGATAAATTTTCTTTTTGGCAGAGTATTAGTCTCTGTAAATTCTGTATTTGTCAAGTGATACTGTAAAGTCATCTTTTAGGAGAAGAGTTTTTACTGCTGCTACTGCAAACAGAGTTACAAGTCACTGACCATCTAAATGCCAGCCGCAGTGTTAATCGCTTTATGTGCGTTGTGTCCCCTTATTCCCACAGCCACACTTTGAGGTAGGGATACTATTGTGCCTATTTTAGAGATGAGGAAAATGAAGCTTGAGAGGTTGCACCGCTACCTGTTTTAGTAGTACATAGGGGAGATCCACGCTTGTTAACTAATGGGGTACACCCAAGATCCAGGCCCGGAGGTGTGTATATGTAGTGTGCTATATGTGCATACGTCAAAATGCTCCTTCCTGCTCAGTGCTGAGCATTCTTGGATATACTCCCCAAACTTAGACCTCAAAATAGTAAGCGCAGAACAGGGGTGAGGCGAGTAATTGAGAACTGCACTAAAAATACAGTGTCTATGAAGAGACATTAATCATTTATAGTGGATGGCATTCAGCCATCCATCTATATCTTTTTAAAGAAGGAATTTTTTAATCAACCCCTAAACAAGTAGGGAAAAGAAAGCCGTCTTATTTTTAATTACTTAAACATTTGACTACTTCAACATCCCAAGTTCTCAATATGTAAATTAAAAAGATGTTTAAGAGTACCCATTCCACCAAAGTAATATTCGCAAAATAAAATATATCGCTTTGATTAAATTTTCAGATAGAATCAGGATGCTCTCACGTAAGAGACCCTGGATTGAACTTTGGTCCAGTCTTGTTTTCAAAGGGACGAAAACAGTGCAGGTGTGCTGGAATTTGGCGGGAGCCAGACAAGTCAGCAGTGTGGAAGAGAGGAGGGCACGGAACTCTTAGGTTGTATTGCTGGCAATTTACTTGCCCTCATATTCCTCTCTTTTATGGGATTTCTCTCTCTTATCATTATCATTTTTGTTACCATTTTCACCTTGAATGAAGAGAAGAAAAAAGGTCAAAAAATAGATTCTGGCTCACAGCCTTGTGATAGAAAAACCGTAACTACCATTTGGCTTTGCATTATGGTAATTTGCATAGCTCTTAAGAGGGATTTTAAAATATTAATTTAAGAAAATCTCATGTACAATAATGAGTGTCACTCCCCTGTCCCCATGTGTAAAGACATTGCTAACCTGGAAGTTTGGTAAAATGCACTCCTGTACGTATCTTTTTTTTTTTTCCTAATAACTGACTTAAAAGTAGTTGATATAACTGCCTGGAGGCGCTATTTGATCAATGACACATTAGGAAAGACTAATAAGGTTTGTAGATTTTATTGATGTTTGATTGATTGCTCTGCAAATTAGCTAGAGAAATTCCATGACTCGGAATAATTTCCAAATAATTTAATGTCTCAGGAAGAAGTAA
The DNA here is from genome assembly GCF_041146395.1 of Eulemur rufifrons. Lineage (NCBI taxonomy): Eukaryota > Metazoa > Chordata > Mammalia > Primates > Lemuridae > Eulemur > Eulemur rufifrons. The sequence continues at coordinate 22,074,378 of NC_091006.1, forward strand.
ATATAAATTCATTGTTAAAAAGCTAAATTTAAAAACTATTTTCTGTTGAAATATAATATACATGTAGGATAGTGCATACAGGTGTACAGCTTACTGATTCTTCACAAAGCAAATACTCCTGGTAACTATTAATAGCATCTGGATCAGTAAGTCGAACGTCACTAGCACCCCTGTACCTTTCTCATATCACCTGCCTAGCACTGTCCCCTAAAGAAATGTGAAATGTAACCACTCTGCTGACGACTTTTTCTTTTTTTTTTTTTTGAGACAGTCTCACTCTGTCTCCCGGGCTAGAGTGCCCTGGCGTTAGCTTAGCTTACAACAACCTCAAACTCCTGGGCTCAAGCCATCCTCCTATCTCAGCCTCCTGAGTAGCTGGGACTATGGGCATGTACCACCATGCCCGGCTAATTTTTTCTATTTTTAGTAGAGACGGAGGCCTTGCTCTTGCTCAGGCTGGTCTCAAATTCCTAAGCTCAAGCAGTCCTCCTGCCTCAGCCTCCCAGAGCGCTAGGATTACAGGTGTGAGCCACGGCACCCAGCCTCTCCTGACTTCTAACAGGGTAGATTAATTTTGCCATTCAGGGGTGGGGAACCTGCAGATCCCCAAGTGTGGCCCCTCGACCAGATCCAAAGTTCACAGAACAAATCCCTTTATTAAAAAAGATTTGTTCTGTAAAATTTGGACTCAGTCAAAAGGCTGCACTGAAGGATCTAGAAAGCCACATGTGGCCTGAGGCCACAGGTTCCCCACTCTTTCCAGAAGCCTTTTATGTAGGTACAGAGAAGGCAGTAAGAGATGGGGGCAGGTTAAGAATATATGTAGATGTATCACCTCTATCGTGTCTAATGTGGGATATTGCTTCTTCGCTTCTCTCTTCAGCCAGAGGAAAAATACCTTCCTGGTTGTGTGGGAAAGTATGATGTACTCTAGAGAGAATGGGCCAATAGATTTTGAACCATAACCTAGTTCTGTCCCTTTTTGTCAACTAAAGAAGACTACCTTCCTACCCACCTACCCCCATACATGCATACATATCTGTGTGTGTTTGTGTTTGTGTATGTATGCGCAAGTATGTTTCATGAGATAATTGACATTTCTGTGGCATATCAGGGAGTTCTTTCATTTCTGACTCAGATCCTGGCCTTGGTAGGATGCCTGCGGCAACTGTGGGCAACTGGCTGGCTGGCCTAATTGGGCAAGGAGGCTTGCTCTGTGACACACGTGGCTTAGGAAATCACCGTAGTCCTGTAGAAATTGGAAAATCTTAAAAAGAAGTCTCTGAGTCCCTTTGTTTCATAAGCTACCACCTTGAGATTGCTTGGGTGTCATTTGAAGAATCACTATGAGGCTTTAGTGTTAAGATATCTTCCCTTCCCCACCCCTCTCTTGGAACTGGGGCATTTTTTTATCTTTCTCTGCCCTATTTCTGTCCCACAGTGGCAAGTTCCATTATATTTCATTCTTAAAAAAAAATAAAATTGCTAATATTGTCCTCTCAGATATCTAGTTTACTGAGAGATAATTTTTCATCATTTTCAGGTATTTGTTTGGTTTTTAGGGTTTAGTTGTTTGTTGGTAAGCATTGTCACTAGTGTAACCCTCATGAGAGCAAAGACATTGTCTTAATGACAGCTGTATCCCCAGTACATAAAACAGTGCTTGGTACCTGTGGCTCCTCACATATTTGTTATTTAATCAATAGGTCTAGCAAGCAGGGTATTATCGTTTTGGGATTTACCTGTGTACTGAATTTCTTTAAATGCTCTTGTTTTCTGCCTCTCTCCAGGTTTAATTGATCCTCAAGAAAATGATGGTGACAATGGCTATACAATTAATTATTGAAGTCCTCTCGTGACTCCTGTTTTCACCTCACAGAGCACGGGGACTTAGGCCTTTTGGTTTTTGTATGCTTTTCTGTTTGTGCTCAATAAGTATTTGACAAATTTAATTTTATGTGCAATTTTGGAATGCCAACTAATATTTTACTACAGTCTACTTAGGATCGTTTCCCTTGTTGCTGGCATCAGTGGAAATAAGATAAGCTACGATTAAAATCTATCAATCCAATTTGCCAGCAATAATACTAAATAGTGGGGTCGAGAAGGCGGTTTAAAGGGATCTTTTGTAAAATTTTGAATTTTAGCTACCCAGTCCATTATTCTTCCTTGTAACTAAAGAACATGGAATTGGCTTTACTGATTTAGCTTCCACCCCTCAGTTGAGCATGATTATGGTTAGCGTTAACTGCTCTAAGCTTCCTAGATGAGATTTTGTTAAGTGCAGCATGTTATCTATCACCAGGGATTTATTGTTGGTTTTTAGCTGAAATATTTCTTCCCCAGACTTTTATTGCTTCCACTTTTCATTGGACCAAATAATTGTAATATTGGTCAGAAATGTTCAGAAACCCTCAAGGTCACCTCTGCTTCCAGAATGATAATCCTTGAGCATTCTTTGCTTCTGAGTAGCCAACCCAGATTACCTTGGAAATCCATTAGGGACAATTCCAAATTGCCTGGTAAAGTCATGAGTGGTCTCGATGCGAAGATCTTGATTATACTACTTGGACTGGATATATTGACAGTGATGACTTAGATGGAACTCTAATGCTTCCTCACGGAGGACTGCTATTACCAGAATTTTGGGAACCCTCTCTTTAGTGTTCCTGTAATAGAGATCAGCTTTTATTCCTAAACCATACTGGTTCTGTTACTGTAAGTTGTTGGGTTTTTCTTTTTAATTATTCAGTTTTTTTCCTGATTATATATGCTTTACATGTGTCTACTGTAACTGTATTCTTTAGTTTTTCTGCATTCTCCAGATTTTTGATGGTCACTGTGAATCCTAAACTGCTGTTATAATTTAGCATATTTTTATTCAGTCTTTTTTCAATACACAGACTGTTTTTTTTTTTGTGTTTAGTATTTTAGTATAATTTTTCTATATCATTACAAACTCCTTGTGAACATCATTTTTATCCCATCATGCTAATAAACCCTAATTTTTGTCATCATTTTCCTAATGGTGTCCATTTTTCCCACAATAGTGAATATTGTATATAGATCATTGCCTGCATTTCAAATGACTACTTTATGAGAGAGCCCTAGAAGTTGGTTACTGAGTAAAAACAAATTAACAGATTCACGATGGCTTTTGAAAAGGTTTGTACAACCCGAACTCCTACTGGCAACATATTGATTTTTAAACTTTTAATGTAAAAGTAGTTTTGGCTTAGTTCTTCTTGACATTTGAATATAACTTTTTCATATTTGGTTATCCAGTCCCTGAAAGATGCAATGAATTTATCATGTATGAATAATTACATTATACAAATGTTTTTGTAATTTTGTTAGTCCTATGAGAAGATTCATCCTCTTCATAGAACAGACTTTGAGAGTTGTATAGTCTTTAAAATGGATGGTAAACCATGGGAAGTCGCCTAGTGTAAGCAGCTCTGTTCCCACATGTGATCCATCCATCTTAATTCTCCAAATAAGTTTGCATGAGTTTGCTGACTAACTGTAAATCCCTGGGAGAGATTTTGTGGTAAAATGTCAGTTGCATGTTTGTAAAAATGATTGCCACAAATTCAGTCTGAGGAATCTTTATGGAATTTAGGACAAATGGTGAGAAACATGAAGCCGTATATTTTGTTCTTAAAGTGACTAATACAACAAAAATAGTTCTTAGGAAGCTTAGAAAAAGTGAAATAAGATCAAATGTATGATTTTTCAAATACTGTGGCCTTAGATATTAAATCACATTTTCTACAATTTTCCTTCATATTTAGTAAGTATATTTTTATATTAAATATGCCAGCAAATAAAAATAAAAAGATGATTGAAGTCATTATTCGTATGAGTTTGAGTTCTCTTTTCTTTACATGTAAAGTCCACTCCTTAATCTAAAATCTTCACCTGTGTAACCAGTGGCGGACCTAATATTCATCATCTTTCGTCCATCAAGTGGTCAGTGACTAGACCTCTTTCTAGCTGATGACCTTAACCTCTCAGAGTGTTGCTTTCTGACTTGTAACATAGGCATAATACTATTGTTTACTTCATAAAATTGTGGTGCTTGTATGAGTATTCATTGAATGCTATCATATGGTAAGCAAGCTAGACTGGTAGCTATTATTATTAGTATGTCTTAGACTTGTCCTTTTGTTTTGTTAAAACACACACTTTTACTCTAAGAGCGGTACTGCATTCCAATCCCTACATTTTAGAGAGGTCTGCCTACCACCATGAGTTTTCAGAAACCTTAATTTACTGTGCCATGAACTTGTGAACTGTCCCACCTCTTAGCTCACCATGTGACAGCTCTTTGAGAGCTGTTTTCATGTATTATCTTCATGTTGATATCTCAGTGTAGCGTTGCTTAATTCATGGGAGTAGAGCAGTAGGGGGAATTGAATAAGGAATGGTGCAAAACAGTCTTTCCATAGAGATTCCACACCAACTGTATTTTGTGTACACCAGACAGCACTCTTTTACTTCTTGTTGTATCATTGATTGTAATTCTCTTTTTTTCCATTTCTCTATGAGAAAGTTCCTGTACTAGTCACAACTCCTTTGGATACAAGTGACAGGAACCCTGTTAAGGAAAACAAAATTGGTAAGGTAATCAAAGTCAGATATAGCTGGCTCTAGAGTTCAAATAATGTCAGGACTCAATCGCTTTTCTCTCTCTCTCTCTCTCTCTCTTTTTCTTTCTTTCCCTTCTTCCCCATTTTCCTGTCTCTTTCTTATTTTTCCTCTCTGTTGGCTTTATTTCTCTATCAGGGTAAGATTGGTAGCCCCCCAAGTTGTGGCAGAGACTGTCACCAGCATCTCCAGGCTATCTTTCTACCTTTCACCCCTCTAGACAGATACTTCTTTTTTGGTAGCTCCGGTAAATTCCTGGTAGAGATTTTATTGGCTACTTGGCTTAAGTCATAAACTTACCCTTGAACCATTCACTATGGTCAGGGGATGCAGTGATTTGGCCTGGACCGAAACATTTCACACCTGATTTGTGGGACTCGGAGTGGAGTGTGGGATGGTTAACCTGGGGGAAAATTGGGATGCAGTTAAAGAAAAAGGAGGATGGATTCTGGGAAGTCATATATGTATAATAAAGCCACAACAGCAAGGGCTTTCCAGCACGCTGGGTGGGATATGGTGGCTGTCGTAGGTAGAATAATGGCCCCTCCAACGATGTCCGTGCCTGAGTCCCAGGGACCTTTGAATATGTTATGTGACATGGCAAAGGGGGATTAAGTCTGCAGATGGAATTAAGGTTGCCAATCAAATGTCCTCAAAATAGATTATCCAGGATTGTCTAGGTGGGAGTCTTTGTAAGTGGAAGAGGGAGGCGAAAGAGGGAGACCAGAGAGATGGCAGCTGGGGAAGGACTCAGTCTGCCATTGCTGGCTCTGGAGATAGAGGAAGGGGACCATAAATAAGCCAGGCAATGCCGGCGGCCAGTAGCAACTGGAAAAGGCAAGGAAACACTCTCTCTCCTGGAACTTTTGGAAAGGACGCAGCCCTGCTGATCGCTGGATTTTAGCCCAGTGCAATCTATTTCAGACTTTGACCTCCAGAACTATGGGATAATTAATTTGTGGTGTTGTAAGTCACCAAGTTTTTGGTAATTTGTTGCAGAAGCAATAGGAAACTAATTTCCAGTAGACTGTCCTAGTTCCTCATACTTTTGTCAAACCATGAGCCAAGCTATTTTAGATTTGGAAAATGTAATTACCACAAGTGAGGTTTCAGTGAAAACCTTTAACAATGCTATCCATATTTCTTATTTACCTTATTTTCTCCAGTCTTTGCCCCTGGGGACAAATGCCGGTTTTCATGGCTTTAAACTCTAGACTCAATATTAATCTTTAGAAGTGCTATCCACTAAAAAATTCTAAGAGATATGAGAAATACTAATTTGTAGAAAGGCTAATATAGCTCTTCAGGCTTTAAAATTTCTAATGATGTTAAATATGATCAGAAGTGCTTCCTTAAAAACTAAGATAGGAATGTTAAAATGTTGGCATCTGGGCCTCACTTAAAAAAAAATCTCGCGTACTTGCTATCCTGTTATTGATTATTTGGTCGTTTTAAGATGTAGCAAAGAAAATAGTTGGATATTTTTCTTCAAAGTATACTTTTTCTTTACTTGAAATATCTTCTCTTACCTGACTTCATGTTTTAGGACATTAAAGAATGTGCTGTTTTTTCCTAAATGATTCTCTTGAACATAAAGATTGTGCAATTGCATCAAATATTTATTAAAAAGCCAGATTTAAAAATGAGAAGAATTTAAGTTCACAACTGTTCGTTCTTTCTTGATAAGGAATTAAAAAACGACTACCTTTACTTCTTGCAAATAGCTTCATTAAAAAATCTTTGACTATGAAAATAGATTTGCAACTAAAGTAAGAAACGCACCAAAGAGAGTATCTGCATTGTGGTGGTACGAGCCTAGCAGAGGAGATGAAGTGAGGAAAAAAGAATGTGGCTGAGTTCAGAATTTCAGCATGTGTCACAATTAATTTTTAATTGCTTTTGCGAGAAGATGTGTCGCCTTCCCCATGAGTGTTTACAGGCTTGCTGAGCCCTGTGGCATTTGGCGTCCGCTTTAACGTCCATCCTTCGCGCGGCTTGCATCTTTCCTGGAGCAGCTGGCTCCTATCATTTCTGATGAAAGTCACTCTCTTACCCTCGGCTCAGGATTTGGAAATGTTGTTGTTGGAGCTGCTTCTTGAGTTGATCTTGAAAATGCTTATTTGATTTCATTCTTGAGGCCAGATTATTGCATCCTGAGAATTTATTCCTGATAAAGGAAATTGCCTGTGTGAACTGCCTCTTTATACTAGATAATCAGCCAATGCTTGGGAGACAGTCCGAGTCCTCTAGGCTGGGTAATGGGGTATGGATTGTTAGAGTCAACCCGGATTTGGGGCCTCTGATGATGTGGAATTTAAGGTCCTTCTGAGCACATCAGAGACATCAGCCTGGGTTGGAAGTGTAGGAAAGTGAGGCCTGAGGAGTCATCCAAAACTGACTTTCTTCTTCTATAGCTCTAGTTAGAGATGATGACAATGATAGCATCAGCTCACTTTTCATTTATTGAAATGTTATTAGATGGGCCAGGTCCCTTATATATCTTACTTCATTTGATCTCAATTAATATCTATATTTTTACAGATCACATCTGTGAGCCTTAATTTTTATAATTTGCCTGCACGATACCAAACAGCTCATCAGCCAGGAACCAAAGTCCAAATGCAGTGCTCAACCAGCTCAACCGTCATACCCTACTCCCTTCCTGGCTCGGGCGTTATAAGCCACGTTGCATCTATCGCAAGTGTTCCAATATTCTATGTGCCCGGCATAGCTTTGGTATTAATTAGGTCACCTGAAAATTTCTGGGACATATGGGAGATTTATACTGCAGTCACTCAAGGTCCTTGCAGTGTTGACTGTACTACTGAAGACTTCTGTTCCCTTACTGTTCTATAGTGTGATTTTGGTAATGTGTCGGGGACATTAGGTACCCTCTAGGAGACATTTGTGTATCATTCTACAGCATACCTAGGAGGGGACCAAGCTGTCTGTCCTCAGTTGTACGTATGTGGCTGACCGTGCAAAGGAGCTTAGATGATCTCAAAGCGTGGGCCACTGTGTCGTACTGAGCACATGACTGGCTCCCGCATAGAGCACTCTCTCAAGAAGCCCTGCTTCCAGAAAGAGCTAGTGGTTGAGTGGTTGGACACACTGCCTTTTTTCTTTTCGCCAAAGAGTGATGTACACTGGGGCCACTTAAACACAATTAAGATACTGTACTTCTGCCCCCAAAGAGCTTAAAATCTCAGAAAGTACGAGACATAAGCGTATCAGTTTTTCCATAGAGATTTTTAAAACTTTTATACAGACAGTGCACAGTTGTGTCAAATGACTTGACAGTGAGAGCTTTGGAAGCTCAGGCCAGGAGGTCTGTGCTCTGCGGACGAGGTGCCAGGAAGGTTTCTTGGAAAAGATGAGGCTTGGGATAGGCTGTGGGGGCCCTAATGGATTTGCCTAGATGGAGGGAAAGCTCTGGTCCTTCACCCTGGGAGGCTACAGAGCAGGACTGAGAAGGCGGATACGCTTAAGCTGGTCTTTTGAGCACATTAGACAGAGTGTTTCAATAGACTAATACGGGAGATGATGGTGAAAAGAAACTAGGGACAGAGGGCAGAGGGCCTTGAATGCCAAACTTAAGTTTTGATTTGGGTTAAGTTACTTAATCTTTCAGTTTCTGTTTCATACTTTTGAAGTGGAAGGGTTTGATTAGTAGATGGTCTTCCAAGCAATTTTGAGATCTAATATGAAAACAGACATAGATTTTGTACATCTGTTTTATCCTGAAGTTAGGGTGAATCACTGAAGCTATTTGGAGAGAATAACATAGTAATATTACTTGCTTGCATTTATTGAATACTTATTATGTATCAGACAATGTTGTGAGCACTGTGAATGAATTAGGTCATTTAAATTTTATGACAAGCCTGTGAAGTAAATGTATTATAACCTCTATTTTTACAGATAAAAATGGACACAGAAAGTCTTATGTGAGAAAAATCACTAAGGTAGTAAGTGGTAGAAACTAGGTATTTTAAATCTGGGTCTTTAAAAAATAATTTTTCTGACAAATTTAGATAATATTTTGGTATAATTTATACAATATTTGGTAGTGAGAAACTGTGTGAGGAGTTTGGACTTGGTACTTGTGGCTTTTCAGTGTGCAGTGATGAGGAATTAAAAATGATTAGAAGAAAATGGGTTAATTGGAGAGAAATTTCCAAGGAAAAATCAGTAGGACTTGAATGATATCATATGAGGGAAAAATTGAAATGAAGTAGCTTTCTAGCCCGATTCAGGAGAATCAGCACATCATGAATAGAATTAGTAAAGTCAGGAGGGCAAGCTAAAGGTTCAGGTGAAAATTCAGTTTGGCTCAGATGTAGTAGGATGAAGAGAGAGTAAAACACATTATTCTCAGTAGAGAACTGACCTGTTCAGGTTATGGTTTAGGGGAAGTTTTTTTTTTTTTTTTTCTTTTAACCTGTGTTTATTGAGGGTTTAATATGTGCAGAGTATCATGCTAAACACAGACATGTGTAAAGTGTCCAAAGCCTCGGAAATGAGTGAAGTTTGGAAACCATTAGCGAAGTTTAACATGGTCGACATTAAAATAGAAAGTCAAAGGTTTTGAAGTGAATGGAAACATAGAGCATTGCCTCCTCAAATCCTTTCTGTAGGTTGTGTGTGTTAATTGTGTGAGTCTGTACAGATTTATACACACATGCACACATACACAAGAATGTGGCTGTGTTATGCAGTGCAAGGAGGAAGAAGGCATTACATTAAACTCTAGAATGAGGAGTTTAGATATAAGGGAATTCCCTGACAAGAATAATTTTTTGGGTTATAATTAGACTGCCAGCAGGGATGTGACAACTTTTTCTTAGGAGTAGTTCAAGTTTCTGAAGAGATCTTGAATAAAAACATAACTCTCTTCCCTGCCTAAGTTCTGAACAAGGTGAGAAATAGAAAAATTAATGACATAGATAAAAATAAAATATGTTTTATAGAACAGGCTGGGGTGGAAAATGAGACTCCCACTCTGTTAGGCACAAAGTGACACCCGCACCTGTCTGGGCAGGGCTGTCCCTGGTGAAGCGGAAGAGATGTGTACCCCTTACCAGGCTCATTTCCAGGAGAAGAATGAGGAGGGGGTGCTGAACTTTGCAAACTTCTTGTGCTTCCCAGACTTCCCAACCACATAAGTCACTTGTCCTTACTGGGGAAGGGTGAGTGAAGGGGTGGAGAGAGGCCCCGAGTATGAAAAAAGATGCTTTCGTCTACTTCAGAAGGCTGCACTGTAAGAAAGAGGCAGGGATTAGATGATTTTTCAGGGCCTTTTTAAAATTTTTGACCTGTATAGTTCTAATTCTGTGAACATCCAAAGGGATTGCAGAGTGGGGGCAAATTCCCTGCTGCCTGTTCCTGAGACTGAGGGGCTCTGTGTCTGCCTTCCAGGAGGTCTGTTTTAATGATTAGATCCATTTCTTGTCCTTGGTAGCTTACGATGGAAGACCTGGATACTATAAAATGTTTGATTTACAGGTCAGCAGGAACCATGAGAAATATACACAAGTTTTGCAAGCAAAATTCTGGCTTTAGAGGTACATGACAACTTGTCATTTGTCATCATCCATGGTTTGGTGGCAAATTTACTATTTAGGGAAGAGAGGATGCCTGGCAATTTTAGATACCCCTTCAGGCTCAAACTGCTCTCATTCATTCAGTTCTTCATTCACAGATGTTTACTGAGTGACTTAGGATTCTGTTTTGGGCAGTGGGGAACTGTCGTGAAGAGAATAGATAAAATCCCTGCCGTCATAAAGCTTATATGCTAGTCTATGTAGAGAAATAATACACAAATAAACATATAGGCACAATGTATAGGATATCAAGTGGTGAGAAGATTTGTGGAGAAAGTTAAAACACAGAAGAGGGACAGAAGGTGACGAGATGGTTACTGGTGGTCGGGAAAGGCCTCACTTAGACGGTCACCTTTAAGCAAAGATCTGAAGGAACTGAGGGAGTGAGCCATGCAACTGGGGGACGATTTTTTGGCAGAGGAAACAGCAAGTACAAAAACCTCAAGATGTGAGAAGTCCCAGCTTCAGACTGCAGGACTGTGTGAGCCATTTTACTTTGAGTGGAATGGGTTGAGGACGAGTGACATGATCTGACACCTAAATTGTTCTGGCTCTGTTTTGAGGATAACCATAGCGAGGAAGAGCAGAAGCAAGGAGAACAGTTAGGAAGTGCGTTCAAAACTGAGATGACGGTCACTTGGCCGAGGGCAGCAGCAGGGAATTGGTAAGAGTCTGGATATATTTTGAGGGTAGGATTAACAGAATTTGGTAAAAGATTGGGTTTTTGGCACATGAGGAGTTAAGGATGGGTTAGTTCAGTTTTTGGTCTGAGTTAGCTGGAAGAATAGAGTTATTATTTACTGACATGGAAAAGGGGCAGATTTGGGAGCAGAAGGATCGGAGTTCACTTTTGGAAATGGTGAGTTGAGGTGCCTGGTGACAACCCACATGGAGAGTCTCAGTAGGCAGTTGGATACACAAGAGGGGAGCTCACAGCTGAAGCCGGGGCCGGAGATATACGATTGTGAGAGCATCCAAAGTCAGAAGATGGGGTGAGCTCACCAGGCTAGAGAGGATCGGTGCAGAAGAGAGGAGTCCACGGACCAGGTCTGGTGGCATTTTAGATTTTACAGGCCATGACAGTAAAGGGACACGAGGATGGGAGAACGAGAAGGTGAGACCAGTGAGGTGAGGGGAGAACTGGAAGAGAATGGCATATAGGAAGCTAAATAAAGAAAGTGTGTTAAGAAAGAAGGAGAAATAAACTGGGTCAGATGGTGCCGATAGGGCAAGTAGAAAGATCAAGTCTTGACAATTGTCGTCGGCAACGTGTGATTGTTATCACCGGTGAGCTCACATGAGCCTGATTGGAATGTGTTCAAGAAAAAAAAAGAAGGGGAAGGACGAAACAGAGCCTGTCTTTTAAAGCGTCTTGCTCTTAAGAGGAGTGAAGGGATGGGGCGTTATGGGGGTGGGCATCCAGGAAGATTTTTCCTTCAAGATGGGAGGTGTGATGGCAGCTTCCTTGTCTGCTGCCGCGAATGATCTAGTAATGTGGAAAAACTTGATGAGGGAAGAGAGAGAGGACAATCTGTGAGATTGTTCTTGGAAAGGTAAGAAGGGCTGTTGTGTGCAGTGGAGGGTTTGTTCTTCGGGAAGGTGAAAGTTCATCCATGCCACCAGCAGGGAAAGGGACTGTACATGCACGGGTACCAGCGGGTTGTGGACAAATCACTACATCTGGGTCATGCTTGGATAATTAGTGACAAGCAATAGGGTTTTGCAATGGCTGCAGCCCTCTGTGCTGGTGGAATTTAACAGCCCCAAAAAACCTACGCACACCTATTGCTGTGACTCCTCTGCCATCTCAGCTGACAATTTTATGGTTTCTAACCTTAAAGTTGAACATGACATTATTTTAATGAGTAGCTAACTCACATTTGAATTAGTAATAGTTAATATTTATTGAATTGTCTGCATAATTCCATTTAAACCTCTTACCAAATCTGTGAAATTGGAACTATTACCAACCTCCACTTAACAATCAAAGAAACTGAGCCTAAGAGAAAATAAAGAACTTGTTCAAGATCGTGAGTCGACTCAACTTGCTGCTTTCTGACACTGTAGTTCATCCTTTAACCACGGGCTCTACTGCTTTGTGGAAGTATTATAGTTGGTCCTGTAAAATGTGTTATTTCTGAATGCAGTCAATTAACATCGGACATGATTGAGTTTGCTTGTGTGATTGTAATCTTAGATTAAAATGCTTTTGATAGCTTTGGGCTTCTGCCCCCACCTCCCTTTCCCCCCACAAATGCAGAATTTAAGAGCCTTTTACAGAAATTATTGATGCTACACCCCAGGAAAGATGGGCTGACTGGTTGCGTGTAGGTATAACATTATTTTTGTGATAATTCTCCTTTATAGATCTTAAACCATAAATTGATAGGCAGGCCTTCTAGGTCTGTTTTCTCATTCGTAAAAGGGGGTAATAATAGTTACCTACTGTGATTGTTGTATTAGCGATGCTATGTTCTCAGGCACAAATCACAGAGCTGCTCTGTGTTTATTCTGCTGATAAATGGCAGTTGACTGGGTAATTCCTTTGTCAGTTCTGTTAACTACCATCCAGAAGATGGTAGTACTAGGGGTTGCTAAGTATGTCTTTTTTCTGATTATCTGAATTCCCAACTGGAAAATGACTCATTCAGGGTTTAATTTCAGAAATGTTTCTTATGTGTACAATTTAAGAATGGTTTATTATTTAGCGTTAGAGAAAACAAAGCTTTGCGGAAATAGACCATCCTTATTTTGAATAAAAATTCAGAACATATTATCTAACGGTGGAAAATGGAGCTGTCCCAGAGAATCTAGGATGTATGGTTTACTGCAGGCGTGAGGCTCTGCGTATCCTCTTGGGTATGGAGGAGCCTCCCTGCATTCTTCCTAAATTTTCTTCTTCTCCAGTCACTTAATCCAGGCATCAGTATAGACTTTGCTTGTCTAGACTTTGGTTGTGTGAATTCCCTTCAGTGGAGATGGGAAATCCATACGTTGAAATTAAGCATTGCTTCCTCCTTCCCTTGAAACAGTAAACTAATGGTTAGAGGAAGAATTATAACTGAGATTATTGGTGCAGCCGGATGCTTATGGGCCTTTAGTAGTGAGTCTTGTAACTCAGTGCGTGTAGCAGCAGAGACAAAGCAAAGTTTCTCTGGTTACCTGCATTCCTAACTTAATACACATTAAGCAAATCCAACTGACAAGAGACCCTGGCACATACAAAATCTTGTATTAAACCATAGTGGGAATACCAAGTTGAATGGGGAGTTTCCTATCTTTGAGGAATTTATAGTTATACTTAACTTAGTAGTTTATTTATGGTCTCTAAGGCTTTGTCAGTCCACATCCAAAGGCTTGATTCATCTCTTACTGAGGAAACTTTCCCCTCCATCACTCTGCTCCCTTGACCCTCATGTCCATTCCCTTAAATTTCGAGTCTTTTCTTTAAACGAGAATTTACAAAGGTATTCCTCATGGATTTGGTTGTAAGGGAGACCAGATCTTTGTGTCTGTGCTTGTGCTGGTGCCTAGTGTGGTTCAGCAAGGATGGCGCTGCCCTGCTGTCAGGGTTGGAGCCAGGCTTCACTTTATTCTGTCACGTCAGAGTCCTCCCTCCTTTTCTGCTCAGTAAATATTTACAAGAGAGTTGATTGATCTATGTATTTAATAAAGAAGGGTATTTTGTTTAAATACATCGGTCATTATAAGTGGCATAATGATAACAAAGCCTGTTACACATTGCTTAAAGTATTTAAAAAGCAGGAAAAATTATGAAAACGTGATGATTCTATAGGAATACTTTAGGAGCCTGAGTCATAGGTTCATTTATAGATCTCATGCTCTAAGTATTTTACTGGATGACAAAATTTGCAGTTTCTATAGGTAAGCAGTATTTGTGAATCCTAATGTTTTCCAGGGCATTTTAACATACTACAGGAATAGTCTTGGGCTAGAATTATGAAAGTGGGCAACTTTTTTGTTCATGTTCTCAGGTTTTCCTTTCCGTGCTTTCTTTTTTTCATCCTTGTTGCCCTCCTTGTTTTATTCTCTAATGTCCATCGTCCTGTGGTCTTAACAATTATTTCTATGAAGGGATAAATGCTTCGTTTAAGGTGTTATTTTTCCCAAGGGTGTTTGTATTTTAATAGACACAATGCTCACATTTGGATAATCCAGGGGAATTAAGTTCTAATTGTGAAATTCAGTTTAACACGTAAGTGGCCACAGTGTTGTAAGGTGGGCTCCAAATACACGTTCAGATGCAAACAGGTATCTGTGCATTGTGAGGAACATGGTGCAGAATGAGAACACCATTCCCTCTTGACTAACTGGTACTGCACATTCAATTTGTAGATTATTATTTCTTCTTTTTTACCCATTCTCATTTTCTGAAAATGGGGATTTATGGAGCATGGCATGGTATAGCAGAATGAGTGTATGGGCTTTGGAGTGCAGCTTGGATTTATATCTGAGCTTCACGGTTGTTTGACTTCGGACATCTATCTCTCCATCCCCCTGAATGTCAGTTTCCTCACCCGTGGAGTGTAGTTTTTAGGGTTGTTATGATGGAAAAAATGTATATGAAGTACAGCAACATAAACTACAGTGTTTAAATTTACAGGCTCATTGTGGATGAAACATAAGGTAGCTGTTGTAACAGTCTAAATTCTAGGATTACTGCAGGAAAAAATTAAAACAATCAGAAAAAAATTTCTTCTACATAATAGCAACTTTGTTAAAAGTTTGTAACTGATGTCAGTTATTTCAGTAATTAATTGAGGGTAAGTCTTAATTTTAAGCAAGCGAGATATAGTTTATGGAAACTTGTTATGTTCATGTTCTCAAATATATAAATGAGATATGAATATTCACGATGTAATTTTTTAAATTAAATGATTCATTGAACACAGATGAATCAGGAATATATTTATTATGCAAATTGTGGTATAGTCTTGTGAGGTGGGCACTTCATGCCTATGTTATGTCCTCTTGCGTTCTCTCATTGCATGAAGTTATACAATTCTATTTTTCACTCCACAGATTTACCAATAAAGAGACAGAGAGAGTATGAGCTGGTGACTCCAGTCAGCACAAATCTAGAAGGACACTATCTCTCGCATATTCTTTCTGCAAATCACAAAAAGAGGTCAACAAGGGACGTGTCTTCCAACCCCGAGCAATTGTTCTTTAACATCACAGCATTTGGAAGAGATTTTCATCTGCGACTAAAGCCCAACACCCAACTAGTAGCTCCCGGGGCTGTTGTGGAATGGCATGAGACATCTCTGGTGCCTGGGAATATGTCTGACCCCATTAATGGCCATCAACCAGAAATTGCCTCAGAAAGAATCTGGAAAACAGAGCCTTTGCAGACCAACTGTGCTTATGTTGGTGACATCATGGACATTCCAGGAACCTCTGTTGCCATTAGCAACTGTGATGGTCTGGTAAGACTCATTCCCTTTCGTGTGTATGTGTTTGCAGGTGTTGGGAGTGCAGTGTGGCTTCAGCATGGTTTGGAAGGTAGAGGTGGAAAGGAAACCTCATTGTTGTATTTTAAGTTCAGGAAAAAGCATTAGAAATCATTTTACTGTCAAAGATGTGTGCTTTGGCTTAATTTGTGACATGAAGACATTATTCCAAGAAACAAAAGACAACCATTTTAGCATTTTTTTATTTATGTTTTTACTTATGTTACATTGGAGAATTTTATTTCCTTATTTCTTTCACAGCTTTCTGAAAACTTTCTAAAGAAACACAGATTCCTCTAAGTGGAAACTTTGAGTATCTTCATAAGGAAAGTCTTTTGGGCTTCCTCAGAGAATGCTAAAGTGGGAAATTAGCAGATCCTCTGTCAGAATTTGTCCAAATAGCATTACTTTATGAACTTGAGATGTAGTTCTCTCTGTGTGGTGGCTTTGATTCTTTAGTTTCAAATAAAAATACCCATATATTGATTTTCAATTTTGTGGTTGAAGGCAATAGTAACTGACCCTTCTTTATATACTTCGTAGGTATGAAATATTTTTATTTGTTTTGTATTTCTAGTTGTCACTTGAAAATTGTGTAAATGTTTATGCCTCTTCCATACATATTTGATTCTAAGACCTTGTTGCAAAAGAGCAACCATTTTTCTTCCTATAGTTATCAGGCTGCCGTTTCTTGGGAATTCAAAGTTATTGCCTTTTTTTTTTTTGTCACTGCCCCTCTCAAAATATTCCTCACATTCCTGGTTATGATTATTCTACTTGGGCTGGTCCTGCCATCATACCTTGAATATTCTGTTATTGTCCTCTTTATGCATAGGTCCAGCCCAACAGAGTTATGATACCATATGTTTTACCAAATGATGGTGAGTTCATGCTTTAGAGTTTGTTTTTACAGTCTTGTACTAACTCTTGACGTTCTGTAGGGTTTTGAAAACCAGCACAGAAAACTGTGTAGCTTGCAGTAGCAGGTCTGAGTCTCCAACCTGAAGTCCACTGGTTTAAGCTTCATACCCTCACTTGGTGCTGGACCATCTTCTGGGGTTTGCAGATGTACAGAATCCCTGAAATTCTTCTCCTTCCACATAAAAGGTTGAATGAGCCCTTAAGTAATTGAATAAAAATAAAAGAAAGAACTTTCTAGAAAATGGAATAAGTTTAGATTGAAGTATTGACTGAGAGAGCCTTGATTCAATACTAAGATATAAAAGGAAATAAATTACATAAAAAGGCACCGTTTTTATAACACTTTTGAGTAAAATATCTTGAGTATAAATATTAAGTCAGTGTTATTTTAAAATTTTATAACATAACAAATTATGTAATTTTTATCTCCTCCATTAAGGTTTGAAACCTATGATAGTGGCTTGAATATCAGTTTAGGGAAGGAAAAAGGCAAGGACATCATTTTAATGGATTATTGCAGTGATTCTTAAACCTGACTTTAGTAATCAGTGTTTTTCTCACTGTACATGTCAACTTATCTAACCATAGATGCAGAAATTTGGGGCAATAACAAGTTGTTATAAGGAAGAGGAAAAAAGATATAAAGTGTAAATGAACATTAATTATTAGTATTGTTTAATTTCTCATTTTTCAGATATGGTGTTAACTATTGACATCATGTATATGTCAGCGTAATATATGTGTATGTGTGTGAGTGTGTGTGTGTGTATAAAGCTTGCACATTACAAATATTCATCTGTTCCATTAATCAATTTAAAGATATTTGTAGGAAGCTGGTTATGGGCCAACCACTATTCTAGGCACTATGAAATGGTGAAAGAAATAATCATGGTTACATTCTCGTGGAGCTCAAAGATGAATTTGCCATAGAATTCAGGTGTCCAAAGTATCTGGAAAATACGAAAAAAAAAGTAATATAAGAAAATATTTATATATAACCAAATATATAAAATACTTGTATATGTTTTTATGTATATTTCATATATGTGTAGAATTATGTTTACCTTAAATTGTGGTTAGTGGAAGTATCTTCTGGAGAGATTTTATGACTGGGACAGAGTTTCTAAGCGGAGAGAAGTGGCCCAGACCTTGAGTTTGATCTAGCAAAAGGGTGGCCTTATCAAGCAGTGCTGACTATGTGGGCATGCACAAATGGAAGCCTTTTCTAGAGTTTCCAGCTCATAGCAGTATGTGCCAAGAGGAAGAAAGCAGATGGTGGCAGAAACAGAAGTGTGGTCACGGAGAGGAGATCAGCAAACTCAGGGATAGCACAGTGGTTGCTTCAATGATTTGGGGCTGAATTCTTAAAATTGTAGAATTGCATTGGACAGGGTACACCCTTAGCAGAGATGAGGTAGGAAATCTAATTGATGAAAATGTGAATAAATTTGGCTGATTAGCTGATGCCTAAACCCTTTCTTTCCCCTTTAACTATGTAGGGATTTAAACTTGACCTTCTTGACCTTAGGGAGGGAAGCAGGGATACTGAGATAACATAGATGCCTGAGAATTAACCTGATGGAATATAAAACCATTATCCTGAGAGGGTCTGGGATCATTTTCTCCAAGTTGTCCTAGGAGAAAATACAGCCACTTGTGGCCTAAAAATACATATGGGAAAATCTCTGACCAGCAAGTGTATAATAAAGTCTCCTGATATGGAAGAGAATACAGTGGAAGCTCTACCTGCATGGTGAATTTAATCCTTTTGATTATTTAATTTTGGTTTGGTATAGAAGGGATTGCAGTGATCTGATTTTCTGTATATGTTCTTTGAAGCCAGTTGCACCTAGGGAGGAGCTAGCCTCGGTATTTACTCTGCACTAAGTTAGAGATTTTATAGCAAGACCCTCTCCATGAGTGAAATTTTTTACCCCTTGGTATGAATTTGAAATGGGCAGTACAGCAGACAAAATTAATTTATATTAAACAGAATGCTTTTAATTTAACTTAAAAACACCAATGCCACTCAAAGTGTTTTACACAAACTCAGGTTTGTGACAAGATACAGACAGACAGTGAGACTATGCCGTTAGGAACTTTTATAGCAATTTGACAGTTACTATATGTGTTTTGAGCCTAATAATAATAAATGGGGCTGGTATTTTTTGTCTTTTTTTTTTTTCCATTTTATTCTAGTAATTAGATTTTATTGTATTGTATTTTTTATTGGATTGAATTGTATTTATTTTATATGTATGAAAATATCTGTTTGAAACTGATGGGGAAAAGAGAAATTATTTCTTTAGTATAGATGGTTTGAGAAACAAGTAGTGACATTTAGCTGGTTTTACCCATTCTGGACATCAGAAATGTGACTGAAATCGTCAGGTAGAGTCTACCTATGCCAGGTAACTGTATGAAATGATCATAGGAAAGACACTTTAACACAAGCTTTCGTGAAGAGGACAGAAAAATTCCATAAGTGACATACACAGAGCTATGGTCTGGAATGTGATCTAGACATAGATATTATTCAGTCTGTTTCTGACATCAACAAGGTCTTCTGCACAAAGGAATGGACCGTGATTCTTACCCAGTGTGCCCGAGAATAATATCTGTTTCTGTCTAGCATTGATCCTTTCCTGTTCTTTGTCAAGATTATCACTTCTTTACCAATTACAGCTTTTTTCTTGTTCTATTCTTCCCTACATATAGGTAAGAATGATTGAGATATTCAATCATAGAATTATCCCCACTTTCTGACAGCATCCAATCTAGAACAATATCCTACTTCTTTAGACCCTCCTCAAAATTACCCAACCAAAGCACAAATTCTATTAAGAACAGGTTATTTTTCACACTCTCCTACTGAGATGCTCATGATCCTCTCTTCTGTCCATTCTCCCCCTCCTCCCTGCCCCGTGATGTGTAACAAAGCCAGGTTGTCAACTAAAAGTGTGCTCCTGGTGGTCGTTGGCTGGAGGGCATTGACATGCTTCATCTCTGTGCTGCTTTACCTTTGAAATGAGAGTCCAGTGGTCAGGAATCATGGCAATGGCAGGCATTTCACACACTTCTTGGTGGGAAGACACTTCTGGCCAAGAATCCCAGAGGAAAATAAATTTCTTCCACAGAGTCCTGGCATTTGCTCAGTAACACCATAAAATCTCCCCTGTGAGTAGTGGCAGCTCACAATCATATTTTGTGGTCTACAAATTTGCCAAAATAAAGGGTTGTTTGGTTAGTAGGCTTTATGTCATGTGTTTCATAATATAAAGAAACTAGATTTTTCTAGACTTTCTAGAAGAATATTGCCTTGCCAGTTCCCCTGGATTGACATCAGAGGAAACTGGTTGGGCGTGGAAGAACTGACTAGCTAATGGATCTCCTGGATTACCCAGCTCAGTGATTTCCTTGCTGGCTGATTTTTAAGATCAAGGGGATTTATTTAGAACAGAGGTTTTCAACATTTTTTAACATTTGTAATTCTTCCTTCAAATGAAATTGCTAGGGGTTATCTAATAAAACCGTATGTAAAATGGACAAACTCAGGAAAGATCTGGTCAGAACACAGGTGGGGAATGCCCTTCCTCCTACCTATTCCTCGGTCCAGTCCCATCTACCAGAGATCTTTGCTAGTAGGGAAGGGGTTCTTGGAAGCTTGAGGTTAATAATTTGGGAACCATAAACAGAACTTCTCTTCTAAAATATCTGATAGTCGCATCTGGTTAATATCAGAGGCATTTTATTCTTGTTAGGTTTTTGGGCAGGACCAGATGAAGTCTTTGCGGGCAACTGCAAACTTATAACAAAAACAGCCCTAGTTCCCTGCCTTAAGACTTTTGCTTTGGGATTTGGTCCCTTCAAAAACATGTTCTTGCTGTGCCTATTTTAGTAAGTCTAGCTACAGAGATACTTTTTAAAAAAGCCTATTTCAGGAAGTATTATGAGCCAGTGTGCCTGTGACTGAGAACATTTGACCTGTGATTATGAGCCATGATGCAGCTTGATCTGGTAAATGAAATGTTTGATACTAAAAATAGGTACAAGTTTGTAGCTTTTCATAGTGGATTTAGCAAAGAAAGTTTTTGAGGACCGATCTTGACATGTTGATATTTGCATATCTGCTTTCGTGAGAAGAACCTGATGTCTAAAGACCTATCACCTCCCCCTCCTTCCTCCTGTGGAAGATATCTATGGAAGGTGTCATGTGTTTTATTGATGGGACAGAGGGGAAGTCTGTGTCTTCATGGTTTACATGCTGATTTAAGGGACCTTAGGAGGTCTGACGAACAAAGGACTGAAACCGTGTTTCACCTCCATGCACCTACACCAGGCTATTTTAGCAATGCAGGGTTAGAAGATGCTCAAGGCCGCTATACCCTTTAATTTCCAGAATTAGAAGGAAAAAAGCAGCAGGCACTGATTGGCCCCTTTCAAAAGGAAGAATGATGAGAGTTCTCCAGTTTAGTCTGTAAGAACCAGTACTGTGACTTCATTGCTCCCTTCCTGAGGTTTGGTCAAGCAGTGGCCCTATGGGACCTGATAGAATTTACCTAGCGTGCTTATGCCAGGTCTCAGCTGTTGGATGCATCATCCACCTTGCGTCCTTTTTCAAATGGACAGGTAGCCAATTTGTGCCTATTCAGGATGAAGAGGGAAGGTTTGGCATAGTCCTTGGTTGTTTTCACATCTCATATCTAATTTTCATATGGCTAGAATCATATGTATGTCAAGCCTTTTTCAAATTTTTTGTCTATGTTTCTCTTGTGTTACTTACTTTATCTCATACAAAGGTTATCCAAGGATGTGATCTGGGAATAAAATAGGAGAAGAAAAAAATAGTCAAAAGTGTTTCCAAATTTTAAAAATATTTTTTATAATTGTTATTTGTAGTTAATCTAAATTATTCATGTTTATGAGTACCACCTGGTCATAGTTTGTTATTTTATTTATATCAATTTGATTATGACTTCTTTCCAGTTATTTCTTCTTTGATATAGTGATTTTTCAAAATAAAATCTAAAGACGGTTAAAAATTGGGAAAAATTACAAATTTCTTTTTAGATAGACATGAAAAAAACAGAAAATAAAAGGGGCATGGGAAATAATTTTTCTTTCCATTGTTGGCCCAGGACATAATGCTTCCTGTTCTTTTCAATGCCATGAAAACCATATCATTATATCTAATTTAGGTTTTTAAAGATACTTAAGAAGTGCATTAAGAACTATGAAAACATTGCTGATGACATCTTAAATATTTTCTTCTGGGTAAATTATAATTAAAACAAGAGCAAAAGCACAGCACACAGCTGATATGTTGCCTTTGTGCATCATCATGGTTTGAGGTCACAGACTTCTTGCAAACTGAACTCAGCCTCAGGGTTCCCAACTGTAAACACGGTGCCATTCATTTGACTTAATATTCTTTAAATAATCTATGAATACTGATCCAGGTTAATAAAGCATTTTAAAACACTAGTATATGTAAGGTGCTGCACAGATTGCTATGGGTAAATGCTGAGGTAGGGCAGGTATAACTTTTGTCTTCAAAGAGTATTGGAAATAATATATGCAAAAGCGTAACCAAAGTACAAAGTGTTTTAAATGGTGTAATACTAGAGTAGATGAAACTTGAGAGCTTGGAGTATATAAAGATTATTTCTTCCTGGAAGAATGGTAGAAGGCTTTATGGAAGAAGCAATGTTTGCTATACCAGAGAATTGAAAAGATAAACCTGTATGTTAAAGTAATCAAGGATGATGGCAGGAAGGGGGTGGGTGGAAGGACTGTAGGCCTCTGAAGAAGGTAGGAGAGCTGTGTGGGGTCCACACACGATGGCCCTAAGAATGGGGAGAGGATAGGAAAAGTTGAACCATGGAACACATAATAAATATGTGGGGAGCCAAAGTAGTCTTGGTCGGCATTTACCTAAATATAGGACCAAATATTATACAAAAGGAAGAGAAAGAAGGAGGGATAATCCTAGAGATGGATTTCAAGACGGAAATCAGTGAATGTGGAGTTGATATTGTCAGGGTTGCATGAGCATTCAGGATGAGAGCAGGGCAAGGATTCCTGTTCCTTAATTATGTTGGTTTTCATCATGGAAAAGTTTCTCTGAAGTCATGAGCCTTTTCTCTGGAGTTTTGGGGAGATGTAATATTTCCCAGTGTCTTAGTCCATTCCAGCTGCTATAATAAAATACCTGAGATTGTGTAATTTAGAAAGAACAGAACTTTATTTCTATAGTTTTGGAGGCTGGGAAGTCCAAGATCAAGGCGCCAGTAGGTTTGGTGTCTGGTTAAGTCCCAGTCTCTGCTTAAGTCCCTGTCTCTGCTTCCAAGAAGACTTCGTTGCTGTGTCTTCTGGAGGGGACAAACACTGTGTCCTCACATGGCAGAAGGGAAGGAAGGACAGCAAAAGGGCCTAGCTAGCTTTCTCCAGCTCTTTTATAAGGCATCAGTCCCATCCATGAGGCTGTCATGGTCTAATCACCTCCTACAGGCCCCATCTCCTAATACTGTTGCATTGAGGATTAAGTTACAACATGGATTTTGGAGGGGCACAAGCATTCCAGTCATAATACCCAACAATGTTATTTGTTTGTTTGTTTGTTTATTTTAGAGTTTGGTTCTAAAACTTTGTCTGAGAGAGTTATGAAATTTGTTTTGAAAAATCTCAGTTTGTCTCCCATCATTTACGTTCCTCCACCTTTTAAGTTTCATCAATTAAGTGCCCCCATTTAGTAAACCTTCTCTGACTATAATTTCTTCCATCTGGCATGTTTGCCTCACTTTTTCACTATATTTACCCCATATTCATATTCCTTAGTTTTTTCCAGTCTCCAAGGAGCACTCCTAATGTCTTTTTAGTGATTTTTGTTTGCATTGCATTTTTATATAGGAAGTAAAAAAGCAAAGCATAAAAGATAATTTGAATAATGTTACTTAACTCTCAAAAACAAAACAAATAAAAATAGCCCTGCCAATAAATAAGTTGATTTTGATATTAAAACCATTTTATTTTATGTCATTTATAGTATCTGTACTATATATTAATAGCTCTGTGTGTATATAAAAACATGTATGCATACATATACTCATATATTTATACACACAAATACATATATACAAATATCTATACAAACATATATACAAATCAGTTGTGCTTTTTATTAAAGGAGACAGACTGAATTATCTGCCTGTAAAACAAGGAATTTTAAGCACTTGGTATTTTTTTGAATATTTATTTTCAAAGGAGTTGATTAATTTTTGAGCAATACTAGACTACTACTAAATGTATCAAGAGATTATCATTAATCCTATGGTACTTTGTCATCGTAAGTAGATTGTTGATAAACAGGTTCAAATCTTACATAATTATAATACATTTCTGAAAGTTCTCATTCATTGATTGAAGAAGCAGGGATATATAATTGGAGTGAGATCTAACTCCAGAGTCAGCAATATTTAAAAAAAATGGACATTATCTATAGCCTGAGAGATTTTGAGAAGCATTATCTAGATTGTTTTAGCCTACTTTTTCTTGCAATTATTTTTGTGGTAAAATACACATAACGTAAAATTTAGTATCTCAATTTTTAAATGTACAGTTTGGTGATATTAAGTACATTCATATTGTTGTGCAATCATTACTACCATCCATCTCCAGAGCTCTTTTCTTTTCTTTTTTAAATTTAATGTAATTTTATTTGAGAATATTATAGGGATACAAATGCTTTGGTCACATAAATTGCCTTTGCCCCATCAAAGCTACAAGTGTGCCTATCACCCAGACAGTGCGCACCGTACCTCATTGTGCAAAATTGAAATTCTATACCTATTAAAAAATAACTATACATTCCCGCCCTCCCGCAGCCCCTGACAACCACCATTCTACTTTCTGTCTCTATAATTTCGGCTTGTCTAAGTACTTCAAATAAGTGGAATCATATAATATTTGTCATTTTGTGACTAGCTTACTTTGCTTACATAATGTCCTTAAAGTTCATCCATGTTGATGCATATGTCAGAATTTCCTTCCTTTTTTAAGACTGAATATATTTCATTGTATGTATATACCACATTTGGCTTATCCATTCATCTGCTGAGAAAGCTTGGGTTGCTTCTAGGTTTTAGTTATTGTGAATAATGCTGTTATGAGCATGAGTGTTCTAATATCTCTTCAAGACGGCTTTCAATTCATTTGAGTATATATACCCAGAAGTGGAATTGCTGGATGATATGGCCATTCTATTTTTAATTTTTGGAAAAATTGCCATACTGTCTCCCACAGTAGCTATACCATTTTACATTCCCACCAACAGTACACAGGTTCCAATTTTTTCACATCCTCACCAACACTTGTTTTCTGTCTTTTTGATAGTAGTCATCCTATTGATTGTGAGTTGGTATGTCATTGTAGTTTTGATATGCATTTATGTAATTATTACTAATGTGGAGTATCTTTTCATGTGCCCATTGGCCATCTGTGTATCTTCTTTGGAGAAATGTCTATTGAAGTCCTTTGCCCATTTTTGAATTGGGTTACTGTTTTTTGTTGTTGAGTTTTAGAAGTTTATATATTCTAGATATTAGTCTCTTATCAGATAAATGATTTACAAGTGTTTTCTTCCATTCTATGTGTTGCCTTTTTACTCTGGTAATAGCATCTTTTGATACACAAAAGTTTTCAATGTTTTTGAACTCAAATTTGTCTATTTCTTATTTGGTTGCCTGTGCCTTTGGCATCAGACCCATTGCCAAATACAATGTTGTGAAGCTTTTGCCTTATGTTTTCTTATAAGAGTTTTTAGGTTTTGGTCTTAAATTTAGGTCTTTAATCCATTTTGTGCTGATTTTTGTATGTGGTGTTATGTAAGTGTCCAACTTCATTCTTTGTCATGTGGATATCGAGTTTTTCCAGCACCATTTATTGAAAAGACAGCCTTTTGTTTATTGAATAGTCTTGGTACCCTTGTTGAGAATTTTGACTCTATATGCAAGGGTTTATTTCTGGACTCTTTATTCTATTCCATTTGTATATGTCTATCTTCATACCAATACCACATTTTTTGTAATAAATTTTGATATCAGGAAATGTGAGTCCTCCATCTTTCTGGGGTTTTTCCCAGGTTTGTTTTGGCAATTGGGGTTCCCTTGAGGTTCTCAAGGGAAGTTGAGATGGATTTTGCTATTTCTGCAAAAGAAAATTCATTAGGCTTTTGATAGGTTTTGTATTAAATCTGTAGATTGCTTTGGGTAGCATTGACATCTTAACAATATTAAATCTTCCAATTCATCAATGTGGGATGTCTTTTCATTTATTTATGTCTTCTTTGATTACTTTCAGAAATGTTTTATAGTTTTCATTGTACAGGTTTTTCACTTCTTTGATTAAGGTAATTGCTAGGTATTTTCATCTTTTTGATGCTATTATAAATATAAATGGAATTTTTTTCTTAATTCCTTTTTGATTGTTCATTGTTAGTGTATAGAAATGCAATTGATTTTTGTGTGTTGACTTTGGATCTTGCTACTTCACTAAATTCAGTTATTCTAAATTTTTTTTGTGGAATCTTTAGCGTTTTCTGTGCATAAGATCATATCATCTGTGAACAGAGATAATTTTACATTTTCCTTTCTGATTTGGATTCCTTTTATTTTATTTTTTTCTTGCCTAATTGCTCTGGCTAGGACTTCCAGTACTTTATTGAACAGAAGTGGTGAAACTGGGCATCCTTGCCTTGTTTCTAATCTTAGACAAAAAGGTTTCAGTATTTCACCACTTAGTAAGATGTTTCCTGTGGGCGTTTTACATATGACTTATATTAAAGTAGTTTCCTTATATTTTTAGTTTATAACATTTTTTTTTTTATCATGAAAGCATATTGAATTTTGGCACATCCTTTTGCTGCAGCAATTGAAATGATCATTTGTTTTTTTCTTTCAATCTGTTACTATAGCACATTACATTGATTTTCATATGTTAAGCCATCCTTTCATCCCAGGAATAAATTTAGTTTGCTAGTATTTTGTTGAGGATTTTTACTTCCATATTCATAAGGGAGAAGGGCCAGCAGTTTTCTTTTCTTATAGTGTCTTTGTCTTTGGTATCAGGATACTGCTGGTCTCATAGAATGTGTTAGAGTGTTTCCTCCCCTTCAATTTTTGGAAAGTTTGAGAAGGACTGGTATTAGTTCTTCTTTACATGTTTTGTAGAATTCACCAATGAAGCTATCAAGTCCAGGGCTTTTCTTTGTCAGGGAAGTCTTAATTATTGCTTTAATTTCTTGACGAGTTATACATCTATTCAGGTTTTCTATTTTTTAATGATTTAGTCTTTTTAGGTTCTATGTTTTTAAAAGTTTGTCCATTTCATCTAGGTTATACTATGCTATGCAACTTGTTGTAGTGTAATTGCTCATAGTAATCTGTTATAATCCTATTTCTATAGGATCATTAGTAATGTCCCCACTTTCATTTCTGATTTTAGTAATTTGAGTCTTTTCTCTATTTATCTTAGCCTAGCTAGCTAAAAGTTTGTCAATTTTGACCTTTTAGAAAGAACATCTTTGGTTTCATTGATATTTTTTTTCTATTATTTTTCTATACTCTATTTCATTTATCTCTACTGTAACTTTAATTATTTCCTTCCTCCTTCTAGTTTTGAGTTTAGTTTGTTCTTTTTCTAATTTCTTAAGGTGTAAAGTTGTTGATTTGAGATCTTCCTTGTTTTTTTTTTTAACAGCTTTATTGAGGTATAATTCATATACAAAAACTGTACTTAATGTCACAATTTAATGAGTGTGAACATCTGCACACAAGCATGAGATCATCAGAACAATCAAGGTACTAATAATAGACATATTAACTTCTCTAAAAGGTTTTGTGGGCCTTTTGCGCGCGCACACATGGGGGGTGTGTGTGTGTGTGTGTGTGTGTGTTAAGTATATGTTTCTCATTTTTTTTTCCTGGAGGTTTTATTCTGGACATAGAGGGAAGAGGATTCAGTCCTTGACAGTCACTTTCCTTATTTTGGTTGGGACATTGCTCAGTTCCTCTTGCCACTCTTTGGTGTGGATGTGTATCCTCACCCTTTTCTTGATGAGTTTGAGGAGACTTCTGTCCTTGGAGAGTATGAGTAGCTCTATGGTACATTGCTCATACGGGGCAAAGTCCAACACACCTCTCAGATCATGTCCTGCATGGACTTTGTATGCTTTGTGAGGTGCTTGCAGTGGTGGTTGTGCTTCACCTTGCTCACATTATCGGTCACCTTCTGGCCCTTTTTTAGGCCCATGGCTATGGGGTAGCGTATAGTTATGGATGTAGGGGCAGAAACACCAGCAACACATGAAACAGAGTCTTTCTCATTTTTTAAATGTGTTGATAGTTATAAATTTCTTCCAGTACTGCTTTCTCTGTTCCCTATAACTTTTTTTGTATATTGTATTTTCATTTTCACTCATCTTTAAGTGTGATTTACTAATTTCCCTTGTGATTTCTTGTTTGATTCATTGGTTAAGAATGTGTGGTTTAATTTATGAAACCACAAATTTATGAAATTTTTTTCTTCTGTTATTGGTTACTAACTTTATCCTGTTGTGGTTGGAGGAGATACTTTGTATGATACCTATCTTTTTAAGTCTATTTGAAACTTGAGATTTAATTTTTGGCCTGACATATAGTCTGTCCTGGAAAATATCCCATGCATACTTGAGAAGAATGGGTATTCTGTTGATGTTGCATAGAGTGTTCTGCACATGTCTTTTAGGTCTAGTTGATTTTTTTGCATTGTTCAAGTCCTCTATTTTCTTACTTATTTTCTGTCTTGTTCTCTCAGTTGTTGAGTGTAGGGTATTAAAATCTCCAACTATTATTGTAAAATTGTCTATTTCTCCCTTTAATTCTGGCAATTTTTACTTTATATATTTTTGTGGTCTGTTATTAGGTACATAAATGTTTGTAATTGTTATATCTTCCCTACTGTATTGAACCTTTTATTAATAGATAATGTCCTCCTTTGTCTCTTGCAATCTTTTTTGATTTAAATTCTATTTTGTTTGATATTAATGTAGCCACTCTTGCTCTCTTTTGGTTACTGTTTGCATGCTATAACCTTTTCCATCCTTTTACTTTCAGACTATTTGTGTCTTTGGATTTGAAGTGAGTCTCTTATAAACAGTGTATAGTTGAATCATTTTTAAAAATCTATTCTGTCAGTTTCTGTCTGATAATTAGAGAGTGCTATGGTTTGAGTGTGTCCCCTCCGAAACTCATGTTGAAATTTCATTCCCAATATATTAGCGTTGGGAGGTTGGGCCTAGTGGAAGGTGTTTGGCTCATGGGGGCACTGCCAGCGCAGTTATTGTTAGGTGGGGAGACAGATTCCTGGTGCTTTCTACTCCACCATCTTTCCAGAATCTCACCTATTACATCCTAATTTGATAAAATGTTTGGAATATATTAATGTGAAGTTTTGTAGCGGCAATAATCAGTAAGTACCCATGAAAAAGACCAGTGGCCAGACCAATGGCCAAAGTATTCTATGTTATGATACTTTGAGAGAGTTCCGTTTGAAAAAATTTAGGTACCATCGATGTCAGAAGTCAAATCTTTTGTAAAATGGTTGTGGGAAATGACTTATGTTGGGAGTGGTCACAGTGTTGTTTATAATCAGACAAACCTGGACTCTAGTTACAGTTCCACCAGTTACCAGCCTTGTGACCTTAAACAAGTTATTTAACTTACCATTATGTTATAGTAGTCTACAGTATTCAGTACAGTGACATGCCATTCAGGTTTGTAGCCTGGGAGCAATAGGCTATGTCAGATAGCCTAGGTGTGTGGCAGGCTTGTGCCATCTAGATTTGTGTAAATGCACCCTATGGTGTTCACACAACAATGAAATCACCTAAGGATGCATTTCTCAGAGTGTATCCCTGATGTTAAGCAATGCATGACTATGTTGTACTAACTAGTGTAAAGAGAAATATATATTATATATACATGTATGTGCACACAGAGGGAGAGAGAGCGAGAGAGTGCAAAAGGAAATGTCCCTGGGGTGGGCTGTTAGGGCACGGCCAAGTTACCCCAAGATAGGAGTGTGGTGCCAGCTCTACTGAGGCAGCCCTTTCCCTAGGAGAGTCCTCCTGTGTTGCTTTTGAGGAGGAATAAGCAACTAGGGTTTGAGAATCATTGTTTTCCCCAAGAGGCCTTTGACCTTAGCAGGCATCAGGATCTCCTGAGGGTTACTTAAAACTTAGATTGCTTGGTGCCACCTCAGAGTTTCTGATTTAGTAAGTCTGTGGAGGGGACTGAAAGTTTACGTTTCTAACAGGCTCACAGTTGGTGCCAGACTCCATAACTCTACTGTCTGTTTCTTGTTTGTGTGCAATGATACTGTATACTGGTTTTTCCCAGCTGACCTCCTTTCTCTGGTAAGGAATTTCAACCTTATTATTATTATTATTTTTGCCTGTAATACTGTCTTGTCCCTTGCCCACTGCTCCGTCATAAACCCAGCCAGTTTGACTCAGCACATGTCCATCCCAGATTGGATTAACTATGTACAACTACAGCTTCCTCCCTTAGTCCTCTTGCCTGGGAGGTACGTGTTCTTTGGAAGCACCCATGAGTGCCAATTCCCCAGACCATGTTCTGGCAGAATACAGGAACTCTATGAACTTAGAGAAGTCACTTAATGTGTCTGATCCTCAGTTTGCTCATTTGGTTCAGGCAAAGATTTCCTGATGGAGCTTTGAAGTGGATATTCATGTAATTTGACAGCCAGTAGTCATTAAGAAGTTCTTGTAGGTTCCTAAAGCCATGTTGCACCCACAAACTGGCCTCTAGTCTTAGTGGGCATTAGAATCCCCTGGAAGGCTTGTTCAAATGCCTCAGAGTTTCTGACTCAGTAGGTCTGCACGGGAGTCTGAAAGTTTGCATTTCTAAAGTGTTGCCATGTGATACTGCATTTTGAGAACCACTGTTCTACAAGATCTGGGCTCAGGAAACTTCTTTAATGTCATTTCCCTCTATTGCTTATTTTGTTTACGACCTTCAGCCATTATGATCTTCTTTTTGTCTTTCAAAAAATCCAAATTTTTCCTGGACTTTTGGACCTGCTATGCCCTCTTCCCAGACTATTCTTTTGTTGACTCGGGAAGGGGGGTTGGGGAAGGGAGGGATATATACCTGCATGATGGGTGCAACGCGCACTGTCTGGGGATCAGACACGCCTGGAGCTCTGACTTGGGGGGAAGGGCGGTGCATGGACGACGTATGTAGCCTGCAATTCTGTATCCCCCATAACAATAAGATGAAATTAAAAAAAAAAAAAAAAGATTTTTAATCAGAGGTTCCTACTTAGCATTTTGGTATTAACTTAAATTCCATTTCCTCAAACAGGATTTTCCTGACCATTCCAGCTAAAGTAGAAGCCCTGGTTGCTCTACATTGTATTAGTGCTTTTGCATCGTCTTTGTAGCCATTATTGGCACCTCAAGTTTATCTTGAACTCGTTGTTTACATTTATTGTTGTGGCACGGGCATGGCTCTGCTGAGGACAAGAACTCTTTCCCCCGGGTCTTTGACAGTTATTGGCAGTGTGTGCTCAACAAATTAACAGTGACAGACTGATTTGTGTGAATATTGGAGTGGGGAGTTGATTACCACTTTTGAGAGGTGAATTATAGGCCTTTCTTTGATGCTTTTAGTTTTCCCTTGTGTGTAACTTTCACAAAAAAGGAGACTCTTATGAACTTGAAAGTTTAGTAAGTTTCCTAAGATTTCATATAAACCAACTCCATCCTCCTGAATGGTGTTTCGAAGCTTTGGTTTTCATAAGTTGTTTTTTTCCTCTCATTTTTCATCTCTGCTGCTTTCACATACAAGCTGGTGAAGGAGCAGCAGCATCTATTTATTTTATTTTATTTTCAATTGACAATAATTGCATATGTTTATGGGGAAAAAGTGGTATTTTGATACACGTATACACTGTGGCGCAATCAAATGAGAGTAATCAATATATCCATCACCTCAAATATTTATCATTTCTTTGTGGTGAAAACATTTAAAATTCTCTTTTACCTATTTTGAAGTCATCTTGACCCAAACCCACACCTGAGTTCAACAAAATAGTAGAGGTCTAGTGTGTCTCTGAAATTAATTTACTCCTGTTTAGCAGCAGAAACAGATACAATCAGTATGGCAACCTTTTTGGTTTTTGGTGTTTTTTTTTTTTTGGTAAGATAGAATTTTTAAAAAGACATTATGAAAATATTTTACTCTGGACTAATTCCTTGGGAGAAACTACAATATGCTTACGTGCTGACTTTCCAGTCAAGGCTATTACTACAGCAACCTGTGGTTCTCCTCTCTGAGCTCTGATCGTACATATGTTACACGTTTAATGCCTTTTTTCCCCTTGTCTGTGCTACACTGGAGACTCCATGGCAATGGAGTCTTTAGTGCTTATTCCCGTATCCCCAAAACCAGGCACTATGTGTCACGGAGTAGGTGTGCAATTAATACCTGATGGGTTACTGAATGAAGGAAGACACAGCATAGATGACAGGGCTATAATCTGCTCCCTGTCACTCACCAGCTTCCAGCAGCCTCAGGTGAATAAATGCTTCCTCCATGTATAATCCTTCCTTCCCCTTTGGTACCCAGAACTCTGCATTTCTTGTATGATTTCTCTTTAATGGAATGTTATAAAGGTTCTCAAGCCAAGTACAGAAAGCCAGACTGTTTCAGTTTCTTGGATCGTTTGACTTCTTTTAAACAAGTATGAGTTTTTTCCAATTTTTGTTCTTCTGGGTATCTCCCAGGATTCTCTCTGTTTCTGTGACTGAATTCTCTCTCTGCTTCCTTGGGAGGATGTAAATAGATTCATTAACATCTGGATAGAACTTGGCTGAATCATTGTTTCATTCAGTCAGTAGTTATTGAGTATCTGCTGTGTGCCTGGTACTTTCAGTGCTGTGGGTGCAACAATGAGCAAAAGCAGGTATAATATTTGCCCCGTGGAGCTTAGAGAGCGTGGGAAACACCATCATAACTTTTTAAAAAGTCACCCAGCTGAGTAAATAATGATTAAACCGGCATAAATGCTATAAAGGAAAGGGACACCATTTTATAAAATAAGTAACAAAGTCATCTAACTTAGGTTAGGGGTCAGGGAAGGTTTTAGTTGAGCTGAGTCTTTAAGAATGAATAGAAGTTCCCTAGATAAGGTGCCCGTCTGGCATATTTTAGGAAGTAAGAGGACAAGGAGATCATAGGGTCAGATTATCAGGGTTGGCGGAAATAACGTTTGATTTTTAGAAGAAAACTAATCTGTTAAAATGGTCCTCTTGAGCTATCATAGGTATTTTATCATAATGCTAATACCAGTTAAAATTTATGCGCACTGAATATTGTGGGCCAGCACAGATCTGTCCTTTATAGGAATCGTCTTAATTTTGTCAACAATTCCCATTTATAGATTAAGAATCCAGATAAGTGGGTATCTTGCCCTGTGTCTCACTGTAGACCCTGATACCTGCATCAGAACCTGGGCTTCTGATCCTTATGTTATCCTGGTTCCCAGCGGTTGTTCCTAATATTTCAGGTAGCTTGGGCAGCCCGAGTTCAAGCATAGACACATACTGGATCTCTCTCTCTATGTATGCATTCCCTGTCTATATACATATGTATAGGTATACAAAGGGATGTGTGTGTATGGTTATATAAAATAGTCCATGTGGGTGTTTTGGTGTGCACTGTATATATATACACACACATATATACATATTTATATATTTCATGTAACAAAAACATTTGTACTCCCTGAATATTTTGAACTAAAAAAATAAAAAAACTAAAAAACAACAACAGCAAAAAAGAAACCTCAGTAGTAAACACAGGTCTTCTTTTACATTCATTAGTATATTTTGAGGCTGAAAATTGAATCAAAGGATTTGCAATCAAGGGATTTAACGATAAAAAAATTGCTGGATGGCATAGATAGATGAGTACTAGTAGTTACTAAAATAGAACTGGGCTGCTTTTTCTCAAATTTGGGTGCCTAACTTCAGCAGGTGAGTGAATTTCATTAGGGCAATTGAAAAACCTCAGGCGGCCAGCTTTATCCTCTGCCGCTAAAGCAGCTCATCTCCATCCACGGTAGCTGCTTATAGCTTTAAATAGCACAACGCTCGACTCTTCCTGCCAACTTTTCTCAAGCCAGCAGGGTTACGGTGGGGCCAAGGTAGCACTGACTATGCCGTCTGTGCGCGGCCAGGGAAGAGGCCAGAGAGGGGGTTAGTGGATTGGCCAGCTGCCTGGGCACCGGGGTAGGGAAGCCACGGAGCAGCACAGCAATTTCCTGCTTCGGGTAAAGCCCTAGAAGGGCTAGTGCTGGCTAATCCCAGACTTTTAAATTCTTTTGTGATATCTCACTGCCCCCCTCCCTCACCTCCCTGATTTTCTTAAGGAGGAATTTGATCCGTGCTGTTCACAGGTACATGGGGATGACTTAAGGGGACCATAAAGATTCTCCCTCCTTCCCCGCCCCCCAGTTCAGAGTCATCGTGTCTGGAATTTCCATTGTTAGAAAATGCAAAGGTCTCGTTCTCTAGTTATGAGTTTCTAGCTTAGATCAAATCACATCAGCAACTGAGTAAACTTGCTCCTGAAGGACATTGAAGGGATCAGAGAAAGGACAGGCGAGGGGGACCCTGAACATAAAGCATAGGTCAGGAAGGGTGTGAAAAATTGGGCAACGCCTGGGAAAACAGATCCTCAGGAAGGAAGGAGAGGAGCAAAGAAAAAGACCACGCATTTTCTGTTCTTTACAGTTTTACTTAAGTCTAATCTTCACCTTGCCCATTTCTCTTTCTTTGGAGGGTGGGGCCAAAAGGTGGTGGGCAAATGTAGTCCTAAAAGTTCTTTTAAGTGTCACTTTCTATTAAGGTGATTGAGCTATTCTATCCCAAAGTGCGGCTGATAACTAGCTTCTTTTCTGAGTTATCCTAATTGCATTAATGGTGGTTTTATTTTATTTTATTTTTTTAGCTTCAGATGCTAATAATTGGTGAAAATTTAGGGAGAAATTTAAAGATGGTGTTTTTTTTTTTGTTGTTGTTGTTGTTGTTTTTTAATAAGATATGTCAGTGTGGTGGAGCAATTCTTAGTAGAAGAAACATCTGGTCACTCCTTGCTTCTGGGTCTTTTATCTGATCCAGATACTTATTTAGAGGTTGTCTAGCATAAAGTATTCTCCCTCAATGAAGCAAGATCTCTCCTAGAAGAAGGATTTGTCTGTCCTGACTAAACAGGAGACTCTACCTGTTTTGATCCTCAATGATATGTAGCAGATGCCCTTCCCAGTGTGATGCTTGGACCATCCTTGAGCTGTGAGTGCACTTAGCAGAAGAATGGAAAAGCCTGGGTTTTGGTAGTAGAGCACTAGGGTCCTTGGCTGTTTGGTGCAATCATTCCCATTATTTTATAGATGAGGAAACTGATTCCCAAAGAAGTTGAGTGTTGAAATCAGTGTCAAGCATTTTTAATTAGCATAAGAGAAAGAACTGAAACCCAGGTATGACAACTGCTGTCTCCAGCATTTTTCCCATCTTGCACCTGGTTACGCATCCAGAGTACTTCCAAGAGATCTTGGGGCAGCTTCCTATTCTGTCCGGTTCTACTTTTCCTTCCCCTCAGCTGACTCAAATGCGTGGCTTGGCAATATAAAATTATTATTCATTTCAATATTTTATTTGAGCTGGCTGTCCTGCACCTAGTTCTCATGAAGCATTATGCCAGTTATATATTTCAGAAAAGATATAACAGACAAACAGTGCAAAGTTTATTTAATAACAATGAAGAGAGCATCCTAGTTAAGGGTACAGACTTAGAAGTTAGCAGTCTGACTCCCAGCTTTACCACTTAGTAGGTATAAAACCATTCTAAGTCTCAATTTCTTCATTAGTAAAGTGGTGATAATAATTTAATAATTAATACTAATAAAATCTGCATTATGGGTTACTGTGAGCAATAAGTAATCAAACACATAGTACAGTGCCTTGGATGTAAAAATATTCAATAGTATATTATTATTATTTGCTTTAGATGCGCTCAATTTGTAACTTACACAGCATTGTCATTGCCTCGAGTTTAAAAATCATAGAACGTTGCCAGCATGGACTTATTTAGGAGAATTCTAGTGTTGTTTGCACACACAGAACAGCAGATCTGTGACAGTTTTGAGCATCAGGTGTGTGTAGGTCCCTGCATACCTCCCTACCTTCTTCCTGCTGTCTTCCTCCCTTCCCGTCACTCTCCCCTTTCTCCTTTTGTTGAAGGCTGTCCTTTCTACTTAGTTCCCAAGGGACTTGAGGAGACCACATGTTCTGACCATGCCAGCTAAGTCATTTAAGGAGAGATGAGAACAAAGACCATGCGAAGGAGGCTAAAAGGAATCTTTTCAAGCATATGAACTGAACAAAATTAAACACTTGGGAAATAAAGATTGCTCTAAAGTTTTTGGCAGTTAAGGCTTTTTAAAAGGGAAATATATTAGGCTGCACGGTTTTAGTTTCCTTACAATAGAAAACAAGGCACATTAAATTTTCAGAGGCAAATTATTTATTTATTTTTCCAATAGGGTCAAACTCAAGTTATAACAATTGCAGGTCCAACTGACATAAATTGAACCTTGATCAATCGACTGTATTTGATAACTAGACAATTCAGTCCTTGCATTTATAAATCACATTTTCATATTCTTTTCATCCTTTAATGTGATCTAATTATAATCAGGTCATATGTTAAAGATATTGTTCAGATTGTGCATGGAAATAATTAAATGTCAACATGAGTCACTTTTGAGTGGGTTGCATATTAGTAGGTTCACTGATTTTTTTGAACTAAGAGAGGCGATAGAGAGGAGTCACACAATTATTGAAACAACTTTAAAGGATTTTAATATAGATTCTTCAGTTTAATCTTAATTAAAATTTAATGTAATGTGTAGAATTATTTCACATGTTATGCAGGGTAGTCTATAAGTTTTCTTTATATTTCATTTAGTTTGGGTGACATTTGCATACAATTTTACTGTTTGGTTTAATTTGTTTTCATAATACTGGAAAATAAAACGTTTGTAAAATATATAAGATAGCATTATTACCAGGGTTTTGATTTTGGTTTTTGGAGTTAATTGTATAAGCAAGTAAGAACTGTAGA
Organism: Eulemur rufifrons; assembly: GCF_041146395.1. Lineage (NCBI taxonomy): Eukaryota > Metazoa > Chordata > Mammalia > Primates > Lemuridae > Eulemur > Eulemur rufifrons. The sequence continues at coordinate 22,111,269 of NC_091006.1, forward strand.
AACTATACTTTTCAGGAAAGAGAAGAAAGTTATTAGTCTGGGCCTGTGTTAACTTCATTAAGATTTAAAGAAATTGCCTCAAAATTTATTAGAAATAGAAAAAAGAGGTGTTTTTTTGTTTGTTTAATGCGTATGTCAAATGCAGATTGAATATGCATTCTACCTGCTTTTTTCCTTCATATTTAACTTTTGGAATACTAAATTCTTAACTCTGCAATATGAGAGATTATTGGGTGATATCCAAGACTCTTTAAAAAATTAGGTTATTGAATTCCAGCATCATTGTTTTTCCTTTTTATTTTGACAGAAGAGATTAGTCTGAAAATAAAGAAAGTGTTATTTTCTATTAATATCTGGTGGCGTTAGGGTTAGGATTTTATGTTTTTATGGCTTAAAACACTTATTCCATTAAATAGCTGCTGTTAGGAATCTAGCTTGCTTTGGTACTGGCTCAACCTTAGGTACTTCTTTCCTTTCTTAAAACATCGTCTGAAGTTAATGTTTTAACTTTTATAACGGTTATAACCTTTTAAAAGTGTTATAATGTTTTAAACATTTTTAACATTGTCAGAAATGAAGATTGTTCTTTTTTTGTTGGTTATGATTCATTTCTATTATCAGTTTCCAAGAAAGCTGTTACTCAAGGTATAGTGATTGAATAGAACAGAACGCGTGTGTGGGAGACTTAAAAGTTCCCTTTTGATGGTAGGTGTAATCGCCCTGCATTTAATCTAAAGTTAGTAATGCAAATGGCCTACTTTCAGAGGCTCACAGTTTTTTCACCACAGTGTGATAGAACTGGTAGACTTTGTAGGTGACCCCAGTTTCCCTTCTGTTGCTGGCCTCTAGGTTTCTACTCACCTTAATTGTTCTGTGGAAAGTGTTCCCAATAAGCAAGGGTCCTGTCATCTCTTGAGGATTCTAATCAGGGTGATGTAGTAGTTGCTGTTTCATGTGTTCTGCAGAAAGGGGACATTTCGTGGAAGTGAAAAGCAAGTTGAGTGGAGAAACTAATTGGATTACGTTTTCTTTAGTGACTCTGCAAACTTGACCAGGTGTTAAAAAGATCAAGATCTGTTGTGAATATTGAGGGTGAAGTTTGCCCACCACACCTACTCAGAAGGTCAGTGGTGGGAGGAAAGGTTTTCCGTGTTTTTTTCCAATTATGGATGTGTGTAGGAGAAAGGATGTGCCATTTCCGATTGGATTGTGAAATGTCCCTCCCCTGGGGTCCACCTTCTTTCAGAATCAGTTCCAGCAATTTATCCTGCCATCTCACTTAAGCTTCATTTCTATAGGAGTCTGCCATGTTTTTACTTAAAATTCTTGAGTTCTCCTTGCCTGTTTGGTTAAGGGGACATTTATACCTCTTGGTTTTCAATGGGTAGTTTTGGAGCCATCTCATATAAAAATCTAGATATTCTGACTTCATTTCAGAGATCTAGGTGCAACAATACTATTGTTAAATAGCCTGGAAACTGGTTAAAATCATTTTATTTGCTTACTGAAACATTCATTTGTAAGTGGTTACTATGTCTTGATTTTCCTCTTTATTATAGTAATGGAAGTAGACAATTAAAAGATGATTAACTTTGATTAAATTAGAAGTGATTATTGAGAAAGAATTTTACATAAGCTGTAGATAATGTTCAACATTTGGAGTACTTTTATGTATAATTTAAGAAGTAGTCACTTTTGAGGATGTTTCTTTGTACAATTTAGTTTTGGAACAATTACAAATAATTCTAGCTTCCACAATGAAAATAATGTAAACTAATGTTTATCAAGTGCTAATTACATTCCTGGTACTATGCTAAGTACTTTTCATGTATTATGTCATTTAATCCTAAAAACAACCCCACGAAATAGGTACCAAGTTCTCACTGTTTTTAATACATTTTTGAAACTGATTTCAAAAGATACTTGCAATTTTTAAGGGAGTGTGATTATTGGAAAAGTAGGGAAAAGAGGTAGATCACTGCATAGTACTAATCTTAAATTGTTAGGTCCTGGATTACCTGACATAAAGATTTTAAGTATTTGAATTAATTTTTAAATGTTGTTGATCATTAATTTGGACTATTTTTAAAAAACAATTTATTTTATTTTTAACATTAAGGGCTATGTATGAGAAACTATGTTAAATTTTTTGGTGAGGATATATATTATTTAAACATGGACCCTACTCTTAAAAAGTTTATAGTCCAGTAGGGAACAGTAACTATATCTTCAAGTCTAGCAGAAGATTAGGCAAGCACGTGGCACAGCTGGTAGGTGACTGGGAGAGTTAGGGAAGCCTAGTAGGATGAAAATCTGATGAATCTCGTGAGACTTACCTCAGGGAAGAAGAGCCAGCTATTCTGAGCTTGATTTGGTCTTGAACATTAAGACAGAGCAATTCTTAACTCTTTAAGATAATGTTTGTTACTCATGTTTTTATACTACTTCAGCTCTCAATAGATTCATGTCTGATCCCCATGGAAACAAAGGGAGCATTGAAATGAAAACTACAGTGAAGGAAGAAGCCTTATTCACCAATATGTGGGAAACATGTCTCGGAGTCTCCTAGAAATGCTTGCGACTTGTATCGGCTTAGAAATGCTGTATCAGCAAGTCCAAGAGTTGGTGACATTTCGGTTATTACTGTTAATGGGGACTCATTAGTGCCCATAGATGAGTAAGGCCTGGCAACATTGGGGTTATAGAAATAATTGTTGTTGTACCAATAAAAACGAGAGAAGAAGGGAGAGAGAGAAAGCAAAAGAGAAGAGAAGGGGAGGGGAGGGGAGGGGAGAGAGAGGGGCATTCAGAGAACAGAACAGAATGATTACTCCCATCCTAGGACTCAAAGACTTCTGAGAGGAGGTGCTAAAGAATATTTAATATGTAAGCACACAGAGATGGGAAAGAGGCAATACCAGTCTGTATGAAGGAAAATATAAAGGTAAAGATATGGATATGACAAGTATGGCAAAAGAACAGTGAAAATTTTAATTTGGCCTCATCACAGAACATGTAAAGAGCTTCAGCGTGGCAATAAACAAGAGTGTCCTGATCAGAATTATACTCAAGAAGGTTAATTAGATGGTGGGGAGTGAAATGGAAGCAGAAAGGTAGCAGTGGGAAGTAGTTAGGAAGCTTCCGCAATAGTTAGACAATAGGTAGTGCAATGAGGAACTAGAGCAGTCACTGTGGACATAGTGAAAAGGGACATATGCAAAAGATTGCATAACATTACTGAGTAGAATTCCTAAGCTTTGGCAACTGCTGTGAATGAAGAGGGAAGAAAAGAGTGTGTGTAGGGGGACCAAAGATGAGCTGAAAGTTTAGAGCTGGCATGACAGGGAAATGTGGAAAACAGAACAAGAGAAGACTAAAAAGGTTGATAAATTCCCTGTAGGACACATTGTACATGGATGTCAACAGGATGTGCAGATGGAGATGATTGGCAGGAGGAGATGGGAGTTGTGGGAACTCTGAAGGGAGTATGGCCAGGGACAGGTGTTTGGAAGACATGGGGCATGAAGGAGGTAACTGAGGCTTAGGCAGTGGGTGGAGTTGAGGATGTACGGAGAGGAGAGCTGAAGTATGGAGTCTTGGAGAATACCTTTTTTTTTTTCCTTAAATAAACTTAATTTTTTTAAGAACACTTTTAGGTTGAGTGGAAGGTACCCTCTGCCTCTATAGGTGAAGAGGATGCCTGTTTTTAGAGAGCAAGAGGAGGAGCCAGAAGAAGAAACAGAGGAGTAGCTGAACAAAGGAAACAGAACTCCAAGAGTAGAATGTTTATAGAAACAAAAGAATTTAAAATTTAGGGTCAGGTTTGAATTGGCTAAAAAAATTAAATCACACAGTACTTTCCTTTTGTTAGTTCAAATTGTGCCAAAATAGTATTCCTAATTAGAAATTCTTGTAGAATCTACTAACGAATAGCTGTGAGTGATTGTGACTCAAGTATTGGTATTATGAAATTATGCTTGTTTATGGTTGAATCAGCTAGATGATATTTTGAAAAGATTCTCTCTTAAAAATGTAAAATATTTCCCCCTAACTCTTCTTGTTCTCGGAAACAGAAACTCACTTAAATCCTTTTTGACTCATCATCTCCCAATGTAAAACATGACCATACTCGTCGTTTTCTACAGTTGCCTTGAAAAATGTCTTAGAAAAGTAAGGTAAAATTAACTCTTAATTTTTCAGTCCAAGAGTTATTGGTGGGGGATTTTAATTAACCCATTTTAACCCTTCCATCCAGCCTGCTCACAGACTTCAGCAGAACAATTGCTATGAATGAATCATTGTCAAGGTACAGAGTGGAATTTAACACCCCAAACTCCTAGCAGTAGTTATTTATAGAGAAGATATTTGGAGGGGGAGTTGGAAGTGTTTCTGTGTAGGGAGGACTTCCATGTTTCACTTTAAAGACTTACGAATATTTTATAATGTGCATGTGTTTATGTCCTTCATAGATGTGGTTTTGAATTGTGCATGTAACTATGCGTAGTGAATGATATTGTATACAGTCCATGTTATTATGCATGTTATTTGTGTATATTCTAAGCCAAAAATGGCATGCTTGATGTGAATAGAGGCATACATGACTTAATAAAACAACATAAATGTATTAAAGCAGTATGTAGATGGGCAACAAAGTAACATGCAAATCAAAAGAGACAGGACATTTAACTTTGTACTGGACATTAATAAGAAGAGATGTCAAGCCTTTAGGTAGAAAATGGACAAAAAAAAAAAAACCTATGGAGAGTTTTGCTAGGCTAGCAGGATAAATGAAAGAGTGACTCTTGATTTCTACCAATCTGAAAAGGTTTTATGGAGGAAGTGGTGCAGTTTTTGTAGTGGTTTAAATGCTCACTGAGAAGCAGTGCCCTACAAAGTGTACCAAATCAGGTATGTTCTCAGTGTATCCCTCTTTTATCAGCTGAGGTTTTTTGGTTGTTGGCAAGAGAAATAGCATCTGGATAACATGATGAAAAATAGAGTATACTGCAAGTGTATTAGGTGAATCACAGAAATTGAAAGAAGAGCATCGAGCTTCAAGCATGAATTGGGACAACTAGAGAACTTTCAGTCAAAACACATTTCCTGGAAGATTGGAATGGTTGGTTCCAACCATCATATATGGTCCTTGTCTAGATTTAAATTCTCAGAAGTGAGATTCTGATTGGACCATCCTAGATTGAGTTACCCTTTGAAAGATGCCACTGTAACTAATAGCACACCAGAGCCACAGAGCCTGGGGAGGAGTTATCTTTGAAAGAGGCATAAGGTGTGGCTATCACAAGAACAGGAAAGGGATGCTAGACAGGCAGAACAAGAGGCCTGCCATAGGTAGTGATGGTGCTTTGTAATTCTTTTTTAAAAATCAAAAAAATATGGGCTTGAGTGGCCTCTGAAACTGAATCTGTTTTTATACACACTTACATATGCAGATATACACACTCACACATGCATATTTTGTATATTGCTTTTAGATAATCCGTGCCACTTTTTTCCTATATTCGCTACTCTTGTGATTGATATATTGAGTAGCATACTAACGGCTACTTTTCTCCCCTTAAAGAAAAAATTCAAAGAAGTGCTAGAGCCCCTAAAGATATATTATCATAGAGTGTCATATATGACAAGTGCTGAGGTCAGCTTAATATGGAAAGTTGTTTTTTGATTGTTAATAAAAGTAGTTTACTTTTCTTTAGACTAAAGAACTATGTTCTCACACCATTTTGTTTGAATAGAATCTATATTGACTTGCATAAATATTATGTACTAGTAGGAGGAAATTATCCTGCTGAAATAAGCTTTTCCTTCTCATGTTCTGTTTAACTTCTGGTCTAGAACTTAGTTTACTATAATTAAAAATATGTATAGTGCTGTTAACAAATATCTAACGCTTGCGATTACTTTTGTGAATAGATTGTTTTACATAGATTCTCATACTTTATTAATAGGGAGAAATTTCTCATTGCAGTTTACAGACTATGGACAAAAGAATAGAAAATATCTTCTGAAGTTATTTACAGACCATTCAGGTTCCAGATTGGTGGTTTTCAGACTTCATTGGGCATGATTCTTATCTGGGTTGCTTGCTAAAAATACAGATGTTTGGGTTGCTTTCCAGAGATTTGAATTTCTAGATGATTCATGATTGAAGTAGTTTGCTGGACCACACCTTCGAAAACCCTAGTCTAGATGATTTTACTTTATTAGCTTAGGAATAGTGTCAGAGATGAAAGAATTATGTATAATTAGTTCAAAGGTTTGGATTTGGAGCATTGGAACATTGGACATTCAGATATTTTACTGTTGAACCACTCTTCTACCAAAGTGGTCAAGGATTCTGTTATTACTGAAAATATTAGGCAACTTTATGAGGACATTAAAGAGAAACGAAAATTTGTGAATGAATCGTACATTCTCAACAAACATATTAGTTCTAGATGCATCACTTATATATTAATTTTTTTTGTGTGTGTGACAATTTTCTAGGGTGAGTTAGAATATTCTCTTTTACTTGTTTTTGTTTGGAATACGTTAGTGTTTGCTGATAAATAAAGTATAGTAGGTGCACCAAGGCCGTAGTTTCATTTTATATTCCCTTGAAAGTTGTATTCTCATGCATGTACCTTTTTAAGTATATGTGATTGAAGTTTCTTGAATGCAGCCTTAGTTGATTATAGGTAAATTAATGCAGCCTTCCAACATGAAAAGGTTACCAAACCCTGGTATAGGGGTTCCTCAGAAAGTTAAAATATATCTGCTATGTGATCCAGCAATCTAACTTCTGGGTAGTCCCTCCTTATCTGAAGAGGGTATGTTCCAAGACCCCCAGTGGATTACTGAAACCAGGAATAGTACCAAATCCTATATATAGTGTTTTTTCCTATAGATATATACCTCTGGAAAAGTTAATTTATAAATTAGGTACAATAAGATATTAACAACAATAACTAATAATAAAATAGAACAATTATAACAATATACCAAATAATAGTATAAGAGTATAGTCTCTCTCAGAGTATCTTATTGTGCTGTACTCACCCCACTGTTTGTGCTAATGTAAGATGATAAAATGCCTATGTGATGTGATGAAGTGAGATGAATGACATGACCTTTGTGATGTAGCATTGGGCTACAATTGACCTTCTGATGATACTTCAGAAGGAATATCATCTGCTCCGGGTGATTCTGGATCGTCTAGCCATGATGATGTCAATGGTTGCATGTCAGGAACCAGATGATGTTGGTGACTAACGGGCAGGTAGCACATACATCCAGGACATGCTGGAGAAAGGGATGATTCATGTCCTGGGCAGGGTGGAGCTAGATGGTGCACGATTTCATTATGTTATTCATAAGTGCACAATTTAAAACGTAAGAATTATTTATTTCTGGAATTTTTCATTTAATATTTTTGGATTGCAGTTGACTGCAGATAACTGAAACCAGAGAAAGTGAAACCGTGGATAAGGGGGGACCACTGTACAAAGGAAATAATATTTTCTTGGAGAGATATCTGCACTCCCATTTTTACTGCAGCATATTCACAATAAACAAGACAGGGAAACAACCCAAGTGTCTGTCAATATATGAATGGATGAAAAGATATGGTGTATACATGCAATTGAATATTATTCAGCTTTAAGAAAGAAAGGAATCCTGCCATTTGTGCCAACATGGATGAATCTGGAGGACCCTATGCTGAGTGAAATAAGCCAGACAGAGAAAGACACATATTGCAGGATCCCACTTTTATATGTGTAATCTAAAAAAAGTCAAATTCATAGAATCGGAGAGTAGAAGAAAGATTACAAAGAGTCAGGCGGTGGGAAAATTGGGGAGATATTGGTTAAAGGGCACAACTTTTTAGTTATAAAATGAATAAGTTCTGGAGACCTAAGTTCTGCTGACCATAATTGTTATTTTTTTTATATACTTAAAATTTTCTAAGAGGGTAGACCATAAGTATTCTCACCTCACACACACACAAAAGAAAAAAAAAATTGATGCCTATCTGAGGTGATGGATATGTTAATCAGTTTGTGGTGATTATTTCCTATATGTCTCTCAAATTATCCAATTTTACACCTTAAATATATACAATATTTAATTGTCAAATATAAATAAGAAATCTTGAATAAAATAATCCATCTTAGAAAAATAATTACCCTGGCTAAATCGTGAACCAGCTGGAGAGCAGGAGGGAATGTTGGGGAACCAATGAGGAGGCTATAGAGGTGGTGTGTCTGAGAGATGGTGGTGGGGGGACTAGGATAGAAGGGGTGGAGGTGGTGAGCAGAGGATTGTTCGAGCCATCTCCAAAGCATTTCAAAAACTAACAGTATGACAAGCACCAATGTTTTACAGAGATAGATTTTAGCATCAGAAAAGCAAGTTCTACATGACTAGTAACCTTGATACAAAAGTTGAGATTGCACAATCTAGAAATAAGTCAAATAAATCCTTATAATCTGGAAATTTATAAAGTAAAAGTGGTAGCGTAATCTGGAATGAAGTCTGTTCTCCACAGAGGTGTCCCTGGTCTGGATGGTTTTATTCATCCAAGAGATGTCAATTACCAACCATGAAAGGACAGCTTCTCCATATTAAATATATTAAACGTACAGCAGTATTAAATCAAGACCACAAACCTTAGGGTATGAAGGTCTTTGATTTGGCCTGTTTATAACTTGATAGGATCATGTTTTATTACTCTTAATTAACTAGTAAAAAAATGTGATTGGGTAACTTTTTGGCTCTATTAATATGCATAGGAATTTATGGACTCATATACAGAGTTTGTAAGATTTGGGCAGTTATTTATGTTTTTTTCTACATTTTGAACATGGCCAAGAAAATAGATAAGAAAAGAACCAAAGGACTTTTTTAAAAAAACAAATCAAGCTTTATGAACTCCTCAGAATTCTTATTGATGGTAGTGTTTATTTGGATTATTAAACTCTTATAGAAGATTAGAGAGAATACGGTTATATTTCATTATAGCTACTTTTTTTTTTTGCCATCTCTTTACTAACTAATATATACAAGTTCAGTTCTGTGCTTGTCAGCATATGGAACCTGACTTTATACTCATATACTTTGGTGTATATATAAAAGTAATGAATACAAAACTAATATGTAGAGAACAGTATTGTTAATAAGAGCATGGAAAGAATGTTTTTCACTGATTTACATAAAACTGCATTTATAGTAAATCTGGAACCAAAGGTGATGGTTACAGAGTGATGTGACTGATTGCGTAGGTATATTGGGTGGGAGAGGACAGATGAAGATGGGTTTCTGTCTCACTTAGCAGTAGCTATTAAAATTTTGCTTTGCTTATTGGTCCTATGACTCTCTTCTTTACTCTTGTCTAGTGAATTTTTCTTGGCTCCAAGCCACCTTTTTAGAAAATCATTGATTATTGTGATGGAGTGAGATTACTTGCTGCAATTTTTTTTTAAATTTCAGACTATTACCAGGGTACAAATGCTTTGGTCACATAAATTGCCTTTGCACCATCAAAGCTACAAGTGTGCCCATTCATCAGAGAGTGCTCACTACACCCATTAGGTATGAATTTACCCATCCCCCCTTCCCTTTCCTACCTGCTTGATCCCCAATGAATGTTACTTCCATATGTGCATGTGAGTGTTGATTGATTAGTGTCAATTTAATGGTGAGTACAGGTGGTGTTTGTTTTTCCATTCTTGTGATACTTCACTTAGAAGAATGAATAGACAACCTACAGAATGGGAGAAAATATTTGCATGCTATACATTGATAAAGGGCTGGTAACTAGATTTTATAAAGAACTCAGGTAAATCAGCAAGGAAAAAAACACAACCCCATTAGAAAGTGGGCAAAAGACATGAACAGAAACTTTTTAAAAGAAGATAGACTAATGGCCAGTAAACATATGAAAAAATGCTCAACATCTCTAATCATCAGGGAAATGCAAATCAAAACCACAATGAGCTATCACTTAACTCCAGTGAGAATGGCTTTTATCAAAAAGTTCCAGAACAACAAATACTGTTGTGGATGCAGAGAGATAGGAGCACTCATATGCTGCTGGTGGGACTGCAAACTAGTACAACCTCTATGGAAAGTAGTATGAAGACACCTCAAAGAACTAAAAGTAGAAGTACTTGCTGCAAAATTTTAAAGACCTATTTTAGCACAAGCTTCCTTTTTTCTTTCTTAAGGGAGAAGAAAATCCATGTTAACTTTTTTTCTTCATTTATTGTTTTCTACCTGTTTCTTTTTCTGAACATCAAGGCAATATAATTTATTAATGTGCCTATTCACGATGAATCATTTTTTGTGTGAAAAAGATATAATGATCTAAGAGTTGACATACATTTTATAAAAACATAAATCTTCAACAACATCTGGCATACAGTAGACACTCTGCTTCTCCTCTGGGGACTTTGGGAAAATTTTAACCTCTCAGTATCTTTTTTCTTCCCTTCTATAAAATAGAAGTGAGGGGTGTAGATGTGCTCTTTCTTAAAATAAGTTCTTAAATTCAGAGAAGGAAGGGCATAGTTTTCATTAATTGTCCTCATTACATTGGTTAGGATCTCTAGTAATGTTGAAAATAATGTGAGTGCAGTATTCTCTGTCTTGTTTCTAACCTTGAGGAAGATGCATTCAGTCTTTCATGGTTCATATGATGTTAGCTGTAAGTTTTTCACTAGTGCTCTCTTTCAAATTGAGGAGATGGCCTTCTTCCAATGACTTACTGGTCTTCAGAGCAGCAACATCTGTATGACTTGAAGATTTGTTAAATAATCAATAGTTTTTGAAGTATATCCCTGTGTACTTTTTAGTGGTTGCTCTAGGTATATATGCATAACTTATTGCAGTTTACTAGTTTTGTCATTTTACCAGTTTGAATAAATTATAGAATCTTTACCTGGCTTGCATGTTAGATATTTTTAAGTGTTCCCCAGGTTTCTGAGGCTCTGTTTATTTTATGGAGCCTATTTTCCCTTTTGTTCAGATTAGGTAATTTCTATCGCTCTGTCTTCCAGTTCACTGATCCTTTCCTCTGTCCATTCATTCTCTTGTTGAGCCCGTCCAAATGATCCTTTTGTTTTGGTTATTATATTTTTCAGTTGTAATGTTTCCACTTGGGTTTTCTTTATATTTTCTATTTCTTTGCTGAGACTTTCTCCCTTTTCGTTTGTTTCAGGCATGTTTGTAATTGATAAGTAAAATATTTTAGTTGCTTTAAAATATTTGTAAGATAGTTCTACCATCTCTGCCATCTCAGTGTTGGCATCTATTGATTGTCTTTTTTCATTTAGTTTGAGATCTTTCAACTTCTTAGTATGATGAGTTATTTTTGACTGATATTTGACATCTTCATATGTTACAAGACTCTGGATCTTATTTAAACTTTCTGTTTTAATTGGCTTTTTCTGACACCACTTTGACAGATGAAGTGGGGCAGGGGCTGCCATGTTACCACCAGATGGAGATAAAAGTTCATGTTCACCACTTGAACTCTACTTACACCTGAGGACAGGGGCATCGTTTTATTGCTGGGTAAGAGTGGGAATTTTGGCCATTCACATAGCCTCCACTGACATCATGTTGGGGAGACCTCCAATAAAAGATAACCTTATTGTTGGGCAATGGTGAAAATTCTAACTCTCCACTCTGCCTTTTTTGACAGCACCCCAGCGGGTAGGAGGAAGAGTGCCTCATTACTGACGGGCAGTGGGTGGGAGTTTTGTTTTTCATGTGGTTCCACTGATAGCATAGTATACTAGGGAAGGTCAGGGTACCAACTGGTGGGGATGAAAGTTGCACCTCCCCATTTGGCTTTCTTTTGCATACCAACTAGGGTGTTGGGGTGACTTGTTACAACTTTGAGAAGGTAGAGATCTAAGCTCCCCACTTGGCCTGTGCTGGTGAGGGTGGAGCCATAGTCTTTTCTCTGGTGTTTGGCTGTGGTAGAGCTGTTATTGTCTAAAAGTTTTTATCTTCCTAGGTTATCCCTCTCTTGGTCCTTTGGCTAGAAAGAACGTTTTTTGTGTGTGTGCCTGTTTTTGCTGGCATTTCTGAGTTGCCAGCTTTTTCCCAGTCTAAATCTGGGATATGTGAAGGAAAAACAAACAAACAAAACAAAACAAAAACAAAAACAAAAACACAGCATCTCACCATGTATCTTGAGGTCTCGAGCCAGTCTGCCTTTTTCTCTATACCTTTAGAGTCTCACGTTTGATGTATATAAAATGTCCAGAGTAGACAGTGGAACTTAGTAGGAAGAATCCCAGGGTGGAATAGAAGTATGTCTGCCTTATTTTCTTGGGTATGGAAGTCCATAGCTGCATTTTAATACGATCTCCAGGATCTGCTGCTTTAGGTATACATGCTGAATAGCAAGCCTGTACATAATTTAATTATCATTAGTTTTGTTAATATTGATTTTTTTTCATTCTTTTTAGAAGTTTTATAATAGAGTGCCAAGTTACCTTTGTTACAAATTAATGATTTTGATTTTCTGTACTTTATTCTAACTTTTAGATGAATTTCTCTCTCACATATACTTATGATCATCAAATGTTACAATTAAGTTTGAGGCACCTCAGCTTGACCTCTGTCTTACATGAAACAAATCATTAACAAAAGTTCCCGAGGCACTTAAGTCATTCTGCAATTGTCGATATGAGCTATCCATGAATAAAGAAGTAATTTTACCCTTCATCTTGCCTATCTTATGTGTGGCATTTTCAGTAATTATTCCCATGCGAACAGTCATTAGTACAACTCTGATTTTTCTGTTATGTATTGGGATCCACCAGAACTGCAGAGTGAAAAAGGTAATACTTTTCTTGAATGGAATTTAACCTTAGTGCCTTATTTTTTATATATAATGGGAAGGAACAAAATGACATTGTTAGATTCTTAATTTGAAAGCATTTTATAACATGGACTAGTAGGTTAATTAGCCTATTTTGATGAAACAGTAAGAAACTGCTATTCATGAAAGCAACATTTATGGGTTACTTTTGTGTTTCAAAGCAATATTTGGCTGGGCACGGTGGCTCACACCTGTAATCCTGGCACTTTGGGAGGCCGAGGTGGGAGGATCGCTTGAGGTCAGGAGTTCGAGACCAGCCTGAGCAAGGGCAAGACCCCATCTCTACTTAAAAAAAAAAAAAAAAAATAGAAAAAAAATAAGCTAGGCAACTAAAAATAGAAAAATTTAGCTGGATGTGGTGGCACGCACCTGTAGTCCCTGCTACTCAGGAGGCTGAAACAGGAAGATCACTTGAGCCCAGGAGTTTGAGGTTGCTGTGAGCTTGGCCGATGCCATGGCACTCTAGTCCGGGCAACAGAGCAAGACTCTGTCTCAAAAAATAAAAAAAATAAAAGCACTATTTATGTGTCTCTAATATACTGTATAAACCTACAGTGAATTACTTTGCATGTTGTTAAAAGATATTTCACCAGGGATCTTTTTGCATTTGGCATGTACTCTGAAGTAACAGAGGATAGTATTTTATTTTCAGAAGAAAAATGATCAGTATGTAGTTTGTTTTTTATAGGCTTCTTTTCTCCTATGGGGCATGAAATTTTGGCCTTTAGCAAAAATGAGATGCAGTGGAATTGAGAATGTATGCATATTAGAATATTAATAAAAACATGATTGCTCTTTCTATTTGTTGTTTATATTGTCAAGCCCTGTCTCCTTTTGCCTGGGCCAGGATTTCCAGATGTGAAACTCAGTTCTCATTTTTAGGTCTTTCTTGTATTTATCTCAGGAATCCTAAGTATCTGCTTTATGTTGCATAGTTTCTGACATTCTGGCTTCAAAGTGAGGAAGAAGTGATCTCTACTGGTAGCCTTCTTCATTGCGGGATCTTTGTTTCTCTCAGGCAGCAGTTCTCAAACTTTTTGACCTCGGGACCCTTATGCTCTGAAAAATTATTGAAGTCCACAAAGAAATTTTGTTTATCTAGGTTATGTCTATCTATATTTACCATATTAAAAACTGAAGCTGAAAAAAATTTTAAAATATTGATCCATTAATTTATTTCATAGCAATAATAAATGGCATATGTTAACAACGTTTTATAAAAAATAGCTATATTTTCAAAAACATGCATGAGAAAGGTGGAATTGTTTTTTATTTTTACCAATCTCTTTAATGTCTGGCTTAGTAGAAGACAGTTAGGTTTTCTTATCTGCTTTTGCATTTCTATATGTTGTTTTGGTTGAAGTATATGAAGAAAATATAATCTTATATCCAGTTGGAAAAGAAAAGAGTATTTTAAAAAGGCTTTTCAGGCCGGGCGCGGTGGCTCACGCCTGTAATCCTAGCACTCTGGGAGGCCGAGGTGGGCGGATCGTTTGAGCTCAGGAGTTCGAGACCAGCCTGAGCAAGAGCGAGACCCCATCTCTACTAAAAATAGAAAGAAATTATATGGACAGCTAAAAAATATATATATATATAGAAAAAATTAGCCGGGCATGGTGGTGCATGCCTGTAGTCCCAGCTACTCGGGAGGCTGAGACAGTAGGATCGCTTGAGCTCAGGAGTTTGAGGTTGCTGTGAGCTAGGCTGACGCCACGGCACTCACTCTAGCCTGGGCAACAGAGTGAGACTCTGTCTCAAAAAAAAAAAATAAAAATAAAAAGGCTTTTCATAGAATTGAGAATATTCTTTGATTCTATACTAAAACTCAACAAATGGTAGCAATGTTAGTTGCAATGTAGAATCTAAAACTGTGTCAAATATTTTGTACCTCATTACATCAAAATCCATGTTGTACTTTGTGGGTCATTTATCCATGTATGATTTTGTAATTTCATGCATTGGTCATTTGGAAAATACTGGGTCACTGAGTTATGAGACATTACACTATTGGCATTTGTTAATATTAAATATATTCACAGATCAAATCAGAATAAATCTTTTAATGTTGAGAGGCTGTCAAGCTCACATTGACAGATACAGGTACTCCAAAATTCTAATTTTTGCTTGAAAACTTGCATTTTATCATTGGCAAAAGATCCGATCAGTTGTTTTCCTTGAAGAAACAGGCTTACTTTATTCATTTTCAAGAAGATGTTTGCTGAAGACCCAAGTTTGAGTAACTGGTAATTTATCTGTTAGTCATTGATTTGAGTAAAAATGATGTTCCATGACAAAATGGTTAATTCAGCTCATACCTCAAACAATTGCACAAGTGATCTTCCTTGAGATAGCTTTTGTTTTTCTGGTATGCAATAGAAATGCTATATGGCTGTACATTTCCTATGTGTGTCACATAGGGTATTAAAAATTTTATGCTTAAGGCTGAATATTTAATAAAATTAGTAATTGTTACTGCTTTATCAGGGCATTGTTGATTGCAGCTGGCTTTTTAAAATTATTATGATTACTTTAAGTGTGTGGCAATGAAGAATATGGTGACTCCTAGTACAGTTGGGTGCCACTGCTTTGATTCATGCTAAAGCCCAGAAATTTCGCTCACCATTGCTTTTTCACCATCAATGCAAATATTGACCTAGTGAAAAAGGCAAAAATATCTTTATATTAAGGTGAGAATAGTTTTGACCTTGCAGCAGAGCCCTTTTAAGAGAATGAATCTCAGGTCTTCCCAGCACACCCGGATCAAACTTTGAAAACCACTGCTTTAAGTCATGGATATACAGGACTGCGGATATAATTTTTAAAAATGCTTATTGTTATATATATATATATTTTTTTTTTTTTTCTTTGAAATTTAAAGGAATTTCTGAAAATAGTCCTGGTAATCCTCATTGTTCTCCTGAGAGGTAGGTGGTGATTATAGCGTCTGTCTGAAAGATAGAGAAATCAGATCAGTTACTAAGCCATTTTGCCTGTGGCCAGGCAAAATAAGTGAGAGGAATTGCCGAGAGGGCTAGAATGCTAATTCTGAATAAAACCAATAGGAGGGCCAGTATCAGATTGGACTAAAATGGCATTGAGTGTGAGCCTTTCCCAACTTCTAGTTTTTCTCATCTTGTATGCAAATTTGAATTCTTCTCTGAAGAAGAGTATTTCAAAAAATATAGCACATCAGGACAGTACATTTGACCCTTGAACAGCATGGGTGTTAGAGCCACCAGCCCCACACATGGTCAAAAATACATGTGTAACTTTTGACTCGCCAAAAACTTGACTACTGAAGGCATACTGGTAATATAAACACTCGATGACCACCATATATTTTGTATGTTATTAATATATGTATTTTATGTTGTATTCTTACAATACAATAATCTAGAGAAGAGAAAATGTTATTAAGAAAATCCTAAGGCATAAAAATGTATTTACTATTCATTATGTGGAAGTGGATCATCATAAACGTATTCATCTTCGTCGTTTTCATATTGAATAGTTGAGGAAGAACAGAAAAAGGGGCGGTTGATCTTGATGTCTCGGGATGCCAGAGGCAGAAGAAAATCCATAAATAAGTAGACCTGCAAGTTCAAACCTGTGTTTTTAAAGAGTTAACCATACTTTTATAGAGCATGGCTGAGACACCTGTGTATGCCAACCAGCGCGAGGTTAGGGGTTACAGAGCAATAAGGGTGAAAAGAAGCTGAATTATTGATGGCCTAATGAGTGGCAGGTACCATGCAAGGTATTTCACATATGTTACCTCTTTCAGTTCCTGTAACAACCTTCGAAGTCACCATTATCGGCTTCGTTTTAGGGATGAAGAAGTGGAACCTCTGATGCTAAACAACTGGCCTGAGACAGCATCTCTCCTATTGGGTGGAGTTTGAATTCAAACCATCTCTTTTCCTTGTGATATAGTGTTCTCTTATCAGTATTTATGAGTTTCTTGGGCTACGTTGTTAGCTAGTTAAAGGCTACTATTTATATCTTCTGAGCATATTTCTAAATATACATGTGTACAACTCAGTTCAATTTTTAACTTTCTGTGGAAAACACACACATTTTGTATACCTTCATCCACTAGGGGGCACAAGAGTGTTAACTTGTTAAGTCAATCATGGTTGATGAATAGGGTTTAAATTACATGGTTGTAGTATGATTTGTAATTATATGTATATACTGTAGGAAATTGTACATGGAAAATTATGACCAACTATTTAATTATTATTCCTGGTAAGAAAGATGTTGCCTTACCTTCTTATTGAAACCTAGGAGACTACTTGCTCCCCTAAATATGAAAAATAAATGAGATGTTGTTTGTGTTGTGATCTGTTGATGCAATGGTTTCTGAAAGAACTGATATGATTTACCTAAGACATTATGTAAGCTTTAAGGGAGAATGTTACATAACTTTTTGTGTTTGGGTAATGTTTTTGTTAATCATTATTTATTCCAGATTTGTCATTTAAATATGGCTAGTTATGAGAGAGAGTCCCTTAACTGATACATCTAGTTCCTCATTTATGTAATTACCATGTGGATAATTTCTGGTAAAATTATGAAATATTTTTATTTCATAATCCCCCAAAACTGTGAATGTGAGATAATTGCATGATGTTTACCATTAAAGTATTTGTATTTGAAAAGAAATGTTGAATATTGTCCTGATTTATTGTTCTCAAGACTCCTGTAAACTTTGGATGGTGGTTACTGTGAAAAAGTTATAAATTCCATTAGCATCATATCCATGGTAATTGTGAAATTCTGTGAACTAGATTCTTACTCCATATCTGACATGTAATTTTGTTGTTGTTGAGTTAAAATTTATAAATGAAGGGATCTAAAATAGTTTATCATTTGACTATTTTTAGATACAATGAAGACTTTTCTTGAGCTCCACATAGAGATTTCTTTTCAGACTGAAAATCTCTGAAGGATTATTAAAATAATATATTTTCATATGACTGTAATTTCAAGAAGGTATGGCTGTTAAGGCAAAATGAACCACAGTTTTTACTTTCTTTCTCTGATCTGTACAGGTGATGTGTGTTGGAATATAGCTTACTCTCCTTAAACATTAGTTGACTCTTCTGAATAATTGTACTATAAGGTTGGGTTGTTGTAGGGTGGTAGGCATTGAGGATATAAAGATGAATCATGAGTAGTTCTGTCTTCAGGATGGAAGTCCAGTTGGGGCACTATGCAAGTTAGCAAATGATCACGATGCATTGTGGTGAGGGCAATGATACAGTGATGCAAACTTGCTACTATGGTGTCACTTAAAGGAATGCTAACTTTAGCCTGGAACATATTCAGGGAAGATGCTTCAGAGGAGGTAAGACTTGGACTTAAAAGAACAAGCAGGTGGAGAGTTTGGCATGCTGGGCAGGAGGAGCACATTTTTGGCAGAGAAAATGACATGGGACAAATTGTGGTGGAATAGGACAGTATGATTTTTAAATTGTAAGAATATGGAGTAAAGATTGGGTAATGGAGAAGAAGAAGTTGGCGATATGTGATGGGAGTAACATGTATATTGAATACATATGAACAAGTTTGGATGTGATTTAGATAATAGGGAACATTGTAGCTTTTCCATTTGGAGTGATATGATCTTGCATTTTAGGAGGATCACTGGGATAGTCAGAAGGTATTGCAGTAGACATTGTAAAAAGTGGTATGGAGAAACAAGATGGTAGAGTCAGCCTCAAGATGGTGGTCAGCAGATTCTGGGGGTACCTGAGTATGGGATTAACAGGAGGGAATGAAATCAAGAGGTATTTAGGATTTTGAATCTGTAGACTTGGCAATTGGGAATTGGGCCTGAAGAAGCCAGAGGAGCCAGGGGTGACTCTTAGGTTGCAGGTTTGGGCGGAAAATAGAGTTGAGGAGCAAGCTTTTTTAAGGAGGGGTTTAGCTGGAGATAGGGGTTAAAATAAAATAAAATGCAACCTTAAAATAATTTTTGAGTACTTTCAGTGTGCCAGGAATGTAATGAAGATTTAAACACGATATATTGAATTATCTCAGTATTCCCTTGACATAGTACCATCTCGAACTGACCAATGAGGAATCAGATTCAGAGAGATCCAGAATCCTATCTAAAATCACATAGCTGGAAGTGATAGAACTTGGAATCTGAAGTATAACCTTTTCCACCGTATTGCTCTGGGAATAATCTCATATAGCTGTAGTTGAAGCAATGAATATAAATGGAAATGCCCAGAGAGGGCATATAAACAGAGAAGAGAAGGTGGCCAAGCATAGGATTTGGGCAAATAGATTAAACAGAACCCACCAGGGATATATAGAAGATGCAGCTGGAGAGGTAGAAGAGAAACCAGAAAGACCATTGATTGCATCCAAGACAAAAACATTAGAATCGTCCTTGAAGCCTTTCATTCTTTCCCACCCCCACATCCTGTCCCTTAGCAAATCTGTTGACTCTGCCTTCAGAATATATCTAGAATCTTGTGCTCTAATAGGATTTTCCACATCTAGCCTTGTTACCTTATTATCTTTTCTCCATATGGTGATCACATTGTCACTTTTCTGCCCCAAACTATCCAGTGATCTTCCTCGTCATTCAGAATGTAATCCAAACTCATTACCATGACCCAAAAGGATGCGCGGGACTCTGCCACGGGCTCCCTCTCTAATTTCTCCCTCTACGTCCTCCCCTGGGCCACGGCGCCTGTCACGAGGCACACGTGCTCCCCCTCTGGACCTTTGCATTGCGTTTGCAGCCTGACATGCCCAGATCTCTGTCACTACCAGAGAGACCCAATCGACCTCTCTGAAAAAGCATCATTCTCTTTTTTCTTCGTAGAAATTATCGCCTGAAATATTAAATTTATTTGTTTGCTTTCTGTTAATTGCCCCTAAAACTGCCGTCCTGTGCCTAAACTTCATGAGAGTAGAGTTCTTGCCTTTTTCGGTTCACTCTTTTATCCCCAGTGTGTAGGAAATAGCAAATGCTCAACTAATGTTTAGATGAATGAGTACAGTCAGAACGGACTTTAAAACAAGCAAATCTGATCATGCCACCCCCCGTGTTTAACCCTGTCACCCCAGCAGCCTCCTATCCCTGTCAGAATAAAGTCTAACCGCGTTATTGTAGTCAGGTAAGGCACTCCCTGATCCAAGCCTTGGCTGGGACTGACCTCCAGCCTCGCCATTCCTCACTGGTTGACAACATTCCAGCCACACTGGCTTTCTCGAGGTTCTTCCTGAAACTGGCTAAGCTCATTTCTTCCTCCCGCTGCTCCCTTTTCCAGCCACTCCTTCGACATGGTTGGCTCCTTTTGATCCTTCAGATCTTTGCTCGAGTGTTGCTTCTTCAGAAAAGCTTCCGCAGACCACCCTTTCTTAAATCCCTTCCTGTAATACCTGCCCCTCCACCTCAGATCTTCCCGGGATGCAGGCTAATTTTTAGCATCATAATTGCCACTAGCTAAACAATCGTGTCTATTTATTTACCTACTAATATTCCCTTTCCCGAGCTGGACTGTGAACTTCTCAAAGGCAGGGGATTTTTCTGTTTTATTTGTCATCACATTCACAGCACTTAAATGGCATGCTTTGATACATCTTAGAAGCCCAGTACTTAGAGGATGAATGAATGAAAGACTTCTGCCACTCCTGGGAGGGTGGCTACTTGTTATTGTGAACGCTTGAATACTCTTGTGGTGACACAAGAGTTGAAAGAAACGTCTCAAACTTCTAGGATGAAGGTGATGCAGTTGGAAAACTAAATTATGAGACTCCTTTTCCAAACTGGCTCATGGAATTCCAGTGCATTACTTTATAGAGACTCCTCTTTCACATTCTTATGAATCCAAATCTTGCAAACTTTCGAGATGTTGTCATTTTTATTCTTACTTGTTGTCGGCAGTATTTGACTGAATTAGATGGCTAGTTCCTCCAGGATTGTGAGGGCCATAGCCCCACACAGAGCTCAGCACAAAGTAGACGTTCAGTAAATGTTTATTAGTGGATATTTAAAAAATATATATCTACAGTTCAAACATTTAGAATTTTCTCTAATTTTTAGAGAAATCTATAAAATTAATTTCTCTCATTTTTAGAAGAATCTTTCCGTTTTTATAGATTTTTAAAACTGAGCCCTACCCACCCATCCCTCTCACCCCCATCTCCAAGAGGCATAACCTTTCAGAAATGTTTGGTTACTGACAAACTAGAAAAGGAATGAAGGGGTGATATCCCCTTACTAAATTTAAATTCTGTCCGCCAGGCAGAGAAACAGAGACCTATAATCGTTTATTCACCTAGTATAACTCTCTATTTGGATGGGGTTGGAGGAGAGGCAGGGAGAGGTTCTGTGGCCCAGCATCCTTCTTCACTCTTATTTTCTTTTTGATAAAACAGCCAGTGTTCAGTGTGGCCCCGAAAGTTTTGGTTTGGGGATTAGAAACGCTAGCAGCAGGTAGCTGTGACGCAGGTTTTGCAGTCACGGAGCTTGCACACACCTTAAGCCAACAGACCCAGTGAAAGGTGGCAGTGTTTGAATTGAATCTGTGCTTTTTAGATGGAGCAGCACCTTTGCAATGAAAGCACGTTTATGCGGACTCCTTAAGAAGTTTAGACTGGAGGGCCGTCGCCAGCAGCTGGGCGCCCCCCTTAGCCAAGACCCATGTGTTTGTCTTGGAAGGCTGGCTGTGTCTGCTTGGCTGGTGCTAATGCGGGGACGTTAAATTGATGAAACACAGAGCTCTTGATCCTTTTCAGTGAGGCTTCTATTTGGTTAATGGCAGGGTAGAGCTCTTTGCTGCTAGCCACCTGTAACCCGCCAAGTTTAAAAAAAAAAAAAAAAAAGTAGACGCAGAGATGCCGAAGAGGAAATTTTCTTGTTTTTAAAAACTTACCAAATGCCTTATTATTTGTTTGTTTGCCTGTTTTAGTGTCCAAAATAGATTTAAAAACACTGAAAAAGAAATTTAAAAAAATCACCTAAACTCCTTCACTATTTTTGGGCAGTGCCGGTCAGTGGTTAGGTGGGAAGGAGAAGGAATCTATCTTCTTGTAATGTAGTTAGAAATTTGAGGAGCTGTGGAAAGATACTTTCTTAGTATAATTAACCTTGCTTTCATTGTGGCTTTTGTCTCACTTTCTTTGATCTAGATAGAATTGTTTTTTTCTTCAACTGATTACAATGTATGCTTCTGCTTGGCATAAATACCAACACATAGATAACCTGACAAAAGTATGAAGGGGGTTGGGTTTTTGAGGGTTTGGGCATTTCTGAGCTATGTACCAATTTACAGTCATGTATTGCTTAAGGATACATAGGTCTAAGAAATGCATCCTTAGGTGATTTCATCATTGTGGGAGCATCATAGAGTGCACTTAACACAAATGTAGATGGTAGAGCCTACTGCACACCTAGGTTCTATGGTACGGCCTGTTGTTCCTGGGCAACACCATGTTACTGTACTGGATACTGTCGGCAACTGTAGCAAATATGTCTAAACTAGAAAATGTACAATAATGTTACAAAAGATAAAAAATGGTACACCTGGGTAGGGCACTTACTCTGAATGGAGCTTGCAGAACTGGAATTTGCTCTGGGTGAGTTAGTGAGTGCTGTGAGTGAACATGAAGGCCTAGGACATCACTGTACGATACAATAGACGTTATGAACACTGTACACTTAGGCTGCATTAAATTTATAACAAAAAGTTTTTTCTTCAATCATAATCTTAACACTGTCACTTTTTTACTTTATAAACATTGAAAAAAACATTGTAACTTTTAACTTTTGTCATAACACCTACCTTAAATCACAAACACATTGTATAGCTGTACAAAAATGTATCCTTTATATCCTATGATTCTATATAGTTTTTGATTTTGAAAATTTTTTCTTTCTGGATCTCTAAGAATCTTTATTTTTTTATTTTTTAATTTATTAAAATAATTTTTATTTCCAAATATTAGGGGGTACAAGTGTTCTTGTTACATGGATGAACTGTGTAATGCTGAAGTCAGGGCTTTTAGGATGTCTGTCACCAGAATAGTGCACATTGTACCTGATAGGAAAGTTTTTATCCCTCACCCCTCTTCCCCTCTCCTTCCTTCTTAGTTTCCAACGTCCTTTACACCACTTTATGACCATGTGTACCCATCGTGTAGCTCCAACTTATTAGTGAGAACACGTGGTATTTGTTTTTCAGTCCCTAAGATACTTCATTTAGGATAACGTTTTCCAGTTCCAACCAAGTTGCTGCAAATGACATTATTTCATTCCTTTATGTAACTGAATAATGTTCCATGGTGTGTATATGTATATGTGTGTGTGTATGTGTGTATATACACACACACCACATTTTTTTTATTCACTCATCAATCGATGGACACTTTGGTTAATTCTATATCTTGCAATTGTGCTACGATAAACATTCAGGTACAGGTATCTTTTTGATATAATGACTTATTTTCCTTTGGGTAGATAACCAGTAATGGGATTGCTAGATCAAATGGTAGGTGTACTTTTAGTTCTTTGAGGAATCTCCATACTGTTTTCCATAGAGGTTGTATTAATTTGCAGTCCCACCAAAAGTGTAGAAGCATTCCTTTCTCACTGTATCCATGCCAGCACCTATTATTTTTGGACTTTTTAATAAAAGCCATTCTCACAGGGGTAAGGTGATATCTCACTGTGGTTTTAATTTGCATTTCCCTGATGATCAGTGATGAGCATTTTTGCATATGTCTCTTGGCCATTTGTGTATCTTTTTTTGTGAAGAGTCTGTTCATGTCTTTTCACCACTTTTTAATGGGATTATTTGGGTTTTTTCCTGCTGATTTGTTTGAATTCTTTGTAGATTCTGGATATTAGCCTTTTTGTCAGATGTGTAGTTTGTGAATATTTTCTCCCATTCTATAGGTTATCTATTTACTCTGTTGATTATTTCCC
The DNA here is from genome assembly GCF_041146395.1 of Eulemur rufifrons. Classification (NCBI taxonomy): domain Eukaryota; kingdom Metazoa; phylum Chordata; class Mammalia; order Primates; family Lemuridae; genus Eulemur; species Eulemur rufifrons. The sequence continues at coordinate 22,135,112 of NC_091006.1, forward strand.
TTGCTGTACATAAACTTTTTAATTTAATTAAGTCCTATTTATTTTTATTATTGCTATATTTGCCTTTGGGGTCTTGGTCATAAATTCTTAGTCTAGGCTGATGTCAAGAAGAGTTTTTCCTATGGTTTGTCCCAGAATTGTTATGGTTTTGGGTCTTACATTTAGGTCTTCAGTCCATCTTTGGTTAATTTTTGTACATGGCAAGAGATAGGGATCCTTTCTAAACTTTTCTGTTAAAAACTAAGACACAAACACACACATTAACCTAGGCCCACACAAGGTCAGGATCACAGTTTTTCAGCTCTGTTATAATCTTATGGGACCACTGTTGTATATGAGGTCCATTGTTGACCGAAACATCGTTACGTGATAAATGACTGTGCACTTGTGCAAGATGCACTCATGTTTGTTTGGGGCACTTGGGACTGGGCTACCCTTGGTCTGCCAGGCTTCATAACTGTACATTGTTTCAGCAGTCATGGGCTAAGACTAGACAGCACAAAAAGGAAGCAAGTATAAATCATCTTTTTGGCTTATATTTTTCAAAAGCGATTTATAATATTACTTAAGTTGTTACAGGTGCTGATAGTCTCGTGAGGTTGGTGGCTTTATTAATCCCTCACTTTATTCAGGCTCCTGCTCAAACGTCACCTCCTCAGAAGAGGCAAAGCAGCAAGCCCCCCCCCCCCGTTACTCTTGAACTCCTCACCAGCTTTATTTTTATCATAGCAGGTATTGTGATTTGAATTATATTTGATTTTTTATTTTATGCTTTCTCAACTGCAATGTGAGTTCCATGAAAACAGAGATTTTTTTTTCTTATTCACTGTTTAATCCTCAGTGCTCGGAGGAGTATGCAGGATATACTGAGTGCTTGATAAATATGTGTTGAATAACTGAATAAATAATGAAAGGAACAATAAAAGTTGGTGTAGAGTAAAGAAATAATCATTGTTTCCCAGATGATATCATACAGTGTGATACTACTTGAAGCAGGACAGGAAAGCCCACCAATTTTGCACATGTGAAATGTTTATTAGTATCTTTAATAAAACTTTGAGTGAAACCTGGCTCACATGTAGCAAACATATCACTTACACCAAGTAAATGAAATTGTTAAGTTAGCAAAAGATCAGGGAATATGAAAACATTTCATTGTGTGGTCGAGCGGAAGGACTGAGCAGAGAAATTAGATTTGTTTTAATAAAGATGTTAAGAGTATCAATTTTGAAGTTTTACCACTGGTCCATAAGAATAAATTTAAAATTCTTTTGCCCGCTACACTCTCTCTTTTAGAAGGGGCAGGTTTGTGAATTTCAGAATCTCTGTTAGTTGCTCATATCCATTGTCTGAGTATAGTAGCATTTCTGGTGCTGTAGCACATGCTGCCACTACCAGATGGAATTGAGTAAAGAGACTATTTCCTGTCCACTAAAGAAAAAAATGTTTAAAGAGAATGTTCGACACATGACAGATGGCGTGAGAAACAGCCTGTCAAATTAAAATCTGTGATAATGGGTTAGTGAACACCCTATAATTAACTACCAATTATTCTTCTCATGATTGTATTTCTTTCCACTCGATGTTGACTTTTTATGATTCACATCACAGTATGTCATAATTCCATTTAATATTTTTATATATTAAATTTCACCATAAAGATTTATCTATTTGGTTTTACATTCTTCTTAAATGGTTTGATCATGTCCATCAAGTTGATATGGTAGAATGGGATGGTATTGAGAGCAAGACTATTGTATCTTAGTAGTTTTTGTATGCTTACAGCTAGCTGTGTGCTTGGTGCGTGGTGCATGTTCAATTCATGTTTGTTGAATTTAATTGAATATTCCAACTTAAACTTTTGCTTAATTATTGGATGTTTAGCCTCTTTCTGCTTTACTGAATTATGGGTAAGGGTGAGGTGACCACCTATCTGAATGCCTCTGGCTTCATGATTCTTTTGACCCAGGGTCTTGTGAATTCTCAAAAGAGATTTATCAGTCAAAGGTTTTATCTTTCAATTTGTGAATGCGTGATACCATTTCTTAATGATATCTTCGGTATTCGAATGTTCCTCTGATTTCCTAAAATAAATAAGGGTATCTTGAGCTTATCGATCACTTGCTGTGGCAGTTTCTTCTTTCTGACATACCTAAAAGTATTCTTAAAATTTGGATATAGGTGACGATCTATTTTAGTTTTCCTTTCAATTCTAGCCCTCCCCCCTTTTTTTTATATCACTGTTAGCATATTTATGGGTTTTATTAATATATTATTTTTGTTATTTGTTACTGGCATTTCATTAATTTTTTTCAAGAAATCTTTTAGAGGTCTTTACATTGGACACATCTTCATTATTGTTGAAAGCTTAATTTTTAAATGTTCTTATTTCAGATGGATTGTCTATAACTTTGACATTTCTGAATCCCTTTTGTTTTTTTCTTCCAATTTTTGAAATGCTAAATGCTTTTGAAGTTGTCTTCAAATTGTTAAAATTAGTACACATGTTCATATGATACATGGTGCATAATTATTGTCCCTTCCCAAGTTTCCTTACTCTCTGTCCAGAAGAGGAAGAATAACTGGAAAATGCATCTTAAGTAGCTCCAATAAACAGAACAAAAAATCTGTGACTAGGATGACCAAATCTTTAGTTCAAAACCAGGTAAGGAAAAAGAAAAAGATACTCTTAATATTTGACATTTTGTTTCCTGGTTATGTTTTTAAATTTGGAATATAGGTTGAGCATCCCTCATCTGAAAATCCAAAATTTGAAATGCTCCAAACTCTGGAACTTTTTGAGTGCTGCTATGGCACTGCAGGTGGAAAATTCTACACCTGACTTCATGTGATGCTTGCAGTTAAAACACAGTCAAAGCTTTGTTTCATGCACAAAATTATTTAAAATATTGTGTACAATTCCCTTCAGGCTATATGTATAATAGAAAGATGTATATGAAACATAAATTAATTTCATATTAGACTTGGGTCCCATCCCCAAGATATGTCATTACATATATGCAGATATTCCAAAATCTGAAAAAATCCCAAATTCAAAACACTCTGATCTCAAACGTTTTGGATAAGGGATATTTAACTTTGTACTAAAATCTCCCCCTGATTTATTAGCTCAAAGAAAATAGTGCTTTTATTGATATTAGGATGATGGCTATTAGTAACAATAACTATAATTTGAGATTTTTGTATGTGTAAGGTCCTGGATTTCTTATGTATTTTCTCAATCCTGTTATTATCCCTTTTTCACAGATGGTGGGACTGAGGATTTGGGAAGTTAAGTAAAATTAGCCCTAAAGATGGGCAAAATATTCAGACTTGGGTCTTACTGTAAAACCCCATGGTCTTAATCAAGATTCTGTGCTAAAAACATTGATTTTGATAATTTGCATTTATTTCTGAGGATTTCTTTTTAAAAGACTCTTCATTGCTATTGTGTGGATTTATATGCCCATCTCAGAGTCAAAATATTAAACAATTGCATTTTTTTTTAATCCAAAGTGTTCTTGATGACCAGGTATTGATCTATACTGGGAAAGCCATCTTCCAATATCCCTGCACAGTGCAAAAAATTAGTCATTTGCTGTGAGCCTCACTACCTGGTTTTAGTCTGTTCCCCAACCTTACTTAGGCTTCTTCCTTAAATGGAGTAAACAGAGTCTGAGTCCTTCACCTCATACCAAACTTGGAATTGATTCTGGTCACAAACATGTCTGATGCCCTCATTATCTAATAGTAGTTTTTATATTTAATGGTTTACAGCATGTAAATTTTGAAAAGCAAAAAGGATTTTTGTGTATTCAAAATTATTTTTCATTAGCATTTTTCATTAATATTTCCTGTGTTTTGCCAATTTCTGTCAATTGGTGCCCTATGCACAGTAAACAAACTGAGCTTGATAAAATTGGGTTATTTGTGGTCACCAGTTTCTAATAGGATATTAAGTGTTCTTTCATGGTCCGTGTGACATTCAACTCTGTTGTTACTGAAAATGGCATGGCACTTACCAATGGAGACCCTTTCTATATCTGGAGGTATTAAATAAATGCCTGTTTATAATCATGATCATTATTTACTTTAGAAGTTTTTTTTTTTTACATATTGTCTGTGATTGTTTTTATTTATTTTTCATTTTTTGACATGATTCGACCTATTTTATTTGTTTTACTTTTATTGACAAATTATAGTTGTATACATTTAAAGACCACAATGTGATTTGATATATGTATATAATGTATATGATTAAATCAAGCTAATTAATATACCCATCACCTGGCTTATCTATCTTTTTAAAAAAAATTTTAATTTTTAAATTATTTTTTATTTCAGAGCATTATGGGGGTTACAAATGCTTTGGTTACATAAATTGCCTTTGCACTGCCCAAGTCAGAGGTACAAGTGTGCCCATCCCCCAGGCAGCAGGCATTTTTCACAGATCTACTTTAGAAGTTTTTATTCTGAGGACCCTGAGGAGAGCTTTGGGGTATCTTAAAAAAGTCTGGAGTAGTGCATGAAAAATTGTGTCATTGCAGTTCATCATTTACCTGGTTATTCGTTAAATTATATCATTCATTTCACCATTTATTCAAATTCTTAAAAAGAAAACTGGACCTAAAGAAAGTTTTAAAATATTCCTATTCTCAAAATCCTGTCACCTGCATTTATTTAACCACTTACATTTAAATACCAGACATTTAAGATGCTTATTTGGGCTGTATTTTCTATTCCTCTTCTTTTGTCAACTTCCTGTATTTAAGCATTTTTTGCTTGCTATTTTCTGTTTTTGAAAATTTCTTTATTTCGATAGGCTTAAGGGGTCCAAGTGGTGTTTGAACAGTACAGTGGTGAAGTCAGGGCTTTTAGCATACCCATTACCCAAATAGTATACATTAAGCAAGGAAGATGTGGGCATTTGGTTTTTGTTTTAATTAACACCATGATCACTTATTCTCTAGTTGCATAAATGGCCATATTTCAGAGACAGAGAGACCGAGAGAGAAATTAAAATATGGAGAGTTTAGGTCTCTGGGGTAATTGGCCAAAGTGAATTATTTGAAACCTGTTAATTGAATAAGTACTATACTTTAACAATCTTAAACACAGTCCTAGGGGTCCCTTTTCCCTCCTGACAGTAAGAAAATGAATTTATCAGTTTCTTTGTTCTTCATCACCACCTGGGCTACCACCTCCACCTCCAAATATTACCAGCTCTAGACTCACCCAGTTAAAACTCTGCTCTGTGTCAATCTAGAATAGACTTTAGTGACTGCTGTAGAGAAGGAAGTAGCGATCAGTGCCAAGGCCTCTCTGTCCTCTGTTCTTCCATACTCTTCCCTTGGCTTCCTCTCTGCCAAACAAGAGCCACAGCGACCTGCCCTTCTTGTAATTGTCTAACAGAGATAGTGGATTTATTTCATGAACTGGAAAGCAGAGAGAATATGAAAGAAGGATATCAAATGTTCCATATGTTTTAAGGCTAAAAGTTGGTTTTTAAATCAGTCTTTCACGATTCTAGGAGAAGACAGCACCATGTAGTAAACAGCCCAGTCTGTGGACTCTGTCTACCTCACACCTGTCACTGATTAGCTGTGTCACCTCTACAACTCGGATGGAATGCAGCAGGGGTGTGTCTACAGTCTAGGGGTAGAGCAGGCAAAGTTCTCAACACAGCGTAAGTCCTCAATAAACGTTTGTTTATTGGTAGCGTAGAGGCAGCTTTTGGTGTCTCCTAGTTTTAGTGACTTTTCTAAGAACCACTGCATTTCATTTTAACTAAAATAACTACTTCTGTTTAAAGTAAAACATCCAAAAATTTTATTAACAAATTCACAAAAGCACTTACTGTCTAATTTGGAGCAGTTCTCATTCCTCCCTGCCTGACTAATACTAGATCATTGAATATTCCAAACCTATTAAGATTTTGTTCCCTTATATTGTAAGTCAATTAAAGTGCTATTACTGTCATTTATGTGTTTAATCATTTTCAATCTGTAAATGTTAGATGGATTATCTCTTTCTATGTTCTGCCAGTTTCTTGTAGATAATGCCTATGAACAACCTAAGCCTGATAAAATTCTCCTACTGAAGGTAGGACATTTTGGGTTGCTAGAAAAATTTCACTCTATTAACTTTTTTTGTCATAAATACTATTTCATTTAGTATTTAGAAATACTAAAAAGATATTTTAAACAAAGAAGAAGGAAAAAATGCTCACACTCGCACAACTCAATAATCTCCATTGTTGTCTGTTGTGATTTCCTTCAATGATTATTTCTGTAAATTTAAGACTGGGACCACCCAATAAATGCCATTTTAAATATGTTTATTTTAGTGAGTTTCTGAAGGACTCACTTCTGACTTTTGATCCTTTTCTAGTTTCTTCCTGTGTTGGCTTGGAGCACTACATAGGGAATGCTCTGCTTAAAAGCAGAACAAACGAAAACGCAAACACACAAATGTAAGCAATGTGCCGACAACACAAGAGGAATCTACCATTGAGAGCACGTGTTGTGCACGTTTTCTCCGCAGCCTCTCCCCAGCAGGTGGCTGAGGGGAAAGGCAGGGATCATGAGGAAATGAACTCTGGTAGGAATTAGTGGGGACCTGTGTAAGTACATCATATAGCATTTTTAGCAGATTTAAGTACTTTTAAAAATCATTAAAGATGATTTAAAATTTATTTCTTCTCTGACTGTAAGATATTGCTGATATTTAAACCACTCATAGATGTTGCCGATAAAGGTTATAGTATAGTCCGGGGTGGATTCAGGTTTTGTAGGCCTCACAGGGGGGTTACATCAGCACTTTTGCATGGTTTTAGAATATTAATAGGTGGAAAGAAAAATGATATATAATAAAATAAAGCAAAGATTTCTGAAAACATATGTTTTTGGGTGCATTTTGTTAAGCAATCAGGTTTTTTTTTTTTTAATAGTAAGACTCTTTAGCTCTTTTGATAAACAAATGTGATAGTAAATCTCTAAGCAAAGACAAAATGTGTAGCAGTGGATCCAGGGCCACTTCTCACACCCCCATCACCAGCTCTGCCTTTTTAAAAGAACATTCTTCATGTTTAGTGTTCTTTGAGATACACTGTGATAATACCCTTCTGATACCATCAGCTAAAAACCTGCTGGAATGGTATCTGGCAATATGACATGAGCAGTAGTTGGAACCAAGACAGTTGTTTCAGGTTGAGGGAGGGATGCTTTGGAGGAGATGGTGGGAGGGTACCAAAGGCAGTGGAACTTGCCCTACTTTGTGGGACTGTATGGCTAAGACCCCATCATATCTGATGCATGAACTTGGCTCAAGCCTGCATATGTTTTATGAGAACTGTAGTGACCCAGACTGGTACTGAATTTGATTTACTAAGAAATTTGATGGGAAGATTGGGGCTGGTTGCTGAGCCAGTTTCAAAAGGAGGCTATGCCATACTGGTGGACTTATCTGCTAACTGTGCTATTCCCAGCCGGACAATGGCAGCTCAAGCAAACAATTACACTTATAAGTAATTTGAAATGTAAGTCACCTGAGTTCTAGCTTGTACTTCCTTGGGGTAATGGGACAATTTTGTTTATAAGAAACAAAGGAGAAAGATCAGTTTAGTAATACCCTAAATATGTTCTTTGGTATACATATCATAACTATACTTAATTATAATATATTGGTATATTACATTATGTTATGCTAATTATAATATTGATAAATGGAATGTTATAAATATATATGTATTATAACATGGCTCTGTTGTTATAGATAACACATTTTGTAAAGATTAGAGCTGGCCAATACTTTTTAAGATTTCAATAAAGCACAGCTTTTACTTTTTAATCAATTTCTGTTTTTTTAAGTGTGACTCCCTAAATAAAAGCAAAGGAACACTCAAACTTTAAATGTATTGTATAACTGTTTAAAAATCTCTAATAACGCTCCATTTACACATGAACAGAATGGGGGGATTATATATCCTTTGACTTGCGTAATTTATGAAAAGTCTTGTCCGAAATGTATTGGGTTTTGGTTTCATGACTTTGACATTTTGAAAAAATTTTGGAGCCAGTTTGTGTAACAGACTTATTTCCCCTTAGTCTCATTCCATTTCTGAATCTGTAGTTACACATTTCTGGGTCTAAAAAATGTTCAATTTACGTCATGAAATAGAGCTGGCCTTATTTCTAAATATGTTGGCGTTAGACCAGGGCTAGATTTTCACTGGTGCTTTCTTGCCTATCTTTTACAATTTAGGTTTCATGTATTTTCTTTTGATTCCCAATCTATTATACTCATGGTTTGCTTCCATTTTGAATCTGCTAGTAAGAAATGACTTCAGACATTATTGAGAAACCTGTGCCATTCTTTTCCCATTATCAACTTTTTTTTTTCTCTTTGTTGCTGACATTTGTTCTGAGTAGCTCAGATCCACTCTAGCTAGGCAGTTTGTGCGAAATGCTACTTGACCTTCAAGAACCCGTAGATCCAGCCAGGATTGGGTCAGACTTGATCCTCTCCAGTTTAGATACCTGGCCAACTTCTCTGGCCAGCACTGGGCTTTGACACTCCTTAAAGTCTATGGATGATTTCATGAAAGGGTATGTTATCCTTTTACTTGTCTGCAGTCTGTCTCTATAGTGAAAATAATGGAAATTGTGTGTTAGTGCTAAGGATTTTGTTTTGGAACAACTTATCTGATGCAGATTTGATTTTCTTTCTTTCCTTCCTCCCTCCCTCTTTTCCTTCTTTCCTTCCTTCCTTCCTTCTTTCCTTCCTACCATCCTTCTTTCCTTTTTATTTCCTCTTCCTCCTCCTCTACTCCTTATTCTTCTGTTCTTCCAATTTCTTCCTTTTTGGGGGTAGCGATGGCTGGAATCATTGGTATGCTGTTTTGTATATTTGGTTCCTCTTACTGGTATTACCATGAAGGCCTTTCTAGCAAGGCAGTTGAGAGGGATGGTTGGGATGGCACCAGGCACCCAGCTGCAATGGACCTGCAAGACTGATTGAGAGAAGATTCATGGAGTCTACACTTTTGCAGTAATAGGACCTTTGCCACAGGTTATTGTTTACATCGACTTTCTTAAATGGTGTAGTCATGGCGGGCCTTATGTTTATTGGTGGCATTGGTGCCAGTGAAATCCTAGGAAAGGATTCTCTAAGATAAAGTAATTGTTACTTCTACATGGGCATGGTAAAATACCAGATTGTGAAATAGCAAAGGATAGTAATTTGGGAATGGTCAGATAGTGAGCTAAACATAGGTTTTTGTCATTTTGATGCCTCTTACAGAGTCACAATAAGCAAGCCCTACCTGAAAAACAAAATGGGATATCTGTTTCCTAGCACAGGAGTGCCTGGCATGCTCTTCCACGGTGCCAGAGACTGGCCATGTGGCTCCTGGAGCACGTTTATGACCACAAAAGCCAATTAGACTGCTCAGTGCCTCTGTGAAGTGAAAAAATGTGGTACTAAGCAAGGGTCATGTGAAGAAAGGCATGGTATCAGTTTTGTATGCCCCCTTTTCAAACTGAACAGTATACCATGACCTTTGAGACGGGCCTAGAGGGAGTCCTGGACATCAAGATTTTTAGCATCACTTTTCAAAGAAATGTACCAAGGGCCTAGCAGGTACGTTAGGCACTGTTGTAGGTGGTAGGACACCGTGGTAAAGATGTCAGATGAGATTTCTAGGGAGAGGTAGGTGGAGAACCAATAAACATACAAGGAAACTATAGGATTGGCAGAGGTCTAAATGTTATGCAGAGAAATAAAATAGGGTGATGTGATGAGAAGTGACTATGGCATTTTTGGAATGGGTAGTCAGGAAGAAATAATATTTAGACTGAAAACAGAAAGTGCCAGATGCGGGGAAAATTGGGGGACAAAACATTTCAGGCAGAGGGAGTCAGTAAGAAGGTGAGTGAGCTGTGGGGGGAGGGGCACTAAAAGACAAAATGAAAGAGATGGAAAGAAGCTAGACCGGGGTGACTTTGTTAGCCAGAATACAACACTTCATTATACATGTAATGGGGTATTTTAAGCAGAAGTATGATATGGTATGATTTGCTTTTTAAAGAAAAATCACGTAGCTGTGTAGACAGTGGAATGGGGGAGGGGGAAGGGTCTACGGAGGAGGATCTTGCTGTTTTCTAGGTGAGATGCAGTGGCGGCTTGGACTATGGTAGAAATAAGGGCAATGGAAGGAAGGAATGGAGGTGGAATATGTTGTGGAAGTGGGTTGGCAGGACTTGCTGATGAATGTCACGTGTGGAGTGATAGGCAGAGAGAAGACAGTGATAACTGCTGGAGTGTAGATGTGAGGAATAGTACTGGTGGGTGACTTCCTGAGGCGTGGACCACTAGGGGAGCAGTGGTCATGCAGCAAAACCCAGGAGTTCTGTCTGGGCCATGGAGAGTTTGCGACGCCTGCTGGATATTCCCGTGAAGATGTCGAGTGGGCAGTTGTGTAACCCAGACTGGAGCCTCTCAGAGAGGTTAGGGCTGGAGGTATGGATCTCAGGAACTGTGGGACTGGGTGGGATCATCTAAGAAAATTAAAGTGTTATAAAAAAGAGGGAAGCCCAGAAACAATCTTCACACACCCCTGCTTTTATGACTTATGAGTAGAGAAGGCTCTAGTAAATGAGGCACAGAAGGAGTGGTCAGGGAGCTGGGGGGAGAATGAGGAGAGTATGATTTCCCAAAAGCCAAAGGAAGATAGTATTTCAAGAATGAGACAAAGGTGACTCTAGGTATTGTGGAATCTGAAGCTTAATCAGTGTGGGAGTCTTTTTAAAGAAAAATAATGTAAAATTATTAATACCAAATTAGGTACTAATTGGACAATTTGGAATGAGAAACCATAAGAAATTTCAAAGTTATAAAGAGCTAAAAAAAATGCCATGAATGTGACTAAATTCAGAAAAAAATTATCAATTTAATACCTGGTGCACTTCTATGACACTTTTTTATTTCTTGTTTTGGGGTAAGGAGGGGAGAAAATGTTTACTCTTGGATTGCTTCTTCATATTACAATAATTTTGTAATATCATCTTCTGTAGAAACAAGAGTAGTATTTAGATGGGCAGTTGAAATTATATTTTCATTAAATTTAGAAAAGTTTCTTGTAGTATTGCAGCCTATTATCGATAATGTCATATAAATTTTTAGGATTGTTGCCAAAATGTAAAAACTTATGTCAAGTTTCTTTCATATGAGTTTCATGATTTCGGGACACATCAAGTTTTTATGCACAGTGGCTAGAAAAATACAAAGTTTGTCTGATGTTTGCTGCATTTAGGTTACCAGCTTTGCCTTTTAGAGCCAATTATGCTTCTTTATGTTTAATGATCTGCTATGGAATATGTATTAATAGATGAAGAAGATGCAGATGAGTAAAATGGAGGGTGGGGCACTGAAAGACTTCTCAATTCAATTTAGGTGCTTTTATCCTCATATCTTAAAGCCTCACTTGTTTTTGAACACAGGAAAAAAACCTAAGTAGTTTTCACCTATACATTTTGTTACATTTATTTTCAAATATGGCAGTAGGGGGACAATCCTACCTCAGATTTTATTGTAATTGAATATAAAATTAATAACTTTGCCTGTGGTTGACTGAAGTTCTGTTCAGAAAGTCAAATAAATTTGGGTTGAGATCATATTATTTGTCTAAATAATTATAATATTAGCTGCATGAAAATAGGTCAGAATGGAAATTGGAAGGTAGGGCTTGGAAGAGAAGAGGGATGTGATTGGAAATAATGGGATCCTCCCATGGTATTGATGTCAGCTTCTTTAATTGCTCCTTTTGCTTATTCATGCTGGCAGTTAGAATAAAGCAAAGAAAGGCATAAGGAATTCTCAGATATTGGTATTTATTTAGTAAATGCTGGCTGAGGCTGGAGCCATTGTCTAATCTGCAATCTGTTCTTCTACTCAGACCAACCGTAAGAACAGTTGCCTGTTGATAGGAAGGGAGGTGGGATTGAAGAATATGAGAAAAATGAAAAGAAAATGACGCCGATGTTTAGAATTGCTTTTAGATCCCTCTGAATTTTCTGTTTTCTAATTACTATGTTGCCTGATTCAAGAAAAGGCTGTTTGACCTATGAAAAATTATTTTGTTCTCTCTTTTCTTGCCATGTAAAAATATCAATTTTAGGTTTTAAATTTGAGTTGGCAGATTGGTTAGGAAGGTTGAGGGAGGAGGTTATGGGCAAGTTTCCTACATGCATGATTCAGCCAACCTAGAGAAGGGATACAAGAAATCTTAGATTAGCTAGTTCAACCTTCTATCCAAAGAGTATATTCTTCTCTGTAAATGGTGATTCAGCCCCTATGTGAATTGTCTAATGACAGCCCTCTTGAGTTTTCCCTGAACATACTGTTGGAAAGCTGTAGTTTTTAGGCCACCTTATTAAATTACTCATGGATTTTTCTCTTTCACATGGTATTTGAAAACTTTCACATATTTGAAGACTTCATCATAGCCTTCCCCTTTGTAGATTAAACATCCTCAGTTTTTTATTGGTTCTGCATGTGAGATAGTGTCTGGATCACACACCAGTCTGATCACCCTTCTTTTGTTGAGGGTTGTTCACCTTCCTTCCTGGATTTGTTCATCGTTCTGCCCTCCCAGTTGATTTTGGGAGATGACCTCTCCTGCCCAGCCCCAAGGGGAAATCATGATTAGAATAAGCCAGTCGTTGCGGTCTCATTCCCCTTGCTAGGGATTGGTTTAAGCATGGTCGTGTGACCCCATCCTGGCCGTGGGACCTGACCAGAGGATATTTGAAAGGGCTTTTTCCCAAATAAAAAGATACATGGAGTAAATGCCTTTTCCCTTTTTCTGGATGTGGAACTTTCAGTAGTTGACACCCAGAACTCCTGGAGTTAGCTTGAAAACATTAGGGGAGGCATCACTGAAGTACAGGGAGGCAAGGTAGACCAGTTGAAAGCCCTGGGGTCCTTGAGGCCAAGTTGAGTAGGTAAGTCAACCAGGGAGCACTGCTTCCATGTAACTTCTTGTGCAGGACATGCTTAATCCTTTGTAGCTTTCATTCATTTTTAGTTTACTCTTCTGTTACTTGAAGCTCAAAGCATTCTAACTGCTCCCTACTGAATCCCTTGTACTTTAATTCACCTGCAACTTGTGCCAATCAATGCTACCCTTAGTATAGTTTCTAATATCTTATTGGCATTTCTAATATCTTATTGGAATTTTATTTAATCGAAGTCTTTCTTTGATGATTCATAAACATAAGCAAAAAAAATCAATTGCCATGATTGATATGACAGTTGAATCATCTTCTAAAACGTTGTGCTGGAGTTAAAGTGGCAGCACTTGGCAGAGTTTTTGTGCAGTGGGATTAACACTGAGTTAAGCCTATGATTCTTTATGTGAAGTTCCCCCATCTCATGTACATATACATTTGTTTAGCATTTTTTTTAACAACTTTTTTTTGCTGAGGAAAGTAGCATTTTGTTCTTGTTGGCTGTTTTCCCTTTGACCCTTTCAGAATAAATGCATTAAAAACTCCTTCTCGGCCGGGCGCGGTGGCTCACGCCTGTAATCCTAGCACTCTGGGAGGCCGAGGTGGGCGGATCGTTTGAGCTCAGAAGTTCGAGACCAGCCTGAGCAAGAGCGAGACCCCATCTCTACTAAAAATAGAAAGAAATTATATGGACAGCTAAAAATATATATAGAAAAAATTAGCCGGGCATGGTGGCGCATGCCTGTAGTCCCAGCTACTCGGGAGGCTGAGACAGGAGGATCACTTAAGCTTAGGAGTTTGAGGTTGCTGTGAGCTAGGCTGACGCCACGGCACTCACTCTAGCCTGGGCAACAGAGTGAGACTCTGTCTCAAAAAAAAAAAAAAAAAAAAAACTCCTTCTCTTTTGCTTTTATAGAACTGTTTTCCCCATAGTACTCATTGTTGAGGACAGTGTACTTAACTGAGGTTTTGAAGCAGGTTGAGAAACTTTGCCCCAGATTATGAGAACATATTCATGGCTATAGTAGTCAGTTCTTGGGCTTAGACTCAAGAAAAGAGTTCTTTCTCCCAGTTTTGCCTCCTTCTGTTTCCTTTTAGATTTATGCTTATAAACATGGACATGTATTTCTTTCATGTGCTCTTTTTATATACAAAGTAGATGCCTGAGTCATTTACTGCTACCATGTATTATCTGTTTTTTAATATTTTTATTAAGATGTAATTCACATAACATACAATTCACTTACTTAAAAGTCAATGGATTCTAGTATATTTGGTGTGCAGCCATCACCAAAATCAATTTTAGAACATTTTCATCATCTCATAAGGAAGCTTTGTGCCCATTAGCCGTCACTCTCCATTTCCTCCCATTTCTTTCCCTCTCCTTTCAGTTTCAGGAAACCACTAATCTATTTTATGTCTGTGTGGATTTGCCTATTCTAGATATTTCATATAAATGGAATCATACAATGTGTGGTTTTGGTGACTGGCTTCGTTCACTTAGCCTGTTTTCAGGGCTCATCCCTGTCGTAGCAGGCATCAGTTCTTCATTCCTTTTTATTGCAGAATTATATTCCATTGTGTATGGCTGTACCATATTTTATTGATCCATTCTTCAGTCGAGGGACATTTGGCTTATTTCCACTTTTTCACTATTATGAATTTCCTCCTGCTGTAATCTGGATTCATCTGTTAGTATCTTTCAGATTCCATTATAAGTTGCACTGTCAAATAGATAACCTATGCTGTTTTCCTCTGATTATATCCAGCATTTAGGTGTACCACTTCATTGTGTGAGACTTTCTTTATTGACCACTTAATTCCTTAAAATGTGTTTATAGCTTCACACAGAAAAAGAATGAAAGAGAGGAAGAATTCTCAGCACACACTCAAGCAAAAATGCCCACGTTAACAAATCCCTGGATTTAAAAAGTTAGAGAAATTCACAAGTGAATACATTATTTTTAACACAGACAGTAACTATAAACTTGGGTTTAGATTTAAATTGGAAAAAAATATCCTAAGGTGTTTAATGTTTATCCTTAAATATCCAGAGTAAGACCATGATGACAGCTACCAACTGATTTTTTATGATCTTGGAAAGACATGAGAGGAATACATTTTTATCATGCGTCATACCCAGGGATTTTTGTACCTCTTTTGCCTCCCCATTTAGATTTTGGTGAGAGTAGCAGGGAATTCTTTTATTATTTGTTTTTCTAGGAACAGGAGAAGGAACTTACTGTACATTCATATGTTTGTATTTTCTCCGCAGAAGGGAAGTCAGCACGGGGTCCATTTGTGCCCAGACACACACGCAACAGCTATGCAGTGTGCTTCCTCTTGCCTGCTGCCATTGTAGCCCGTATTGAGCATGTTAAAAGCTTCTTGCAGCATATGATGATAAACACAAGGATGATTCATTAGGGTGATTACTTATCTGTTTATTTCAGTTCCATAAATATATGACTTTGTCTCCAGGAAGACGTGGGTAGACATTCTGTAGCCCATTAGGCTTGTGTGAGTTGGAACTGATGACCCATAGATCATGCTTGAATGGCCACAGATGATCACCAAATTACCAGTGTTATTCTTTTCTATTGCCAGGACTTTGAGGCATAATTAACCTAATAATAGTAAAAATGTGAGAAAGATTGACTCAACTGGGAATGTGAAAGAGGTTTCCTGGACCTACTTTTTTTTTCATTCTAGTGTCTCTGGGATGTATTCTTCTAAATGAAAACATTACCCGTTGAAATTGCATTAATTTATTTTAATACAGATTGTACTTGATTCCCTAACAATGAACTAACTGTGAACAAGGCTTAATCTACTCTATCTCTTATGGAAAATTAATTAAACAAACATTGGAGAGAATCTAGAAATTGCCAAGGAGTGCACTGAATTAGATAACAGAGGTGACTCATAATCAAATTATTGTCTAGGTGGAGACAGAGTCATTTTTAACACTAGGAGGTAAGCTTCATGGTGGTAGGGGCTCACACTATTTTTACTAAACATTATATAGCACTCCCTAGCACAGCGCTTGACACATGGTAGGCACTCAACAAATATTTGTTGAATGAATGAATGCATAATTGTGGTATTTTAGTGCTGAAATCGAAGTATGAAGGACACGTAAGGAACTGACTGCCCTGGTGAGGGAGTAGTTTTACATATAAATGTCTTTGACTAGGTTTCGATGATTGAATAGGATTTTACTAGGCAGATATGGGCAGGGAACTAAATTATGAAAATGACTTCCCATGTTCCAGCCATCATGATAGATAAGTTATTTAACACATTAATAGAACAGGGTAGTATTATTACTCCATTGCATTATTTGTACTAGTATAGTAAATTTGTATATATAATAATAATCTTTCTATTATTGTAGTATTACTGCTGTTATACAAAGGGGAAAATTGAAGTTTGAAGACATTGGGTGACTAGTCCAGGTTAAAGAGTTTCCACTGGCGAGTCAAGTTTTTGAATTCAGGGTATCTGTCACCCTTTTCCACATGAATGACAAGTGACTCCCCAGAGAGCTTATTTCGTGATGAAAAAAACAGAAAGAAAGCTGCCTCTTTCTTGCTCCTAGTTTAAAATGTATTGTAAACTTTTTCATGTAATACTCCCTTTCTTGACACTCTGATGATCCCGTTCGAAGCAGCAATCCTCTTAAGTGCTCTCAATCTGGGTGATCTCTCAGAACCCTGCCACCGCGCTCTGAGAGGCCCTAGCCACATGGAGAGGCAAGTCTTTGGGATATCCTAGCCCAGGTGCCAAACATGTGCAGGAAGATCCTCTGGTCTAGATGATTCTAGACCTCAGCCATTTGAGTCCCTCCAAGCACTTTAAATCTTCCCAGCTGGTCTGTAGACACTATGGAGCAAAGACAAGCCATCCTCCTTGTGCCATGGCTGAAATCCTGATCCACAGAATCCAAAGAAAACATGATGGCCGGAGCTGCAGCAGTCACCTAGTGACCATGAAGGAAAAGCCAAGAGGATTGCCCAGGTGTCAGCCTTGACATCCTTAAGTTACAGAACCAGTATCTCTGGCCACTTACCTGGGACTTCTTTTTAAGGCTTCTGTTTCATAATGTGGTTGGGGAGCACCAGAAGATGGTTCTGTGTGGGAGAAGGCTGTGAATATTTAAGCTGGTAGCTACAGTATCGAGTTGGCTGATGAATAAACCAAGACCAACTCCGTTTAGACTTCTCCCCATGACAAAGATGCAGTCTCTGATAAAAAAAAAAAAAAAAAAAAGCCATTATAAATTCAGGAACAGGGTATTCCTCATCTGCAAAGAACATTGGAACATGGAGTGAATCTTTGGGGTAGACAAAGATTTCTTCAAAACATGATGCTAAATGAAAGAAGCCAGTTTAAAAAGTTGACATGCACTATGAGTCGATTTCTATGAAGTCCAGAAATAGACAAAACAATCTATGATAATAAAAATTAGAAGGTGGTTGCCTGAGGAAGGGAGAGAGAAACTGACTGCAAAGGAGTAGAAAGAATTTTTTGAGACCCACAAATATGTCTCATATTTTTAGTGTTGGCTACACAGTTAGTTGCAATTTTGAAAACTCATTGCACTGAATACCTAAGATCTGTGAATCATTTTATCATAAGTTTACTTCAATTAAAAATGACGAGCACAGAAGTCACAGCAAGTTTCTCATGATAATTCTTCCAGTAAAAAAGTGGAAATCCAAATTGAATAGATATGCTTCACTCCCATGGGACTTAGTGAAATTATTTTGATTTTACATATGGGTAGACAAAATCAATACGGTGAAAAATTTGAATTTTCTTGAATTGTTCCTCTTGTATGAAGTTCTTACCTACACTGTGCTATATCTTCACTCGAAGAAGAGTAGGTGTGTTTAAAAGCACATGGGAATTTGAGCTCTCAAGGAGGTTGCTGTGGCTGTTGCCAAAGGTGCGATTGAACGTGTGCTGTGGGCCAGGTGCTGAAAGGCACTCCAAGCCTACTTGTTGAAGGAGTAAATTGGCAAGAGATGAGGTGCTTTGGGACTGAGTGAGCATCTTGTGCTATGCTAAAAAGTTCAGACTGCATCTTTTAGGAAACATATCCATGGAAGTTTTTTAAGCAAGGAAGTGATTTTTTTTTTCTCCTTTATGAAATTGACTGGCTTTGTAGAGAGTAAGCTAAAATATGGAGAAACTAATGGCAGGGACTTTAGTGTGTAGACGTGATGTTTCTTCTATAGAGCAATTGATCTACAATAAAAATACCTTTCAGATACTATTTTACCAGATTTTGATGCATGTTTATAAAATGGAATTCAGACTTTTGTCTCTGAAACGTGCGCACTATCTCAGGGATGGACATGCTCGAAGCCATGACATGGGCAGGGCAAAGGCAATACATGTAACCTGAACATTTGTACCCCTGTAATATGCCAAAATAAAAAAAAGATGTACAAAAAGCAAAAACAAAAAAAGAAAGAAATATGTTTGAAAAATACTGTGAAGCTCATCTTTCACTTGTCCATTTTTGTACTTTTTGTATAATTAGTATGATATAATTAATCATCATCATTCTGTCAGGTAATAAAAGTAACCTTTATCAAAATTGTGAAGTTTGAAATATCAGTGGTATTTCAGGGTAAAGTATTTTGCTTTTTTTTCTATTTAAAGTAGAAAACCTGTTATTTGATGTTTTGCATATATTCTGAAATTTTACATTGACATTATTAGATATATTCCTTTTAAAAAATGATAAATATCCTTCTTAGTGAACTTATGAAATAAAATCTAATAAATAAAATTGGAGAAGGAAGCCACATTTTTTTAGGGAATTACTGCTTTGGGAAATACATTTTAAAGTTTCAGCAAACACCTTTTCAGAAAATGATTTATTTAAACAATATTACTATGCCAAGGTAAGGCTTTTACCAGTAACATAGCAACTGTAGGTACACATTTAATTTTGTGAGAAAGATGGCAAGAAAAATATCTTGAGCTTGAAATGAATGTCTATTGCCAATTCAATAATGTTAAATTTCTCACATGAAGGAAAGCCACAAGTTACGATGGTGATTTTTATAACACTTTAATCTAAATAATATGATTTTTATCATTTATGTTTTAGCAAAAAAGAACCTTAGGAATTATTAAAACATACTAGTCACTGTTAGTTGTTATATACGTAACATTTAAGAAATGCTTCATCTAAAAAAAAGGAAAAAAATTATGAAAAGCAATGACTATTATTTGACTAAAGACATACGCAATTTCATTTAAGAGGAACTGAAGGTGATGAAGGGAGAACGTGGTTTGGCACTTGAATGTCATAAAGCAGAGTTAACATACTTTATTCAGTAAAGCTTTTTGAAAAAATGAGCTAATTATCAGGAAGCTAAATAGTTTTTTGTTGTTTGTTGCTCACGATAATCAGTTACTATAAGAGTAAGACTTCGGGCTGCATTTTGTGAATAAATACTTACTAGAGTGGCACGTACTACTTTTCTTTCTAAAAATAAATATATGTTAATGGCCACTTATTAAGTTACATTGGTTCAATCCCAAGTTCCCAAACCACCAAAATTAAATATAGCTTAATTTTGACTTTACCTAATATAACATCAAACATTTATTTTAGGCATATGCTACTGAGAAGAGTCCATTGATTTCAAATTAGTATGTTACTATTAAACACTGTCTAAAAGTAATAGTGGATATATGTGTAGCCAGTAATAGTGGATATATATGAGTGAGTTAAGTCACCTTGTGATTTCGAAGGCTCAGTAGTAGTTAGTGGATGTTATGGTCTTAAGCAAGTTGGTCTTTTTGATTTTGTCTTAGCACTGGAGTTCTCACAGTGTAGTACCGAGAGGGTGACCAATCATCCTGGTTTGCTCTGGACAGAAGGGTTTCCTGGGACATTAGACTAACACCAGGATTGTCCCAGGCAAACCAGGGAGGTTGTTTATCTTATGTCCTCTAGACCCTTTCAGGAGGTCTATAAGATCAAAATTATTGTCATAATAAAATTACTTGTTTTTTTTGATTCTCATTCTCACTGAGGTGTACGGTGGACAGATGTACACTGTACTGTGCGGGTGCTACAAGAGTTTAATATATTTTTATGTACAATGAATTGAATTCACAAGCAGGCAGGAGAAGTCAGCTGTCTTCTTTTAAGTTGAACAGAAAGAGATTTGCAAAAATGTAAAACGATGACACTCTCCTCACTAAATTTTGTTTTGAAAAACAATTATTTTACATAAAGAGGTTCTTTATTTTACCATGTAATGGAGTAACTATTTTGTTTTTTAAATTAAATATTTCATAATGTTTTTTCTAATAGAATAAATATCAGGTAACATAACCTACATAAACAAAGGCTTTTGGGGGGCTGTTAATAATCTTAAAGAGTGTAAAAGTGTCCTAAGACCATCGAAAGGTTTGAGAAACACTGCTTTAGAAAGTCTCTATCTACCTGAAAACAAGAGAATTTGTTTATGAACAATATAATGCATTGGAACTTCCAGCAGGCTTTGTGTGTGGGAGCCGGAATCCTGGCCTTCCTGCTGTTAATGTCTGCATGTAGGCCTGCTGCCCCCATGTCCCGTAATTCCCATCATGTAGAGCAAAGAGGGCTAAGTCAGTTCATTCTGGCTGAAAGTCACTCTAAATCACAATAGGTAAAACCACGAGAACTCAAAAGGAACACCAACAACAAAAAAACATTTGCGGGAACTCCAAAGGACAGAAACAGTTCTGTCGAGCGAAATATCTAGCGCATTCAATGGGAAGAGTCTTATAAATAGTGAGGGTACCTTTATTGTTTCCCCAACACCGCTTGTATTCTTGCCATTACTGTTATTAGTGTATTGCCTATTGTTACTATTAATGAATGTAGATATACTCCATGGCTTCACCTAGCAGTTTTGAGACCAGAAAGAATTCTGTTTTCTTCACTTTATAGGTCTGCATCCTCTTAGTATTGCTTTTGTTGTCATGACGCCCTGGAGGATTGGTTCCTAGTGGACCAGTGTGGAGGCCTAGCCAAGAGCTTTGAAACTGGTATATGTGTTGATCACACAACTGTAGCTGAGCATCTTCTGCCTCTAATTTTCAACCTAAACACTTACTTAATAGTGATGAATTGTGATAGGAATTGGGCTATGATCATGGCTATAAAATCCTTAGTATCAACTAAGGGAAATACAGATTCATGGGCAAAATACTAGCTATACGATAATCTTTATGTTACAATAAATTGGTGCAGAGCCTTCTTTTATAAACATTCAATTACCTTAAGAATATTTTTGGAAGTTGGTTAATAAATTTTTGATGTAGATGGCTCTAGTGGTACAGATACTTTTCATGCTGATCCTTATCAAAGATACTTATTTTCTTTCCCCAAAACTTGTCTTCCCTGATGAGATTTAGTGAGAAGTGATAATTTTTTGAAGTTTTCACAGAATACCCATATCACAACTTTCAGTTCTAATTTTAATTGTTGTCATGTTGAAGAATGTCCCATAAAGTGAACAGTGTGGGCAAACTCAACAATTGAGGAAATTCATCCATTCATTCAACAGTTACCTAGCACTTCCTAAGTGCCATGTACTGTCTTGGAGGAATTGAAAGTCAATTAAACGATTCAGAAGTAAACATACAATCTTAATATAGAGTTAACATAACTATTCAAAATTTCAGCAGAATGTGCAGAGTTTTTTGTGTCTGAATTGTGAAATCTATATTTTTCCAAATGGAAATATTAAAAAATATACATTCAGTGTAAAAAATTCAGGAAATACAGTCAATAAATGTAATGTCAGTTAACGTTTTGATATATACTTGATTCTCATTACTCATAGATTCTTTATTTACAAATTGCTTACTCACTAAAATTTATTTGTAGCCCCAAAATAAATACTCAGGGAGCATTTGTGGTTACACAGAGCAGCAAAACAATTTGAGTTGCCTAAATGTGCATGTTCCTAGCTAAGGTCAAACAAGGCAATGATCTATTTTCTCCTATCAATTCTCATTCTGTAAACAAGTATACTTTCTGAGGTCTGTTTAGTGCCATGTTTTTCACAGTTTTGTGCTTTCTGTTGGTAATTTGTTTAAAATGTCCCCCAAGCATAGTGCTGAAGTGCTGTCTAGTGTTCCTAAGTACGAGAATGCTGTGTGACGTGCCTTACAGAGAAAATACATATTTTAGATAGGCTTGTTCAGACATGACTTTTAGTGCTGGTGAACATGAGACAAAAGTTAATCAGCAATGTATTTATATAAGTTGTCTTTAAAGAGAAACACATTTAAAACAAGGTCAGGTATTGATTGGTTGATGTAGATGTTGTGACCAGAGTCTAGCAGGAACTAAACCTTGTGTATTTCCTGGGAGCGATGGCACAGTGTTTGCTAGTTCAGT
Organism: Eulemur rufifrons; assembly: GCF_041146395.1. Lineage (NCBI taxonomy): Eukaryota > Metazoa > Chordata > Mammalia > Primates > Lemuridae > Eulemur > Eulemur rufifrons. Next base: position 22,157,543 of record NC_091006.1, read on the forward strand.
GTTTGTGGTGACTTGATAGTTCAAAACTACTGCAAATAACGAGAATCAACTGTATATCTTTTTGGAGATTTTTATATGCATATATAAACATGATCTTTAAAACTAAAATAAAGCAAACTGTCCATGGCATTTGCTATTTGTTAAACATTAGCGCTCAGCATCTTCCCATGCAAACAAAGTACATCAAGAACCTTGATGTTTTTTAGAGATTTTGTAAGAAATAACAAATATAATGCTTGGAAAATCATTTATACATAAGCATACTGTTTAACTAAGATTATGACATTACGAGACATATTTTGGTAACAGCATATAATTTTAATAAATTTGTTATAGAACAATACCAAGTCTGTGTGAAATTTCATTTTCATACAGCAAAAATGTGGAAAGAAAGATTCAGGAGAATTAAATAAAACGTGTGGAACACACATTAGATCCACAAATGTAGCTCTTCAGAGTGACACATGCTTTAGCCTCATATTTGATGTGCCAAGGGTCAAGGCTCGGTTTGAAGCAGGGTATAGCTTTTTTGACAAATATGCCTTCTTTTCTTAGAGTGGTATATATTAGATAATTTTGCATCTCAGAACAAGAATATTAGAAGAAACTCAAGATACATGATGGGTGCTGCAAAAGAGCAAGGGTACATTTAGAGGAAAACAAAGGAAACTAGCAAATGTCTTCATCCTTGGAACTTGATAATGCCATGAATACTGAGCTTCTAGCTGGAGAGATGCTTTAGCATCTTAATGTGACTTGCAGGCAGGGTGTGGTTCTTGATGGGAGCTGACATTAATGATCAAGGTTAGCTTTGGTGAAAGCTTGTGTTTTCCATCATAAGAGGATCATCAGGAAAAAGTTAGCATATTTCAGTACTGTAAACTGTGTGGGGCTGGTTCAGCCATTTGGCAGCCCTATAAACAGAGTAGGATTTCATTGAAAGAATGAGAACTGAGAAACCTATGTCTTTGCCTTCCAGCTTAGGTGGATGCTGTTCCAATGTAGAACTCGTGTCTGGGTGTTAATTTTAAGAATTGGATCTTGTTATTTTTTTTCTTGAAAATATCATAAAGAAATATTCTGAAATATATAAGAAGTTTGGCACATAATATACATTTTTTTTCTTTTGGTGTGAACTAAATATAATTAGTGTGTAGAAAATTTAAAAGGGGAAAAACTTACTCATCAGTTCCATCATTGGTCCTTGATACCATTGGTATAAAATGAAGAGAATGGGTTCAAGGTGATTCCCAAGATCATTCTCAGTTCTAACTTTCTATCAGTTTTATTAGTTCTCTTTAAGACTTATGTATTATAATCTTTATATATTTTAATGAGGAAGTATGGTATAGCTGTTAGGGTCCTGGCAGGGAATAGTGAGTGACATTCTTTAAAATGTTTAACTGAGAGGGGCTTCATGAAGGACTCTTTACAGAGGTGTGGGCAGGGATAAGGAGCCAACATGGGCTGGTGTGGCACCAAGAATCTTCAAGAGCCAGGCATTGTTATTGTCCCCAGACCTCCAGGGGAAACACAGGGAAGTCGTATGAAAGCTAGAGCCATGGGCGAGCACATGAGGGGAACAGATGTCACCACTGTCAGATCCCCGGTGCGTAGGTGGCGTGGAAGATGCTATGGGAGGATTTTCGGGGCCAGGCTAAGAAGTAGCAAATATCACTTCCACCCACATTCCACTGGCCAGTATCTGGACACACCTCATTGTAGAGAAGACTGGGAAAAGCCGTTCTCCTGTGCACCTCGGAAGAGGAGGAAAACACAGGTGTTGCCGAGTAGCAGCAGCCTCTGCTACAGAGCATCAAGGATGACTCTTAACTTTCTGGCTGGAACAGCTGGTGGATTGTGGTTAGCAAGCTAGCTTGGTCTTCCTTCTTGTTTGTTGGTAACCTTATTATCCATAATAACTCATGGCTTTTTCTCTCATTATTGCTTTCTCATAGGCTTTTACTATTACTTCCTACTACTACTACTGCTTCTACCACTTCTACTATTTTACTCCTACTGCTACTATTACTACTTTTTCATAGACTCTTTCTTGGTTATATTTAGTATATATAGATTGTATATATCTCCTTCTCCCATTTTCTCTTCCTGGCATAATTCCATCCCTTTATTCTGCTTTATTTTCTTCATAGTACTCATTACTATGTGAAAGTACAGGTTGAGTGTCCTTATCTCAAATGCTTGGTACCAGAAGCGTTTTGGATCTTGGACTTTTTCAGATTTTGAAATAGTTACATATGCATAATGATATAACTTAGGGAGGGGATCCAAGTCTAACATGAAATTAATTGCATTTCATATACACCTTATATACCTAGCCTGAGGGTAAATTTAGACAATATTATTTTCTTTTTCTTTCTCTCTCTCTCTCTTTTTTTTTTTTTTACTTAAAACATGCTGGATACATATAATATTTTAAATAATTTTGTGCATGAAACAAAAGTTTTGCCTGCATTTTGACTGTGACCTGTCAAATGAGGTCAGGTATGGAACTTTTTGCTTGTAGCTTCATGTCAGCAGTCAAAAAGTTTCAAGTTTTGGAGCTTTTCAAATTTTGGATTTTAGGATTAATGCTCAACTATCCTTTTATTTACCTGTTTACTTATTTATTGTCCTCACTAGTATTTTAAGCTTAATGGGGCAGTGACTTTATTGTGTTCCTCACTGTATCCCCAGTTCCTGGAACAGTGAATGCCCCTGTAGTAGGGCTTCAAAAATAGTTGTTTAGTGAAAGTATCACCAGATCGTAGGAGCTATTTTAGCCGTTCCACCATAATTCTTTCTTCCAAGTTCTATTTATGTCTTGTGGGTGTTCTGTTTGCCTTGCTTCTGTTTCGTTCCTTACAGCTTTTCCTTTGCTCTCTCTAGATTGATTTATATTTTGCTCTGTGGGTGTTCTAATTAGTCTAATGAAAGAAGTCTCATTGATGCAACAAAAAATCATCCTAAAGACCTAACGGTCCATGTTCCATTCTCAAATTTCCTTCTATGCTTGGGTACTATTTGTCACTGATGCCTTCAAAGTTCCTTTGCAATTCTCTCCGTTTAAGAGATTATTATTATAACATTTCTGTTATATTCTCTTGCCTCATCTCAGAACTCACCTTCTGTTCCAGCCAGACTTTTCCCATGAGTTCTTTTAATGATTTTGGCTGCTTTGTGTCTATCACCATACCTTCCCTTTCTTAGCTGCACAACGGTGTCTGAACTATTAAAAATGTAAGATCAAGTTTTTGCCTTTATTCGTAAGAAATCCTTTCTCTGCCTTAACTTTAATTCCATTCTTTTAGTTTTACATTGTTAAGTAACAAACCACCTCAAACTTAGGCTATTTTATTATGTTCATGGATTTTGTGCGTTAGGAATTCAGGGAGGGCAAGGGTGGATGGTTTCTGTTTAATCCAGAATGTCTGGGTCCTCATGGGGGAGTGTTCAAAAGGCTGGGAGTGACTTGAATGACTGAGTGTGGGGCTCTCTGGAGGCTCCTTCATTCACATGCCTGGTGCCTGGCTGAGCTGATTGTAAGGCTTGGACTGTCACTAGGGTGTCTACACACAGCCTCTCCTTATAGCTTGGGTTTCTCACACTATGGCTGCTGGGTTCCAAGAGGAAGTGTCTGGGGAGAGAGTATTCCATGAGACCAAGGCAGAAGCTGCAACATCTAGGTCCAGAAAGTCATGCAGTGACACTTCTACCACATTCTTTTGGTTATAAGAGAGTCACAAAAGAAAGCTGGCCTAGATTAGACGGGAGGGAATCTACCTCTTGATGAGGGAGTGGCAAGATCACACGGAGAAAAGCATGTGGGATAGAAGAAAATTGTGACACAGCCATCTTTGGAAAATGTAGTCCGCCATAGTGGCCTGCATTTAATTCAAGGGAATTCCTTTGTTTAACTCTATGAAGTTGAAATGCCCTGAGGCTTTGCTGCTCAAGTGTTGTGTAGGTACCAGAAGCATTAGTATCACCTGGGAGTTTATTAGCAATATTGAATTTTAGACCACTGAATTAGAATCTGCATTCCAATAAGGTCTCCAGGTGATTCATTTATACTTTAAAGTCTAAAAAACACTGCCGTAGGAGATATTGACCATGATGTAGGCTTTCTCATATCCACCCAACAGCAGAAGGAAAATAGCAAGTGCTGAAGGAGTAGTTGAACCTGTCTGGATTGAATTCCAATTTACAAGCAGAATTGCTATAAATTAGACCTGTCATTACTGATTTTAACTCTATTAATGTTGATTGTGATCTAGCTTATCTTTTTAGGAGCAGTGACTATATCTTTAATATATATCCTCAGAATGTAGCATAGTGTTCAACCCTAGCTTTAATAATTATTAGTCACTAATTTCCTTCACTCAAGAAGGTGTGGAATGACCATGTACTTTGGTATGTGTAATAATGCTGTTTTGAATAATTTCTAAAATAAAAAAGTTAGATTCTTTTGAAATTTACATTTCCCTTAAACTATTTTTTAATTGTTGGAATTTCTAAAGCTTTTTCCCTCCTGTGACAGCTGTTGGTAGATATCTGTTTTCTAACTGAATGAAAGAACATAATTTAAAATTTTTTCTTGTAACTGTTAAGGCACCTTGAGTCATTCTGTAAACTCTTAAAAACCTGTGAAATGTGTACAGTATTTATTAATTATATCTTTAGTAGGTGACTATTATGTATTTTAATTATTACATAGAGTTTAATTCATAGGTTCCATTTACTCATGTTTCCTTTAAATAGCCATCTTAAAATTTGTTATGAAGTAAAGGAATAAACATCCAAAAATTCATTTTGATTGGCACATTAGTTTTAAGCAGTTTTCTCAAACTATAATTTCCAGGCAACTACTATTTGCAGCATCTGAAGGGCTTGTTAAAATTGCAGATTTCTGATCCCCATCCCAGTCTGTTTGAATCAGACTCTCTGGAGTTGGAACATGGAAAAGTCTCTGAGGTTGGGACCTAAATTCTTTGGCACACTAAAGTTTGCGACCTACTTTCTTAAGGAGTTAACTATCTTAGTCTTACAATCATATTTAAGTTATTTATTATGGGAATAAGTGAGTCTCAGGATATTGTCAGGGAACAGCTTTTCAAATTCATATGTTTCCTGAGAGCTTGAATATTGGAATATAATTTAAATAATAGAATAATTGAACTGGAAGACGTTTTAGAGATTATCTAGTCAAACTCTTTTAATTTTTCAGATTATGAAACTGAGCCCCAGAGAGTTAAAATGGCTTTTCAAAAATAACACTAATTAATAGCAAAGCTGTGACCTCAACCTAAATTCTGTTTCAACCAAGCTAGGGTACCTCCTTTATGCTAAGACAAGAGGTTCATCTTATCTTTAAGCCTGGCAATTAGGTATTTTAATGGAAAGAGCATTAAAAAAATAACTAGCATTTAAGCAAAAGGGTTCTCTTGATTTGCTGAATTGACCAAGTTAATAAAATTAAGGGTTATAGTCTTTGACCCTATCATGACTTCAGTCAAAGATTTAATTTAAATCTTTTCTTAGAGGTTTTCTTTGTATGTCCTTATAAACCTCATCATGACTCAGAAAAATTGCTAGGTAAAATGCCTTAATATGAAAAACCAGACCAGGTATACTAGGTGACGATTTATGCTCTTTATGAAAAGGAGCCAAGGTTTTCTATAAATGAATAAAATATTTTGTGTGCCCTAAGTTCCATAACCATCAAATACTGATGAGAAATATTTTACTAGCTTGTTAGGACTTTCTGAACATGAGGGTAGGTGAAAACTCCCCTCCAGCTCATCTCCAAATTCAATTCCCTGCGCATCATTCTTCCTCTTCTTCTCTTGCTGTGGTCCCATCCTTTCCCCCTGTAATTGTCCAAGCACAATAGCTAGGGGTGACCCACAATACACGTCACTTTTTTTAGGTGTTGGGTTAATAAACTGACTTTTAAATGATAAAAGATACTTAAAAGTGTCACATAATTTCAGTTTTTTTTTAAAAAAAGCCTCTATTTTCTATGCCTTAACATTTTTTGATATTTTACCATTCTTTGTGGAAATTTATTACGCCTGTCGAGGCACATCTATACTAGGCACATGATATACCAGGCGACGGAGAAGGGCTGGAGTAGATTTTTTACTGTCAAGGCAGAAGTTCATATTCTGTCTCTGCCTCTCAATTTATGCTCTTTCTTGCTTTCGCTTGGCCAGTCCTATGAATCTGTAGCCATATTTTCTAGCTTTGAGTTACAGATTGGTTTTCTTTGCTCTTACCTCATCCCCTGTGCTCTTGGGTGAGGCGTGTAGCAGAGACCCCTGGCAAGTGCACGCGTGTGCCTCAGCTCCGTTCCTCATGACCTCATTTGGCGTGGGACAGAGAAGCTTACCTGGGAGCCCCAGACATAATTAGCTGAATGAAAGAGGGAGCATTGCCACAGTTGGCTGTTACTGTTAGCAGCACAGACTTGGAATAAAAGCGTTTGACACCCATGAGGGGAATGCAGTGGAATTTCTTGGACCCCGCTCTCAACTCAAGTGGGAAGTTCTTGCAACTTTCAGCTTAGTCTGTTTTCAACTACATTAGAATTGGAGAGAGTGTGGCCTGGGAATGACTAATGAAACCGTTGGGTTCTGAGGGGTGTTGAGAGGGTAGGGAATGGGCATGATGAGAAGTGGGGTGCAAGGGAATAGAACCTGTGCATTCAGGGCTTTTGGAAATCGTCCCTGCTAACACCTTTACACCAGTCAGACTTCTGATCTACAGAACTGAAAGGTAAATTTATATTGTTTTAAGCCATTACATTTGTGGTAATTTGTTACAGCAACAATAGAAAAACAATACAGGGCTAATCCTTTTTCCAGCCACATAACTTAATTTTTAGAAGAAAAAACATGCCAGGAAGAAGTGGAGTAGATGACTGCTTTGATTCAATTTTCTTATTATTGATATTGTTGTTTATTTGATTTTGCTTTATGTTTCACAAAGCAATGAAAAGGAATAAAAAACAAGAAACATTTGATGTGGTTCAAATATGCCTTCTGCCAAGATCAGTGAGATTATAGTTTATGTGTATTTATTAGTATAGATGGAATCCCTAGTGATATAGAAACAAACACCCAAATTAAAAATAAATACATTGTATATATTTCATATTTGTATGACCATTGTATAGTGTGAATCATTAAGAAATTAAAGTAGGCCGGGTGCGGTGGCTCACGCCTTTAATCCTAGCACTTTGGGCGGCCGAGGTGGGTGGATCCCTCGAGTTCAGGAGTTCGAGACCAGCCTGAGCAACAGTGAGACCCCGTCTCTACTAAAAATAGAAAGAAATGATTTGCACAGCTAAAAAATATATATATAGAAAAAATTAGCCAGGCATGGTGGCGCATGCTTGTAGTCCCAGCTACTCGGGAGGCTGAGGCAGTAAGATCGCTTGAGCCCAGGAGTTTGAGGTTGCTGTGAGCTAGGCTGACGCCAAGGGCACTCACTCTAGCCAGGGCAAAAGAGCGAGACTCTGTCTCAAAAAAAAAAAAAAAAAAAAAGAAATTAAAGTAAAGCGAGATTTAGGCTTACGAACCGTCACATTTTGCTAAGAATGATAAAAATGATAATTTATGCATCCTCAACTTTTTCGGGAATGCTTGTTAATTTGTGAAATATTGCCTAATGTTAAACATGCTAAAATGTAGAATTTATACATTTCCAGAAGAATATGCTTTCTGTTTCACGTTAACTAAACCATAATGTTTTGGTTTTTAGCCTGAAGTATAGGACTTGTGCTTTATTCACAGGTATTTACCTTCTTTAATATGACAAAGAATATGTAGTAGTTTATACGCATTCATTTAATAAGATATTGAAGATAGAGTAAGTCAGCGAGAAGAGAAAATAAGAGAAGGAAAATAATGTCTAAGAAAAAGTCAGTGTCCAAGGATTCATGGCATAAGATTGTCCTAAAGGTAGGGTACAGATTTGACTCTGAGTTTTCTTATAGATACTAATTAGTTACATAATATACAGTGCTTATAAAATAAAAATGAACCAGTTTCTCAGGCAAGTAAAACTGTTCCTATAACTAAAATCTGTGAGTATTTTTTTCCTGGATTCTCACATAGCAAATAGAGTTTGATAATGAGAAAAGTTCCTAATGACAAATTTACTGTTATCGCAATAATGAACTTCCTAGGGCTCTTTTTGTGTGATTACCTTCATCATAGCCCTGTGTTTAACACTTTAGTATAGCTGAATGAAAGCAATCCTGTTTGGGGCCCAAATAACTGTGGCCTGGCTTAATGGAATCAGGAGCTGGTAGCAGAGATTAGGGAAAATTAGGGGAATTAGATGAAAGGATTACAGAAAAATCCTTTAGTTTTTCAGGAAATCTTTCTAGCATTTTATTTCTTGCCATATATATTTTGATAAGAATCAGGCAGCAGAGGGTTGGAAATTAAGGAGCTGAAATAGTGAGATCCATTTGCTTTAGCAATTAATTGAATTGTAGGTTGACACGGCATAATCTTTTTTTTTTTTTTTAAACTTCATCCATTTGCAGGAGATTGTGTTAGATGCTGTTGAGATACACAAGGCATCCAGAAGGATCATTGTTGAGTGAAATGCCAACGAAACTCAAATATAAATCTGGCATTTAGTCAGATTTATATATGTGGGTTCCATTAACATCTTATTCAACATCTCTTAATTTCCAGGCACTAGCACAGATAACGTAAATGCAAAGCTGACAGTGATAAGTACCATAGAAATATAGACACAATGCTGAGAGTCCAAAAGGAGTCAAAATTAGTTCTAGCTTTGGAAGACTTTATGGAAATCAATGTCACGACTTGGGGTATATTTTAGCTACCTCTTATATTTCATGAACCTTTTCCGAATACATCCTAAGTAATGGAGCTTCTTTAGTTTAAACAGAGAAATAGCAATTTTGGTTTGCAAATACAGCTTCACATCGGTAGTACTCACTGTGCTTTCCAGCCCTTCTCAACCACTTGGCCTCCCCTGCAGAAATTCTGGAGAAACCACGGAAGTGCCACCTGAAACTCAGGAAATATTTAAGAATCATCTTCATACAATAATACATGTCCATTCCAATGGTAAAATAGGAACCAGACAATGTGTTTACTTGGTACATTGATAGATGTTTGAGGAAGCAACAGAGTAAAATGGTGACTCTCAAAATGCATTTTCGTGGACCCTTAGTGAACCAAGATGATATTGTCATATCACTGAGTATAATGAGTCTTTCTTGAATATTATATTTACATTTTTTCTTTCTCTTACATACAATATTAATATAAAATTTTCTCAGTGTCTTTTCCAGATATTTTAAACTCATTACTGCTTTTCAACATTATAACCTACTATAAGATCATAACCAATTTAGCACAAAATGATGAATATTTAGTTTTGTCATTGCATATTAAATATTTGGTACCTAGTTCATGATGTACCAAAAAGAAGTTACCTAGCTCTACTCTCCTTCCTTAACAGATTTGAGAAGAACTACAGTAAAACATCATTTAGGTGTCACAATTAAAAATGGAAAGTTTCCATGGCATAAGATTTTTAGAATATCTAGCACAGAATTTCCAAGAAACTTTGTAATTTTTGATAGAACTCTTTAAAATGTCATTCAGACTGACTTTTTTTGTCTGAAGTCAAGTTAAACACAAGTTAGTCTTTTCCTGGTGACTGATATTTATTATTGTAGACATATAAAAACTAGTGTTCTAATTTGTTGTAGGACTTTATAGTTTGTAAAGGGAATCCGTAGACGTTATCTCATCTGAAACTCCCTGTACCCCATGCTCCTTGTTCTTGTTTGCCATTTGCACTCTGATGAGAATTAGAAAACCATCTAACCTAGTTTATTAGAATCGGGTGTCACATGTGGCTGTAGGGACCCCTCCTAGTGAGTAAGGAGTGTGGCCTCTGTGATAGCTATTTCCACCCTCAGCGGCTATCTGATTTAATTCTGGATTCTTGGCAGCGTTTGAATTGAGTGATGTAGCTGGAAGAGTTGACCAGATGGGAGGCGAATTTTGCAGCTGGCTTTTTAGCATAGATCACTGTTTCACCAGTATGCCCTCCAAAAGGCTGTCAAAGAGCCTATGTGCAGAATTAATCAAAACAAAATAAAATACATTTAATATAATGTGCTATGTGCCATGCTATGTGAAGATGTGAGGCAGTATAAACAAACAATAGCAGTGGCTGAAGTGAAGGTTTATTGTGATGTGGACTTGAAACATTTCAGTTGAAATAGATAATTTTGGATGCAGAATCAACAGTCCCACTGATAATTTGCTGTGTATAGTGAGATTGTGGAGGAAAAAACTGAATTGCCGTATCAATTACTTCCTGGACTTTCCATAGCATACCTCATTGAATACCTTTGGGCTTGTATTTTATTTGTTTGACTAGATTTAATCAAATGAGGACAAATGAACTATGTCTTTGACAATCTTTTGTTTTCTACAGTGTCTAGTACCATGCTTTATATAAGGTACTTTTTTCATTAAACTTTGCTTAAATTAGTAAATAAAAGGGCACACATTCATATTTTCTATCCATGGAATTATTAGAGGTCACATTACCCAGCTTTTGCCTTGTCACTAATACCGCCTCAGCCTGACTTCAGTTTTCTTTGATTTCTAAGGGAGGTGTTTAATTGTGTTAAATTTTGTTTGACCTATGGCCTAGTGGGGGGAAGTAACATGGTGGGGCCTGGAATTTGAATGTTTGCCATAGAAGGCGTGGGGAAATGTTTCTGATGGGCATGTGGGCTAATCCTCCCTGCCTTCCCAATGACTTTCAAACCCATTGCCCATCGCTCAGAGGTAGTGACTGCGTCAGTGGCGCTGTTTCTACCCAGAGTCAGGAACTCATCTGGGAGAATCATTATGATCTATGGAGACGGTCAAGATAGAGCATCTCTATAATCCAAATGAACAATGATGAGGTGTGTGGTAACTCGACAATGGTGAGGAATGAGGAGAAGGAAGTGTTAGTGGAAATAGGAGGATGAGAGAAGAATATAAGAGACTTTACAGAACATGGTGACTAAATAGATTTGATGCAAGAAAAGACTGGAATAAAGATGAGTATTGAAACTCCACCACTGACGAACTTCAACTTATATATCAGCAGACTTGTGTTTCTAAGATAAAGCCAGTTCATGCCTCCTGCTACCAACAGATGGTGTTAGTGATGGGCCTAGAGATTTTAGCCTTGGGCCTGGTGCTGTTTTATTAACTTGTTACATGTTTACTGTGTTTGTGCCTAGTTTGGATTTTTTTATGGACATTATTAATCCATCCATGCCCAAGAAGGGAAAAAGCCATCAGTGTTGAAATTACTGGTAATAAGAGATATAAGAATATGACTATCATGTTGAAGAAATTAAAATGAAAATTGAAAAACATGAGAAAATATTGGAAATTGTATTTGTAGAGGAGATGAATCCATTGACATTGAACAACTTGGAAGAGGAAGGAGTTAATCATGCCACTTGTGAAAAATACTGTGTCTTTCACAGGACACGAGTAGGTAAAAAGTAGTTCGCAAGATGAGAAAAAAACTCAATTATTGGAGTGTCTGTCTGGAAGATCAGCATTCTACTGAAGGACCACTAGCCCAGTGTTCTTTTAAGTGAAGGGCAGGCATTTGTTCCAGAGGGTGAGGACAAAGAATGGTGGAATTACTTTGGTGATGTTTTCCTGCAAGATATGCCTCCGTAGGTTCAAGGGAAATTTGTATGTGCACAGCGTGAAGGTGGGTATAGAAGGGACATGTAGAGATGCCATAGCCTTGAAGAATTCCCTGTGAGGATTATCAAGGGGAAGAAGGAGAAGAGCATACCTCATGGTAGAAGTCAGAATAGAAAGGAGGGGAAAGATTTGAATGAAACAGAAAAGCTGTAGTCAGAGGCATATTTGCTGAAAACATATGCTCTTTGGTAAGGGGGTACCTCCCTTTCATTTCTCTGTTGCTTGACACCAGGATGGCAGAGACAGTCGACTGACAGTTATTAATAGAAGGGGTAAGAAACCCCGCCCTTGCCTATATTGTGTGAGAGCCAGTGACCTCATGTGTGAAAATACAGAATAAATTAAGGACTTCAGAATAAAGATAAGACTTATCTCTAAATCTGATATATGTTTTCAAAATAATTACAATTTCCACACTATTATTTATTCAATTTTGTTTTCCAATGAATGTGCTAACATTTAAATAAATACTACATATTATTGTATGACCTTTAAATTATAAATATGACCTGCAACTATTTTTTTTTTTTGAGACAAAGTCTCGCTCTTTTGCCCTGGCTAGAGTGAGTGCCATGGCGTCAGCCTAGCTCACAGCAACCTCAAACTCCTGGGCTTAGCTTCCCGGGTAGCTGGGACTATAGGCATGCGCCACCATGCCCGGCTAATTTTTTCTATATATATTTTAGTTGGCCAGATAATTTCTTTCTATTTTTAGTAGAGACAGGGTCTCGCTCTTGCTCAGGCCAGTCTCGAACTCCTGACCTCGAGCGATCCGCCCGCCTCGGCCTCCCAGAGTGCTAGGATTATAGGCGTGAGACACCGCGCCCGGCCGACCTGCAACTATGTGGACTTGATACTTAAGAAAGAACACATTTTAGAAAAAAACCATCATTTGTCTTCAGCTATAGTACTAGGTATAGCCCTGATGCTTTCTGAATAATCAAAAGATGAAAGAGAGTCAGAAAAAGCTATAAATAGAGAGATGGGAGGAATTGAATGTAAGGATAGGCTTTTTAGTGTGAAAGGATACAGTCTGAGGAAGAAGTATAATTTATATCATGAAGTTAGATTAAGCAAGGACAAATATGAGTTAGTTCTTCAAACTAATAAATATTAGTAATGTGGGGTTTCCACAGAAGATAAAGAGGCTATTTAAAGACAGAAATAACTGAATGTAGCATGGAACTCCTCCCTCTGATATCACAGTGTTAGGGAGGGAGACATAAATGAGTTAAAAAAATACTTAAGATGCATGGACAACAGCTCCATCATGGGTTATTATGGGAAATTAGAGATGTGTTTTGAGTTTCTGTGTCCCATAAGATTTCTTTTAGAGGTAAAATACTGAGTAGAATATATAACTACACTTCTTTTTCAGTCTGATAAAATGTGTACATTGTATGATTTCCTTATTCTTACCCTATATAAATTTTGCATCCTACCTTATATGAATTTTTAAAAATTCCTATCATATGTGAATCTCTATCTGATATGAATTATTGATACTTAATAGTAGCTTAACCATTTTAAATTTATAGCCAAATGTGGAAAGAAAAAGCATTAGCTTTCACAAATTATATTCTTGCCATTTCAAAAGATGTGCTTGTGAGCTGAAGGTGATAGATACATTTTTTTTAAATTAACACATTTTATGCTTTCTCTAGGCTGGAATGATAAAAAGTGATAATGAAGAGTATTTCATTGAACCCTTGGAAAGAGGTAAACAGATGGAGGAAGAAAAAGGAAGGATTCATGTTGTCTACAAGAGATCAGCAGTGGAACGGGCTCCCATAGACATGTCCAGAGACTTCCACTACAGAGGTAGGCATCTTTGGCAAAGCTTAATAATTAAATATAATTTTAAGATATTATGAAAACAACTCTCCCGTCAATTACGGGAATGTGATTGTCATGTGCTCTTGTATTATGTGGGAGTGGCAAAAGAATTCATATTTATAAATCATAAACATGGCTTGCCTTTTAAAAATGCACAGAGAGGTATATATTATTGGTATTATTTTATTCCAGTGCATTATTATATCCTCAATATGTTATTTATGTTTTCTTTTACAAGTTTTGCATTAAAGCTATCTTTTCTCTAGCTTATGTTAAAATTTGAAAATATTTGTGCTTTCTAGAAGTATCTAACTTATACATTATTAATGTTGTTTTAAAACTTTTAAAATGAGGTATATTGGCATGGCAAAGAGTTTCATTTTGTTGTAAGACCAGTGTGACGGATATATTTGAAAATATTTATGCTATTTGACTTTAAAGTCTATTTTGCAAAACTTTTTACAATGTGAAGGAGACAATGACTCAAATCCTTCTGATGAATTTTATTTCAAAGTAGGCTAGACACACTAAAGTGAAGTTAAGTATGGTCCATGAAAGTTTTCGTGTTTTTTTTCTTTTTCTTTCTTTTCTTTCTTTTTTTTTTTTTTGAGTGGGGGGACAAGGTCTTGCTCTTTTGCTCTGGGTAGAGTGCAGTGGCGTCATCATAGCTCACTGCAACCTCAAACCCCTGGGCTCAAGCAATCCTCCTGCCTCAGCTTCCTGAGTAACTGGGACTACAGGCATGGGCCACCATGTCCAGCTAATGGATAATTTTTTCTTTTTTCTTTATATAGAGATGGGATCTTGCTCTTGCTCAGGCTGGTCTTAAACTCCTGAGCCCAAGTGATCCTCCTGCCTCGGCCTCCCAGAGAGCTAGGATTACAGGCGTGAGCCACTGTGCCTTGCCGAAAATTTTCTATTTTTGAGTGTTTGTTTCAATGAATCTGAAAGTAACTTGGTATGAAGGAGATATGCTTATAAATTAGATACGGAAATTCCCCTCACAGACAAGAAAGGAATGTTGGGAATCTCTATTTTTTGCCAAATCTCAAAAAGGCTATGCTACTTTTACCAGGACAACTTACTTAAGAATAAAGAAATTTCTCTGAGGGAAATGCCAGGGATATAAATAATGTTAATTTAAACTAGCAATAATTTATCTTTTGAGACAAAATTCTTTTGGGAATTTTTACGCAGTTATTAGTTTGATTTTCAGATGCTGCCAGCTTTCCTTAATATGCTGTACTAATGGAATAGTATCATTTAAGATAAATCTAAAGTTAACACAGCTGAAACTTTTTGAGAAGTTTCTGAGTTGGAACAACAGGACTATATTAATAAACGCAGTATTATGAAACGTGTGCCTAGCTTACGGAGTCAGTGTAGTGTAACAGAAAGGAAATGAGCTTTGCAGTCAGAGTTGGCATGAATAATAACTCTAACACCAAGTTGTTCTGTTAGATTAGTACTTAAACTTTTTGAGACTCAATTTCTTAATCTGTGAATAAAGAATTAAGATATACTGCACAATTATATTAAGTATCAGACATAATATAGGCAAATGCTGAGTATAACATTCAACAACAATAGGTGCTTAATCAATGCTAGCTGTCATTTTATTAACTATTAATATTAAATACCTTTGCAAAAGATTTGCATGTTAAGAGTTTTGTTAAAGTTGAACAATGAGACGTCGTTTGCCTTCATGTTGTGGATACATTATTCTTATTCCTCATTTGTGTTTTCATGTTGTAAAAGTGTCCTTCTAAAATCAGAAGACTGGTTATGTCAAAGAATAGATAGTAGGATGTAGCGCTTTTTCTGTAAGTCTTGGTTTCTAATATCCTTCAAAGACATGGTTAAATATATTTCAGAAAAGCATGGGCCACGTGTTGTTGAATTATGCAGGGGAGAGGAAAGCCCAGTTAGCTACTGTGGCTGTCCTCCCATTCGCTTCATTAATCATGACTATAGTTTCATCAAGCTCTATGCTGTTAGCACACTTTGGTCCCTGAAGGCATCTATTTCTACAAATATTAGCCTTAGTATCTTTCATTAGTCTGATATTTGTAGGAAGAAAAGAAGATTATATTTCTCTTGAAATATTATGAGTAGTACCAATTGTATTTTTAGATGATAGAATAGGAGAAGTAACTTAGTAGTCAGGGTATGTACACTGAAATGAATTGGATGGGATTAAGGAAATTTGGCACATTATTAATATTTTAGAAAATTATTCAAAATATCAATTCCAGTAGCATCAACATTAGCACACTCAGTTTACAATAAAAGTTGCTTTGAAGAATGCAGACATGGAAGAGTGTTTATTTGGTTTTTCAGTCATGAATAGAAGATTGCTTTATAGTAGAAGTGGGCCACAAATTAGGGTAATACATTTTGGGAAAGTTTTCAGTGATCATGGGTCAAAGCACAAGGAGTTCCTTTAACTCTCAATTACCTTAAAACTTGAATCAAAATAAAACTACTCAGTTCTCTTAGAATGTTCCATGATAAACCTTAATATGAGCATAATGATTTTTATTTTCTTACTTATGAAGTTCTGATTCAATTGAGTTGTGGGCAATATCAATTTACCTCGTTTTGAGAATCTTAAATTGTAACCATGTATGTTAGAAGTATAACTCTTCCCTAGGGTCAAAAGTAATTTAGATTCAGAACTTTCAAGTAGCACACTGTAGCCTTTAAATTCTTCTTTTAACTTCTTGGTCACAGCACTGAGAGCCAAGCTTTCCCATAGACTAAATACTTTCCAAGCATAAATTAAAAATATATTTTTATAATGTATTTCATCATTCTAAAATGTAAAATTGAACAAATTCTAGGGTTAGAAAGGTATATTGATTTACAAATGAAAGCTAAAGCACCACATCACATAGTACTTTTTCTGGATCACTTCAAGATGTGATTTTAGGAGACATGTGAGGTCTTTCTTAATGAGTTATAGGCAGGGGAATAAAATGCATAGGCTAATACTTAGTTAGAAAGAAATGTGTCTGAGAACCATGGTCTTCATAAATTTCTCTGACAGCAAGTCATCAGGAGGTGTTTTGATCCTACGCAAACCATTTTGACCCAGCAGGGGTTCATCAGTATGGCCTCTGTAAATACTCCACTGTATTTTGCTGGTTGTCGCAGTAATTGCCTGCACAGTTCTTGCTTTGGCAGTTTAGGTCATCAGAATTGCCATTCGTTTTGAGTTCTGTAGTTTGTGTCAAGTGCCCTACATTAAAATCTATTAAAGCCTGGACTAGGTGAGTAGTAATGAAATGGAGAAATGGAGCTAAATTGGATAGAAATTGAAGTAAAACTGACAGTGTTTTGTGATGGAGTAGATGTTGGGGGTGGAGAGAAAGAGACAGATCGATCAAGGATGACTCAGACTTCTAATCTAGAAGACTAGAGAATTATCTTTGCAGAATTCAGGCATATAAGGTGAGACACAGAAATAGGCTTGGTGAAGGATGACAACTGAGTATAATTCTGGATAGATTAAGTTAGAAAATCTACTGGAATACTGAGTAAATGAAAAATGCATAGTGTATTCTCATAATCATGCCCAGAGTCAATGCACGAATGGCCTCATATGCATGTTGTGGTGCAGAGATGTAGAGATCAGCTTAGGAGTCATGTGGGAGGTATTGGCTTGTGGATGGTTAAAATGTCTCTGCCTTCTGCTCTCTCATTCCCAACTGTATCACTGAGAATCAGAAGGTATACATTGCACAGCATTGGGAGCCCATGAAAAATATTTGCTATAGGTGAGACAGACACTATGTCCTCAAAAAACAAAACTAAAACAGAAACAAAAATTATGCTTCTTCCACACTTGAGGAACCCTAAGCTAGTCCACTTGACCAAATGCAAACATCTATTTCCATTCCCTATCCCCTAAGAATATTCGAGTTTCCAGTAACAGTCACAGCTTTGGAACTGTTGAGATAATGCATCATATGGTACAATTCAGCAAGAACAAAAACCTCTCAATCAATCCCACATATAGCAGATTCTCTTTCCTTGACTCTTCATAGGGAAGTTGTATTGTTTTTTGCAATGTGGAAAAATATGAAGAGCTGTTTAAAACTATATTGAACTAACTAGTAAAACCACAGATGCACTGCTCTCTTTAGAATTACTCTTTTAAGAATAAAACCTAAAGCAGTTTTACATTTGGCAGTATAAATAATGGTCTCTTCTACTGCAGAACTGGCAGGTGTTGATAACACATAGCACTCCCAGTTTCTGGCAAAGAAATATCATCCTTTTCATTAAACAACAAACATAAACTTGGCATGTTTATGATTAAGAAACTAGCCTACTTCATCATGGTGGGTAAGTTTAATTTGCTTCTTTCTGGTTTCTGCTTTAGGGGTATTAAAATTACATCCATTTTTGGCATCTTTAGCTTGGACAAAATTATTTTGTATTTGAAATTTTAACAACATGGTTAATAAAATATTAAAGAATCACTCCCACCATTAAATCATTCATTTATCGAAACTCAGATAAAAAACAAAATATACCCCTGACTATCTATTAACAATATTTACATTATTATCATTAAAGAGATTATTTTAAGCAGTCTACTTTTTAAGGGAGGGTGGCAGTACTTGTATGACATCATTCAGCTTTTTATATTTTTAATTTAATCCCTAAGCCCTAGGCTTCTCCCCTCAAATTACAAACTATTCATTCACCAGAAGCTTTGTGTTAAAGTAATTTTTGTAATTACTTCCTACCAGTGGGAAACAAGGAATAGTAAGGCTTTATCTCCTGGCTTCCTTTCAGGATTTTCATTTTCCTGCAGGAACCCAAGTGCTTGTGTTGCTGGTGTGGTTGTCATGGTGCTGTGAAGGCGTGTCTTTGTCCCAGGTGGGAAACATGTAGAAGTCAGAAATGATTGAGGAGTTGCTCCTAGTTGCTGGGGAATGAAACTATGAAACAAGAACTAGAAAAATGGGAGGACTATTTCTTATTTTATCGATGCTAGGAACTTCTTAGGTCCAGAGTCGTTCATTGACCCTGTAGACACATCAGCAGGTACTCTAGCCCTTTGTGTTTGGAAGTTCTCACGACCTATGCCCCGATCAAAGAGAATCACTGGTGAGCTTTGTAACTCACACACACACACACACACACACACACAAATCAAATAATAGAAATTAATTTTAGCCGATGTTGTCTTAGTAAATGAAGCGTGGAATATAATATTACTAAATTATTAATATTAAGATATACTAAAAACAACCATTTTTTAGGTAGATGTTGAATTGTAACTTTTTCACATCTGCATCATTTTGTCAAGGCTGCTACTATTGGATTCATATGGAAATACTAATCATATTTATCAACTTTCTTTTCAGGTTGGTTTTGTCTATTTCACAATTGAGATATTTATAACAATTATGGACAAAAATGAAGCCAACATGAAGAGTGAATTATTATATAAAATAATCAGGAAGCAGAGTGAGGGTTAAAGAGCTTTCAGATGTGAAACATATGGGATAATACTATTTACTTTTATTATTAATAAAATAACTTGCTGGGCCTATTCTATCTCTTTATGAATAGGTTCAATGAAAGGAGCTTATGTGATATACAGACCAGGATTAAAAGATTACAAATGTAACTCGATATTTTTTTCAATAAAGAATTGAATATGGAAAGGTGCAAAATGTATTGAGACTTTAGAGCTCGGGATGGCTATTTAGTTATGGACATGGCATTAACGGAGAAAATGAATCGGAAGGTTTTAGATATATTTGAGTGACTGAAGTGAAATTGAAGGCAGTGAACATATGTTAGGGTAGAAAGCTAATTCAGATAATTTGGGCCAGATCTTGATTCTTAAATTAAATGATTGCCGACTCAGAAACAACTATGTCAATTATTGATTCATGAGGAAGAAGTTCATACCAAGAAAAAGCTTTACTAGCATTTAAAATGTATTTTCTCTTTCTGAATATAAAACATATCCTATTATCAAGATATACTTTCAGTATTTGGCTTTTCTTGTGTCAATTGCTTTTGCTTAGGAGGGATAGATCTTATTTTTAATAAACTATTTAGTACATTGTGACTTCTCCCATGCCAAGTGTGTACACTTAAACACATTTTCAAGCCTGTGCTTATTTTTATTTTTTTTTTTACAGGTGCAACAATTTATAAACTTTCATGTTAGTAAGTGGGAAGCGTTTGTGTAAGGAATCTGCATATTTCTGAAGGTGTAATAATCTTTTGTTTCATCATTTCTCTCTATAAGTTATGTGCTTGTTTTTTTTAAAAAAGATTATTTGCTGTAAATTAGATGTTATTTATTTTGCTGTCATTGTTTTATTTTCCTTGCTGGGTCATCAGGCATTAAGTTTAAATGTAAGATTTATTTATGAGAATCAATGCTATTCATTTCTGAACATGTTCATTTGTTATTTTGCAAACTTTTTTTTTTCTCTTGCATTCCTGTAAAAGATTCGGGTGGGTTAATCTCAATTCTCTCTCTCTTCCTGGGATCATTTCACCTCTGTCTCTCCTCTACTGGGCTTCTTTCTGGTACATGGGGTGGAGGTTGGTGGTATATGTTGAAGAGAAATGGAACAATGGGGAAAAATAAGTGTAGCACAGAAATCATATTTTTATTTGAAAATTGCTTGAGTTTACATTATGAGAACTAAAATGTGAATTAAAATTGAGAACTACACTTAGGCCAAAATAAATGCTTCTTTAATTAATACTTCTGTAAGCAGAGCTGAATAGTTGGTTTTGTTCTTTCTAGCTACCAGAAATTTTACTCTAAGTTTCAGCTATAATCCATCTGGCCTAAATATCTAAATTAAAAAATTCTTAATGGAATTTCTTGAATTTGGAACTACATGTTGGAAAGATTTAGGAAAGATTAGAGCTATTTCCCCCAGTAAGATTATATAGAGGTTACTGTAGACAACTGATTATGTACAGCATATTCCTATATCACTTTCAGCAGCTTACTAAGTATCTGGAAAAAATATTTGACAAATCTAAATGAAGCATTCAAGAAAATTTTTTTTTGTATCTTTCAGAATGATCGTAACCACTTACGTGCTCCCACATTAACTTGTTAGATACTCTTGGCCTGAGATATTTATTTTTCCTTATTTCAGATCTCTGACTGATAGTATAGAGCATTCCAAGGCTTGGTGTATATTCTTTTTCATAGGACAGTCTTTAGTTCTAAGTATTTTTCATCCGATTCCTGTGGAAGGCATTGGTTCTCTCCAGTGTGCTTTACAAAGTGCCATGTTTTCTTTAAATGTTAAGTCTGTGTGGTACTAAAACATTTTGCTAAGTTCAGTCCTCTGTGACAGCACTTTGGCAGGTTATGTTTTCATGTTTACAAGTTCTGTCAGGTTTTATCCCAGGTGCTACAGGGATAAAAGCAAAATCTGAGCCTCCAAGGTCCTTGTCTCCCCAAAAGGTGAAACAAGTGAGTGATAAACAGAGATTTTCTTTATGTCCTGTGCTGTGATACTCGTACTAATAAAATGCCACTAAACAGTCTTCTAGTAATGGAAGTTAGGATATTAGAACCACTTTTAATTTCCTCATTCCCAACTTTGTATGACATATAAGTAAAGCCAATATGGGAATTTGATGCAGATAAATATCGTCTTTCCTCATTTCATGAGCCTGGTCTTGGCTTCTGAGTCTACTGGGCAGTGGTAGTGGAAATCACTGCTAGCTGTAGTAGGTGGACCCCTCTATTTATGTTTAAAGGAAGTAGAATTAAGTTAATCAGGCTGGGATATATTGTTTTTGTCTTCTTCAACATCCCTTTCTCTTCTGTGATGACCTAGCATTTCAAAAATCAGTAGAAGCATTTGTATTATGCATATAGGATTGCACAAGTTCCAAGTTCCCCTGGGCATCTTTTCATCACTCACCAGCACCCTTTCTCTTACATTTTTGGAAGAAATGTTCTAAAATGCTGTCATCAGACTTCAAAAATTGTTAATGAACATTCATGATGTGATGTACATTAGGGATTATTTTTATAGCTTTGCGATTTGAAATATGGCCATTAGACAAAATAATTATTACAGAAATCACCCAGATTCTTATCGTTGACCAAAGCCTCATCTTTGGATTTGTCAACTTTCCTAATTATGTGGTCCCCATTATTTCGAGACTCAGGATCTTAATGTTGCTCAGCCTAACTTGCAGTGTGCAGAAGAGCATCATTCATCTCCATTTCTTTCTTTCATGACCTCACAACAACTATGATAAAGCAACTCAAATAGTTTGAATTAACTTCAAGTTTTGTATTCCTAATAGGAATTAAATAAATGGAAAGCCAAGAATTTAAGTAGTAAAAACTACAGAAATGCACATTCTCTTATTAATAAAGTGGTTACATTGTGGTATGTGTTAATCCTTTACAAATGTTCATTGGAGAAAATAAACAGGGAAAAAGAAGTCCAGGTGAACTAAAATCTAGAATGCATCACATTTCCATTTTGCATTAAATCCTCCTGTGTTAACCACAGTATGGGCTTCTTTGGCTGGTTGGGTAGGCACCCTGGCCTGATAATCCTTTCCTGCCTGGTTTCTGCTGGCTCTGCTGGCCTTTACTGCCAACTTGACTAGAGTCTGCTCTCACTAGTGCAGCGAACCTCCCTGAGTTCTAGTTGGGATTCCAATTTATCCAGCTCATATAATCCACTCACAGCATCTGTTGTGGGACCACCCTGACCCTGGTTTAGCAGCCCTCTCTGACAGGCTCCCCAGGAGCTTTAGGTGTTGCTGTTCTTGCTGCGCTGAGGGGAGTCACAGCTTCTCTGCAACCAGATTGATGTCCTAGCAGCCCCTGACCTGTTCCCCTTGCAGGATCTTCAAAATAGAGCAGAACAGAAGGATTTGGCCCTTGCAGTTCCTCAATGATTTGTATGTTTTTACCCCTTTAATCCAGATGTCCCTAGTCCTTTAATCTGTGTATAAAAGTCCTATATGTTTTAATCCTATATGTTTAATCCCATCTCTCCCTGAGACTTGGCCTTGAAGGGAGCTGGAAGGAATCAGAACCACTGTCTTTCCATTCCTGTCTGTTTCCTCATCCCAGAAGCAGCCTAAAATCAAAAGGGCTAGATTTGTCTTTTCCTTCCTCTAATTAAATGCTTTTTCTTCACTACTCCAGCCTCATTACTAAGCCTTATGATGGTTAAGACTTTCGCTACACAAAAGGAAAACAAAAACATAAACAAACAAACAAAAAAACCCCAAAAACCTTTGTGATTTGGTCTTCAGACCTACTAATGATATGTTAAGTGAGAACTAAAAGTATTTAGAAAATCCTCTCTTCATAAGTCTAGTTTACAAATCTATTTTCCTTTGAAAAATATTCATTGAATTCCAGAAACTGAAGATTGAGTGTCTTATACTATATTTTATTGTGCTAAGAAGACTTTGACAAGAGATCTACCCTGAACAATTTTTTGCATGTACAATACAATATTAACTACAGGCACAATGTCGTACAGAAGATCTCTAGAACTTTATCATCCTGCATAACTGAGATTGTATATCTGTTGAAAAGCAACTCCTCATTTTCCCCTCCTGCCAGTCCCTAGCAACCACCATTTTATTCTCTGATTCTATGCTTGGCTATTTTAGACACCACATATAGTATTTTTTCGTATGTGACTATCTTATTTCACTTAGAATAATGACCTTAAGTTTCATCCATGTTAACACATAATAGAGGATTTCCGTGTTTTTTAAGGATGAATAATATTCCATTGTGTGTATATACTATGTTTTCTTTATCCATTCATCCATCAATGAACATTTAGGTTGTTTTCACATCTTAGATATTGTGAATAATACCGAATGTCAAAGTGCAAATATTTCTTTAAG
Source organism: Eulemur rufifrons (assembly GCF_041146395.1). Classification (NCBI taxonomy): domain Eukaryota; kingdom Metazoa; phylum Chordata; class Mammalia; order Primates; family Lemuridae; genus Eulemur; species Eulemur rufifrons. The sequence goes on from NC_091006.1 coordinate 22,181,071, forward strand.
ATCCCGATTTCAATTCTTTTGGATATATACTCTGAAGTGAGATTGCTAAATCACATGGTAGTTCTATTTTTAATATTTTGAGGAACCCCCATACTGTTTTCTATAGGACCTGCAGCATTTTACATTCCTACTAACAGTGTATAAAGGTTGCCTTTTCTCCACATCTCACCAACACTTGTTATCTTTAGTCTTGCTTATGATAGCCATTCTAACAGGTATGATGTGATATTTCACTGTGGTTTTGGTTTGCATTTCCCTGATGATTAGTGAGGTTGAGTATCTTTTCATATATCTTTGGTCAGTTGTATATTTTCTTTGAAGAAATGTCTATTCAACCTCTTCGCCCATTCTTTAATTGGGTTCTTTTGCTTTTTTGCTGCTGAATTGAAGGAGTTCCTTATGTATTTGGGATATTAACTTCACTTCAGATATATGCTTTGAAAATATTTTCTTCCATTCCATAGGTTTCCTTTTCACTCTGTTATAAGAATTATTCCCTTTGCTGCACAGAAGCTTTTTAGTTTGATGTAGTCCCACTTGTCTATTTTTGCTTTTGTTGCCTGTGCAACAAGACTAATATCATGAACCTTTTTCTCTGTGCTTTCTTCTAGGAGTTTTACAGTTTAAGTTCTGACATTTAAGTCTTTAATCCATTTTGGGCATGGTATAAGATAAGGATCCAATTTTATTCTTTTGCATGTGGATATCCAGTTTCCCCAGTACAGTTTGTTGAAGAGATAGTCCTTTCTCCATTATGTGTTCTTGGCTCCCAGTGGAAGATGAGTTGACCATATATGCATGGGTTTATTTCCGGGCTCTCTCTTCTATTCAATTAGTCTATACGTCTGTTTTTATGCCAGTACTATATTGTTTTCCTCACTATAGCTTTGTCACAGATTTTGAAATCAGGTAATGTGATGCCTTTAGCTTTGTTCTTCTTTGTCAGGATTGTTATGGCTATTCAGGATCCTTTGTGTTTTCATAGGAATTTTATGATTGTTTTTTCCATAAAAAAATGCTCTGAGATCTTGATAGGGATTGCATAGAATCTGCAGATTGCTTTGTGTAATATAGACATTTTAACAATATTAAGTCTCCTAACGCATGAAGATGGGATGTCTTTCTATTTATTTGTGTCTTCTTTATTCTTGATGCCAGAATCCTAGTGTGCAATACTCTCTTTCCCTTCTCTTTCCTCTCCATTCACTCCAGGTCTCCCAACCAGTTCTTAGGAATGATCAGTAAGCAGGTCATCTATATACAAAGTCAGGGAGGAATAAACATTATATTTTCCGAAATTATCCCCATTGTACAAGTTCTCATATTTGTGTGGTCAACATTGTTGTAGCTTCCTATTATTGTAGTGGCAGAACTATGTGTCAGAGGATTATTGAAAGGGCTCTTATTGGGATCTTTTTCTTTTCACGTTTTTTACCTGTAATTTGAGATGAAGAATGATACTATATTAAATTTAAAATAGCATAAAACAGGGTTAAGAATGCAACTAATGTTAGAAAAAATAAATTTTCATCTATATAACTTAAGCACACTTTTCCCCCTGATTTTTAACCTAATATGCATTACAAATATAGCTTTGACGTCCTGAGTAACTAGGAGAACCTTGGAATTTTCAGTTTTCTAATGTCTATGTGTCTAAATTTGGGATGTTAGTACTACTTGACTATTATTTTCTTTTCTATTTAATATTTGCAAATATAGAGTTTTCACCCAAATTTCACAGAATTTTAAGTATGTAAGTATGATTAAAAAAGAAAATGAAATTATTTTCTTTGTGCATATAGAAACATGATGTTTTCTTTATGATATTATTAAAACTACCAAAGGATATTTATGCACATCAGAGAATACATAGCATTAATATAGTTACCTTGAAACCATATACTTACTTTTGCAGATTTTCTAACTTTCTTTCCAGATATAGAAAAGTGACAGAGGTACCATGTCCAGGCCTCCTTCAGTACAAATAGAGAGATCATCTGTTTTAGTCTTCTTCAGTTCTTGGCAATAACAAGGGAAAAATTAAGACCAATCATGATGGCAGTTCCTTACCTCAGGTACCCAGATCCAGCGACTAAAGCTTAAAGAACAGTTTGAATGTGATGTACAGCAGAAGGACTCATAAACTAATAGGAATGGGAAACCCTAGATGCTCAGTCCCTTGAGAATGCCCCTTATATTTCTAGGTATAGGGACCTAAAATAAGATTAGGTATAAGCAATTATTTCAGAAAACATATGTTGATTAATGTAAGAACATGTTGCACCAAGATGATATCACATGTATTTCTGTTTAACCCCCTTTTCCACCACACCCCTGCTCTTTAATGGACATTCCTATGAAAGGTGTTTCATAGCCAAAGGAAGAGAGTCCAACTGTGTTAAATTTCTTAGAGTAAAGTTAGCCAAAGATATCTTGTAAAAACAATCTCAAATATTTGAATTTGATCTCCTGAGCCAGTTTTAAAATTAGATCTTCAATTTGGGTCTTTACAACAATAAAGAAATAACAAAGCTAAGCACTGACTTTTTTTGATAGAAGACTATCTAACATATATCTTTTTAATGATCTTTGTTATTTCCTAGCTCTCAGAGAAGGAGAAAGAGCTTGTGTGTTTTGGAAAATTCATAAGAAAACTAAAACAATTATCGGAGATGTGATGGGAATCCATGGTTTATACCTTTAAAACCTGTGAAGATATAATATTAAATTACTAATGATAAATTTTAGACAAACACTTAGGGTATTACTGATGTAAGATCCATTATTATTATCACTTGTCTATTGAATAGTTAGTGTGTCTTATCACATCAAATAGTGTACTATACTTAAGTAAGGATTGGTTAAGAAGCATACAGTTAAAACCAAACCATTGTGCAATTAGCATTATAATGAATGATCTAGAAAATATATGATGATTTTATAATATTATAAAGAATCAACAGCCATCTTTCTTTGAGCATGTGGTTTATGGTATGTTTTTATCACGGTATCATTTGTTTTTCAACCCTTGGTATCATGCGGAGACTCTGTATATTTCTACTTCCAGCTTTTAGGTAATTGCTGTTCAATAGAATTTTCTGTGATGATGAAAATGTTCTACATCAATGCTATTCAATAAATACAGTAGCCATGAGTCATGTATAGCTATTGAGATGTGAGTAGTATGATTGAAGAACTGAATTTCTAATTTTGTTTAATTTTAATTTATTTAAATTTACATAGCTCTTGTATTATACAGTGTGAGTCTAGGATTTGCACCATGGTATATACAGTTGTCTAAATTCCTTTAGAAGCTTCATTTCATTTGAGTCTCCCAAGCATTATATGACAAAATGAGGTAGGATTACTCAAAATTTTTCTTTTTGTTCAGGGTCTAGCATAGTGCCTATCACAGAGTATGTCTTTAATAAATATTGATTGAACAAATGAATTATTGAATGATTCTGATACTCAAAAATGTTAAGTACATGCCCAAGGAAAATAATTTAAAATTCTTTTCCACACTCTGGATTTGATGACAAAGTGCAAGATTTGCAAGTACTTTTAAAACTGAACAAAGGAGCTTTCAACTGAAATTTTTCAGGAAGGTCAAAAAGGAAATAGGACAGTCAGTGTGACATAGAGAAAGACCCGAAGTGTCAAAGATTCTCTGTAATTCTTAGAAGGAAATCATAAGGAAGATGATCTGAAAAAGCACTTATCATCTCTGGTGTCTGGTTATGAAACCTAGACTAGTAATGACGTCCCTGGTGATGATCTCGTTAGTGTTGGAGAGTGGTGACTGAGTGGTACTCAGGGATGGAATGCACAGCACAGAAAAGATTGTGGGGTCCACCATACCCACGACACAGAGCTCGCTTTCCTAGTCACTATGGCATCTGTCACAAGTTTCTTTCTCTTATTCTAAAGTCGTTTTTTTTTTTTTTCTCTTGTGAACTTTAATAACCATGTGCATCAGTCTCTTGGATGATGTACGTCTTCTCTGTCTTCACAAATAATTGACTGTAATTTGGGCTCTCTTGCCCTTTGTAGATACTTTTATTTTTCCTCACCACTGTTGCCACACTTCTGTAAAGAACATAATTTCTTTTGCCCTCTTATTCTTGTCACAATCTCTTATCCACCTCCCCCTCAGCATGGCTCTCATCCTCAGCCCTGGATGTAAATAGTTTTCCCCAGAGACTTAAAAATTTTAACTTTTTTTTTTTTTTTCCCTCAAAACCCATTTTTTGGACTTCTTCGTGACATTTCACAGCACATTGTTTCGTTGTTTTCTGTCCTTTTGTCGTCTGACACACTCAAGGTAGCCTCCTTATCCTTCTCTATCTTTGATCACTTGTTTTGGGTCTCCTTTCTTCTCTTCTCCTTTAGTAGTACATTTTTCCTCATCTTCAATTGTGTCCTACATAGCTTCAAAAGGAATGCTCCTTTTTATGGCTTTACGTGTCATGTTCATTCAATATCCATAGTCTTTTCTTTTAGGGATTTTGCAGCTAGACAGACCTGGGTTCAAATAACAGCTCTGCTATGGATTAGCTCTGTGACCTTAGGCACTTTGGAAAGCCTCTCCAGCTAACACTGCCTCGTATAAAACTGAAATTCTGCTGACCTCAAGATGCTGTTAACGATACGGTGCCCTGCACAAGACGAGCAGTCAACACATAATCTCTCTCCTGTCATCTTCTCCTTCCCTTTTCCTGTCTTACCACTGCCAAAGCTATAGTTGATACCCTCTTCTTACTGTCTCATAAAAAGCCAGTGAATGCCAGATTATGAAGAATGTTATTTTACAAGTTTAAGAAAACGTACTCACAAAAGTTATATACTCTGATATGTATTTTGGAAAGATGCAGGTTTGGGATGGAGTTAGCTAAGCTCTCCTGATTTTCTCCCCTGCTTGTTATTGCTTCTGTAAACCTAGTCATACTGTCCTCTGCATCTGCAATCTCTTCTTGTCACTTCCATTTAGTGTTCATTATCTAGCTCGTGTCACTTCTTTTTCCCTTGAAAGTGTATTTTTCCCCTTGAAATTCCATAGTTCTTATATGTTCATTTTTATACTTTGTCCTATACCATATTATAATGAATTATTTCATGTTTTTGCTCCTTAATTCATTGAAATCTGGTTTTCAACTCCTGCTATCTCATTTATTTGCAAAGTAAATAAAAAACTCTGATGAGGAAACTATGCTGATAGACTTTGCTTTTTCCTTACCTGACCTCTCTGTAAGGTCCCCAGAGTGACCTCTGACTCAACCTGAGCTTGTCTCTAACCGTCCACCAATTCCTAAAGGACTCCTGGCTTTTGCTCTTCTATCCTGGTTTCAGTAAATGGTACCAACCTCCACCCAGTTAACTCCTGACTTTTATCCCTTATCTAGTTGGTAAGCAGGACATACCAATTTTACACCCAGATAGCTCTCAAAAAGCCCCCTCAGGCTCTGTTGTTTCTATTTTTGTTCGGAGCCTAGTAATTTTTGTTTCAAATACTACATTAGTCTTCTGACTATGCTCTTGCTTCTAAACCTGTCTCCCTCTACTCCGTGTTGAGAGATGCTACCAAATTTTGTGGACTGTGTACCCACCCCACATGTACATACGTCTTACCATATACTTGTACATTATGGAACATTCATGCTATGTATTATAGAACATATAGGGAGACAGAAATCGTAAATAGTATAATAAAGGTGTCAATAGAAATTCTATTTTTTCTCCATATGCCGGTAAATGTTTTTGTACATGTTTGCAATATAAGTACCCTGCTTTGAAGATTGCTGCTTTTGAGTGAAGATGCGGTGATCTTTATAAACTGAAATATTTGTATGTCATTCTTCAGTCTAAAATTTTTCAGTGGTTCCCCACTCCCTATTAGATACATTATAAATTTTTTAGTATTGTCCTCCATTTCCTGGAACCTCCCTATTTTATATTATTATTCATTCATGATTCCCACTCCCTACTATAAACTTCAGTTTGACTCTACTGAACTCTAAATTCCCTGAACACATTTTTTTCTATCTTGCTTCCTTTTCTTGGTCATTATACATGATAGACTGATACTCTATTTTTTTTAGAATGTTGGAATGTATTCCTATATTTTACTTTACCTGGCAAACACTAGACCATCTTTTTGAAGAGAGAATAAATGTCTGCCTGAAAGGTGGAGATAGTACTATTTGTCTCATAGCTGAGAACAAAATGAGATCACACATTTAAATTCCTGTTCATATGGTTTGTTTATTTTAATTCATTTCCACCCTTTACTTTTCCTAACCTTATATAATATTCTCCTTTGAGAATAAAAATGAAAATTTATTACCCTTCAAGTTGTTTGTTTATAATAACTTAAAGGAGATCTATTGTTCATAAGTAACATTCTATATAATTGAAGAAGAGTATGCTGTAAGACAGGTTAGAAGGGAAAATTATAAAGTGCTTTGAGAAACTTCAATCTCTTAAGAAAATTATTGTTCTACATAAATACTTTCCAGAAAAACCTGTATAGTGATTTTTTTTCTAATGAAACTATGGTCTGTAAAACAAGGTTTTTCCTTCGTCTGTGAGGGTGTCAAGAAGTCTTCAAGCTTCTTGAGTTTATGTACGTAATTTTCTGTAGTATGTACATATTTGAGTTGCTGCTTCTCTCTCATAAAGGTTTCATAGCTTTTAAAAGATTTTCAAAGGGGTCTATAATTTAGAAAATTTAGGGGACTAACTGTCCTTAAACTATTTAATGTTCTTTGGATAATTGAATTTGCTTCTTTAAGCCATTATGTGCACATATATTGGGGACTAAAGGGGTGATAAATGGTTTTTATTCATGCTGTGCCATATATTGCCTACCAAACTACTAAACTTTTAATGTCAGAATATTAATTGAGTAACATACATGTATTTGATAAAAACGCATAATATTTTGTTCTCCTTTTAAGTATATAAATAAACTACTCTAGTGCAGTAGTATTTACCAGCTAAACTTAAACATATGTTGTGGTAAGGGAAACATGCTCCATTCTGATTTCTTTTGAATAATGCAGAAGATAAAGAAAAATACACCACTTCCTCACAATGAGTAGGCTACTTTGTATTTGAAAATTGAGGAAACACATGCTGCCCAAATGGGAATGTTGTGGGTGAAGAGATCTTCATTATTTCAGCCAACAGTGGACTTCAGAAGCGATGACATCATTGTTGCTTCACTGACTTCAGAATTCAGGCAAGAGACAGAAGCCTATGAACCTAGACAGCTTCTTTGTCAGACATGGTGTAGAAAGGAAGACACAAAGAGCTTCCCGTTGAGTCATGGCAGGCTTTGCGACTCCTTTCTCGGCCCTTTGTGAAAGCACATGACTGGACTTGTAGAAGATTAACCCCCTTAACATGCCTGTGAAAAATTAAACAGATGCAAAGCAGCACCGTCACTTTTTTCCCTCTCTGCTGTGAATTCAGCATTCTGGTGGGCAGTGAATTATGTTGAATTCCCTCGGAGAGGCCAGGGCAGTCAATGGGGCCTGTGAATGGGGCCCTCTGAAGGGCTCAGTTGTGGGTTTTCTTGGGCTTTCACTGTTCTTTATAGCATTATTCCTCTGAAAGAGTTCCCTCTAAGAGTGGGGTCAGTCTAGAAACCTTTATAGTGCTTGAAGTAATCCACCCTTTAATCTCTTCCTTCCTGTGGGAAAATCAGCGTAGGAAAAAAAAAAGAGCGAGCTAGTATTTACATCAAGATATAGACTGTTTAGATGGTTTACTTTTAATTTACTACTGTCCTTTGCATGAATATAGCGTATTTCAAATTCAGTTCCTTAATAAAAAAAATCCACAAATTTAATACATGGTTTGTGCTGATAATTTCATCTAGTCATAAAGAGGCTGGAGTTGTGCCTATTAAGCAGGTAGGTTGCTTCCTACCTGGAGTGTCATTTTATGAATTCAGATATTATATATATTTTAAAAATAAGTATATACTCTTTTATTATTAGAATGAGATAAATAATCTGTATGTCTTTTCCATTTTCCTGGTTCTGACTTTACTCACGTATTCGTATATGGAAAGGATTGATTATGAATGTCATCATTATATAGCAAAATACTGTGTTTGAGGGTAACAAGATTTAGTTCTTGACTTTCAGTGACAAAATTGATGACAGTGATAGCACAAATGATGATTTCCTTACGTAATGGGATAGTAATTGGGATATGGGATAGAGAGGGAAGATTTTTTGCTGGTTTTTGATTGCATGATTTAAAAAAAATTCAATCATGTATTTATGTATTACTTGCATATTTGAAAAAAATTCAAATAATAAAGAAGAAATTTATTCTAAAAGAAGTAGTGAGCATTTTAGTCAAGGTTCTCTTATCTATTCTGGTTCCAGGTTTATAAAGATAGTATCTCATAGCAGGTTCCATTTCTAATCTAAAAACTCCAGATCACAAGGAAGTAGGTAAGGAAATGGACATTAATATTTCTGTTGCAAAATATCTGATTGATAGAGGAAGATTATTTATTAGGCACACTCTTTTGAAGACAAAGGGTGCATCAAAATTTCCTTTCTAGTTCCTGTTAGAACTAGAAGTTAGCTGCCTCCAATTATCTTTGAAATGACTTCAAGTAAAAAAATAAATAAATTGGTTTTAGGCAAAGAGGCTAGAGAAGGAATTTACACTTTTTTATCTCCTTGGCCTCTCTTCCATTCTCTTCCTTTTTTTAGAACTGTTCTTGAAGAAACTGGTGGTATGCCTTAAATCTAGCTAGTGTCTTACCCTAGTGCCTAATCTAGGAGCAGGTAGAGACAAGGGAAACTATCAGATATGCTGAAATGACAAATTTTCAGTACAAAATAGTGCTATGATATAGTTGTACCATTTTACCACTACTTTGGATGAAGGGAGTGGAATTTTTTGATATGTAGAAAGGCAAGAAAAGGTTTGTGGTGGGGTAGGGTAGTTATGGATGGGGCTGTCCTTGAGGAAATAGATACAGAAACAGAAGAGCCCTGAGCTCATGAAGTTCAGGGGTTGCCTCAGTAGATGGCGTGAAAAGGAACAACACCATGATTAGCTGCAACCATGCTTGGCCTTCTTGTTCCTAGATGGAATGTTGAGGCCAAGAGACAACTGTAGCTGCCCATCTCAGGGAAACTTATGGAATCTGAGCAGGATAGTATAGTGGAAAGGGCCCTGGTCTCTAGGAGTCAGGCAGGGCATATGAGTCCTGGTTCTCATTCTGCCATTAGCAGTGAGATCTAAGGGGCTCACTTCCCTGTTGTGTTTGCAGACACTATCCAGAGAGACATGTTGAGTTTTAAGCTCCTTGAAGCTTCTTTATGCTCATGTGTGCTCAGCATAGGGCCTGGCACACCTGGCACACGCAATATATTTTTTGAGTGAAAGAGAGAAAATACAGCAATTTTCTGATTATAAAAATAGGGAGGAGTGGTTAGAGTTGGTTGTTATGTTTTCTAAGGGTTTTTTTTTTTTTTTTCCAAGCTCTTAAACTCAGATTTTAGGTCATCTTCTTAATTTCTTTTTTCCTGTGCAAGTATCCCATCTATAATGGCCTTGATAATTTGTCAACCAGTTTCTCTGCTTCAATAATAATATCTTCACTAAAACTATATTGTGGTTTCTAGTTTTTTACTTGCACTATTGCACAATTTCCTGGTTTTCTAGCCCTGCTTCCTTTTAGGAAGGTTTTAATGAAGTCAAATGATAGGAGACTGCCATTTTGTCAAGTCTGTAACCTGGCATGGCCAACACCCATTTTAGCAATGGGAAAGAGACAATATACACATAACATTAATAAATAAAAATAAACCATCTGGTATTTCTGTAGAACCAAAATAGTTGAATATTGACAATTTCAAATGGTGCAACTGAAGTTCATCATCCAAAGTGTAGTCACAGAGATTCAGTCCCTGCTAGAAATATTTCGTTGTCTTCTCATCACTCCCCTGCCCCCTGCCCAGCCCCTCTTTGTCCTGACTCACAAGGGCTTTCCTGATCAGACCCCTCACTTTCCAGCTGGCCTCTTCTGTTGCCAATCTCTCACCACTCCAGAGGCACTGAAATTTCAGTTCCTGGACTGCTAAGCTTCAGTGTGTGCCTTTGGGAATGCCATTTCCTTTGCAAGAAACACTCTCCTCTTTCTTCCCTTCTTCTCCACCTCTCAACTCTGTAACTTGGCTTGGCCAACACCCATTTTAGCAATGGGAAAGAAGCAATATGCATATAATATTAATAAATAAAAATAGACCATCTAGTATTTTAGAAGTGCAAAGTGCTATAAAGAGAAGGATTTTCTTCCCTGTAACTATCCTTGACCCTATATTTCAGATGTTCCATTTCAGTCATGGTAACCATAACTGAACACAGTACCACAGGTGTGGTCTGATGGCAGAGACTGCAGTGGGAAGATGATTTCCCTTGTTTGGGGACTTATAATTCCATCAGTACAATTTTTTAAAGGCAGTCAGCGCACAATAAGCTCATGCCCAACACATAAAGGGAGCTAAAAAAAAAATGTTTAGCCAGAATTTCTTTTTTCTAGGAACGCAGGAGAAAAGGGGTCATCCTCGGGAAGTTAGGAAGGCATGGAAGTTTTCAAGAACAGTTCATTTTTTTATTTTTATTTTAAAAATAGCTTTTAGGTATTTATAGAACAGCTTAGGCAGTGAAGTGCTTTCCCAGAAAGGTGTTTTTGCTATGCTTTGGAATACTGGTATGGGAGAAATGCTACTGAAGCCTTCTCTTAATTCACAGGAGAAACATACCCTTTTGCTCCTTCCTGTATAATAACATTTGCTTTGCCAAAATTATGAGTAATCAGTATAGGAAATGTAGTTATTTTTAGCTGAATATTATGTTTTCATAAAGTATGAGATAATAGGAAATGAAGTGGGCAAAATAACTAACGTTAAAAATATAAGCTTTGGACATAGTCTGCCTGGGTGAATTCTGGCTCCATCTGAGACAATTTAAACTTTCTGCAAAATGGAGGAAAAAACCTATCTTCCTCATTGGGTTCTTTTGAGAATTAAATGAGATAAAGTACCTGGAATAGCGTCATCACCACCATCATCATAAATAAATGTACTTATTATTATTTTAAATAAAAGTAGTCATGCAGAATCCTAGGAGCTTTAAAAAATTTGTTTAATGTGTTAATATTCTGTCATAGAATTCTTACACCATCCTTCTCAAATTAATACTATAGGGCCGTGAATTCTGTAAATCTTCCAGGGTTTCCTACTCATTTAAAATGGTTTTAATTTTTCCTGTTCAGGCAAAATTATTAATTTAGAGTCTTTTTATAAGCTGAATTTTGTCAAACATCCCGAAAAAGTATGACGATTGCAGACATTGCACCTCTAGTACACTTATGATTTGGAAATATCTGAATTAGTGGTGGAGACAAGAAATATATTGTCTCTCATTTGTATTCATTCTCTTTCTTCCCAGTTCTGCTTCCCCCTTTTATCCTTTTTCTCTCATTCTTACAGGCTTCACATGTGTACAGATGTGTGTACATCTAGTCTTTTCCTTCTCTCTCCTTTATCATTAGGAAAATAGAAATAAATTGTAAGCTAAATAACTATTGTATTATTGTATTGGACATAATTTCATCTCTTATTATGTTGTAGTCATTGTTTCTAGAATATGTAAAGAACTTTTGAGGCATTATTATTAGAGTGGTGCGTGTGGAACATTCAGCACTGATTGATGACTATTTAGACATTGAACTAAACACAGATTTCGTCTTTCATGGTACCCAGTATCTGGATCATTCCAAAATATTTTTCAGAAAATTTTACAAATTACTGGATTCGTGACATACTCTGATGGACCTTACAACTTTTTCTCTTAACCTTGGCACCTGTGGGTTTGTTCACAGCTTTTTCTTTCCTGAATAGTCCTTTCTAAATGTCATTAGTGATCTGCTTTTGTAAGGGATACTTTTCTCTTCGTATGATTTTAATTTGGGGCCATTTTTTACTTTTACTTTCATCTTTTAATTTAAATGAAACATTTTAAAGTTATAAAACTGAACAAAAATAAAATTACAGATACCTGTGTATGTAACATACGATGAAACAGCTATCACTATTTTCCCATATTTGTTTCGAATCTTTCTTTAAAAAATAAAACATTACAGATATAATTAAAGCCCCACCACTCATACCCTTTGCACTCCTTCCTACCTTATTCATTCACAAATTTTGATATGAATTATGCTTGTAAATGTTTTTATATTTTTACTAGACTATATACAATATTAGTTGGGGTAGATGTGTGGGAAAGAATTAATATAGCAGTCCCAAGATGGTTATCCTTGGAAACTCCAGCTTGAAAGGTTGGTCCTTGCCAGGGGACATCCGAGAAATGGGTTTTAGGAGGGTTTCCACCACTCCTAGAGCTGCTAAGAGTGGTCGCTATGCCTAAACCGTGCAAATGGTACGAGTGATGCTAATCACTTGCTTTGTTTCAGGAAATTTGGAAATTTGCTCTGTGCTAGGCAGAGGGTGCCTACGCAACCAACCCCCAACAAAAACTCTGGCCACTGAGTCTCTAATGAGTTTTCCTGGGAGATAACGTTTCATGTTTTGTCAAAACTCATGGCTGGAGGAATTAAGTATGTCCCATGTGACTCCACTGGGAGAGGACTCTTGGAAGCTTATGCTGGGTTTCCTCTGGACTTCACCTCATGTGACTTTTCCCTTTGCTGATTTTTCTTTGTATCCTTTCACTGTGATAAATCATAGCCCTGAGCCGGGCTACACGCTGAGTCCTGGGAGTCCTCTAATGAATCATCAAACCTGTGGGTGGTCTTGGAGACCCCCGACAAAATATAACCTGTATTTTGGTTGGAATAAGGGTTAAACTGCCACAGCAAAGAGAACTCAAAATGCTGTGACTTGAACAAGAAAGAAAGTTATTTATTTTTCTAATGTAACAATCCAGAAGTTGAAAGACTGTCAGGCTAACAAAGGTAAGTGGCCGGGTAGTGCACACACAGGCTACCGGAGCACGTTAGGAAAACCTCTTGGAGAAAGCAGCATGGCCGATAGAGACATTGGGCCTTGTTGGCCCATTGCACTCTAGGGCAGCACAAATAACTGTAGCGGGTCTCAATGATGGATCTTGGGAGAAGTGGCCTCAATAATTGAGTCGTGGTGCTTTTAAACTGCATGACTAGGGAAGTACCAGTTCCTCTCCTGGCCTGATCATGGGCCACAATACAACAGTGGTAGGACCCGGGGAACTGTGGCTCTAGCTCCAGACTGCCAGATGGGATGTGAGGCTGGAGGTCACCAGCCTCACGTGGTCAGTGGGCTGAGCTCCAAGCCTCAGAGGAGTGGCTATGACCCGGCAAGCTGGCAGCAGGATTTGTCACAGCAGCATTCATGGTTGAGAAGAATCCCTATTTTTCTCTGCGCTTGTAGAAGAGTTTTTAATATTCTCCTCTTTACAAAGTGGTCAGACTTTTGATGGTCCAGCTCAGAGAAGGTTGTCTCTTCTTTCTTTGTTTCCGGTACTAGTGACTTCTCCTTTATTGTACGCTTAGTTTTTAATTTCAAGTTGTATTTCATGGAGCATTTCCAGATATTTTTGTGGCTTTTTTTGTTTTAAGTTGGTAACATTCCTTTATTGTTTAAGTAGCACCTTTTTAGCAAAGATCCATCTTGAAATGGCATTCCAGGATTTTATTGTTCTTTTTAAAAGAAAAATTTGTCAATTAAATAATTGAATACTGCCCATTCGACGGATTTATAGGAAACATCTGACTTATTTATTAGCTGATGAGTGGGTTGACTCCATCCACCATCTGTTTTCTCGATACCAAAAATAATTAAGGTCTTTTCTTCCCTCCCTCCCTCCTTCTCTCCCTCCTTCCCTCCCTCCCTTCCTCCCTCCCTTCCTTCCTTCCTTTCATCCTTCCTTCCTTTTTTCTCCCCCTCTCTCTCTTCCAGCCCTTTTCCTGTGCTAATGTCTGTTGTCCAGCCCCAGCATTCTGTTACTGGCTTTCTTGTCCAAGAGGTTGAGGATAAGTTGGTTATTGATGAACCTTAAAACAAGTTTACGAGAACTGTTTTTATAATTCATCCAGATATAATAAATCTGGTTTTTCTTTCTTTCTTTGTAATATACCACTCCCTTCCAAAAACAATTTTAAAGTCACATGGAGGGAGGCCACTGAGGAAAATGTTGTTATTCTCCAATTAAAAAAATACTTTTAGAGTTGTATCTATCTTATCTGGTATAAACAAATGATTAAGCAAAGTATCCTGGCTGCTTATATTTAAGAATGGTCTCCTCTCCCTTTTCTCTTTCTTTCCATCCTTCCATCTGTCTTTCCCTTCCTCTCACTTTTTATTCCTTTCATTTAAAATGAAATCTGGAGTTGCTTAGTGCCAGCTGCAAATAAGACTATGTCTAGCCCTGTGAACAAATGACTTAGAATGTCTTCTAAGAACACTTCTTGAACACTGGCCTTGGCTAGACGCCTTACACTTGGTTTCCATTTGTCCCAGAGAAACAGGAACATTCTGAAACAGTTTGAATTGAATAGAACCACAACTTCTGCTGAAAAATGAAAATACATCTAGCATCGACACTTATCTATTCAATGATGGATGTTAATATTCTCTTTATATATGAGGAACAACTTACTTCTTCAATAAAGAATAATGTTTTTAGTTATTTTCTATCTCACTGACAGATGAGACAGAGATTAGCTGATAGTAATTACTTAGAATTACCTGGATGTATGCTTTTATACTTTGATGTTAGAAAAGTACATCTTTAGTGTCTGATGTTGCTAAATAACACTCCTTAGGAACTTGCAGAAAAACACCCTTTTTTCATCTTTTGTTAATTATATATCATGGGACAGCAATAAATAACATTCTTTGGGTCTGAGCCTTTTAATCAACTGTGAAGAGACTGACCCCTTTGGGTTCTGACCAGCACCACTTATGTTGCCACAGGCACCAAATTCAAGTTCATTTTGATGAGAAATTTTGATTAGTGCTATATTCAATATAGCACATTCACTCTCGAACTTTAGATGCTTGATCTTGCTAATTAACTTTATGCCCCATTCTAGAGTGAGATAGGCTCAGTAGTAATAACCTCAGTATACACCTCCAAGCCAATTCTCTTCCTCAAAGTGTCAGCCTATAGGTGGCTGGACACCTACATTTACTTAGGAAATTCCAACATAAGAACTGGTAGTTGACTAGCACCTGGTTTGCCATACCATTATCTGTGGAAGGCATTTGCCATTTAAGAATTTGTGTAATTATATATGATAAAGGTAAGAGGCAGTTGGCATAGTTGACTTGAGCATGGGGTTCAGGTCACAAGCTTAGGAACAGCTGCAGCTCTGACAGTTACTGGTCATGTGGCTTGGAAGAATGCTCTGTGGTCTATAAAATGGGGCTGGTAGCAGGGGATGCCCGCCTCACCTAATTGTTTTGAGGATTAAATAAAATATTCTCATGAAAAGCATGAATTTTAGTTATCTAATACTGTATGTCAGCTAATTGATTTAGTCCTTTAAGTGGAGAGTACTCAGAGTGTAAAAAGAAATTGTAGTCACTGATTTGTATCTTGATAATGACCACTAACCTTGAGAAATTCAGTAACTTCCTTTTTCTGAAACTCCTTTAGCAGCCAAAAATGAAGAATAAATTTTTGAGATTCTGGAGAGCATTAACTATTAAAAAGAGCTTTTTTTTTTTTTTGCAAATGAAGTCTAATGTTTCAACTAGATATTGTACTTTAATTTCGCCTTATTTCTTAAATAGAAATGTCAGTGGGTAAGATCTCCTAAAAGACATGCTAGTTCACCATACTTAGAATCTGCTTCCTTGTGAACCCATAAAAAAATCACAGCGTTTTAAAGCCTTGATTACGTTTGATGGAACGGTATAGTGGGCTTAAGGGGCAGGCTCTTGAGTGAGACTGCCTGGATTTGAATCCTAGCTTTACACCTAATAGATGTAGAGTGTTGAAAAAGTTATCTACTATTTTATTTGTGGCTGGCTCATGAAAATGTTGTAATGGTGCTCTGGGCGTTTAGCAGTGTTGATCACCCAATCTCTCTCTCTCCTTGACTTTAATGTAAAATTTTAAGACAGATTTAGAAAAAAAAATGAGATATTGTCCTCTGTTTTTTTGAACTGATCATATGGTTAACGTTTTTATTTTTTTTAAAGAAAGAGAGCTAAAGGAAACTAGGATCCTTGCTTTGTGTTGCTTGATGTGTCTTTGCAAATTTTCTTTGTCAGTACTTGTTCCCCCTCCCCGTCTCTCCCGTGCTAGATGTGTCCTATTTCTGCGATGCTAGTTGCAGCATCTTGTTATTAAATGTTTAACTCTCTAACATTTATGTACTATTTTTGTCTTTGCAATGTATTTCTTTATTTTCCATTACCGTTGAAAACTTGTGAAGGTCTTAGAAGGTAAAAGAAGATTCTGTCAATGAAACGATGCTGTAAGTTTTATGCAGTGCCCTGAGAGCACAGCTAGTGACCCACCCTTTCATATAGCTCAGGCTGGGCAGTGTTTCTTTGCTCCAAAATTTTTATTGCATACAGTCTGTTACAGTGCTTTGTGGCTTTCGCCAAGGTTTTTCGTTTGTTTGTATGTTTTTAGTTTGCTGTACTTTTTGGTATTTTCTACAGTTAGTTTCCATATCTATTTAAGAAGAGTATCTCTTTATAATGTGTTCCTTTTTGATCGGAACTAACTGATCAACCTTTAGACATAAATATACCTCAAATAGAGAACCCACAACTTCTCCATTCTACCATGCAAGGGAGAAAAACACCATTTTCATTCTTTATGCTAAATTGAAAATATCCAATTTAAAGTGGTTTGTGATTTACTAAATGCTTCACTCTTTGTTCCCAGTGTTTTATAGTTGCCGTTGAGGTCGGTGCAAGGAATGCCACCATTTTCTATGGAAATTGAGGAATGAACTTTAGTAAGAAACACCAGCCTTTTAATATGGGTGAGAGTTTTACATATTAAGATGGGATCCTTCATGCATTGTCCATTTTAATTCCATATAAGGATTAATATTTTTCCAGAAAATATTTCCTAGAAAGATGTTTTTTTTTTCATGACTCTAAGCATGCTTTCTTCACTTGATCGTTACTCAGAGTATGCAGAAAGAGTGAGCTCAGTTTGAAGTAGTTTATTCAGGGATAGACATTTGAGGAGATTCAGAGTGCATATGCACTGTTATTACCTGATTTTCCTAAGTTTTCAGTTGCTGGTTAGTAAATTCCAGTTTTGGAGCTCATAAATGTTAGCCGAAAAAATGGAGGAAATGCCCATTCTCATCACAAGTAGAGATGACACTGACCCAGAACCTAAGTATGAATTCCTTGTTTCTGTCCAATCCTTGGCAACACTGAAGGCTACTCAGCCATAGACCTAAGTGGCTTAAGGTAGCAAAACTGCTGGCAATGGAACTATGTCACTCCAGGTGTCAACTTGGAATCCTTTTAGCATCTGCAGGATGAAAGTTTACATGGCTTTAGAAAATGCTAGACTAGAGAGAGAGAGACAGAGACCAGGTCATGCTGAGACTGCTGTGTCTTTTAGCAGTCTAGGCAGTCCTTTATAAACTGACTTTTTTTCTGAGCAAGTTTTAAGACTACCCAAGTGGAGTTATTGTGCCATGACATATAATCCTAAATCTTTTTTCCCCTTTGGTGTTTCTCCTTTCTCCACTATTTTCCCCCCATTCTCCTGGAATGTCTTATATAAGTTTGCATGGAATAAAGATACAGAGGAAGAACAAACATGGTTGTTAAGTCCAGGATCTGTGTTGACAACTTTTGGGCAGATATCTGCAAAGAGCTAGCAACGATTCCCTCTTCTCTTTCTTTTCTATGGGTGATAATCAAAACATTTAACTAACGAGCGAGGCAAGGGCACGCACCAATCGGCACAGACACTGGTATAGGAGCTGAAGCCGGTGGTGGTAGTTCCTTTTAGCTGCCTTTGTGGGTGTGCAGTACTCAGGGTGTGGCTTGCACGGCAGCTGTTTGCCAACCGGCATGGAAGCATTTCGATATTTTAACATCTGGTAAGATCATGTTAACAGTCCTGGCTACACAACTTCCCAGTCTTTCCCTCTCGTTTTCAGTATTCAAATTCCTGTTTGTCCATGCTGCTTAGCTAAATGCCACTTACGAAGAATTCTTAGATATTTGATCATTGCTATCTCACACTCATACAATATATTTTGATTGACAAAATGTAGGCATCCAGTCATTCAAAGATACCATCCTTGGCAGTGCAACATGAGAAAACTAGGAAACACTTTATATTCTCAAAAGGAATACTGATTTTCTTCAATAACTTTGTAAAGTAGGCCTTGGAAGCAGTAATGTCTCATTCTGCAGAGGAGAAAAGATGCCCTTAAAGCAGAGGTTCTCAAAATGTGGTTCCTAATCCACAACATTATCATCACCTAGAAACTAATTGGAAATGCAGTTCTCTGGTCCCAACCAAGACATATGAAATCAGACACTCTGGGCAGTGGGACCAAGCAGTCTGTGTTTTAACAAGCGCCCAGATGACTCAAATGCATTCTAATGTTGGAGTCTCACTGGCTTAGAGATTCAGCCACTCAGACCTTCAGTCCATTTCAGTCAGAATGTAAGTCCCAGGCCCTCCCCATCTTTCCCTTCTGCCTCCACAGTGACGGGTATTTTTGAATGTCCATGCTGATTTGGAACAATTGTGTGTATACTGTGTTGGGTTAATGCTAGTGACTAGTGCCCTTGTAAAAGAGACCCTAAAGAAGCTGCCCTGATCTTCTGCCATGTAAGGGCACATAGAAGGCCTCTATGAGGAATGGGCCTTCACCAGACACCGAATCTGCTGGAACCTTGATCTTGGGACTTCCCAGCCCGAGACCTGTGAGCAATAAATTTTCATTGTTTATAAATTACCCATCTGTGCTATTTTGTTATAACATCCCGAACAGACGGTGACAGTACTCCTAGATCTTTTATCTACATTTAAAAGTATGTAGCACTTACATATAATCTGTTACATATATTTGAGCATATATTTTTGAGAATTTCTAACTCTAATTGCTATTATCTGATGGTCCTCTTTTGATGGTCATCATAAACTTGCCTCCGATATTTTTACTCCTCCTGGTTTGTGGAATTTTTGCCCCCTTCTTCTTCACCATGTAAATTGTCATTTACCTTTGCCACTTTTCTCCGTTTTATCTGTATTTTCCTTTATAGAATTTTATGCCACATAATGCCCTGACCATATAGCTCTGGGTCCTTTTTCAATTTCTTTTTTGGATACGCAAAAGAGACTCTTGACAAAATTCAAGAGAAGGGTGATTATTTTTCTTCCTTGGAGTAAAACAATCCTTGTACTTGAATACATTTTAATTTTGCCCACCCTATGTCAAGTTTAGGGTTTCCCCCATCCTCTTACCTTTTGGCTAATGACTTAATTATTTTCCAATAGAAAGGGCCTCCCTGTTTCTGTACACCAATCCATACTCTACTATGCAACTTCCTGCCTGGTGTGGCCCCTGTCTAGTGATCATTTTTTAATACCTTGGCTGAATGTCATTTCCTTCTAGGTCTTTCCTGACTCTGCAGACCGGGTCAGTCCAAGCATCAGATGCCCTCAGGGTACCAAGAGCTTTCTCTTCCCTGCACTCCTCACGGCGTGTAATCATAGATCTGTGGCAGTTTTACTTGTTTAAGCTCTGTCTTTTCCATTAAATTGTAAACTCATGAATGACCAGGAGCCTCTCTGGTTTGCTCATCATTTTCTTTTCAGCACCTGGCAAAGTGCTGGGCACATAGTAGGCCGTCAGGAAATATCTGCGGAATCCAATGCACAGAACTCCCAGAAATGCGTTGGCTGCCTGGGGGCAATTCCTTGTGGTCAAGTCAGGCTTGCTGGGCCAATTTGCTGCCTCACAGGGAAGAAATAGTGTTTACTCAGGGTTGCCAGAGGCTGGTTTACTGAGTCATAGTTGTGGGGAAGGGAGACAGTGCCTAGCATAAAGTCTGCAGGGTGAGATAATGCTAGAATGGAACAGAGGAGTTGGTCATAAAATAGGTAGCCAGGAAGTTTGAGATCAAGAGGAAATATAGTGAGAGGAAACATTTCAAAGCTAGCAGCTCAGAACTGAGACTACAAAGTGATCTCCTTTCGTCTGGTTACCTGTGGGATACGGGAGGCATTTCTTAAGAGAACAGTGAGGAACCAAAACAATAAAGCTTAGGTAGTGGCTTTTGGAGTTCTAATCATTTAAAACTTCTTGCTCTTAACACCAGCAATTACTTGAATAATCACTAGAATTAAAGGCGTTGTTGGGAGCATTCTTCACTATTCATTTCTGTTGTCATTTTTTGATGTCATAGTAACAGTTTCCACATTTAAAAATAAATTCCTTTCACAGCGTTTTAAACCAAGAAACTATGCAAAAATATAATCAGTCACCTCATTCTCTTGAAATATATAACTGAAATAGCAATAAATAATACACCAATGTGAACAGGATGGAAGAAACAGAAGTCGAAGAAAATTTAGTGTAAGAAAAAATATAAAAATCTATTTATGGAAGGGTTTATTTTCATATTGACTAGTAAATAATTAGTGACATCTTTTACTTTCTTTTATTCATAACTTTCTTCTTCCTTTTGCCACATAGAATTATCCAATTTTTAAATAATTCACATGTGTAATGATTCTAGTATAGTCGTGAAGGATATAATCTCTTGGGACTGGTTTTCTTTAGCTGCTTAATGCTAAAAACAACTCTTGGCTTGGATGATTCAAAGCATAGCAAGAAGATCATAATTGAGAATTCTGTATCAGCAAAAAAAGGGAACTATTCCCAAACATGCAGCAGAACAAATAGGCTGCAACTCTAGTTTAAAATTAAATAAATACATGCTTTTGATGTCACAATGAAAAAAATGTTAGAGAATGACTTATAAAGTGTACACTTTTTCTTTATATTGCTAAAATAGCCATAAGCTTTGAAAACTTTTGCTTTTTTAGATTCTTTATATACCATTCTGTCTGGTGAAATGAAGAAATAGGCAATATACCTATTCTAGCGTATTATTTATCAAGCTGGGGAAAGAATCATCAGTCTTTGCGTGAATGCCTCATGTCACTTTATGTTTTTCTAGGGTGCCTGCTCCTAGAATAAGACCTAGAACATACATGGTCAGCACCCCAGACACTTTTCCTTACCACTATTTTGACTTACAGCACTAGAATTTAATTTTGCCTGATTTTAAACTTTAAATAAATGAAATCATACAGGATTCAGTCTTTTGTGTCTGGCTTTTTTTACTCAGAGTTATTTTTGTGAATTCATTCCTGTGTGTAGCTATAGTTCATTCATCCTTATTGCTGAGCAGTGATCCATTGCATGGATATGCCACAGTTTCTTTATCCATGTTATTGTTAATGGACTGGGTTGTTTCCATTTTGACTATTATAAGTAAGGCTGCTATGAACATTCGTGTACATATTTTTTTGGTGCACGTACATATACATTTCTACTGGCTGTGTACCTAAGAGTGAAATTTCTTTCTTTTTCTTTTTCCTAGTTCTGTCATCCAGGCTACAGTGCAATGGTGCTATGGTAGCTCACTTTAGCCTTGAACTTCTGGGCTCCAGTGATCCTCCTGCCTCAGCCTTCCAAGTATCTAGGACTACAGGCATGTGCCACCGTGCCCCTAATTTTTTTTCTATTTTTTTGTAGAGACAGGGTCCCTCTATGTTACCCAGGCTGGTCTCAAACTCCTGGCCTCAAGCGATCCTCCCACCTTGGCCTTCCAGAGTGCTGGGATTACAGGAGTAGGAGTGAAATTTCTGTCATATTAATATATTCAGCTTTACTAGACATTTCCAGTTTTCAGAGTGGTTTTATTAATATATGCTCTTAACAGAAATTATATGAGAAGTCTGGTTGTTGCACATTCCCATCAACACTTTGTACTGTTGTTGCTGTTATTGTTGTTGAATTTTAGCTGTTTTGTGGGTATGTAGTGATACCTTATTGTAGTTTTCATCAGCTTTTCGTCAGTGACTGTTGAAGTTGAGCATCTTATCCTATTTATTAACCATTAGGATATCCACTTTGGGGAATTGCCTGTTCAAGTCTTTTAAGCATTTTATTTTTACTGGAGTGTATGTAACTGATTTGTAGGATAGGAGTTTTTATCCACATATTACTACTTTTTCAGATATATGTATTACAAATACATTATCTCACACTGCAGCTTGCCTTTTACTTTTTTAATGTCTTTTGATGAACAGATATTACAATTAAATTTATCAAGATTTTGCTATAGTTAACACTTTTCATGGCCTTTTTAAAAATTTTGCCTACCCCACACTCATGAAGATAGTCCATGTTTTCATTTAAATGGCTTCCTGCTTTTTCTTTCACGTTTAGATTCATAAACCATCTACAATTGATTTTTGTGTTTTGCATGAGGTCTGGGCTGAAGATTCATTTTTTTCTCCCATGTGGATATCCAGTTAAGCCAGCACCATTTGCTGAAATGGCCTTCCGTTTCTCATTGCATGGCCGGATTGCTTGGCATTTGAGGTGACCATATGTGTGGGGGTCTGGTCTGGACTCTCCGTTCTCTTCCATTGGCCTCTTTGTCAGTCTGTGCATCAACATTGCACTGTTTTTAACAATTTTAGCTTTATAATGGATTTTGATATATGGTGGTGTAAGTTGTTCAAATCTGTGCTACCTTTTAAAGATTGCCATGGCTACTTTGGACTCTTTTTGGATCTCCAGTACTTTTTTAAAATTACCTTTCTAGCATCCAGAAAAAAACATATATTGAGATTTTAACAGGGCTTGTGTTAAATCTATAAATCAACTTGGAGAGAATTGGTATCTTTATAGTAATGAGTCTTACAAACTATGAACACAGCATATATTCTTCCATTTATTTAGATTTTTCTTCTTTCAATAACACTTTGTAATTTTCAGCATACATGTGTTATTTATCTTTTGTTAGATATATTCCTATTATCTGATTTTTGATGCTGTTTTGAATTGTGTTTTAAAACAATTGTGTTTCTGGCATATAGACACTTTTATAATGACTTTATACCCATCTTCCTTGCTGATTAATTTATTAATTCTCATAGTTTTTTGATAGAGTCCTTTGAATTTCTGGGAAGGCTTTTAATTGCAAAGTTAATTGCCTTAGTAGATATAGTACAATTCATATTTTCTATTTATTTTTTGTAAGCTGTATTTTCAAGAAATTTGTTCATTTCTTATAAATTTTAAAGTTTATTGGCAAAAAGTTATTTATGACATCTTCTCATTTTATTTTACATTTAGCAACTGTAATGATATTGCTTTTTTCATTTCTTATATTGGTAATTTGTATCTTGTCTCTTAGCAATCTTTATAGAAGTCTTCTAATATTATATTGTTCTTTCCACAGATTCAATTTTTGCCTGTGTTGAATTTTCTCTATTGTATGTATATTTCTATTTTATTCCTGGTCTTTTCTTTATTATTTCATGTAGTTTAACAGACAGCTTTTAATTTTCTTTTCCTTTTCTAACTTTTTCAGATGAATATTTAGGAATTTGATATTCACCCTTTCTTCTCACAATTTAGGTATTTAAAGCTATATACATTTTCCCTCTAAGTATGGCTTTATGTGCATTCTGTAAATTCTCATATGCTATTATTTAGTTCAAAATATTTCCTAATTTCCACTGTGATGTCTTCTTTGAGTTATAAACATGGTTTATAACTGTTGTGCTTAATTTTCACATATGAAGATTTTATAGTTGTCTTTTTGCTTTTGATTTCTTGTTAATTCCACTGTGGTGGGATAACACTGAATGATTGGTGTTCTCTGAAATTCATGTGACTTGTTTTATGGCCTAGAATAAAATGTTATCATCTAGCAATGAACAAATGTTCCATAATCACTTGAAAAGAATGTGAGTTCTGTCACTGTTGAATGCCATGCTGTTTGTTTCCAACTTTGTTAATCGTGCTGTTCATATCATGTAGAGATGTACTGACTTTTAAAATCTGTTTTTTAGTGTTAGCTATGTTAAAATCTTCCACTATGATTATAGATTTTTTTCTCATTTTAACTTAGTTTTATTTCTTTCAATATTTGCTTTGTATATTGTAAAGCTATATAATTAGTTGCATGAAGATTTAGAATCACTTTATCTTCCCAGTGGATTGAGATTTTTAATCTTACAAACATCTTCTTTGTTTTTAGTAATGCTTCTTGCTTTAAAGTCTAACTTATCTGATATTAGTATAGCTGCACTTTTTTGTGTGTGTGTTTGCTTAGTGCATCTTTCTTTATTTTTTCATTTTTAATCTTTCTTTATTTTTGTATTTAAGATGTATCTCTTATAAGCAGTATATTGTTTTTTTAAATTTTAGGTGTTTTGTTTTGTTTTGTTTTGTTTTTTTGAGACAGAGTCTCACTCTGTTGCCCGGGCTAGAGTGCTGTGGCATCAGCCCAGCTCACAGCAACCTCAAACCCCTGGGCCCAAGCGATCCTCCTGCCTCAAATTCCTGAGTAGCTGGGACTACAGGTGTGTACCATCATGCCCAGCTAATTTTTTCTATTTTCAGTTGTCCAGCTGATTTCTTTTTATTTTTAGTAGAGACGGGGGTCTCACTCTTACTGAGGCTGATCTAAAACTCCTGACCTCCAGTGATCCTCCGGACTCGGCCTCCTAGTATGCTAGGATTACAGGCATGAGCCACCACACCCGGCTACATTTTAGTTTTATAATGGAGCATGGTAACCTTCATGTTTAAATTCAAATATATAATCAATTATGATTTGATGTAATTGTAATAGTTTCCTAGGGCTACCGTAATAAAGTGCCATGAACTGGGTGTCTAAAAACAACAGAAATTTGTTCTCTCTTAGTCTGTAGACTAGATGTCTGAAAGCCAGGTGTCAGCAGGGTTGGTTCGTTCTGGAGGTCTGAGAAAGCATCTGTCTCATGCCTCTTCTAGCCTGTGGTCATTACCTGTAATTCTTGGCATTCATGGGCTGGTAGACCTATCACTCCAGTCTCTGTTTCTGTCTTCACATGGTGTTCTCTCTGTGTGTCTATGTCCAAATTTCTCTCTTCTTGTAAGAACACCAGTCATTGAATTAGGGCCCACCCTAATTCAGTATAACCTCATCTTGATTATGTCTACAATGATGCTGCTTCCAAATAAGGTTACCTTCACAGGTACTGGGGTTTAGGACTTAAACATATCTTTTGAAGGGCACATATCAACCCACAACAGTAATTAATGGTATGTGTAGAATTATGTCTACTATCTTACTCTTTTACTATTTGTCTTGTTTTATCTTCCTCTTTCTTTACTTTCTTGCCTTTTTTGAATTACTCAAATATATTTTTACTATTCCATTTCTACCTTTGATTAGCTGTTTACATAAACATTTCTTTGTTATTCTTTTAGTCTTTACTCCAAAATTACAGTATTAATATTTTACTTATGGTAGTCTAATTTTTTTTTTTTTTTTTACACATCTTAGGAAAATACTACAATCTTAGACCTCTGTAATTACATTTACCATTCCTTGCCAACCTTGGGCTTATTATTATCATATGTTTTAATTCTGCATGTATTTTCAATCCCCCAAAGCAGTCAAGATTCATGTTTACCTATCTACTTTTCCTGATGATCTTCATTCTTTTCTGTATGGTCAAGTTTTTATCAGATATCACTTTTCTTTTATTTAAAGAACGACCTTTGGTATATCTTTGGCTGTCAGCTGACAATAGTTTTGAGGGTTATTTGTTTTACTGTTGCTTGTCTGAGAATATCTTTTGGTCTTCATTTCTTTAACGTTATTTTAATAGTATATTTTCTCTTAGCACATTAAAAACAAGACTCCACTGTCTTTTGACATTCATTATTTCTATTGAGAAGTCAACTTGCCGGTCATAATGTTGTTCTCTTGAAAGTAATGTCTCCTTTTCTCTATGACTGATTCTGCTTTGTTTTTGGATTTCAGTAAGTATGATTTTCTTTCTGTTTTTCTTCCTTGTGTTTTATACTGCTTCCTAAATCTGTGGCTTGATGTAATTTATCACTCTTGGAAAATTCTAACATATATATGAATAATATATATGATATACATTTTCATGGCATCTCATATGATTTTTGTACTTTTTATTGTGTGTATATTTTCCCTCCTTTTTGTTATCTGTGCTTCCATCTAGATATTTCTACTGACCTTTTCTAGTTCTTTAACTTTTTCTTCTACTGGGTCTAATTGCCTGTTACACCTATCAATTGAGCTCTTAATTTTAAATTTTGCACAGCAGTCAAAATTAGGAAAACAAAAGTCACTAAAAAGAAATTTCCATTGGACCTTTTGTTCACTCCTGTAGAATCTTATGAGACCATGGATGTTCAAGTTGAGGGTCTGTATCCTTTTCAGCAGGCTGCAACATTGCTTGATTTAGGCTTTATCATATTACATTGTCACTGTAAGGTCCCTGTCAAGGAATAGGAAATTCAAGGAAAAATCTACTTATGGTGTGAAAGCCATTGTTCTAGGATTGTTGCACACATGTGAAGTATGTGAAAAGGAATAAAAAAGCAAATGATATCAAGGCAGTGAGAGTGATTCCATAACTATACAGCTTTATTCTAATAAACAAGTGATTGGAAAAATGAGAACAATTATCATCCAACATCAGCAACCTGGTGAAATCATCAAGTCACAATCGCCTTTTCCACACAAGGAGTTGGGAAAATGATTTTCTCCCCCTTTCTGCCTACTCCCATTAGAAGAATTCTCTCCTATGTTCTGTAGTGAAAAGAGTGCACTAATTATATACAAATTAATTCTAATGCTGATAATACTTAATCTTTGAGTATAATTTACTAATTTTGCCAACTTCTGAAAAATAAAAGACTAGTTCATTTATATCCATGATGATAACTCATTGTGTGTTTAATACATTAATGTACTGATGTATATCATATTGATATAATTACTAATAATTAGGGTATATTCAGTTAACATTTTACATGCTTGTTAATATGCATATTATTAAGTACATCTTAAGTGCTTGATAATATGCATTTCATCAGCATAACTGTCATATCCTCAAAAACGTTATTAAACCAAACAAGGCATTAGAGTTTCTTGTACCTTCAAATTCAAATGGAGTACAGTAGTCTCTAGGGCAAAAAAAGTAATTGTGTTCTTTCACTGAAAGATTTTGCAATTGTGTGTGTATATATGTATGTGTGTGTGTATATATTTAATATATCTGTTTATCTGTAGATAGATATTTCATAACCTTTTCTCCATACTACATTTCCTCCATAGCATTTCATTAATTTTGTATGCTCATGATACTAAATGTTATTAAAATATTAATTAATATAATTTCATTAATTAATACAAATCAAAAACGAAATAGTCTGACTTACTACACACCATACCTTGAGGAACTCAAAATAATTCATTACCTTTATTTCATTATTTTCTTGATAATACCTTGAGGTCCAGGGTAGATCTTGTGGGTGCTGTCTCCATTTTATACCAGTTTATTGTATACCTTTTATACAAGCAAATCAAAGACATTTCCCAAGGCTCTAATCAATAGTTTGTTTAGTTGCTTATTTAAGAAATTGTTTTTCCAGTTGTAAATATTAATTGTGTTGAATGTTACCTTTTCTATTTATGCCACGGGTTCTTAGCATGTCTTGCTCTCCCACCTAAAACAACCAGAATGTTCTGATTTTTATCCAGCCACTATCCAGTTTTAAACTGCAGTTTATTTATTCTTCTCCATTCTCTTCCTCAGTCTTTTTTCTCAGATTTTTCTTCATTTTGTTCCTGTTTTCTTTTCTCTGTCTTTGAGTTTGTTTCTTTTGGAAGGCCTCACACCTCTGCCTTTCCCTCAGCCTAGGTAAGTTCACTTTATTGCTTTGTAATCTTTCACTTACATTTTAATAATGCATATTGGCCAGTAAAATTGTTGAATTCAATTGACCCTGAATTCATATGTTAACTGACTTAGATGTTTCCTATTCACATGCGAGGTACCTCTCTTAAATTAAGAATTTACTTGGTTAGGAATCATTTTATATGCATAATAATTCTTAATAAGAAAAGTCATTACTCCTTTTACTTTCCTTCTTTTATTATTTAATAGGTTAATGTTGCTACATGATAGGACTGAAAGAAATGAAATCTAAACAGCAGATAAAAGATTTATAACATTTTTGAAAGATAAGAACATGTATAGTTTATTGTTTATTGTATCAGGTTTTATGAGCCAAGCTAATTAAGATCACATAAAGTAAAGCCATCACATTTTTACAACAAGCAGATCAACTGAAAATAAATAGTTCATACTATAGTATAGGGCGATACATTATAAATGTACAACCAACCCCAACCTACTGTTTCGGGATGCTTCTTGAAATGTAGTCTCCAGACTTAGTGCAGTAAAGTGTCTGGGTTTAGACCCTAAGAGTTAGGTTTCTTATGCACACAAGAATGTTGTAGACAAACTGTTTCTTTTTTTTCCCCTTAAGGTTAGCTAGAATGACAGCTGGTTTTATTTAAAGACCTATAAAGTATACTAAAGGAGCGTCTAGCATACATAAATATCAAAGTAGTTTCTATCATGTCAGGAGTGTGGAGGAGAGGCCTTTTGAAGAATGATCTCACAGGCATCTTTGGCAAAAATCTGGCACGTGTCCTATGTACCCTAGCGAGGCTTACATTAACCAGACATTCCACTCCCTAGGAAGTAAATTTTGTGGATTGATTTACAGTGTTTTTGTTATCAAATCACTTTTTTTTGGAGGAGAGAAAGCAATCTTTGTGGGAGGCCATTAGCTCCCCTTGCATAAATCATTTCTCATCAATTTAGATTGCTACATAATATCTTTCTGAAATTTTATGATGTTCCACAAAGTTTCATATTTCTATGTTCATATGTCTAACAAGATCATTGGCATATGATAGAATAGATTTATATTTAAATCTTTTTGTGTTTTTTGTAATTTTTTCTTGATCTATAGTATACCTACAGTAAAGTTCACAGATCTTAAGTTTTTAGCTCTGTGAATTTTTATAATGTAACCATCAAGCATATTGAATTATAGAGTTTTTTCTAGCCTCCCAGACGCTTATATTGTACCATCTGCTCCATTAAAAGTAATCGCTATTCTGAATTCTGTCAACACAGTGTAGTTTGGCCTTTCAAGAAATTATATCTCATATATATGCTATAAATTGAATATATTTATATATGCTATAAATTGAATCATACAGTATTTACTCATTTTCTTCTGAATGCTTTCACTTAACATTATATTTATAAGGTTTACCGATGTTGTTGCATGTAGTAGCAATTTGTTCTTGTGATTGCTTTGTACTATACTCCATTGTATGAAATTACCATAATTTATTCATCTAATCTATTTTTCAGTTTCAGCTATTACAAATAGCTATGAATGTTTTTGTACAGTATTATGGTAGGTGTACATGTGCACTCATTTCTGTTTGGTTTTTACATAGGAGTGGAATTGTCATGTCATTGGATATGCATATATTCAACTTTAGTAGATAATGCCAATGGTTTTAAAAAGAAGTGTACCTATATGCATACCACTTGCAGTGTATGTGAGTTCCAAGTTGATCCTAGTCTTATTCAATGCTTGATATTGTCTTTTAGCCACTGTTGCCAGGTATGTTTTACCTGGCTCTAATTTGTTTTATTCTGATGTCTAGCAATGTTGAGAACCTTTATATATATTTCTATTGGCTATTTGAATGTTATTTTTGTAAAGTACATGTTTAAGGATATTTTTAAAAGTTAGGATATCTGTCCTTATTGTTTGATAGGAGTACTTTATATATTCTAAATATGAATACTTTCTCAGATATATATTGTAAATATTTTCTCCAGCTTGGTGGCTCAGTAACGTTTAGCTTTAAGTAACGTTTATTTATAGATTTCAGTGCAGAGGTCTAGCACATATTTGTGACATTTTTCCCAAGAACTTTTTTTTATAATTTTAAAAATAGTATTGTTTCGCTCCTTGTGTGCTGCTAATATATAAAATACAAAAGATTTTGTATGTTAGCTTTACATTCAGTGACTTGCTTAATTCATATATTAATTCTAAGAGTTAATCTGTAGATTCTTTTGGATTTGCTATATAAACAATTAAAACAATGATATCATCTGGAAACTCTACCACATTTATTTCATCCTTATAGAAAATAATTATTTTATCCTTATAGAAAATAATTATTTTATCTTTTATGTTCTTGCCGTATTGAATTTTGTTTTGTTTTACCACTTTGTGAATATCTGAGATGACTCTGAAGGCACTGTGAGTATGGATTTGGGGGTTACAAAAAATTTTTAGTGAGTAAACAAATTCACAAATACAGCATCCATGAATAATGAGGATTGACTGTTTTTGATGTGTGTGTGTGTAAAAGAATACATCATAATATATAATATATAATAATACTGTATGCCTCTGTGTATATTATGATAAGACATAGTTTATTGAATTATACTTCTACTCTTGGAGGTATAAATTATCTCCAGTTTTTGTTTACATTATCACTTTGAATATTGTTAGAAACTTCAGTGACAGCTTGTTATGTTTTCCTTATTCATTCTTCCATAATTTGCACATTTACACGTTATGATCCATTTACGACCTCATTTCTCCTAAAGCCAAACCATTTACCTGCTGATTTGTTCACTCATTTATTTGTTTAACAAACATTTATTCATTGCTTACTGTGTTTCAGACTCATTGGACTACTTTTTTTTAAACAAGTTCCCCCCCTTTTTTTAAGGACTCAATCACTGATTACCATATTTTTTTTAAATCGCAAAAATATTCTGCAGTCAAGAACATTTATTTATGTCCCTCTGTCTGTGGTACTGTCGAGTCAATATCAATGAGAGTCCAAAGCAGATAGGACGAAGATATGTGAACTCTGACATATCATAGGCCACTTACATGAGTGTGGCTGTACTATTACAAATACTATACAGAACATACCTAGCTTTCGGACTTACTGCTTGTCTTAGTACATTGTGCTGCCGTAACAAAATACACACACAGAGTAATTTATAAAGAGCAAAACTTTATTTCTCTCTGTTCTGGAGGCTGAGAAATGCAAGGTCAGGGCACCGACATTGGTGCCTGGTGAGTGCCGCTCTCCACCTCCGAGATGGTGTCGAGTGGCGGTGCCCTCACATGATGGAAGACGGGAGAGAAAAAGGGGCCGAATGCTATGTGCTCACATGGCAGGGAGCAAACTCACTCCCACAGCCCTTTTTGTAAAGGTCTTAATCCCTTCATGACTTAATTCGCTCTTAATACCACCACAGTGGGGATTAAATTTCACTGCGAATTTTGGAGGAGACACCATCATTCAAACCATAGCACTGTTACATGAAGTCATGTGCCGTGGTGAGTTTTATTACCTGTGACTATTCTTTGCTCTGATGTCCCTTAAACAATAGGAAAAAATACAACACACAAATTTACCTTTGAACTCCGCCCCCACCTTTTTTTTTGCAGTTTTGAATTAACAGACTTTAGTAGAAAGTGCTTTGGAACCGCTGAATATATTGATTAGAGTTAGATGAGGTGACGGAAACTGGTCCCTTGGCACAGGGAAGACTTTGAGCAGGTCTTTTAAAGATTTGTTCAGGTGGACAACTTTCTAAGCTTATGAAATAAGTAAAACGGCCAAAAATGAGTAGACTATAATGAAAAATAATTAGCTTGACTATTCTAGCAAAAAAATAAAACTAGAATACGATAGGAGATAAATAGTTTAGGTAGTTAAACATTTGGCCAATGCCAAAAGGTTTAGATTTAATCAAGAAAGGAAGGAAATTTGCAATATCCATAGCTCTTGGAGTAACATTTAAAGAAGATAATTTAAGGGGCAGAATATAAGGTAAGTGTAGAAAGTAGAAAGAGAAGACATAGTCTAATATCTAGAACCTGAAATATGATGCTAGACACAGAAATGAAGGTAGAATGGCAAATCTAACACTGTGTATCAAGAATTATCAGAATTTGTAAAGGCCTGATGAGACAAACAAAGTAAAAATGACTTCAGAGTTTTGATTGCCTATAGAGGTGCTGCAAGATCGTTGAAGGATATATTATGTTAAGATAAGTTAATACTTTGGGAATAATAATGAGAAGACATTGGGACATTGATGCAGAAATTTCCTATAATTTAGGATAAAAATGCATTAAAACTTTATGATTGAATGACTTGTCCAAGGGACTACTTGCAAAAAGCAATAGACCTTGGAGTTACTCTCAAACGATTGGTGAGGAGAACATGATCTTAAGGACCACCTAAAGAGACAAATGGAAAACTGAGAGTGGCAGGAATGAAATATAGAGTTGAAAGATTGAGTCAGAGAAGAGAATGTGTGACGATTCACTCTGTTGAAGAAAGCAAAAATGGGCTAGAAACAGAGACAGTGGTCTAGAAATATGGGGGAAAAATCCTGATCGACATCCACAAAGAAGCAGCTATACTGACTGAAGCCCAGAATGGAGAGGGGTAGGGAGGGGTATCTACAGGTTGCAGAGTGAAACTTATTAAATTACAAACCAGATGAAGATAAATGTACTTCTAGGAATGTTTTATCTAAACAAATGCTTGGGCTAAGTCAAGGAGTTAATACAATGTTATTAATACTTGAAAGCACCTGGCACATAGAAGGCACTCAGTAAGTGTTTGTTAAATGACTGAGTGAACTCTCATCCCTGTGTTATACACATTCTATGCCTTTTGATACATTTTATGAATACTAAAACTGTATTAATAGATGATTGAGTGAAACAGTTATATGGAACAGCATGCTAAAGGCCAGATTGGAAGCAGTTCCTAAGGAATGTAGGAGAGAAAATAGAGGTATTAGTCAACCAAACTCCACAAAAGCGAAAAATCACAGAAATGGAATTCTAGAGGTAGGAGGGATTTTGCAAGTCATTGAATAGTCCAATCCTCTTATTACATAGATGTGGATTTGAGACCCAGTTTTGTTAAATAACTTGCCATATATATGTCAAGGTTCAGTTCCAGGAAATTGAAACCACACTAGCTATTTTAAGCATGAGAGGATTTAATATAAAGAATTAAGTGCACATTAAATTTTTGGAACAATTGGAGGAGTAGCCTCTAGCCTTGAGCTCCAGGACCAGTTCCCAGAACAGTACAGAAGATTGGCCCACCCTGGCAGCTGCTATTTCTGCTAAAGTCAGGGAAGGGAGAATGGGATAGCTGCCGCTAGACCTGCTGACTTCAACAGCTTGCCACCAAAGATGTTATCCAAGAATAACACACTGCTGCTACTGCACCAGATTCCTTTCAGCATCTACACAGCCAGGAACTAGACCTAGGACCTTGCTGCAGAAAACCCCTGTCTTTACAGTGTCTCCACGACCCTGGTTGCCACTTCTGAATTCCAGATCACACATGAGTTCATGCAGTTGGTTTAATCAGATTCTCATCTGGGATCCTAACTGCAAGTACATGGGCAAATATAGTTCCAGTATCTGCAGGAGCACACCCCAAGGAGGACGGAATGGATGACGACTGCCAAATAACCATATTCAACATTCTAGTGTCCTCCACTAAGAAAGACCCTCACTGCAACAAGAACGTGGTAGCCCTGTTATTGCATTCTCCTTGTTGTCGTTGAAGACAAGCACATAAAAAAGAAGTATATGGATTCAGTCTTAACTTCCACAGATCACATTCTGAGACTGAAAGATCCTATGAGGAGGATAATCACTAATTTATTATTCAAATTAAGAAACATTTGAGAACAAACAAAAACACTTCTAATATTTATGCCAGAATAACTAGCATGACACAGAACTGCCCCAGAAAAACTGGCCAAAGCCTGGTCATGATTCTTCTGGTCATTAAGATTCTTCATGATCTTACTTCAACCTCCCTTAGCAACCACATCTCCCAACACAAATCTTCATTTAGTTTTTGCTCTATCCTCTTTGAATTCTGTTACCCCCAAATAAACTTTCCAGGTCTTCCACTTATGTTGTGCCCATTGCCTGGAAAGGCCTTCCCTATTTTACACGTCTAATTTCTGTGTGTCTTTTAAAATCCAGCTCAGATGTCACCACCTTTGTTGGAACAGTCTTAGATTCTTCTAGGTAAACTGTGTTTTCCTCAGTTAAACACATACCTGTATGAAAGTATATGTTTACACATCCTTTTCTCCTATCAAGCTGTGACCTCCTCAATGGCGGAGCTGGGTTTATTCGTGTTTTGTTAGTGGAAGCTAGATTAGGTTTTATGCTGGAAAAGTACTTAAGAAATGTTTGGAAATAGGTGGATGGAAGGGGACGGGGAAGGAAAAAGAAAGGAAGGCATCAAGGGAACAAGAAACAGAAGGAGAAAGGGAAAAAAGAAAGAAAGAGAAGGAGAGGGTGGGAGGGAAGGTGGTAATGAACCTTTTCAGTAATTCTAACATTTTCATTTGTGAAGATTTTCCTTGTATTACAAAGTCAGTTAGATATTTAAAAGCACTAAAGGAGTTGAGATGTGAAATCACATTCTCACTTAGAAATAGACTTACTACCTATAGTCTGGGCTTCCCTGCTAGTATTTGAAGAAAACATCAGTATTTATTGACTTTGATGACACTCAGTGGTAAAAGATACTATATCCGTGACAAGCTGTCAAATGTGTCATTCCTCAATGTGAATTGAACATGTAAATGTTTAGGTTTCTTAGACTAAAACCGTTTAAAGACTCTCTAAAATCTAGAAAGGTGAATCTAGATATAACAAGACCTACTGCAGCATGAATCATTGCTGTGCTACTTTCCTTAACTTATCACAAGATGACCTTTTTTTTGAGTAAGGCGTTTCATCCTGCTTGTTGTTGATCTTGTCAGTTTTAAGAAATGGCCCACATTGAACCTTAGTGGATAGAATTCATTTCTTGCCTTCACTTCCTGTAAGATGACTTTCTGAAGTTCACCCCAATTTTCTATCATCTAAATATGATTTTTAAAAACTTAGTTTGTAATTCTCTAAAAAACTCAGAGCAAAACATGCTCAGTGAATATTTCAAACATCGTGTTCTTTGGACTGTAAGGTGATACCTATGTTTGCGAAGGTTTTAATTTTTTGAACTGCCTCCATGTTTGTGCTAAGTAACAAGAACTTGTTTTCTTTTGACTACTCTTGGAAGACAGTTTCTTGCTATAAACACATTTACAGTACCTTTTGGTTCATACAGCTTTTAATGAACAAAGAAGTTTCTGCTCTCTTATGAGAAAGGTGAATATAATTGTTTTTGAGATTTGCTAAATGCTGGTCAACCTTAATTGCTCTCCCTTCCATATGATACTGTGTGTTGTAAGGACATATTCAAGGAGATTTAATGTCTCATAAAAGTATAATGTTTTATTAAAAGGGCATTGTCAGTGTTTACACCGAATATTTTACTACTACTGAACTTCCTCAAGTCTAAGCAAATGTGTATAGAAAATCATTTAGGGGAAGTTGAATGGCTGCTGGAATTTTAAGACATGTTATAGAGTAACCTGCCTGTAAATCCAAGCTTCTAAGCCACCATATGTTCTTAGCAAAACCAAGTTAAGTGAACTGTTTCTCCCAGCCAAGATAGAAAAAAAGAGACTGGATTTATTCTCTTGCTTTATTTTATTTATTTATTTATTTATTTATTTATTATTTTTTTTGAGACAGAGTCTCACTCTGTTGCCCAGGGCTAGAGTGCCGTGGCGTCAGCCTAGCTCCCAGCAACCTCAAACTCTTGGGCTCAAGTGATCCTCCTGCCTCAGCCTCCTGAGTAGCTGGGACTACAGGCATGTGCCACCATGCTGGCTAATTTTTTCTATATATTTTTAGTTGTCCGGTTAATTTCTTTCTATTTTTTAGTAGAGATGGGGTCTCGCTCTTGCTCAGGCTATTCTCAAACTCCTGACCTAGAGCCATCCTCCCACCTCAGCCTCCCAGAGTGCTAGGATTATAGGCATGAGCCACCACGCCCGGCCTATTCTCTTGCTTTAAACAACCAGAAATGAACAAAATATATGAAAGCACAGTTTGCAAAACACTGGATATCAGGCAGTGAATGACAATGACGCTGAGAGATGAGAAACCAATGAGGTGAGCCTCGGGATCACTCCAGTTGACTGTCTTGAGGGTTTCTAGTGTGAATTTCAGGGCAAGGGAACCCAGGTGGGGCCTGAAAGATCTGAGCTAAGAAGCCAGGGCTGGGAGTCTGGAGAGATGAAGGTGGCCAGAATTCACAGAACACAGTATGGGAGAAGAGAGAGTTATGCAGAGCTAGTCTTTGTTTAGATTCAGCTGTCAGGAGCTCACATCAAACTGTCTTAAGCAAAAGGGAAAAAAGCAGTAAAAGAAGAAAGTGAGGTAGTGGTACTTTATTGGTTCATGAAACTGAAAAGACCAGCGTTTCAAGAATGAATAGCTGAATTCAGATGTTCAAAGTCAGCACTGGAGTGTCATCTATCAGTAGTCTCCACTTTCCTCTTCTTGCATTAAACCTGAACCAACGACTATTCCCATGCCAGCCCCAAGAGCCTACATTGTTATATTCTGCCAGTTTCAAACTTAGCAGAAAAAACCTCTTATTTCTATAAGCTCCAAATAAAAACGTCCTAGGTCATAGTTTCATTAGCGTGATTTAGGCTATTTGCCCATCTGTTAACCCATTACTGGAGTCAAGGAAATTGTACATACTACTTGGCCATGCCTGGGTCAATGTCCACTGCTGGAACTGAAGACAGAAGGGCGGAGTAAGAAAGTGACGTGAGGAGGATATAGGGAATACCTGCGTGTATTCCCTGGGGAAAGATAATTTCCCTAAATCTAAGGTGTCTGGATTTAGCAAATAAGAATATAGCATTCTCATTACATTCGAATTTTGGATAAACAATGAGTGGGTTTTTAGTATTATGTCTCATGCATCAGTTGAGACATACTTAAAAAAAGTGTTATTTATCTTAAATTTGAATTTAACAGGAATTCTATACTTTAGATGACAGTCTTGCTTATACTCAAATATTTCAGTGATTTATTCAAGAAATAATTGCAGTGGGGCTGAGTGAGCCACAATGTTGAGAATCCACTACTGTGGGAATGGCATTTACATGCCAAAGAATGCAGAAGTGATCTCCGGACAAATAGATTACAATAGAAGTTAAACATAAAATACATTCATGCGAACTAAGATAGAATAAAAGAGACTAGTAGATGACTGTTACTAAGGGATGAGGAGAGAGGGAGATCTGAAAAGGAGAATTCAGCAAGGTGGGTTGCGTGTCATACAACATTCATTTCCTCCTCTTATTTCAAGCCCCTACCCTTCCTCTTTTCTTTTTTTTAATAGAGCCTCAATATTATTCATGAACTCACACTTCTCTTAAACACGGGCTTCAGAGGAGGGGACCTCAGTCACCGAGGTTGATTTCTGATTTGTCTAAAATAGATGTGGGGTTCCATTCTTATCTGTGGATGACTTTTACGTGGGCATGTGATTCGATTCTAGCCACTGAAACACGTGTTTAAATGTGCCAGAAGGTTTCTAGGAAAGGCTTTTACCTACTCCAGAGAAAGACAGGCAGGAAGACACAATCTGTTGGACCTGGCTATGATGCTAAAATGGTGCAGCCATTTCTAAATAATCAAAAGGAGCTAACTTGAAGACAAAACTTGTACACCAAGAATGGCAGGATATGGGAAGATGGAAAGAACTGGGTCTTTGATGATCTCTCCACGGATAAATCCAGGAATCACCCTACCTCTGGGTTTCTTGTTATGCAAACTAATATGTTTCCTTATTGCTTAAAACACTTCAAAGTTTTTTCTGTAGCTAAAAACATTCTAAGTGACATATAGAATATTCTTATTGAAAGTCTCAGCTTGTAGTTTAGACATTGGATGACTTAAAATTTTATTTGCTAATGATCACAAACCCAAAGCATAAGAACTTTTTTAATTTAAAAAGTAAGAAATTTTCCATTTAAAAATGCCATATGTTAATCCTCACGGTAGTCAGTAAAAACAAAAGCAAACACATGCATTTTAGAATTAGAACTTCTGGGGAAAAGAAATCACGGAAACTAATATTCATTCAATTCAGTTACTTAGTGAAACTTCTGAATTGACATCATAAATTGGCCTGAATATAGTTCTTTGAACTATCATTATGGAATTTCCCACTTTGTGAAGGATATAGCTGCTTTTCCCAGAAACATTTTATATCTTGGTAGAATAGTACCCCCATGTATATGGAGATGTTTTTACTTTATCCTTTTAGGAAGTGATAACTTTAATTTAAATTTAAAAAAATGATGTCAGTGAAAAAATCACTATTGGAGGATACAAACAGGTCAACACAATTATTTATATTAACTGCTCTCTGCTTCTGACATTAATAGATGACATTTGTTGGACTTTACACCTATTTTTAGCTGATTGCATGATCTCCACCTACTCTTGGAAAATCCAGCGTGTAGTATTCCAGTTACTTCATTTCATAACAGTATTCTGTTCATGAAGAATGCTAAATTTCTGCATATAGGCTCATTCTGTATTTATTGTTACTGCAAAACTGTATGATACTTCTTCATTTTTGGAAGTAGATACACTACAAAGAAAGCTGCTATGGCATATTTTGGCAAAATGAATCTTACTTTGTCATTCACTTATTAACATGAAAATTAACTTCCATTCCCATAGAGTAGGAGTACAGGTGGAACCTACTCAACATGATTAAAATTTGTCAGTGTCATATATGTTAGAACTAGATTCAGTGATATATAAGAGAAAACTCATCAGAATGGTTTCCTAAAGGTGACAAAAGTATCATCCCTCATATGTAAAGAAGTCTGGTGCCGGCTATTCCAGGGCTGGTACGGCAGCTCCGCAGTCGTTGGGGAGTCAGACTCTTCCCAATGGAGTGACCCGACCATATTCAGCACATGCCTTGATCCTAAGGGCACCTCATGGAGCTCCTGACATGTCCACATGCCAGGGGGCAGAAAGGAATATTGAGCGAAAGCCAAAGGAGTACACCTACTGGAATGAATTGCCTTCATGGAAGCCTCCTGTATTACCCAATATAAGCCACCAAGATATAAGCAATACTTCTACTTAGATCTCATTGGCTGATCCTTAATCACATGTAATCATTAGTCACAAAGCGGACTGGAAATGACTTTGGCTGGGTTTATTAACACCTCCAATAAAATTGACTTTCTTCTCCTTAGGAAGGAGGGAATGGATATTGGGTAGATGATTCTATTACAGTCTCTATCACAGTATGCTTTTAAGATTGCATTCCAACTCCAGTGTATTTGTACTAGATTCAGAACATTATCAGTACTTGTATCTTTCCAAGGCTTCTCGTAATGGGAAAACCATCATCATGATAAGTAGTAGCAGTAAGTACTATTTGTAGAACACTTATTTCTAAGCACTGTGCACAGTGTTTTTAGCATTATTAACTCATATCATTATAGTAACTGCAAAAATGGATATTATCCCATTTTATATATGAGGAAACTGAGCATCAAAGAGATTAGGCATGTTAAGTAAAATCACTCTGTTGGGATATACAACTAAGAAGATTTGAAGCCAGATATGTCTGATTACAAAGCTCATGTTACTAATCACTTGACCATTATATTATGAAGTGGGCATACTAAGACAAATTCATTATGAATGAAGATATTTCACAGCCTCAGAGCTGTCTGTAACTAAAATGATGCGTATAAGTAAAAAGTGCCAGAAGCTATCCTAATGTCTTTCTTTGAAATATTTGACATTGCCCGGTTTAGGAAACATGGAAAGAAATTGCACAGCCCAGGGGAAAACAGGGACCAAAAGTATTCTCGATTTAAAAAGGCTTCCTTTTTCTTTCCCAGGTTTCTTATGCAATAAAAAAAAAGAGGTCTCTTCTCTCACCATAAAACCACCTATTTAAGGAGGGATGCAAAGGCCAAACCAAAGGTGTGTTAGAGCAGAATGAACTGTCTTCCTGAAATAAATATTCAGCCTTCTTCATTCATGCATCAGGATTCATGATATGATTGAGGTTGCTAGTATATTTCCATTGGACGTTGTCTCTGAGAGTTCTGCCAAAAAGGGCCATTTTTGGAACTGGGAGCTCACGTCTGAGTTTCCTATTTGTGCACTTACTATTTCAACCTTTCACATTCTCAAGTGTGTGAAAAGACATGAGGTTGGAGCTGTGTGCAGGTGTCGTTTCTTGCCCTCAGTGCAGGTTTGTAGCTCTTGAAAGCAACTTTTGAGGAAAGCTTTCTGTTTGATGTGGGTGATGGTTAGAGTTATTTATGTATCGTGGAGCCAGTGTGATTCCTTGGTGAGGAGAAAATTCCCAACTAATGAGCTAGCAGTTGGGCTTGGGTTCCAAGTGAATTACAGTATAGCTTCCAAACCTGAGTACTCATATTCAGAGCTTATGCCCCTAGTTGTGTGTGTGTGTTGGGGGTGGGGGGTGTTGGTGTTTCTATATATTTTTAAAAGGTACAAATAGTGTGAGTAGGATCTATACTTCCACTACTTCTAATCCTGTGTGGTTAGGGCTTGGTCATCCATCTTCCTAGCCAAGGGACACCTTTTTTTTCCCCTCCTCAACTTTATTAAAACCACAAAGGTGGAGAGGAAAATACCTATTTATTAATGTCAGCTGCTGATTCCAGTGGCTTACAGGCCCCAGGACAGCATTAAATAAACCTCCATATAAAGCATGAGTCAGAGTTGGTTCTGTCAAACCTGCTTTTAGGTATGTGGTTGTTTTAGACATCAAGGC
The DNA here is from genome assembly GCF_041146395.1 of Eulemur rufifrons. NCBI lineage: Eukaryota > Metazoa > Chordata > Mammalia > Primates > Lemuridae > Eulemur > Eulemur rufifrons. The sequence continues at coordinate 22,222,056 of NC_091006.1, forward strand.
ATTTTATAAAATAAATTCCTTTTCGAGTTTTATATACTTTAAATGGAGACAAATATATTTTCAGTTTTCATGTACCAGAATTTTGAATGTTAGTATCAAAAGGATAGATTTTGTTTTTTAATTCACCAAAACTTTTCTTTCTATAGTCATCTGAAGGCAGATAATCTAGGTCATCAAAACCTAATAACGTCTCTCTCACTCTTTCTCTCCAGATATAAATGTATGTATATATGTATATATGTGCATATTTGTGTGTGGGCTGTGTGCATGTGTGTGTGTGTGTATGAAATGTCTATTTGGAAAACGAAAAATTTAAATTCCTTGAACTGCATAAAATAAGAAATTGTTTATACTTTCACTTTTCCTTGGATATAGGTCATTTCTTGACTGACTTCTTACTTTGCTATCTCAGATTCAGATATATAGCGACTGAAATGACCAGCTATCGAAATGATGGCCAGTACAGATATGGAGAGCTGTAGTATTAAGTGGATATACCTCACTATCTACTTCTTCCCTAGCAGCATTCACTAGAGGACCATACTCAGAGGAAATAAAGTAATGCATGATGACTGACGATCATGTCACTAGATGCTGTTGTGTTGTCATGCTTAATTTGATTTCTAAATTAAGGCTATTGGAAGGAGGAGCTATTTAAATGTATTTGACACAAATTATACTCCATGGTTTTAGTAATGTAAATTAACTGCTGTGAACATACTGATGTGATTTTTACTTACAATCTCAATTTATGCAATAACTATTTAGCACGTGTTCTGTACCCCGACTGCCTTTCCTGTGCGTGGGGTTACATCTGGGAGAAAGACTGAGTCATTCTTGTCTCAGGGAACATTCAGTCTGCCATGGTGGCACTATCCCCTGTACAATATTACTGTTCTACCCTCAGTGTTGCTGTTCTATGTTGAATTTGTAGGAGATCTGTCTGATCATATGCATGTGTGTATTATTCAAGGAATAAACTGAAACATAGCATCTCGGTGCTTATGGATTTTAATGATGGGCCCCTGAGAAGATTCTTTTTTTCTAAGCAGTTATTAGAAGGCCCACTGGGGAAACTGAAATTCCTGGGTTCCTTTTGTTTCTTAATAGAGTCGGATCTGGAAGGCCTTGATGATCTAGATACCGTTTATGGCAACATCGGACAGCAGCTAAATGAAACGATGAGGCGCCGCAGACACGCGGGAGAGAACGATTACAACATCGAGGTGCTGCTGGGAGTGGATGACTCTGTGGTCCGTTTCCATGGCAAAGAGCACGTCCAAAACTACCTCCTCACCCTGATGAACATTGTGAGTAGTGGCTCCCTTTTGAGGCTTTTCGATCTTTTAATTCACTTTTCTTGTTTTGTTAGTGTCCTTTGGAAACCTATGTGAGATCTTCCATGACTGTGCCCCAAGTCCAAAATGTGTATCTAACTGCATTAAATTGAAATATTCGTCTACAGTATTTAAAATACAAGAATGCTGAAATAAAGGGGGCATGAAGCAAAAGTTTCTTTTGGTTGATTAACAAGTTTTCCATTGTCCTCAAGGGGAAATCATAAATTTAAAAAGCCATGATGGTATGGAATTATAACATGAATTATGCATTTCATTTTGTTCTGGGGATGATCAAAACTCTCAGGACTTTGGTCGCTCGCCTTGATGGGGACTGTGAAGGATAAAATAGTTCTTGCCAGCATCACTCTGTGTCTCAGGAGAATGTAGAGTGATTTATGCTTAACTGTGTGGATTCTTGTTGTTAACAGCTTTTTAACAAATGTGATTTTTTTCAGCATTATAATACTGACGGTAATATAGTTACAAAGCACACAACTATTAGCATATTCCTGCACAGCAGTCAGTAAAGGGCTCTATAAATTTTTCCTTTACTTCTCCTTAATGAGCTTTAATCGGATGCAGAAGAAATTTGTCAACATTCTCAAACTGGTGTTCTTTTTCTTTTGGATTGGCAGCGATCAATTGAGGAGAAATAATAATAATATAAACCATTTACTTCTAAAAGGTAATCGAGATATTGGTGTACTCTATTTTACCTTGTGCCAGTACAGTATACATATTATAATTGATAATTATAATTGATCTCACATACATATTATAATTCACTACCAAAGCATATTCTTTCTTGTCTTTCTCTACACCCCTACTCCTGGCTTTTGCTTTTTAATTTAACTTCTTTGAGTATCTATGTTGTTTACCTTTTTTTTCCGCCATGCTTAAGATTAGATTTCAAATAATTATACTAGAGAAGAAAAACTCTTAAATTCATGAATCCTGATTTTATTTATGCTAATGTTTAAGTCCATCTGTTAAATATATTTTGCTTCATTGAGATGTCAGTTTATCAAATTACACATATACCATATCTCTGTGAAATAGAAAATGAGTATAGAAATTTAAACATGGCCAGGCGTGGTGGCTCACACCTGTAATCTTAGCACTTTGGGAGGCTGAGGTAGGGGGATTGCTTGAAGCCAGGAGTTCAACACTAGCCTGGGCAACATAGAGAGACCATGTCTCTACAAAAAATTTAAAAATTAGATAGATGTGGTAGTGTGCACCTATAATCCTGGCTACTCGGGAGGCTGAGGCAAGAGGATCCCTTGAGCCCAGGAGTTTAAGGCTGCAGTGAGCTATGATCATGCTACTACACTCCAGCCTGGGTGCAGAGCAAGACCCTGTCTCAAAAACAAAAACAAACAAATAACAAAAGAAATTCAAACACTTTTTTTTGTTCATTGGCACTAATTCCTGTTAGGAAGAACAAACGACACACAGAAAACAAATTACTAACCTTGGCAATAGATGCATATAGAGGATCATCATTAATGAATCATATGAATGTTTTCAACTCCTGACTATTAATTTTTATATAACTTGCTAATTGTATAACCCTGGGTATGCTACTTAGACTCTATGTGCCTGCTTCAGTCCCCTTATCTGGATAATAAGAAAATAATGGGGATGCTGAGAGGATAAAATGAGTAAGTAAAAGTCATGCATTCTGTACATATACATGCATAATTAGACAATCACAATTTAGTTTTCCATGTCGAATTTTACTTCCTAAATTATCTAAAATTTAAAAATTTCCATGGAGGTGCTATCCACACTTGCATCATTCATTGTGTCCCTGGGCTGCTTTTCCTGCCTCTGGGCAGGCAATCAATCAGGATAGACTTACTGGGCCCCAAACTGATGCTCAGAACCATGAAAGGCTCTTGGAATAATGCAACAGAGATTTGATATGGTCCTTGTCCTCACAGAACCTATAAGTAGTTGAAGACAAAATATAACACATGGGAAAATTAAAAGAAAGAAAAGTTAAGCAATAAAAGGTATGCTATTATTAAAACTTATACTGTAGGCACTCTAATATAAGTGCTATTAACACTTTAGAAAACAGAGATTTGACCATAGCTATTCGATCATGAAGTGATGAGAGTATTAAATTGGGATTTAGGAGGGTGAGACTTTAGTTCTAGCTCTATTACTGCTTGGCTCTATGACCTTAGACAAATTATGTCCCTTGCTGGGATTTAGTTTCCATGTTTCCAAATTGAAAGATTCAACAAGATGTTCGTTAGTTCTATAATTCATCAAGAAGCTAGGAGTTGAACTGTGTCTTTAGGAATTTGTTTTTCTGTTGTTGTTTTTTGTTTTGCCGTGTTTGTGTTTTTTGAAGAGCACATGAAACTGTAAAGCATTTCTGGGTGGAATCTATTGACAGGAAAGTAGGAATAGATATATTCACGAGACAGTTAAGTATAATTTTGAGGGTGTAAAGAAATAACAAAGTGCTGCATTTTGTAACAGTCAAAAGACCTTCTGTTTTTAAGTACATTAAAAAAAAGTCAGGTAATAGACTAAGACTCTGTCTCAAATACCAAATTATTCTGAAGTTAATAGAGTATCAGAGAATGGAGCTGCAGAAGAAAATAATTTTTTAAAACTTAAATTCATTGCCTCTGAAGCAATTAACGTAGGTAGGCAATTCGGAGAAGCAATAATAGCACTCCCACCTTTCCTTCCCAAGTTCATGAACCACTGGAAAAAGACATGAAAATTACACAGATGAAGAATAAAATATTTTTATTATTGATGAGAGCAGAATTGCACATCACAAGTATATATTCGCAAGGTTTTCGTTATTCTACATCAATGATTTTCAGCTGTGGGTAATTTGTCCCCACCTCTGCTCCTGGGGTCATTTGGCAAAGTCTGGAGCCCTTTTTGGTTGTTGCCCCTGGGTAGGGGAGCGGGGTGCTACCACCACTCGTGGGGAGACCAGGGAGGCTGCTAAACATCCTCCCACGTGTAGGGCAGCCCTACCCAACACGGAATTGTAAACTATTTGGCTCCAAATGTCAACAGTGCTGAGGTTTAGAAACCTTCTTCTAAATTAAAGTCTTACTCACAACCCTCATCCCTCTTCCACTGGATAATTTCTGGTTTCCCTCCTAGGGTCAGACAGACAGCTTTGGACAAGGCAGACAAAGACTGAATCCCTCCCCCACCCCCAACCCGCCATTGCCCTGTTGCAAACTGTTAGATCCAAAATACTCACCTGAACATGCTCTTAACCCTTTCTCAAATTCATCAGTCAGGTAGAAGTGAGAGGCAGGAAGGAAACCAACAATGATACTCTAATGAAACTGCCTCATGGAAATTCCAGGCTAGGAAAATTCAGTTTTTGCCTAACAGTGTCCAGATAATTATCTCCTATGCTAGCCATGCTTTGTGACTTCTCACGGTTGTCTAAAGTCATGGCTCATCAAACTTGAGAGCTGCATAGACATGGAGGCTTTACGCATAGACATAGACATAGAGGCTTTCTTGAAATGTCAGAGAGGTTCAGACAGAAACTGTAGAAGAAAACTGACAGCAGAAAATACTGTTTGCATTGATAGGGGAGAAAGGTGTTCCTATGGTAGAGAAAGCTCATGATCACCTTTAAAATCATTTGCCCTAGTTGGCTAGTCGCAAATTCGTTCTTCCTTTAGTTTACCTGGTTGTCAATTTACTTGTCCTTTCCGAATCCGGATGATGTTTACTACACAGTTCCTGAATTAAGGAAGCACTTTTAGGTCCAGGTGATTTGCTTCATAGCATCCCTTTAATTTAAACTGAGCTTTTTTTAAAAGGGAAGTTTATGTTTCTTATTTCATGCTTCCTTATCTTGAAAAGAGATCCTATATTACTAAGTGCTAAATGTCTTTTTAATTAAAGAAGGGATAAATGAACAAATGAATATACATAATATAGAGGTAAATTATGAACAATCTTGGGAGTCAGAAATTTTGGACTCAAAGCAAGATTTAGTATTTACAAGATGCCGTATTTAAGAAGTAAATCAATAATGATCGGCTATCATATATTTTTTCAACTATATTGCAAAGGAGAGTTATTGCTATTTTTCTAAAGGAAGCAGTCTTTAAAATGTTAATAAAATTGAGGTAAATTTTTAAAAATGACTTACAGTTTATAAAGTAGTCTTAAATAATGGTAATGTGGTGGTGATGCTAATAATTCAAAGAAGACAGGATTATTGGGAGGAGAGGCTGGTTTAAAAAATTCAAATAATATTTAATTTTAACTTAATCATAATTTAAGTGTAATCAAGAAAAAAAGAACTTCAAATGCAGCATATGTCGGGAGTAATGTTAAATCGGATTTAAGGTGGTTTGGCAGGTAATGCCCGTGGCTGATGAAGTCCTCAGAGGGGAGGTGTCACGTCAGTTGAACTTTAGAGGATGAATTGTCATTTGTCTGCTAGAAAAGGGGAAGATAGGTCTTGGAAGATGGGGAGCATCTTGTAGCAGGATGCTAAAGTGCTAGTTCCTGGTGTCTTTGGAGCCACTGCAGGTAGGTCTGCATGGTAAAATTGAAAAGTATTAAGGAGAGATGGCAGAGGAGAAGACTGGATAGAGGAGCAAGGGCTAACTTTAGAAAATTGCGTGTGCCTTCCTATGTAGTTTGAATTTCATCTTGTTAATGAAGAGTCATAAAGGGTTTTAAAGATTAGTGACTTGATCAGTCTGCATTTTAGAAAGAGAATTCTGGATGCGTTAGAATGATTTGGAGGAGAGAGACTCTCTTAGACACTGTGCTCTGAACATAGAGACATAAGGGACAGAATTAGGGGATGAACCATGGTCCACCTGGGTCCAAACTCCTTGTTGTGTACACTATACTTCCCTACCTCAACAAACCGTCTTAATGTTCCCAGTGTGGATTGAACATACCAGGTTGTAGAGACAGACAGCAGTGAGCACAAATTGATTCAGCCACCCTTTATATAAATATACGCATCTTACCAGGAATATCCTGAACCTGTCATTCTAGAAATGAGTCACCACAGGTTATATTAGCATAGCGTGACATCCCTGGTGTTGCTGCCTAAGAGGTTCCTGTGATTTTTACTGAAGCCTCTTAGTTTCCTCTCCCCTTTCTTGTTTGATTCTGCAATCCCAGATTTCCTTCCTGAAATTCATACATTGTTCTCTCCTATATTACAGAGAGCAGACTGACCCTATCCTTCCCTAGTTTGCTCCAGCCTTTATTTTTCCAAGATTCCTAAAACATAGAAAAGGTTTTTAGTTTGCCGTGGGAACCATCTTTTTCAATCTCGAAGGAAGAGAAACAATTCTACCTGGGCTTTTGGCACGTATCCATTGTTACAAAGGCCAGAAGAGTCTGTAGGGTCCTATAACTGACAGCCTGTGCTTGGTCCTCCCAAAGCTTCTTTGATGCTTAGATGAGGTAAAAGCATAATTAACATAAAAGGAGAGACTCATGCTTATTGAAAACAACCATCTGACCTTTACAGTCTTCCTTTCTGGAGAGCTACTCAAATGTGCCCAGATCACCCAAATACAAACATTTGCAAAAGTTTTAACAAGTTATTGCATCATTCCAAGTGAGTTGAATGGATGTGAAGGTGGACAGATTTCAGAGATGCCTATAGGACTTGGCTGCAGATTGACTCTAGTACTTGGAGAAGGAGAAGGAATCAAGAATGATTTAGTCTTTGGCTATGATAGAATACTAAGAAGGGAAGAACAGATTTTCATGAAAAAGTGGGTGCACTTTGAGGTATCTAGGTATGTTTATAAATAAATAGGCCTGTTGCTAGAGTTGAACAGATGATTCTGGGGCATGAGAGAGATGAATCAGTGTTAGATGCATGAACATTTTGAATCCTTAAGCCTATAGGTATTGGTTGGAGAAACAGCAGTGAACAAAATAATTCAGGGAGAGTATGTGAGAAGACAATAAAGATGAAAAGCAAAACCTTGAACAACATTGACATTTATGGGGTAGGCAGAGAAAGCAGAGCTAATATTGTTAAAGAAACAGAAGAATATCTTTGAAGAACATAGCAGTCAATGGTACCAAATGCCACAAAACATTGAAGGCGGATGCTTCCCCCCCCCCCCCCCCCCCCCCCCCCCCCCGATGAGGGAAAGTTGAAAATGTTCTTACCAGTAAACAAAGATGAGTAACTCCAGAAAGGGAGAGACTAAATAAGGGGTATGGAGAGTTGATTTTATGGAGCAAATATTTTTCAGAAAATGGGAAAGAGCCTTAAAAGAAAGTAGAGATTTGGGGCTTTCACTGTGACAGGAAAGAAGGCAGACAAGGTAGTTGCAAGAAGAGAACAAGCATCGGCATCATATAGGCTTGTTTGAACTTTGGCTCTGTTAATCATTTGGAAAGAATATCACTTCTCTGGCTCTCAGTCTCTCTATAGAGTATTAATAGGGAGGTCTCTCCTCTACAGGGTTCTGAGCTTTCTAATACATGTTGAGCTTTTGCACCTGCTCTTCTCTTTGCCTGGATTGCTCTTTCCCTAAATGGCCGGATAACCATATCCCTCCTGTCCATGGATCTCCCTCCCCTGACTATTATATAGATACAATATAATAATGCCCATTCTCTTCCTCTGCCCCTCCTACTCTGTCTCATCCCTCACTTTTATTTTTCTGCATATACCTATTCTCACTTGACATGACCTTGCCTGCATGTCTATTTGTATTTATTTATTTTTCATGCTTACAGTCGGTTTTACCAGGTAGAATATATGCTTGATAAGAACAGAGACTCAAATTCATTTACTAGTCCATTCCCCACCACCCACAGAACATTTGGGCACATGGCAACTATTCAATAAATATTTAATAAGAATATTAATAAACAGTAATTATTATTAATATGAGATCATAGGTGAGGGAAGAAGAGTTGGCAGATTGGGAGACAGCTATCTACTCTGAGTAAAAGGAATAGAGTATGGGGCTGAAATCCAAGTAGGTAAGTGTTTGCAACGTGCAGCTATGTAAGAGATAGTTTGGATGGAGTCATATTTTTTCTGAGTTCATTTTAGAATTCTCTTACATCCAGCCAGAATCACCCAAGCTATCTTGTAATTACTTATTTACCTTAAGTTAACCAAAAGTCTCTTTAAATATATACATACACACACACACACACACACACACACACACTATTTGTTTGCTTCTATGTGAGTAATAGCAATAATTATGACTAACCATTTTTATTTTTTTGCATTTACAAAAGCCAAACACCATTTTGAGCTCTGTATATATGTGAGCTAATTTATTCCTTTCAACGATCCTATGAGGACAATACTGTAATTATCCCAGTTCACAGATGGGATAATTGAGGCACAGGACAAATAACATGCCCAAGGTCATATAACAAAGATCAAATCCAGGCGGTCTGGCTGCAGAGCCCATGCTCTTCACCACTAAGCTAGACTGCCTCTGAAGACCTAATCCACCCATCTGAAGGAAAAATGAATGTTGCTTTGTTGAAGCCAGACAAAGCTGTTCATCAGCTAATCAGACAAAGCAGGTCAGATTGTCCTGCCAGGGAAATGTCCTGGGAGAATTTGTCCCGTCCGGGAACAAACTTGGAAGGAATTTTCCTTTCAAGGAAAGGAATACTTGATTTGATTTTACCTTTCTTCCCCTTCCACATCATTGGCAACCTCTTCCGATTTAAGGTCATCTGAAAATTGAATTAATGTTCTGTTTACCCCTTCTTTCAGGTAATTTAATAAAGACTTTGGGCTCAACCCTAAACACCTCATAGAAAATCTACCCATGGTCCAATGTGTTGGTTCACATGAAAAGATATTCAGTTTTGCATAGAGGTACTTTGTTTTGCATTACGTAGTATCAAATACATGACTTCTTAGAATGCTTTTCTTAAAACTAAAAACACTAGTTATACATTTTACCCTATCTTTTTTTTTTCTGATTCAGTTTTTCCACTGATCTTCTCTAGTTCTCTTTACTATTCCTCAGTATTTTTTAGAATTATTTATCAGCAAGAATTTCTTATCTATATTAAATTCAGAGTCCAAATTATTTCCTTAAAATTTACATGAAGAAAGATTATTAAAAGGAAGTGAAAAATTTACGTTCCCCTTCTCAATATGTTTCCACACCATATTTTTAAATAGTAGTGAACACGACTGATTATTCTAAAACCAAATTCTGTGCACAGTGACTGCTGGGGGCTGCGTGTCTGCGCAGTTGTAGCAGTTTGGTTACAACTGCCGACTGGAGTCACGCGGCCTAGGTTTTCATCCCTGAGTCTGAGTGCTAACTGTGTGACTTTGGGCAAGTTACTTAATTTCTTCAGGCCTCAATTTCCTAAGATGTAAAATGGACATAGTAATAACATATCCAAAGTTGTTGCAAGGATTACTTGAATTAATATGAGTAAAGTGTCTAACCAGTTTCTAGAACCTGGAAAGTTCTCTATATCTTAGTTATTGTTTTTGTTTGTTGTTGATATTGCTTTTACTTAAAAAAATTGCTTCTCTTTCCATTAAAAGTTACAACAATACTTTCTTAACCAATATTATTTTAGTCCATCTTGACAGATTTAAATTGTTCGTTCAGTCTGAAATACTTTTAGCTGTTTCTATGTATCATTTATTGAGTGTTAAAAACAACCAGACCCTGGAGATTTCTTTCCGCCTCTTATATAAAGTTGTAATCAGATGACATGAAGAAAAATCTAAATAAAGATTTTTTTCAATATTTTTCTTTGCTTTTAAGAGTCAAATGTGTAAGCATTCAAAATGTAGCATTCTCCTCAGGTTATAATATTTTAAAATTCTTATTTAACTGTAAGGAAGTTATTTTATTTGTTTGTAAATATGGGAAAAGGCAGACCCGCTGACTGGTGCCTAAGTATGTTCAGGTGTATTAAGTGGCTTGTCCCTTTACCACCCTCTAAAAACGTACATACTGCCATCTGCTGGAAGAAGCTTTTCCACAACAGACTGTTTTTGAGAAAAAAAATTATTAAAGTGTCACGTGATTTTTCCAATTAATGTTCCTAATGATTTAAACCATATCTTTCATTCAATTGAGTTTAACAAATTTCAACTAGAAGAGTCTTGAGGTCCCTTTCAGTGAAAACTATGAATGGGGGACAGTTGTTCTTCTTGATCTTTTCGTGTAGATTATAAAAATACATCCACGGATCTTTAAAACTTCCTGCATGGACAGCTGGACAGGTGGTAAAGTACTTTGTATTTTGCTGAGTAGAGTTGTGTGGCATCTTGCTTGATTTGAGCAACAACCTGTGAAGTAGGCAGAGCTAGTATCATTACGATCATCAGTGGCCAAACTGGGACCAGAATCCAGGGCTTTAAATATCTAAGAAAACAAAATGGCAGATTGGTGGTGACCTCCTGGCTCTCTGCTCCCAGAGAAGGAGGTGAAGAACTCAGACGGCTACACAGGAGTGGATAGCTCCCCGCCCAATAACAGCGTTGTGAATCTGCAGGAAAACAGTGTGGGACACAGAGCCCAGGGGGAAAAAAAGGTGAATGGGAGATAGGATCACAAAGATGAGAGAGTGCAAGATAGACAATAGGGAATAGAGTGGCAGGTGGCCGTGCCACTGACCTCCGCTCCCTCTCAGACGACAGGGATGCACCTGAAGTCAGTGCAAAGTCGTGGCACAGGACGACAGGCTCTGTGGAGAGGAGGCAATAGCGGGAATCATTTTCAGCTCCCTGGTGCTCTGTCCTTGGGACCACACTGGGCGAGGGAGGGACAAGTCTGAGTGGTGACTTCCCGTGACCACGTGAGGGAGTTGGAGACAGGCATCTTGCCTCTGGTGGTCAGCAGGACCAGAACATTCCATAACTGATTTTCGGCCCCACGGAGCACCCTGTCATCCAATTAGCCTAACATAATACTGACCTTTGCTCAGTAATACTTTTCTTTTTGTTGAATCGTAAATTTGATATTCAAAACAGAGTTCTCTTATTCATTTTATAATATGTTAATATTGGGAATAATAATTTTGTAGTTTGCTTTCCTGGTGCCGCATTGATTTTAAAATTCACCAAGTGCAAATGAATTTACTAATTTAGAATGATTATATGTACATTTTATACTAACTCAAGCATCACAAGCTATTTATCATTATTACCGTCTCGCTTTCATTTTATGATGCTAACATTTTCTGACGTAGGTGTTTCCTGTCATATTTACGTATGCATTATAAATGTCATGACATAGTTGTCACTGCTGTTCTGCACTGGCCACAAGTGCCTCCTGTCCTCTCTCACTCCTCCTTCTCTGGAAATGAACTCACTTTTTTCTACCTAACTACTTTTCTTTAGTTTTAAGTTGTATTGTTCTTCAATTTGATTTATTTACTAACATTGCTTTCAGCCATTTTTTTTTTTTAACACCGAATGCTTTTTACATTTCAGCTACATTAAACTAAGTCCATGTTATAACTTTGTGCGCGAAGCCATGTGTCTAATTTGAAACAGCTGCCTTATAAGAAGCCTCCTGGGACAACCATGAGTCTCTGAATGAATGGGTTGGTGACAGGTCTGGCTTTGGACTTTTTACTTTTATTGGAACTATAAAACTTAGGAATTTGTTATCAGATAATTAATCCAGAAGAGGAGGGTGCAAAGGTTGAGTCAGTCTTCAATTAGACAGCGTGAGATACGGCGTAAGATAAGAGAATCTGCCCATGACCAAAAAGGCCATAAGAAATCACAGCTTCTTGTCTAGCATTCATATTATCCTTTTACTGAGCTGGAATTTACCCCTTTAATCATGTGGATGGTTTTTACTTTTGTTTTCTGTAGATAACACAGACTAAATCTACCCCTTTTTCCATAGGACAGCTATTAAGTATTCTTTCTAGGTTTTTCTTTTCCACTTTCCATATTCGAATGTCCTTAAACACCCCTCCACACTAATAACATTTTTTTAGCAATTTGTTTACATGAGTTAAATCTTTTAATTCTTACCCCAAGACTGTGATATAGCATTTTTATTATGTCCATTTAATAGAGGCTCAGAAAGGTGAAGATCTCACAAGCAATGAAGGGTTGAACCAGGATTTATCTGAGACTGTTAACGTCTGGTGTTTAGGCTTTTAACCACTATGTCTCCCCAGATGTTCTTTATATTTTCTTTCATATTTTCTGGGCTTCTTGCTCTTTAATCTTCTCTGGATGGATTCGTGTATTGTCAAATACCTCTGCCATAAGAACAGTACAGAAAAATGAACTCACTACTTCAGGTATATACTAGCCTAGAGTGGGACAACTCAGGCATGAGCTGCCTGTCTGCACATCTATGAAGTGCAAGAGTGTAGTGCAGATTTTTACTTTTACATCTTGGCTTATCTTGTACCGGTATTAAATTGGAGCTTAACATTCTATGCACGTGTGTGTGTGTGTGTGTGTGTGTGTGTGCATGTATATATACATGCATTTTTCCACTTCAAAAGGACTTTACATATTTTCTTATTAAACTACACTTTGTCATCTTTAGTATATTCTGCCTTAGTTATATTTTTTACCTGCATCTTTGCTGTTCTTTCCTTTTTTGTGCCACAGACAAATCCAGTAAGAATGCCTTCAGTCTACATTCAAGGTCTTGACTTTTTAAAGTGTTCTGTACAATCACATTGGATTCTTGAAACATTTCAGTTGAAATTTCTGGTCTGTTTCTTGGTCAGTGTGGCAAATCAAAATTGCATGATTTGTGAATTTTTTTTTTAGAACATTCTTTCATTCTTGAGTTATATTTATTTTTTAAAGCTACTCCCTATGCGATTATGCCTATCTTTTCTCTGCACGGTTCAGATTTTCTATGCCTACTGTCCAAATCTCCTGGATCTCAAGTTGAGTTGCAGTTAGTTTTCCATCCCTCTTTTAGTCATTGTGACAAGTGTTGAGTTCTTGTTCTTGGAACAGCTAAGAACTTTGTATCCTAGCCTAACTCCACCTTTCTCGTTCCTGCTAGCATTTGCCAAGTTGCTAAGCATGTTTCACCAGCACTAATTTTGCACTAGTTTAATAAGAAGATACAATTGCAGTCCACTTTAGATTCATATCTGCCAATAGCTCACTGTGTGTTTTTGTATGTCAGTTAATTTCTACAGGCTTTCTCTTCCTCATCTATAAAAAACAGATAACCTCTGAGGTGGTGTTAATGCCAATATCTATGATTATAAAGTATACCAAATCATTTTTAGAAATTTCAACTTAACTTTAAAAATTAAAAAAAAAAAAAAAGCAGTACTCAGCTTTGCTCTTCTGAGCTGCATCTAAGACTGACATTCATCTGATAAGCACTTGTAATGTCACCTTAGTAATTCAAATATTGAAGGACTTCCACCTGGCACCCAAGTGGGCCTGGTGTCTGTATTCCTCCATCACGGCTGCAGCCAACTCACAGGACAGCAGATGATTTGCCAGTCACCCTGCCATGGTTGCTTTTGGTGAGTGTTATGTGTGGATTACATCATACTGCTTCTAGTACTGCAATGGTTTAATGAAGCCCTTTTTGAGCATATTTTCTATGTTCCTGTTACTGTGGAGTCTATAAGATCAGTAATTCACACATCCAAAGATTGTTCCAAAGCTAAAAGTAAATGACTTCATTTCAGAGTCCAATTTAAACCCAATTAAAGAGAAAGTCATTGGACTCCAGTACCTTTACACGGCTGATCCCTAAAATGTTGTGCATCTCATGAAACCCTTTCTGTTGCCTCTCCTTTAGCAATTATCTTTTCTGTTTCTTAGGTGAATGAAATTTACCATGATGAGTCCCTTGGAGTGCATATAAATGTGGTCCTGGTGCGCATGATAATGCTGGGTTACGCAAAGGTAAAATGCTTTAAAATATGTGAACTATAAATGTTGGAAACCGGGTTAGCAAACAACAGACTAAACTGCTAAAGCTATAGCTAACGTGTGGCATAGCTAGACCCCGATTGCTCTGAGTTGAGGAGGAGAAACTGTCACAGTGAGTGGCGACTTCCAAATTTGAGCAGATAATGAATGATTTTGTGCTCCTATTATTTACTTATTGACTTCTATTTCATGGAGATGTAGATAGTCATCCTGACTTTAGGCATGATGGTCTGAATGGAAGCAGATAGATAACATTATGAGAAGAGAGAATTTCCTTAGCCTATCATTATCATTAAGTTTTCAATTCATTCATTCATTCAAAACATTTACATTGAGTGCCTACTAAGTGGCAGCTGCTTTCTAGATGCTTGGAATATATCAGTGAAGAAAAAAGTCAAAGATATTTGTCTTCTCTTGATTTGTTAAAAACAACATTTTACACACATATCTGTCCACTTAAGAAAAGTGAAGTACATGGGAATATTTTTCACTTAAAAGAGCTTAAAACAAAAAGTTGGATCAAAATGCACACAGTGGGCATTTCATGTGATGTTAATTTTAGCTGTCTTTAAAATGTTATTGGATGTGTCCTTGTGCTTAGAAATTATGAAATGGGTGAGAAGGTTTTCTCCCTTTGAGGAGTAAATGTAGGGGAAATGACTAACTTGATCATTTTCTTGATGTTTAAAATTATATGTCCCTCTCCGAAAATTAATTCTCCTGATTATAAAATACTAACGAATTTATGCATTTAGGAAATAGGAAAAATTCATATGTTTGTATTTCAGTACATATTTGACATCCACTTATCGTTTTCTAATGATAGGGTGTCATTGATCTTTAGTTTGTCCCTCCCATAAACCTGACCTACTTTTTTGTTGCCAACAACAAATACAAGTTAACTCCAGTTGGAGATAACAGCCTTCAGTTGGTTGTTAAATCATTTGCTTGGAAAAGTATGTGACCAGCATATAACAAACCATGCTAATTTTATTAAGAATGTAAACACTGATAATAGCATTTGCTGAAATATAACAAAAAATCTCAGCCTGTCAGCCAAGTAGGGACTAATTTTGGGTTCCAAGTTCAATTTCTCATTCCATCAGAACTACTCTGGGAAGTGTGGCTCCTGGGTTCTTGAAGGATGGGCCCTTTCCCCTCTGAACTTTTAACTCCTGACCATAATGTGATAGTAGCAACATTCCAAGGAATTTAAATTCATCTGTTGGAACTACAAGGTAAGAATCCACCCCTCTTCATTACCATGACATTAAAAAATGGTAGTGTTTGTTTGTTTGTTTGTTTTTAGTGTAAAGTTAATATAATTTGACTTCTCCCCATGAACTAAGATTTGACTAGCTTTGCCAGGTCATGGAAGAACTTATATCCCACATGTTGATGAATTCTGGACTAACTAAAGAAAGAAAGAAAGGAAGAAAAATCTTAAATAAGATCTTTTACCTTTACATCTCTGGGAAAAAAAAGTCTCAAGCCAGAATCTTTCCCGATATTTTTGTTCTTTATATCTATGAAACTCAAATCTAAGCTGAATCGGGAAATATTTAGATTGTTAAAAGTTTTACTTAAATGATTCATATTCAGTTGCCTCACAATAGCAAATTCTACCATCAGACATTCTCATACGTGGTGTCAGTTAACTTTTACACTGGTAATATTCGTCGTCATAATGATGTCTTTCATGAGCATTTAGAATTCCCAAACCAATGTAAATCTAAATAAGCCCCAAATCTAAATAAGCCCCAAATAATATTACTGAATTACTGTTTAAGTATTATAACCCCAAATTTCAACTGCAGAGAAAGTTAATAAAGGAAGTCTTTGGGAAACTATTATGTGTGTCTTTAACATGTTGTTTCCTCTTAGTCCATCAGCCTCATAGAAAGAGGAAACCCCTCCAGGAGCTTGGAGAATGTGTGTCGCTGGGCTTGTCAACAACAAAAATCTGATCTCAACCATTCTGAACACCATGATCATGCAATTTTCTTAACCAGGCAAGACTTTGGACCTGCTGGAATGCAAGGTATTGTCATTAATATGTAGAAGAAAAACTTAAGGGCATGACTTTTTTAAAAGTAATCCTAAATCCGGCAGTCTGTTCGAATATTCCAATCTTCCCCACCGCTTTCCATGTACCAGCCAAACATACATTTCCTTTCTATTGCTTCCAGTGACTTCTGTGGAATTCACCATGTTATATGCCACTTAAATACCATAATAAATTATACTTGCCTTTAAAATAACGATTGTGTGTTTGGGGTATGGAGAGGATGCTGTAAAATGCAGTGTGATTTCTACTAACTGTTCAGAATGAGAAAAGAGATGCCATGAGAAATGACTGCTGCCAAAGAGCTTTCTTCCAAAGTCAGCTTACATTTATCCAGTAAATTCTGATGTGGACTTTGGAAAAAGCAAACTGGTGATTTTCTTTTCAGTGTTGATGGAATTTCTGGCTCCCTTCTTCAATACCACGATATGAAGGACCATTTTACTAAAACAGAAAGACAAGGTTTAGCTGGTGGACAGAAGAGAATGGTCACCCCAGGCAGTTCCTCCCCTTAGGAAAGAAGAAAAGGCAGACCCAATGAATCTTTTTAGAGACCATTACCTGTGACTTTCCCAAGAGAATGTGGCTCAGTGCTAGCAGGAAAATAATACTGCTCTGTTTCCTGAAAAGCTTTTTTTTTTCCCTCTAGGCAGAGGTCCAGTAGTAATTCTTAGTGGGTTTTCTCATAAAATGAAAATAAAAGTAATTGTTATTCTCTACAGGATATGCTCCAGTCACGGGCATGTGTCATCCAGTGAGAAGTTGTACCCTGAATCATGAGGATGGTTTTTCATCTGCTTTTGTCGTAGCCCATGAAACTGGCCATGTGTAAGTCACTGTTGACAGCTATAAAGCAAAAAAAAAGTCTTTTCTTTCCTGCTTCTCCCAGTATTGTTTCCACTTCGGGCAGAATGCATGCCAGTATGCAATTCTCATCTTTTGCCAAGTGTGAGGAGCTGAACACTGCAAAGAGGTCATGCACTGAAACTAAATGAGTGACTCTGGCTTGCAGAGGCCCTTCTGTGCTTTTCAGAGGAGAAGAAAGGCATTTCTGTCAGATTGCTCTCGATTTCTGTTTCTGTGCCTTTTCCAAGAAAGCCATGTTGCCTTAAAATACATATTTCCCAGTACTTATTTTCAAAACAGAAGTTACTGAAAAGCTGTAGGCCCCCGAGTCTCACTAGTGAGGTCTCCTTTGTGTTCTAGGTTGGGAATGGAGCATGACGGACAAGGCAACAGGTGCGGTGATGAGACTGCTATGGGAAGTGTCATGGCTCCCTTGGTGCAAGCAGCCTTCCACCGTTACCACTGGTCCCGATGCAGCGGTCAAGAACTGAAAAGATACATCCAGTATGTCCCCTGCTGCATGGCATGAGAGCGTTTGTTTCATAGCCTACAGACATAAAACTGACTCTTAGGACCTCGATCATAACAAAATTCCCAGGAAATGAAAACTCTTGTTGCTAATAAATATTTTCTTATGACTCAGGGCATTTGGTACAACAGTTCTATAACGTAGTCACAATATTTTAAGCAATAAACCTAGAATTTAATTTTTAGCTATAATATAATTTCCCTTTAGTAAATTTTGTATGGGACCTTTGACTAATGGTCAAACTTGAGTGAGGATGAGGAGAGGATGGTCATGGGATTCCGACGTATTATACCACCTATGCCCTACAGTATACGTGTCAGGACGTCCCCTGCCAGGCCACGTGGGGGTTTAATTAGTGATGCAAATAATCACAGCATTATTATAGGCTTAAGTCATACATGGTTTTATTTTCCTGGCATGAATAAGGGTGAAGGGGCTTTTTCTGAATGGAACTGAAACCAAAACTTTAAAATGTATTGCTTTTGTGAACTTGCTCCATGATCTGATGAAATTCTAGAGTATATAAGCTAAGATTACTTTTCCGTAAGGACATGATTATAAAGAATGAAAATTTAACTACATGCAATATTTTCCTTCCTACAGTTCCTACGACTGTCTCCTTGATGACCCTTTTGAACATGATTGGCCCAAACTCCCAGAACTTCCTGGAATCAATTATTCTATGGATGAGCAATGTCGTTTTGATTTTGGTGTTGGTTATAAAATGTGCACTGCGGTATGTTACTCATAGTTGATGTAGATTTTGCATCTTGAAATCTCTTCGTGTAGCTCCTGCTTGGTGAGCTTTACAGACTCACAGGTGCAAATGTTAATATAAGAACATCTTCCAATTATTTTGTGTTTGTTATATCGCTGTGTGCTGAAGCTCAATGCTTTAAATACACTCTCTTATTTAATCCTCATGGCAGACTAGAAGGGAGCTGATGTACTTCTATTGTACAGGAAAAAAATTCAAGACTTACGGAGGTTATGCAACTTGCTTAAGTCACACAGCTGGTAAATACGGGAGCTGGATTTGCAATCAAGGCTATGAGGCTCAAATCTTTGTGCTCTATTCCTCCTCTGGTTTTTGTGACCTTCAGAGGTGACTCTTAAGTCTTAGATACATTGCTTTGCTTTGGCTTGATGGCTGGGATTCCATGATTCCATGCATGTGTGACCATAGGGAAGGCTTGTGCTGGTGTTTGCTCATACAAGAATCATATGGGACAACATGGAAGTCAGGAATATGGACACCGTGCTCAGACTGGGTGGGTCAGGTCCTGAATCTGACACTTAATCTCTTTGGCTTAGTTTCCTTATATGTAAAATATAATAATGATAGTGTTTATCTCATAGGATTGGTGTGAGAATTAAATTTGATAATGTAATTAAAGTGCTTAGCACAACATGGGCACAAAGTAAATGCTAAATGGAACCCATTAAAACCAGTCTTCCGCATAACTACCCAGATTAGATGTATATTTCATTAAATTTCCATGTTGACCTTTAGTAGTTCATTTTGTAAAAGGAAAGGCTTTTTATATGTTGAGCTAGCTTTGTGTATTAGAGCAAGAAAAATAAGTATTTCATAGTACTGAAAAGAAATTGATCTGCTGTTTGAAATCTTCCATATACAGCCATTTGGTCTGTCTATAAGGTGAGGTATACACTGTGAACTCCTAATTATAATATAATACTTGCATTAATGTTTTAAATTTGAGAATTTTAAAGTTTGGCTCAATGTTATAGCAAAGTACAATTTCCACACTAAGCAATAGGGATTAGAACAAAAAAATCTAGATCTAACAATGGGTACTAATAAAAAAAATCTATGCACACAAGGCTGTACATGGGCAATTAGCAGTGTAGGCAGTAGACATGCAGATCAACGGTTGTTTGGTATTTTTCAAAATCTATCTAAAGAATGGTAAGATGTTTACAGTTAGAGAGAAAAAGCAGATGAACAAAGAATACACACAAATATGTGTGTGTGTGTGCTTACACAAACATTTGGATATTATAATGTGGTACTTTAGGAAAATATAAAACATTCTCAAGAATGTGAAAACCAAGATTCTAGTCTGGCTCTGTTACTGTCTTACTTATAACCATAACTATAGCCTTAACTTGTAACCCATATTCTTTCAGCCATGGATTGGCATGAGGATCAAATATATGGAAAGTATTGAATAAACTATGAATGTATTATGATACTTTATTATACCTGGAATACCTCATCTCACACAGAAAATTTGACAATTTTTTCCTGCTTTTAACCAACTAATTATTATGAGTATTTTTATTATTTGTATCTAACTAGTTCATACCTACAGAGATAAAGAAGAGACGTTTGATAGCTTGAGGGCTGCTAAACTATTATATTTTCATATTTGCAATGTTCATCATAATT
The DNA here is from genome assembly GCF_041146395.1 of Eulemur rufifrons. Classification (NCBI taxonomy): domain Eukaryota; kingdom Metazoa; phylum Chordata; class Mammalia; order Primates; family Lemuridae; genus Eulemur; species Eulemur rufifrons. The sequence goes on from NC_091006.1 coordinate 22,242,147, forward strand.
ACATATTCTTTTTAAAACTCCAGTACTGTCTATTTGAAACCTGAAAATACAAAATGGCATGCAGAAACATTAAAAGTCAACCAGGGAATCTCAGACAAATCAATGTTTATTATTGTTATTTTAGAAAAGCAGAATAAAAGGATTTTCTACTTGGAATTCTTATGCAGTGTTCTTTTCATAACATGTCACAACTTTGGCTATTAACTTGAAATAAAAATGCCCAAGAAACGTGGCACACAGAGACTGTATAGAATATATTGTGGTTGCATGTCATGGTATCTGAGGGTTCACTGAGAGTTTGATTCTCTTCCAGTTTCGAACCTTTGACCCATGTAAACAGCTGTGGTGTAGCCATCCTGATAATCCCTACTTTTGTAAGACGAAAAAGGGACCCCCACTTGATGGAACTGAATGTGCTGCTGGAAAAGTGAGTATATCTATTGACACAGTGAAGGTTGAAGATATGCTGCATAATAATCATCTTAAAAAGTCTAGAAAATGGTGAAGATAGCCGTACTGTCGTTTTTATGAAAACCATATTACATGAGGCTTCATGATGGTAATGCACTAAGAGAGTGCGTTAGCTCCCTGCCTGCTGAGACAAATTAGCACAAACTCAGTGGCTTTAAACAATGGCACTTCATTCTCTTATAGTTCTAGAGGCCAGAAGTCTGAAATCAGTTTCATTGAGTTGAAATCAGTTTCATTGAGTTGAAATCAGTTTCATTGAGTTGAAATCAATTCTCTACAGGAGAATCTGTTCCTTGCCTCTTCCAGCTTTGGGGGACTGCCCACATTCCGTGACCACTCTAATCTCTGCCTCCGTGGTCACATTGCCGCTTCCTTTTCTGCATGTGTCAAGTCTCCCTCTGCTCCTCTATTATAAGGATACACATGTAATGGCATTTAGGGCCCACCTGGATAATCTGGCATAATCCCCCATTTAAAAATCCTTAGTCTGCAAAGACCCTTTTTCCAAATAAGGTAGCATTTGCAGGCTCCAGGGATTAGAACCTGCTATCTTTGGGGCCACCATTCAGCCCAGTGCCGATCAAATAGGAAGAAGCAACTCAGCAGACTATCTGGCCACCTGCTGGTGGGATCTGATTGACTTGCAGGCATCCCACGCCCTGTGAAAGCTGCCCAGGAATAAAGTCATGTGACCTTATACAGAAGATTTGGCCTTGCTCCTTGGGGAAAGATGCCCAGAGGTTTTAAATCTCAAATCGCGTAGTCAGGGCTGAATACTCAGAAACTGGCTGAGTGCCAAGCTATGCTACTCATAAGGGCAAAGCTCCCAAGACAAAGGCATGCTAAGAACTCAAGTTGAAGAGCCTTGACTAGTTTAGAAATAAGATATTGTAGACAGGACCAAAAGCTGGCAAGGAGATTTACATAGCTTTTGGTTCCTTTAAAGCTTGATTTCAAATGTGTATAAACTGTACTTGTGATGAGAATTATATATGCATGATGATAATAAAACCTGTCATTGTAAGTATTGACACTGTTAGGCACTATGCCAGGTCCGTAACATACAGCGTCCTGCTTTGGGAAGATTCGGTATTACACACTTCCAACTAAAAACAAGAGCAATAAGGAGTTGATTCATTTTTGCTTTTAAAAAGTATACTATAATCAACTCTTAATGTCCAACCCCCTAATAAATATATTTGTGTTATATTTAAATTTATAAAAGTTGAGTTTTAAAAAATACTTTTGTTATGTATTGTATTAAAAAGCAAGTCAAAATGTTAGAAAGAAAAATAGCTAGCATCTTTTGAGCACCTGCTGTAGGCTGGGCGCCATAAGCTAGGTGCCTCTACAGTATCAGGGTTCTGGTAGCTCCACTGAATTTCTTCATGATCACATGGCCTTAAACTATTCACAACCTTTTGGGGCCTCAATTTCCCGCGTCTAAATGGTAAAGATCATATATCTGACCTATCTACCTCTCAGAACGTTGTGAACGAAAATTTTAAAAAGTAAGTAAAAGTGTTTTGAAAGCTGACTGTTCCGTTAATTATTTTCTAAGTTAAGACATATATTTTCATGTTATCATTTTAAAGGGGAGCATATTGCCCTCAAAAATCCTAATATGATATAGGTAATGAGAGATGATGGGTAGAATAGTACTTACTGTGCAAGTTGGGTGCTTAGAAAATTCTTACTGATTATGAAGTTTAACGTTCCCTGGTGAATGGATCACAAAAACTTATCTGAGCAAATGTTATTTTTTCATTTTAATTTCTTACTTGAAAAATGTGAGTCTAAATTACCCTTCCGATAGGGCATCTCAATTGCTTTTGGATAATTTTAAGTGCACCTACACCTGGAAAATAAAAAGAAGAGGAAATTAAGCTCTTCAAACAGGTGGTTCTTGTATAACAGCTTCCGCTTTAGTGTATGCGTGGTTTTCATAATTACTTTGTGCTATTTTTTAAGTGGTGCTATAAGGGCCATTGCATGTGGAAGAACGCTAATCAACAAAGACAGGACGGCAATTGGGGGTCCTGGACCAAGTTTGGCTCCTGTTCTCGGACATGTGGAACTGGGGTTCGCTTCAGAACGCGCCAGTGCAATAATCCCATGTGAGTATAATCCTTGCAATTCTTGTTATTTTTGGATAGACCGTAAAAAATACTCCAATATGATGTTATCGGTATTCTGCTTCAGGAAGTGCATGTAAACTACAGGGCATGCAAAGAAATTGTTCACGGCTCAGAAACCAGTGTCCCTTTCGGATAGATCTCCGTTTATTAATCTTGTGAAGGGTAGTTAGTCGGGGATGAAGATGAGAAACTGGAATGAAGATAACAGATTTTTGAAGAAACTACCGTTTAGGGATATTTAAGAGCTAAGCAGAGAAAGTAGATGACTGCGCCCTCCGCCCTCGCCCTCGGGCCCTGAGCACTGTGAGCTGAGATCCAGTGTAAGAAGCAGGGAGCAGTACCCAGCATATAGCTCTCTCCACGGGGGAGGCGGCCATTGCTTCCGAGGAGGGGCCACAGAATGATTGTGGTAGAAACCCAGGAAACTGTTGGGGGGAAAGTTATCCATTCATTCACTCAGAATACATTTACCGAATCCCTGTGTTGTGCTCAGCAAACTTTATTTTACGAAGGAAAAAAACCTGAATTATTAAATTTAGAATATTCTTCCTTGTCTGGGGTTTAATACATGAGCAGCTTTTTCTCTCTGTTTCAAGCAGGATGGCTCTGAGCGTGTCTTTTATAAAGACTGTCTGGTGCCACAGACCTGTCTTCACAGGAAGAGATGATGGTAGTATGAGTAGAAGTAAGAAAAACAATAAAAATTATAATAGCAATAGCAGCTAAGGTTCACCATGAGCCTGAGTCCTTCTTAGGGCTTCCAATATGTTAACTCATTTAATCCTCACAATTTTTCTTCAAGGAAAATAGTATTTGCATTTTACATAGGAGGAAACTGAGGCATAGAGCTGTGATCAGAGTTTCTTCGAGTTGCATCTACATGCTTTAGTCTACATCCATGCTTTATATTTCTTTATATACTTTTGCCATGTATTTAAAATATACTGTTTGAAAGCTTATTTTAAGTTGAGTATGGGGATTTTTTTTTTTTTTTTCCCACCCAGCAGGGAGAGAAGGGTGCTTTTAGAAAGCACTGAGATTAGGAAGTATGAGTTCATTCACTTGGTGCTGGCAGCGCAGAAGCTCTGGCTTTGTGCCCTCGGGCACTGTGCCTGCAAGCTCCAGCTGCTGGCCCGAAGCCAAACGGCCTTTCTAAATGTTGCCTTTTCTTTAGGCCCATCAATGGTGGTCAGGATTGTCCCGGTGTTAATTTTGAGTACCAGCTTTGTAATACAGAAGAATGCCAAAAACACTTTGAGGACTTCAGAGCACAGCAGTGCCAGCAGCGCAACTCCCACTTTGAATACCAGAATACCAAACACCACTGGTTGCCATATGAACACTCTGACTGTGAGTAGCCTCCCGCTCTTTCTCCTGCTGTGTGGATGGATACTTAGGGTTTGAGTTTTGCCAACATCAGTCCTGTGGACTCTTGATCCCTACTTGGTAACTTAGGAACCTTGGTGCTTACAGGGGTAAGTACTCCTGGGTTTCCAAGAATAAGGCTAAAGTACTCCTTTCTCTAGAGAGGCAAGAATTGTGCAATAGTTCCTGGCATGCGGCACCATCACCATCACCAGTGAGAAGACCAGTGGAAAAATAACTCCTGGGAGAGATGTTGGATTTCTTGATTCAGCTGAAATCCCTCTACTAGGAAATGCGTCTGGAATATTCTGATCTTTCCTCTCTGAACAACTAGAGAAAAATAGAGTTCTTTGACATTTGAGTTGGGACCAACAAAAAGGCCATTATTTAATAACAAAAGATACTTCATAACCTTTTACTTTTGTATTGTAAATTAGTTTCTAAAAAATATACTTAAAATTTTCTCTTAATGTTTCACTTCTTCTGAATTTGGGTATGAATGTGTTCAAGTGGCAACTGCTTGGCCTATTTCTTATTTAGGTGAATAAAAGAAAATAGTTACATGATTATCATGTGCTGTAATACACTACTGAGTTCAGTTTAAAGCTGTTTTAAAGAAAAGGCGGATGCATGTAGGAATTCAAAGTTGCAATGCGTTAAGAAAAAACGCATTTTTTTTTCTCTTTTGGTGAAATGAGTTGCATCCTATAAGAAGCATAAACTTTGCCAGGTGATTGACTCAAACCAAAGAGACACTCTTTCAGTGCTCTAATGGTACTAAAACTAAGCTGGTTGTGAATCGAAGTTTATTAAACAGCTGTGATGAAATCTAGGCTTGTCGTACAACCTGGTTTGCCTGGGACAGTCCCAGTTTATACCTGTTTTCCCGGCTCAGTGATTAGCCCCTTTTCACTTTCAGAAGTATCCCAGCTTAGATGACAAATCATGTGGTCACCCCAGCTAAAACCGACCTGCTGAGTATGCACACATTTCTCCTGCTCATTTTATGTATTTATGCAGTATTCCTTTTGTTTTCAGAAAACCACATTGAAACTTTATATTTAAAAATAAAATAAACTCTGCTGTTCAAACATTCCATTTTATGTAAATAGTTGTTTGGTTTTTTTTTTTTTTTTATCTTCCATCTTTGCAGCCAAGAAAAGATGCCACCTTTATTGTCAATCCAAAGAGACTGGCGATGTGGCTTATATGAAACAGCTGGTCCACGACGGAACACGCTGCTCTTACAAAGATCCCTACAGCATATGCGTGCGAGGCGAGTGTGTGGTGAGTTCAGATCGCTTCCCCAAAGACTTCCTGCGGCATAGGGCAATTCTACATTTACTATTTCTGCATATTTTAAAACTTTTTAAACTATTTCTCATCTGTGAAATCACATGATAGTGGAATCCATGAATAATTCAGTAGCTAAAATAAATTTGGGAGAAATTGTGCTTACTAAAGTCAAACTTTGGTCACTGGTAGAATCAGGGTTTAAACCGTTTTCCTAATTTCCAACCTTTTCTAAGTAACTCTAGATTGGGAACACAACAAAGTGCGAACAATGCATTTGCTTTGAGTATTTTACTAGCACGACTGTTCAAATACAAGGTCTTTTCCAAAATATGCACTGCTGAGTATAAGTTTTGTTTAAAAGATAATGAGACATCTTTTTCTTCCTCTCTCACCTTCCAGTTTATTCTGAGTTTAAACTCGAAGCCCCACATCAGAACAAAAGGAGTGGAGAATCAAAAACAATGTTTATTGCTCTATTTAATCCTTTTTAAAAATGCAGTTCATTTTCTTCTTTATGTTCATAGTTAAATTGTTATGAAATTATCTTTATTAACTGAAACTCAGCCTATAATGGCTATTTACTTCTCAATTCAGCAGACTCTAAAGCGTTATATTAATGAGTCTCAAGTGCTCAGATGCCTCATGGTCAAATTCAAATTTCCCTGACAGTGTCTTGTTCATCTTTCACCTCCCACAGTATCTGGTATATTAAATGTATGTGGTGTTATTATTTTCCCTGCCCAACTTTCACTCCTAAGTTTATGAGTGCAGCGGTGTATTGTGTATCCTTCGCCTACAATTTACATTAAGCGACTGCCCTAGTTCAGAAAACCTTCAATAATTCCCTGTTAAATTAATGTGAAAATGTCAACTCTTCCTGGTGTTCAAGGCCTTCTGCAGCCTGTGCCATGCAGAACTTTGACTGCTCTTCCCCTATCTTGCAACACTAACCTTCCATTGCTTTAAATATGGGTTTAAATATCAACCTCTGAACCCATTTTCTGTGAACATACAACTTCCATGGCTCTGTTATGACCCCTCCGCATTCCTAAAATGCCTCCCCATTCTCTCTGTGTTCCTTCAGGGCCCTGCAAAAGTCCCCACCACTTCTATGAAGTTCTGTCCAACCAGCTTTAAAGATTGCACTAATATATGACTCACTATATTATTATTCATCTTTATAAATATGAAAGCAACAAGGGAAAAGCACCATCTTATTGTTTTTTGGTCTCTCCAATATCAAGTACATCTGTGTTCAATAAATGTTTGATGATTAAGACAAGTTATGATGGGGTAAATACTTTATTTACGGAGGAAAAATTATCCTTTATCACCTAGAGCACAAGGCATTTGATTTCATACTAGTTCTTTAAAAGACTGAAATATTAAAAATCATGACTATGGTGAAAGTTTGGTCCATACTGGCTGGCTGTGGACCATGATTCAAGAAATGATTCATCGTTCTCTGGGATGTTGACGGACCTCTACTCGGCGCATTGAAATTAGCCACGTTTAACATCTTCTCTCCCTAGAAAGTGGGCTGTGATAAAGAAATTGGTTCTAACAAGGTTGAGGATAAGTGTGGTGTCTGTGGAGGAGATAATTCTCACTGTCGAACCGTGAAGGGGACGTTTACCAGAACTCCCAGGAAGCTTGGTAAGATGAAGTCTCTCATGAATTTAATGTCCTTCTCTAGGATATGTACCTTTTGAGACTGCATTTTCTCTATAAACATTGCCAAAAAATTAGCTGCTGATTTATTTTTATTCAGATTACCTTTCAAACCTTTGACTGAATGCATACTCCAGAACATCCAGGATGAAAAACTGATGAACTAAATTTAGATAAGGCACAAATACAGTCAATATAAATTACAGTAGTTAGGTAAAATCTGTGTTTTGTTTCATGTTGCATTTTGAATCAAATGCAGATCTAATTACTAGAATTGATGTTTGTTTTGAATTCCTGTTGCACATAAATTATTGACCAGGAGTTAAAAAAAAAAAAATCACAAAACTTTAGATACAACTTTTTAAACATTACATTAGTTTCACCTCTCTTATTTTAAAAGTGAAAAATTTTATCCTGTTTATAAATCTATGAACCTAGGATCTATATTTCATATGATTTTTACAAATCTATGTTAAACAAAATGGAGGTACAATTGAAAAATAACCTGAGATATATATGCTCACGAGTGTGAGCTTTTGTGCTTCTTACCTAGTCAGTAATTTGGACACATACACTGAAGGTCCCAAATGTGGAACAAACAGCTATCCTCTTGCAACAGATAATTTGCAGGATTATCAGTAGTTTCATAATATTCATTGGAATTTTCATAAAATATTTGGATACATACATTTATTACTCAATAATTTATTTTTAGGCCGGGTGCAGTGGCTCATGCCTGTAATCCTAGCACTCTGGGAGGCCGAGGCGGGCGGATCGCTGGAGCTCAGGAGTTCGAGACCAGCCTGAGCAAGAGCGAGACCCCCGTCTCTACTAAAAATAGAAAGAAATTATCTGGCCAACTAAAAATATATACAGAAAAAATTAGCCGGGCATGGTGGTGTATGCCTGTAGTCCCAGCTACTCGGGAGGCTGAGACAGGAGGATCGCTTCAGCCCAGGAGTTTGAGGTTGCTGTGAGCTAGGCTGATGCCACGGCACTCACTCTAGCCCGGGCAACAGAGTGAAACTCTGTCTCAAAAAAAATAAATAAATAATTTATTTTTGTAACACATATTGTTCACTTATTCAATAAGGATTTATTGAACAAATGTCAGTATATCTTATAGAATGACAGAAAACAAAAAACAAAGAAATTTGGTTTACTTTACATTGTCACAGTGGTAATTTTTCCTTTTATAGAGTAAAAAAGTATTAAAAAGTTAGTCTTCATCCAAATGGACTAATTCTTTTAGCCCTTTATACTCCCATTAAACACCCAGCTACCTAGCTCTGGCTCATGCCATATAAACCAGCTTTGCTCTTTGATATATTTAAGAGGGCAAAGCTAAATCACTATATTCTAATGTGTTTCTCTCAGGCATTTCCTACTCTAGTTACCAATGTCTTTTCTATTTTTGTGTGATAAATTATGTTTTGCACTTTGAAAATTTTTGAAAAACAAATATTGCCATTTCTGGCTGATTGCATTATTTTAATAAATCAGCATTATAATTACATACATATATTTATGATTTTGGTGGAATCAAATGTAATTTTCTCCATCTTACTGTGAAATAATGTACTGTGCTTTCTTTATTGGAGTTATATATTATTCTTTTCTTTTAGATGTAAAATAATTCATTTTGTTTTCTTTCCAGAGTGAATTAATGTAAAGAAAAAAGTTTTTGACATAATCATTCATTCCGTATTATGTGTGATATAAGGTAGTGATACTGTTTTTCAGATACCCAAAAATTATTCTAAACCTGCAAATCAGAGTCAAAAGATCAGGAGAAAAGTTTCATCGGTCATACAGCTTCAAACTGTTCAAAGATAATCTAACATCATTTCTTTGCACTAATGTTGTCATCATAGTCATTCAATAGACTAATTAACCTTTTCCAACAGGGAAACATTTAAGCAAGAGGTGCCATAAAGAATTCAAGTTGCTGGAAAATGAAATCTGCAAGTATTCAACTTCAAATCCCCTACATTGTTTTGCATTCATGCTTAGTCTTACTTTCATTGACTATTAACAGTTTATTGGCGTTAGTTAACTATTATAAATGTGTTTTGACTCCAACATATAAAATTACCAAACATATTTTATATCTTGCCTAATAAAATATATATGGCTTATAGGATAGTCAATGAAACAGCAAGACTTTGATAAACATGAAACCTCCACTAATTAAAGACATTCTATTTAAGGGAAGACGAGAGGTGCTTTCACTTTACCCAAAGGAGCTCGTGATGTTTCTCTTGCTGAGACAAGAGAAGCTAAAAATGTACTGGGTAAGTTGTAGCAAACTGCAGAAAGATGGGCATCCATAAAGGACATCAAGCTGTTTTGCTGTACTTGGCATCTTAAGCATGTCGTTCTAGCCATCGCATACTCAGGCAAACATGGTACATTCCATGTGTTAGACTTTACCCCGGGCTCACGTGTTGAAAACCCTGATACCAGAATGACCATTCCATTTAGCTAGAACACTAGTAAATATTGTCAAAAAGTTGGATAAATCTACCCATAGGTACATATTAATTGTACATATATAAATGACAAAAAAACTTGTTTCTTTCCTGATTCCATCAATAATTAAGTATTGATAACTGAATTTTTGTCAGTACTCATACCTGGAATATGAATTGGTTGTTTCATAATGTACTGAAGGTGTAAGTTGCATAATCTTTCTATATTATTTATTTTTTATGGTAATGAGATATAGCATCTTGGTCTCTCTGTTTGACCTATTGTTGATTTGGAGTTGTAATCTTAATTCTAAATGATTGGAAGATAATTTTTAGAGCATATGATTACATTACAAAGGTTTATGATATATGATATTAACAGTAATAGGAATGATATATGATTTTAAAACCCAAAGCAACCAATTAAGCATATTGATTTTACTATTTCTGGCTTAGAAGAGTGAGGTTAGGGTGCATATAAGGCAATGCATGATGTAACTTGCATACATTTCACAACCAAATGGTTTGGTCAAATCTATAACATGTATTTTAAAATAGTTCCATCAAAAAACTTGTCTAAAGATTTAAAAATTAATACTGATCACAGGAAAAATGAAAGCTATGCACTGATTTTTCTTCTGTAATTTCTTTAGATTAAAGTAGACTTTTAAACACGAAAATATTTCAATAATTAGAAGTTTAGCTATCCAGACTTGCCACTTAGGCTTTTAAAATTACATGTTCACCACCTAAGTGAACTCTCACTAATAACTGGCCCTACTTCGAAAGAGCAGTTTAGAAAACTAGAATCACACAGAGGGACACAGGAAAGTATAGTATTTGCCTGAATTGTTGGCACGATTTGTAGGTCAACACAAGATAAATGACTACTAAATTGGTCACAAGATTAACTTTTTGCACCCCTCTTTAATAAAGAAAAATTTCCTCTAATTTCATGCCGGATGTCACAAAAGCCACCAATGCTTTGAAGTTAATTTCCGAAACTGCTTGTTTGAGTTTATGGATGCTGTCTTCTGCACGCAGGAGCAGTAAGGATGTAGTGCTCTACTAACCATAGTTGTTGCTTTTGTTTTCTTCTTTGCTTCCTACAACATTTACTACACATGCAAAGGGTACCTTAAGATGTTTGATATACCCCCTGGGGCTAGACATGTGTTAATCCAAGAAGACGAGGCTTCTCCTCACATTCTTGGTAAGTGTTGCTGTCTGCTGGCTCTGCTGTAACATGCACTGAAACCCTGAAATGTCAAAGACACCGTACATATGGATGTGTGTATGTATATGTGTATACATACGTATGTAAGAATCAGAACTATGTATAAACTAATTGAATAGTATGTAGTTTTCGTTGGTCCTTTCTCCCAACTATTCTTATTTTAAAACAAGAAATGTCCAAAAATAGAGCTTTAATTTTTGGTAGAAATAAATTGGTTCATAATTACCTGAGGGAAAAAAATCATTGGACAAGTTTGTATTTGTTATGCATGTTTTGCTCTGTATTAGGGGATAACAAAAAGAAATATGTTAATAAATGCATTAAATTAAGGAATAATAGGAAAATTCATCATATTAATGCTAAGAAATGAGTTCTGATATTTTGATTGATGCCATACTATATGTAACCCCTTATTTTTAATGCATTTTATTTAAGCTCTTTGGCTGAAAAGCATCTACAGGCGAATTTTACTATTAATAGTTGAATGTTAAATTGTTCTAACATCTGACATGTGTCAGGTTTTTGACTAGCACATGCAGATTTATTTGCAAGACTGATTATAATTTCCAAAAGAAGTTCTTTTTCTCTTTTATGAGAATAGACCTGTAGAAATGTCACTTTAAAGGGGTTTATATTTAAAATGTGTATTCAAGTGTAAACATAACCTTCACATATTTCTTTGCCTATAAAAACACTAAGAAGATTTCTGAAACTAAGGAACCATCTATCAACCCCATAAAGATTTGTAGAAAATTTTGTGTCTGACTTTAAAAAGATGAATTGTTTCATGGTGTTTCATAGAATTTTTTAATACTTAAATTATATTTACTATTAGATGTCCTACCAGTCTAGCTGTCAGCCATAGTTCTCTCTCCAGTATTTAAAACTCCTTATTTTCATCCTAGAATTCAGATTATTATCCTTGGAAAAATGTTACTAGTTTAAAAGCTTAAGAGGAATAAATATATTTAATTAAAAGTACTCATGTTTTCCACACATTTTCAATAATGGTAGTAACCTTATGAAATTTTGTCTTCTCACTTATTGTTATATGCTGATGAGAACTTCCAAAATTTAAAGTCCCATTTATCTTTTACACACTAATGTGGCATTTTATTTTATTTTGTTTTATAATATAATATGTAGTAAAACTATAATATGTTAAGAATTCTATCAGCATTAAACAGCTTTTTCTAACTATATAAGTAGGTGATGTAGATTTGGAATTTTACAATCATAAGAACTAAATTGTTGGCCTGAAATTAAATTACTTCAGCTATGTTGGGTGGCTATAAATATTTTGACCAACATTAAGGAAATACAGAGTAAAGAAGGCATTGTGCTATATGCTATGCTAGCATAAATTGTTTGTATTAATTGTTAGAGAAGTATCCATTGTTTTCAAAATGTTCCCAGCTTTCCAAGGAAATGTATAGGATGAATGGGTTAGAAACCATTCACCTCTTTGACGATGTTTTCAAATGGGAATATTTGCAAACATTATTTTCGCCTGTTTAACCATCTTGCCATTGTTTTTGACCAGTTAAGAATGCTTCTTGAGAGGTTGGAATGCCTAATGAACAAAATGGGAGTAATATCAGAACTAACACTCATTTTGATTGCTTGATACTAACAAGGAAACATGATCATTGATTTATAGAAAGGGGTAGACTTACTATGAGTCTTTAACACGGTAATATGATAAAATAAATTGTATGTCGATTACTCATTTTCTTTCCTTTAGCTATTAAGAACCAGGCCACAGGCCACTATATTTTAAATGGCAAAGGGGAGGAGGCCAAGTCGCGGACCTTCATAGATCTCGGTGTGGAGTGGGATTATAACATTGAAGATGACATTGAAACTCTTCACACTGATGGCCCCTTACATGATCCTGTTATTGTTTTGGTATGTGGCATTACAGGCTCATTATGTAGTTTATAATTTTGTAATTAATTCATCTGAAAACACTTGTACCTCGAGCATCAAATATTTAGTTGTTTATTTTTTATAATTTATCTTCCCTCCACTCTTTCTGCAACATTGTCATATAGTTTATTATATATACATTATAAACTGAATGATGCAGTATTATGATTTTTCACTTAAGTAATCAGTTATCTTTCAAAGACAACAAGAAAATAAAAAGTAAGTTTTTATATTTGCCCACATATTTACCATTTCTGATGCTCTTCGTCCTAACTTGTAGGTCTAACTTTCCATCTAGATCATTCACCTTCAGTATAAAGAATTTCCTTTAGCACTTCTCGTGGTGTGGGTGTACTAGCAAATAATTCTCTCAGTTTTTAATTACCTGAAAGTATCTTTAATTCACCATCATTTTTTGAAAGATGTCTTTACTGGATATAGAGTTTGGGGTTGCTATTTTTTTTTCGTATAGATTGTATAGATGTTACGATCTTGCAGGGAGTTCGGTGGATTTGGGGGCTGAGCAAAGAAAAAGATATGACCACAAGGTGGCAGTAGCACACACACAGTGTTATTTGGGTGAGGCCTTAGCAGCTTTGCAACTGGGGCCATGACCCAGAGGCGAGAAGGCCAAGGGAACTCCTGAGGAAGAGGGGAATGGAGTGGTGGTTTATGTGCTTAGGTGATGTCTTTTAGCAGCACAGCGGAGAGTCTGTGGGTCACAGAGTTCCAAGGACAGCAGCAGCTGGATCCTTATAGCCACAAGGTCTTATGTATACCTAGCAGATGTTGGATGCAGTTTGCTGGAGGTATGCAAAGCAGGCCAGCTCTAAATGGCTATAACTCTTCTTGTTTGAGCTACAGTAAAAACAACTGGATGTGTTAAAATTTGCTTTTGGCATCAGTGGGTTTTTTAGCTAAGAGGTCTCAATCTGCTGAGAAGAAATAATGCAGGGGCCATTCTATAGGAGCCATCTTTTACTCATGTATGTAGCGGTTGTCCCCTAGAATCCAGCATTTATGACGAGAAGCCTCATTTAAATTGCTGCTCTGTATGGAATGTGTCAGTTGTCCCTGGCTACCTTTTTAAGATTTTTCTCTTTATCTTTTTGTTTGTTTTGTTTGTTTAGCAGTTTGATTACAATTTACTTAGTTTGTGGTGTTTTTGTATGTATTATGCTTGGGTTCACTGAGAATGTTGGCTGTGTAGGTTGATGCTTTTCACCCAATTTAGGTAAATTTTCCATTATGTCTTCAAGTTAGTTGCCTTTTTTTCTCCCCATCTCTCTCCTCTTTAGTCCTGGGAGACTCATTTACACGTATGTTAAACAGTTGAAATTGTTCTACAAGTCTCAGGGCTCTGTTCATCTTTTTATAATCTTTTCAAAAAATATGTTTTTCAGATTGGATAATTTCTGTTGAGCTCTGTTTAAGTTCAGTGACTGTTTCTCTTATGTGAGCTCCAATCCTATCCAGTGAATTTGAGCCTACCCAGTAAATTTTTCACCTCAGATGGTGTAGTTTTTTTTCATAGAATTTCCATTTTGTTCTTTTTTTTTTCTTTTTTTAATTTACATTTCTCTGCTACATTTCCATATATGTTCAGTCATTATGCCTGACTTATCCTTTAAGTTCTGGGCTTTCATGTCATCTGTTTCTATAGCCTGATTTTTTATTTTCTTTTTGATTATGGATCATATTTTTCCTGCTTCTTACAATTTTTGCTTGTACAATAGACATTATGGATGATAAATTGTAAGGTGTTGGGTTTTGCTCTAGCAGGCAGTTAAGTTGTTGTCAGATGCTCCTGATCCTTTGAGACCTGGTTTTATTCTTCATTAGGGCTGGTCTGTTTCAATGTCTCCTTATTCTTATGACACGGCCTTTCTGGTGCCTGAACAGAATACCTGAAGTATTAGTGGGGCCTCTTACTCTGGCTGGATAAGAATTAGCACTCTCACCCTGTTGAGTTCAGCCCTATCTGGACTCCAGTATCTGTCCCACTCCCAGCCACACAGCAGCCACTCACTGTGGACCCCACCCACCATGTCTTGGCCTCAGCATACACAGACCAGCCCTCAGTCAAGGACTCCTGCAGACTTTGAGGCCACGCCTCTGTGCAGCACGCCTGCCCTGCAAGTTGCAAACTCTAAGCTCTATCTCCTCAGCTCGGGGAGAATGCTAGGCTGGGCTTGAGCTCTGAGATCCAGAACCTGGCCCCTGTCAGGAAGTAAGACCTGGCTTGTTTCTCTTCTCACAAGGATCGCTGTCCTTTGCCATGCTATCCATTGCCAAAAAAAGTTCCCTCCTGTCTTCCACCCAGTTTGATCATTTTTGCGTGTTTGATATCAGGAAGGCCACTCCATTACTCCCTCATGGATGAAAGCAGAAGACATCTACTTGATTTGTCTTGTTGGATTCTGTTTGCGTACAGAATTTATATTTATTAGATTCCCTATAAAAATTATACTACTCTAAAATCAAATTTTCCCACTCAATTTAAGTCTTTTTTTCTTTGAAAATTTTTTTCTCCTTTGAAGTGTCTGTTCAAATCTTTTGGCCATTGTTAAAGTTTTTTTTCTTTTTCTTGAGTTTTGAGAGTTCTTTATATGCTAAATATAAGACCTCTGTGAAATATGTGATTTGCAAATATCTTCTAGTCCATAGCTTGCCTTTTCTTTCTCTTAGTAGTTTTTTTCATGGAGCAAAAAAAAAATTAGCATTACTGAAGTCCAGTTTATCAATTTTTCTTTTATAGGTTGAGATTTTGGTGTTATGAAAGAATATTTTGCCTAATCCAACAATCCAACATCAAAACATTTTCTTCTTCTTCTTTTTTTTTTTCTTTTTTGGTAAAATTTTTACATTTAGGTTTATGAACCATTATGAGTTAATTTTGTATAAAATGTTAGTTTCTTATTTTTGAAAATGGATGTCAATATTAGTTATCTCTTGCTGCAAAACACATTACCCCCAGATTTAGTGGCTAAACACAAGCAACATTTATCTCACAGTTTCTGTGGATCATGTATCTGGAAGCAGCTTAACTGACCAGTTATGGTGCAGGGTATCTCGTGAGGTCACTGTCAGCTGGACCACAGTCACCTCAAGGCTTGACTGGGGGTGACTCTGCATCCAAGCTGAGTCACACAGCTGTTGAAAGGCCTCAGTAGATTGCTCCCATGCAGTCTCCCAGCTGGTGGCTGGCTGTCCTCAGTTCCTTGCCACAGAAGTCTCTCCACAGGCCGCTTAAGTGTCCTGTCAACATGGCACTGACTTCCACTAGAGCATGTGATTAGAGTGACAGAGAAAGTGAGACAGTGTAGCCAAGATACATGTCAGTCTTTTTTCACCTAATCTTGGACATATTTTTAAATGCACCACAATGTCCAGTTGTTTCAGCACTATTTGTTGAAAAGACTATCCTCTCTCTATTTAATTGCCTTTTCATTTATGTAAAAAATTAATGGTCCAAATGTACGTGGGTCTATTTCTGGACTCTCAGTCTGTTCCCTTAGATAGTTTTATAGCAAAATATATGCTAATGAAAATTTTATTCAGATAATTTTGTTTGAGTGATTGGAGATCAGAAGCTCCACTTCACTCTCATTAATCACATTGCATTCTTTTCCAGCAACACGGGTATCTGGCTTCAGAGCCCCGAGGTTGAGCCACCATAACAGGCTGCCTCAAGGATTTGCCCACTGGTTGTAATGTGGCCACATGGAGTGGTGTGGGCTGGAGATATAAGGAGGAGATTTGTAACTAGGAGAGGGAGGTGTGACCAAGCAGTGCTCTCTCATCATGACCCTTCTTTTCCTCTCTAAAGGACTGAAAGCTCAGGTCTGCAGCCCTGGAGCATGGTGGCTAGGCCGTCTGGGGCTGAAAGATTTAGACATCTGACTAGAGTAGAAGGGTCGGTGCTGATTTTTAATGCTGTTTTCAAAACAAAGACTGAGAAAAAAGAGAACTGAACCCAGATAACCAGATCCTTTACCCCAGTGGGTTTGGTACCACTTCATTTACCAAACAAAAGCTATTTCTAAAAGTTTAGTTAAAATACCAATGAATTGCACGTGTCTCCCTTTGTTTAAAAGGCAAGTAACAAACTGAGAAAATATTTGCATAATTCTTATTAAAAAAATGGATTAATACCTTACTATTTAGGAAAAAAATATGTGTACAGTACCCATAAAAAACAGAACTGATGATCATGCAGTGTACAGCAGATAAAATACAAGTGAATCATAAACCTAGGAAATTTAAGCTTTACTGGTTATCAAATAAATAACAATTCATGATCTTTTTTCCATCCAATTAATAAAGGTGAAAATTATGTTATCTATAGTGTGTAATGAACATTTTCATATATTCTCTTGGAGGGCCATTCAACAATGTATTATAAGAACTATAAAAAGTGTTTGTACCCTTTAGCCTTTTAAGGAAAACTGGAAATCTCCACAAAGGTGTGGACAAATTCTAATCAATATAAATACTTATTAATAAGTAAGTAGTTAAATAATATATAATACTTTTAGGAGTAAAGACTATGCTGACATTTAAAAGCATGATGTTGCTCCCTTCCCCCATTCCCCCCTCTTCCTGCCCTCCTCCCTCTCTATAAATAAATAAATTAATGAATTAATTAGTTAATTAAAAAACATCCTCAAAGAATATTTACTATCTTGGGGAATGTGCATGACACATTAAGTGAAATAGCAAGGCCAGAAAATTATGTATGTTTCTACACACACACACACACACGTGCACACACACATAAATACACACACAATGCAAATATCTTTAGAGAGTCCAAAAATAATAAAAATGACTTTGGCTTTCTCTGGTTAGTAGAATTATGGATGATTTTTATTTTCTTTATATTTTTCCATAATGTATATATTTTCTGGAGGGAATATTATTATCTTTATTATCGTAACAAAACAGTGTATTTTAAAGAACAATTTTAAAACGCACTAAGAAAAGACAGTGTAATTTAAGGAAACCTGTAGTCAATGTTATATAGTTATTATTTTTATAATACAAACTCTTACTCCTCAGTGTATGTACTATTTAATATATTTATGTTCAAAGTCTTACATATATTTGCAATGCTTTCTTAAACGGGGCACACTTGCACTTTAGTTGATAGAAATAAAAACATTGTAATGTTAGAAAATGCTTGAAAGTTTTCTAGTTTTAATAAGCAATATTCTGAAATATTTGTAATTTTACACTCAAAATTTAAAACTCCTCAGTGATTTACATATTGATTTCATGTGTATGTCAGATTATACCTCAAGAGAATGACACCCGCTCTAGCCTGACATACAAGTACATCATCCATGAAGACTCTGTACCTACGATCAACAGCAACAATGTCATCCAGGAAGAATTAGATACATTTGAGTGGGCTTTGAAGAGCTGGTCTCAGTGCTCCAAACCCTGTGGTGGAGGTAACAATTGAACACACTTATTCTATTAAAATGTAATTCATATAAAAGCCAATCTTGCTTCTACCTTAAGAACTGTCTCTAGTTGAGGCCCCAATCTGAGAGTCACCAGACATAACCACCAAAACATAAATACGAAACATTTTTACTGAGATCTCAGAATCAGCAAAGGATGGGATTCCATTCATCACAATGATAGACCTTGAAATCCTCTTGCCCTTTTCTCTCGGGCTTCTTATGTCTTGCATTTACTGTAGTGGGACCCTTAATCACTTTAACCAAACTCCAAAACTCTCCCAAATGCAGTGCACTCTGGTTCTCACTTTTCTTCTCCACTTTGACTTTCCATATCTATGCATTTCTTTTCCATCAGTGTTAATAAAAGAGCTATTTGTTACACATGACTGTGTAGCTGACTGTGCTATGTAATTTGGAACCAGATGCTATTACAAGTGCGTTAAATATCAATGCATGCATATTTACAATGCCCTGTAAGATTGGTGCTATTCTGTCTATCGTACTGATACCAAAACTAAATCCCAGGGAAGATAAGTAATTTGCCGGAGAGCACAGGATTCAAATCCAGATAGCCTGGCTTCTGGGTGCACACTTTCACTCACTGCACTCTGCCTCCTCTCTGCCCTCTCCAGAGAACACCTAATAAGCTATACTCAGTGTTTCTCAATTTCTCCCATCACCCATTCCCCTAGTTCTGAACAACAAGAGCTCCAGTACCAAGCTGGAGCTTGGCCTAGGCGAAATTCTTCCCAATGAGCAGGAGAAAGCAACGGAGTTTCACAAAGATGACAATGAATAATTGAGAATGAAAAAAATTGTTTACAACAGAGAATTCCTATGTAAACCATTTACTTTATAATTTAAATTCAAGGATGTGTTTCTAAAGGGCTTTTTTTTTTTAAGGGAGAATAAAATATTTTTAGTTAATTATCTTAAATTATACTTTTTTATCTATTACAAGATGCTTAATTAATTTGGATTTTCCCTTCTGCTGTACTCACAACATCTACTTGATCACAAGATTTGGCAGATACACCTTCTTCGTATTTACCACATCGATTCCTTCTTCACCAGACTTCCTTCCTTATTTTGGAAGGAAAGATTATTGCAACAGCCTTTTTGTTAGTCAACTAACTTTGATTTTCTTCTCTTCCTTTATTTCCAGGATAATCTTTCTTAAATGAATGCATGGATGAATGAATGAGTAGAATTATATTATTTCCCCAATTAACATCCTGAAGACACAACATCATTTTATGTAGTATTCTTCCCAAAAGTGAATAACCTGAATCTCATCATTAGGACACAATTAAACAGAGCCAAATTATGGAACATTTTACAAACCTACTGGTTTGTGTATTTCAAAACTAGTAAATGCCATGAAAGACAAAAAGAGGTTCAGAAACTATTCCTGACTGATGGAGGGTAAAGAGACCCGACAGTTAAATGCAATACATGATCCTTGATTGGAAAAGCGTTGCTATAAAGAGCATTATAGAGACAACTGAAAAATTTTGATCGTGGTCTGTATGTGAGATAACAGCATTGTATCTGTGTTAAAGTTCCTGATTTTAAGAATTTATATTGTAGTTATATAAAAGAATATACTTGTTATGAAATACGTGCTGAAGTATTTAGGAGTGAAGGGTCAGGATGGCTACAACTTTCTCTCCAATAGTTCAGAAAAATAATATGTTTATAAAGAAAGAAATATAGCAAATGTGGTGAGATGGTAATAAAATATTAATCTAGATGCAAGGCACACAAATGTTCATTTTACTTTTCTTACAACTTTTTTGTAGATTTGAAACTTTTCAAAACTTTATGTGTATGTATATATATTATACACACACACACACACACACACACATAATATACACACACACATTTACAAATGTAAAAGTTAATGGTTGGGAGACCTCCATCAGTAACTTCCCTATAACCTTCAGGATAAAGTCCAAGCACTTGTCTGACAGTGAAGGCTTTCAAGATCTGATCCTTTCCTATCTCTTGCCCTCTCTACACATGATACTTCAGCCATTTCAAGGTCCTGCAGTTTTCTATATATGTTATTTCCTTTGCTTGGAGAATAATTCCACTTCATTTCCCTTACCCAATACTACTTGAACTTCAAGATTCTGCTCAAGGAATGCTGATCCTACTATACGCTTTCCCTACCCCTCCTCCAGCTAAGTTAGAGATCTCTCTCGGTGTGTTCCTTTGGTGCCCTCTACCGTTAAGTTGTTTACATAGCGCTGTAAAAGCCTATGTCAGTAGGTATTGACACAGTGCTTTTCACATCTGTCTCTCACACTAGACTGTGTATATTTAAAGTCCAGTTCATTAACGAGTACACAGCTGGTATTTAATAAATTACAACATTTATTAAATGTAGGCTCTGAAAAGATAAGGATTTTTGGTTTTTTAATTCCTTTGGGTCCTCCAGCATCTATTATAGTGCCTGGCTTATTGTATATGCTCAGTAAATATTGAATGAATGAATGTATGAATGATTAATCAAATATATGATAGCATGAATAAGTGCTTAAATCCAAAGCAATTTATTTCCTTTTCCAGGTTTCCAGTACACTAAATACGGATGCCGTAGGAAAAGTGATAATAAAATGGTTCATCGCAGCTTTTGTGAGGCCAATAAAAAGCCGAAACCTATTAGACGAATGTGCAATATTCAAGAGTGTACACATCCACTGTAAGCATTTTATTTTAACTGTTATATCCCGAGGTCAAAGCGAGGCTTTTAATGTCTTTAGCTCTTTTTAGTTTTAATTTTATTTTTAGGCAAAGCTCTGTCTGCTACATGCACCTGATTTAAATAGTCAAATCATTTCACGGAAATCATATAAAGCCATAGTTTCCCTACCTTTTGCCATCTTCCTGCTCAAAAACAACCACTTTCAACTGTTACGTTCCTTTTGCTATTTGGTGGTTGTTTGTTTCCATCTCTCTAAGTAAAATGTTTTTGCTTCTATTTTTTGACTCTTTTAGAGGGTGGGTTTTGGTATAATATATTGAATTTTCTCTGTGAAATGTGAAGATTTAGCATTATTTTATAACCCCTACCCAATGCACACCCACAGACCACCCTTCTTCCTCCCCCAATACTTCCAGCATTCATCTAACATACCTTTTCCTGATGTTAATATTCAGAGTTTATATTAACATGCATTCTTCTTAATACCTGAGTCACGTAGTGTGCTCTGATTACTCTGTTTTCCTTTCTTACAAAGTTTTGTTTCTTCTATAGGAAATGAATGTCTTGATTTTTATGTACTTGATTTTCTGTTACTTTTCACTCATTCATCCCCAAACTCGCTTCCTGAGTATCAGTTCCCTCTAAATGCTGACAATCTAAGTATCCTGTCACTTTCATCCTCCTGGAGACAGAAGAGTTGTCAGAGAGCAGAGTTGTCGGGGTTCCAGCTGCAGCCTGGGCTTTTGACCAGTGTTCATTCATCTCTCTTGCATGGGGCCTCCTGTTTCCTGCTTTAGCTTTCTTATCCCTTGGTTCATTCATTCATTCATTCATTCTGGTAGGTCTTACCTTCCAGTAGCTTCATGAAAACAGTGAAGTTTTCATATATATAAATTAAATTTTTAGACATCTAAGAAAAACGTATGAGGTTAAAGTATAAGATTATGTAAGGCGTCTTTCCTCTCACTTTTGATCATTCAGACACACACGTATGTATTAAATATACAGTTCCAAACCACAGTATCCCTCAGAATCTCAAAAATGCTATTCCGTTATTTTCTAGACTCCAGTGTTGCTGTTGAAAAGCCAGTTGCCATTCCAATTCTTAGTTCTTTCTGTGTGACCTCGTTTTGTTTGTCTTTCAAAGTTTGTAGGATCTTCATTTTGTTCCTAGTGTCCTGAAATTTCACAGTGATGAAATTGCCACAGGGCTCATCTTTTCTCATCCATTGTGCTGTGTACTTGTAGACTTCTTTAAAATAAAAAAATAATCATTGTATATATTTATGTAGTACAATGTGATGTTTTGATATTAATACATGCATACACTATGGAATGATTAAATCAAGCTAATTAACCTATCCATCACATCACATGTTTATAGTTTTTGTTGTGCTGCAAACATTTTAAATCTTTTCTCTGAGCAATTTTGAAATATCTATTACATTATTATTAACTGTAATCACCATACTGCGCAATAGATCTCAAAAACTTATTCCCTCTTTATGCTTTGACCAATATCTACCCCTTCCTCCTTATGCCTTCTGCTCTCTATGTCTGTGAGTTCCACTTTTTTAGATTCCACATACAAGTGAGATCATGTGTTATTAAATATTTGTCCTTCTCTGTCTGGTTCATTTCACTTAGCATAATGTCCTCCAGGTTCATCTGTGTTGTCACAAGTGACACTTGGAGACTTTTTGAAGTATGAAACTGATATCCTTTTTCTCTGGAAGATTGTATTGTATTTTTTTCTAAAAAAAAAAAAATTCCTCTATTTTTCAGTGTTCTTTTTTTCTGGGACATTTGTAGTTCAACTTTTCTCTCCTCTTGTACATTGTTCCACTTGCTGAATCTTTCATTTTTGCTATCCTATCATTACTATTCAAGAACTATGTTTTGTTCATCAAGTATTCCTTTCTCAAGGCATTTGTTTCTCATTTCACAGATGCAATATATTTTTTATCTCTCTTAGGATATCAAAAATTATTTCATTTTCCCACATTATTTCTTTTAAGTTCTTTTCTTCTGTTTCTCCCTCCCCTCCCACACTTGCCCCCTTCACTTGTATTGGAGGATTTCTATGTCTGGTGATTTGGGGCTCTTCATTCATATATAAGAATGCTGTGTTAAAAAGGCTGATAGGTTGATAAAAGGTTAAAAAGGTTGCTTCATAGTTGAGACTTGTTAGCTGGTAGGTTTAACTATAGGGTGAACTGGCTTATCCATTCCATTGAAAGACCTTCAATGAATTGTATATTTAGGGCATTTCTTATGAAATGATCAGGTTCCATAGAGCTGAGTCAATCTCTTGCCTAGGGAATGTAAGTCTCTTCAATAGCTATTCTATAAATGTTATGTGTGTAGGTGTCTAGACTTTTATGTGTCCAGAGTCTGGTGTCTAGAGTATTTTGTGTGTATAGGTCACTATTCACATATGGATTTTTACATAACTCTATTTTCACTACGGTTTCCTTTCTCTCTTGATCATGTCTATTATACCCAGTTAAAAGTATGGTCCACAATCTACAGAGGATAAACCTCATGTCTTCTTCTAAGGTGGGAGAGGGGTAATTACCCTCTGGGGTTAAAAATCAGGAGGTCTAACTGCTTCCAAACAGACTTTCCATAATTTCTCCTGCTTTCAGCCTGGACTTCACCCTTGCTGTTACAGCCCACACTGTCCCCAAGGCCACTAACCCCTTTACATTTCTAAAGTTCTGCAGTACAAGTCAGTTTGTTTACAAGCTTATATACCGGGGACTTAGACTTCATCCTTCTTAGACTGGCTGAGTTAGTTGCCACATGTCCATCTGTTTTCTAGGTCCCCAAATTACGTTGCTGTGGCTTCCTCTCAATTTCCTTTGCCTTTGCGGGTTTAAACATTTTTATCATTTATTATCATCCTGGGGATTTCAGGAGGGAATAAAGGTAATCAGAAGTGTCTATATCTATGACGTGTACTTCTCATGTAATATTTGTCTTCAAATGAGAGTCACTACTGAGGTCTTCAAAATTGAGAAAAATTCCTCAGTTCAGTCGCCACAATGCATTTTACGGCCAGTTTAACAGGCTACAGCAGTCTTAAACTGTGAATACCAAAGGCTGCCAAGGTTTTATCGGGGTTATAATTTGGTGCCTCATATATATGGAAAGAAGAAAAAATTGCAGAGGAAAAGGAACTTTAGAAAAAAATAAATAAATAGTATGCCTCAACTACATGCTGACAGATTAATAAACCAAATGGAGTCAATGGGGACAGCCCTTTGGGACTTGGTAACTATATATAATTGAGAAGTGTCTGTAATATTGTATCCACCGTTGATTTGGAGAGTTCTTGGGGCACTGACATTGCCACTAGAATTTGGGAATGTCCCCATGGGAAATGTTTTTTGAAAATGTCTCTTTGGAAATATTTCTGTCGGGTGCATTCATGGGAGTAGTTTTTCCCCAGCCCCGATGCACAATACCTTTATTTGTCAAGCCCAGTAATTAGGGCCAAGAAAAACTGAGCTATCCCAATAGTATAGATATGTCCGGTAGCCTTCGCAGCAACAGCTGTAGAAATAAAATGGTCATCTCGGTTGGAATACTAAGACATAAATAGATTCTACGGATTTCATGAAAAGACAGCAGCAGCCAGATCAGTTTGTCTTAGCAAGCAACGCGGACGTTCCTTTTTTACTTCACTGTCAGGTGTTTAACACCACTAGGCAGTGTGGCTGAGAGCAAGTTCGTGCTATCCTTGAAAACTTCCTTCCTGTCTGAACCTAACAGGGCAAACTTAAGATGAGTTTCAGAAGCCCTCTGTAGATCATCCTTTAGGAAAAGAGGTCTCATAGTCACTGAGAGTGGAAAAAAATAGTAAGTCATTAAAAATAGAAATATCAGGCCTATTAGACGGTTGTTTAATGCGCATCCACTTTTCTGGAACTATTTCCTGAACTACCGTGTGTCGCAGTAGGTTACAAGTCACTCAGAGAGCCGAAAGGTCTAGGCTTTGGTCTGCCCTGCACTGTACATGCCAGTGACGGTGTTCCATTGCAACCCCTTGCACCCGCAGCTGGGTGGCAGAGGAGTGGGAACACTGCACCAAAACCTGTGGGACTTCCGGCTATCAGCTTCGCACCGTACGCTGCCTTCAACCACTCCATAACGGCACCAACCGCTCTGTGCACAGCAAGTACTGCGTGGGTGACCGTCCCGAGAGCCGCCGGCCCTGTAACAGAGTGCCCTGCCCAGCACAGTGGAAAACAGGGCCCTGGAATGAGGTGGGTGTGTGGATTCTGTACGTGTATACGTAAGGTGTGTGCGTAAGCATGTGTAGCTTAATTTTACTTAAGCATTAAGTAGGCTTTGTGTGAACTGAGAATTATTGCATGTTTTGTAGTAACCTGAAGGTATTAGGAAAAATCAATACTTACATGTGCATTTATGAGTAGTTGGTAGGGACCCACCATGTCTGGGTGTTTTGTGACAGAGGATTCTGAAAGGTAACTGGTCCTCTACCTAATATCTTGGTCGACTTCCTCGTCCTACAGGATAAATTCCAGACTCCTGACGCCGAATGCAGGGCTCTGCCTCATTCGGCACCACCCTAACTCCTCCTGCCCTTTTTTCATTGCAATTCTTTGTCCCAGTTGGAGTAAACTTCTCACTGTTCCAAGCAGTCCATGCTTGTTCAGCCTCCTATCTTTCAGCTCCTTCCCTCTCCTCCCAGCTGGAATCTCCCCCTCATCCACCAAGGCTCATCTCCATAGTCCAAATTACCAGCTCCCAGGTTGTGCCTTTCCTGGAATTTCCTCCTCTGCATCCGTAAGGCAGTGCAACTTACCCTCAGCATCATGTTCATGGAAGAGTATTACAACTCCAGTCTTTGAGTCTATGATTGCCACTAGTGCATACATTTTTCAAAAATAGTGTGCCCGCTTCCCTAGCACCCAGCTGGTGCCTGGCATAGGGCACCCGTCCAGACGATGTTCCTGATGATGTTCATTTGGTGACTGGCTGACTCAGTGTTGCCTGTCTTACAGCCTACCCTTAGTATTCTTAAGGACTCAAAATAAGGAGTCATGTGGCCATAGGAGAAGAGTGTATAGGAGGAAAAGGCATCAAAAAGCAGAGAGAGAATGACTAAGGGGAGAATAGGCTCAGAAAGGAAGGAGCAGGGAGGTTGTCTTAGTCTGTTTCCTGCTAACGTAACAGAATATACCACAAACTGGGTAATTTACAAAATCAGAAGTTTATTTGGCTCATGGTTCTGGAGGGTGGGAAGTCCAAGAGCATGGCACAGCTTCTGGCCAGGGTCATCCTATGGCAGGAGGCATCACACGGCGAGGACAGACAGAAAATTCTTTTCCCAGGAGCCAACTCCTGCAGTCACTGAACACTCCAGAGATAACAGCCTTCATCCATGCCTTTAGTCACCTCTTAAACATCCACCTCTGTAAGGTCCCTCTCAACACTGTTACAATGGCAGTTAAATTTCAACATGAGTTTTGGAGGGGACAGTCAAACCGTAACACCAGTGAAGGTCACCTACACAGGACCATAAAGATAACTCCTGTCAAAGTCCCAAAAGAGATTCCCTTCCTCCAGAGTGCCCACTTAGGACAATTGCATGGAAATTTCTGGGCTTAGCTTTAAAACAGTAGGTCCCTTCAATAGATTATAGTAGTTCCAAGGAGGCTGAATTAAATAAGTAGCAGGGCAGTAAATTCTGCCGTCTGTAAGAGAGATGAAGTGGGGAACTCAATACCACAATTGGCTCCCTGAAAACAGACATTGCTACTCTTTTTAGGAACTATGACAGATACTAACAGCATCACAATAATGGCTCCTATCACACGGAATGCTTACTAGGTGCCACGCATTTCTTCGCTACTGTTCTGCATACATTGTTTCCTTTGCCTTCATTTAGTCTGACAACAATCATATAAAGCAGGTATTGTTATCCCAGCTTTCTACCAGATAGGGAAACTGAGGTTCATAGAGAAAAAACAATGTGTCCAGGCTGGTAAATAATGGAACCAGGATGTAAACTCAGGATCATTTGTCTTCAAAACCCCTGTGGGACACCGCGTCGATAGAGAAAGAACTCCAGAGCTGTGTGTGTGCGTGTGTGTGCAAGGTCTCGGTGGAATAACGTCCGTAACCACAGCCCTTGTTTCTGCAGTGCTCCGTAACCTGCGGGGAGGGGACGGAAGTGAGGCAGGTCCTCTGCAGGGCCGGAGACCAGTGCGATGGCGAAAAGCCTGAGTCAGTCAGGGCCTGTCAGCTGCCTCCCTGCAACGGTAGGTGTGACACGCATTGACTTCACGGCTCTGATGATGTTCTTAAACCTCAGAAAGCAGAATTTCCTTTTAGGATAAGCTATGGAATTTACATTTGCTTATTGAGAAATAACCAAAGAAGAACACCCAGGCAATATCAGCGTCATATAGTTCTTTAAGATCAGTATCTGAGGCAATGTCCTGCACCATTTAATCGCTGCAACTGCTGTGGCCCTGCCATTCCTCTTCGGTGGCAACGCTGGGACGAGGGCCGTGCTGTGTATACGTAGCTCCTGTCCATTTGTGTTTCTAGTGGGGGCTACTTACTCTTTCCCTGTTACATTCCTTAACTATAACTTGACATCATTATTAAAAGGCATAAAATTGCAGAAGGTTTTGAAATAGTTTTCTGAAGTTATTCACTTTAGACACATGGATAAGTGTCACCCAGCTCGAAAGCCATTTCCCGTGACTGTCCATCCATATACCGGGTGATTTGAAAATAGCCACCTCGTGCAGATGCCCAAATTTGTCATCTGCCTGGCCTACCATCTTGCCGTATTGCACAAGCAGAGTGTATTCTTTGTTTTAAAATATAAAGCAAGTTGGTATTTTAAAAGAAGCAAAATATATTGGATGGTTTCAGTCCCTACCACTTCGTCTCCTTCCTCCCTTTCTGTTGCTCCCTCTCCGTATCTGTCTCTGTCCTCTGTCTCATCCTCTGTGTCTCTCTTATTCTCGGTGTCTGACTTGCTCCCTGGCTCTGACGTGCTGTCACTTGCTGCTGGTATGTTGCTCACTTTCTCTGTGTCTGTCGCACGTGCCTTCTGGGCCTCAGTCTTTCTTCTTGCCCTCACTCCCTCCATCCTTCCTAGTCTCCCCAACTCTCTCCTCTTTGCTCCTTTTCTCTCCCTCTTCCTCATCTTTCTCTACCCCATGAGCCTGTCTGTCTCTCTTTCTCTCCCAGTTTTCTCTTTCTCACTGTCTCCCCCAACCCTCGCCCTCCTTCTTTCTCTTTCTCTCTTTTCACCCCCCTCATCCCTCTCCATGTCTCTGTCATTCTGTTTCTGGCTCTGTCTCTCTATCTCTCCCACCTTCCCCACTGTCTCAGTTCATTCAGCTGCTATAACAAAAAATCTTAGCTCGAGTAACTTAGTAAAAACACACACACACACACACACACACACACACAGAAATTTATTGCTTACAGTTCTGAAGGCTGGAAGGTCCAAGATCAAGGTGTCAGCAGATTTAGTGGCTGGTGAAGGCTTCCTAGACGGTTCCTTGTTGCTTTGTCCTTACGCGGTAGAAAGGACTGGAGAGCTCCCTCAAGCCTCTTTTTTAAGGTGCTAACCCCATTCACAAAGGCTCCACCCTCATGATCTGGTCATCTCCCAAAGGCCCCACCTCTTAATACCATCACCTGGTGGGTTAAGTTTCAACATATAAATTCGAGGGACACAAATATTCAGACAATAGCACCCACCTTCTTTCTGTCCCAGCCCCTTTGTTTCTACTCCACCTCTATTCTTTTATTCCCTGTTTCTGACTCTTTCTCCCCCATCTCTATCTTTCTTACCGTCCTCTCCACTGCCCTGTCTTTTACTATCCCTGCCTTACTCCCTCTCCCCAAGTCAGTCTGTCTGTCTGTCTCCCTTCCCCCATCTGTCTCATTCTCTCTTCCTTGTCTCACACTCTCTCTACCTTCCCTCCTTTCCTGGCCCACCCATTCCCCTCCACCACAACCTCCTCCTAAAATGCAGTTCTCCTAAATCCATGCCATGACCACTGTGGACATTGATTTGACACACTAGTGAGACTCAAAGAAGTTGCTTTTTCCTTGGCCTCCAACACTGTAAGTAAGCCATTGATTAAATATTGATATCTACCAAATGGTACGTTTTTTGTTGTGGTGGTGGTGGTCAAAATTGGTAAGACACTATCTTGGCAAATGTTTTATTTTTGGAAGAAATTTTGGGTTTATGTCTTTTTAAGCCTTATAAAGTATTTCTTTCTAAATTTTCATTTGAAATGTGTGGTGGCAAGAAGTATGACCATGAGAGGCAGAGATAGGATTTATATAGTTAATCATTTTACTTCGGAGAGTATGTTTAAAAGCTCAAAACACAAGTCAAAGCCTAAAGAAAAAACTTTACCCAGTTAGAAGCTTTAAAGTTTACTGTCGCCATAATATTTTATTCTTATATAGTCACTACTTTTAGGAATAAGCTTTATTGATCTTAAGAGCTGGGACAGCTAATTATTTCTGCAGATGTTCCCAATGGTCAGCAAGAATTATCTTGATTCTCTTCTTTTACCTAGAAAACAATGCTTTTATTGTAAAAACCAAGGAGTTAATAACATGATGTAACTATATTGTGGATTCAACATTCATTTTAGCTGCTGTATTGCTCTGAAGTCTAGGCCCAATGGCCAATTGTAAGAGTTCTGAAAGGTTACATGTTTCTCCCATATTTCAATAAAATAAGAAGTACTTTCCCTCAGTCTCAAACTGCTATTAGAATCCAATGGCTTTTTCAAACCATGCGTAAAGCCCTTTTTCTGAACTTCTTATAATGATTTGAGAGTGGAGCAAAAAGGCTGAAATGTTTTCTTAATTTTAAATACTGATTTTCATGTGACTTCATCTCATTGGCCCCATTTTTTTTTTTTTTTGAGATGGGGTCTCACTATGTTGTCCATGCTGGCCTTGAACTCCTGGGCCCAAGTAATCTTCCTGTCTTAGCCTCTTGAGTAGCTGGGATTACAGGCGAGTGAGACCAGGCCTGACATTGGACCCATTTTTATTGTACTATTTAATATTTTGCCTTTAAGCTCTTCCCATCTATCCCTAGGCAAATTACTATAAAGTTGATGTATTCCTTTTCTTGTGTTTGTTTTTTCTCACAATATCTCTTCCTTTTCCTCCTCCACACAGAAGTATATTCTGGCCCTAATGAGACCCAGGCTATGAACAGGTCCCTGCAATGCCAAGTGTTCACACTTCGTTATGGGGGAGTCTCACATGGACTCCTCTATCTCAGAGGGAATACGCCACACTCTGAGAGGGGCCTCAGAACAGGAGTGAGGAGCGTAAGGGGTCAGAGGAAAAAGAGACTACAGGGTCAAATAAGGTCCTCTCATTCTAGGGCCAAGAGCCTTTAACATATAGGAAGAAGACATTTTCTTTCTTTCTTTTCTTTTCTTTTCTTTTCTTTTTTTTTTTTTTTGAGACAGGGTCTCACTCTGTCACCCAGGCTGGAGTATAGTGGCATGATCATAGCTCACTACAGCCTCAAACTCCTGGGCTCAAGCAAGCCTCCCCTTTCAGCCTCGTGAGTTGCCGGGACTACAAGCATGAGGCATGAGCCATCATACCTGGCAAATTTTTTTTTTTATTTTAACATATAGACATAGAAAATGTAATTCACAAATGATGAGGAATTGAGATTTGAGGTACATTCCATTAATGAAATTCTCACCTATTCACAATATAATTAGATGATGACCTTAGTAGCTAATATGAAATATTTAGACACATCATACTATTAATATATAATAGACCTGTCCGTGTCAAGCAAATACGAGTTGTACCACAATTTGGGAAGTGGACACAGTATTACCAACCACAGTATTAGCAACTCGAACAAAGCTGGTCATTTCAGCCTTCTTTTGGCTTTGCCAACTGACTCTCCCTTTCCTTTTTTTTATCTTTAGAAAAAGAATTTTTAAATTTCTTTGACAAGGTATATAGTAGGTTTCTTACCTAGCAATATAGTATTATCCAACAATACATTGCAATTTTAAGTGATTCTATTACATAAATGCCACAATTTACAGTTCTTTGTGTTTATTAATTGGACATGGGATAAGTATTTCTGTTTTGCACGTCTCCAGGAATGCTATTATATGCACTGGCTCTGCTCCATTCCATACAATATGCCCTAGGATGACTGAAAATAAGTAAAAATTAACAATTTTTATGAGCTCAATATTTGGATTATTTGAAATCTAGTTCTTATACCCTGCAGTCAATGAAATTTTAAAATAATAAAAATAATGTGTATACATACATGTATCAAGTGTTTTATGAGTGTTCAGTGCCCTTTAAACTTGAAATGCTGTCAATTCGATGAAATTAAATTTAATAATTATGAATTCTTCATAAGAAAGTTGACACACTGCACACAAATTTGTGCTTTCAAATAACACATTACATGAGCATATTCAATGGTAAACATGAAACTATTATAATATATTGAAACTGGAGTTTATTCTTTTGATTAAAATAATATTTTCATTTTTCTTTGGATAATACATTTTTAAGATTTATTTTATTCCAACAGGTCTTTGGTATATATTTTGATTTTAAATTTAAATTTAATATAATGATTACTCTATGAGAAAGCCAGAAATATAACGCAATAAAATAACAAAACAGATGCCCTTTCACATCCTAAAATTTAACCACAAGGTTAAATAAATCCTATTTTCTCATTCTAAAATCAGATAAATGTTCCTACTTGGAAGAAAAAATATCCTTGGAAATCTGAAGACTCTTGATTGTAATATTAAAATGGAGGTCATCCCAAGTACATGGTAGATAAAGAACTACTTATTTCAGTGCATTCATCCTAATGTTCATATTTTTAATGCAAAGGCTCATCTGGACAACTCCTGTCCATGTCAGATTTCACTTAAATCTTTTTATATTCCTTAACCATTTTAATTTCTTCCCTCCTTTTAACGTTTAACTGTGCATATTACTTTGTTTTCCTTTAATTTTTGCAGATGAACCATGTTTGGGAGACAAGTCCATATTCTGTCAAATGGAGGTGCTGGCACGATACTGCTCCATACCAGGTTATAATAAGTTATGCTGTGAGTCATGTAGCAAGCGCAGTAGCACCCTACCACCGCCATACCTCCTAGAAGCTGCTGAAATGCACGATGATGTTGTCTTTAACCCCAGTGACCTCCCTAGATCTCTAGTGATGCCTACGTCTTTGGTTCCCTATCATCCAGAGACCCCTGCTGAGAAGAAATCTTTGAGTAGCATCTCTTCAGTGGGAGGTCCAAACGCATATGCTGCTCTCAGGCCAAACAGTCAACCTGATGGTGCTAACTTACCCCAGAGGAGAGCTCAGCAAGCAGGAAGTAGGACTGTGAGGCTGGTCTCAGTGCCATCCTCTCCACCCACCAAGAGTGGCCACCTCAACTCAGCTTCACAAATGGCTGCTGCTTCCTTCCTGGCAGTCAGTGATTCGATAGGTGCTTCTTCTCAGGCAAGAACCTCAAAGAAAGATGAAAAGATGGTTGACAAGAGACATCCGGTAAGATCATCTGCTTTAGAAAGATGAGAAAGTGAACCCAAAAGGCTGGAAATCAGAGGGGAATTGGAACAACCTCCCTCCCCCATGGTGCATAAGCTTGTTGAAAGTGGAAATCTCTGTAGATCCTCAACTCGTTTTCCCTGTAAGTGGAAGAACAAAAAGTGCTGGTTCACTTTCTAGTTGCTTTCATCCTCCCGTTGTTCTGCATTGATTCATTTACCAGAATTCATCAGAAGAAAGCACCAAAGATTGTCAACAGGAGAAAAATAAGTTACTAAGTGTGTCAGTCGCTCTCTGAAGCAGAAAAGGGACTGAAACCAATTGTGCATATCAGCTGATTTTTTTGTTTGTTTGTTTTAAAAAAAGTTACAGTAAAAATAAAGAGATACCAATGGTTTACACTTTAACAAGAAATTTTGGAAATGGAGCAAAGAATTCTTAGACTTGTATTCCTATTTATCTATATTAGAAATATTGTATGAGCAAATTTGCAGCTGTTGTGTAAATACTGTATATTGCAGAAATCAGTATTATTTTAAGAGATGTGTTCTCAAATGATTGTTTACTATATTACATTTCTGGATGTTCTAGGTGCCTGTCATTGAGTATTGCCTTATTTGACATGCTATGGGTTGACTTTCAAAGCAGAATATTACAAAGGAGAAGTTAGAATCACAGCTACTGATAGTACAAAGGGTTTTGTTGTATGGTTTTGTTGAATCAACAATGTGATACCCAAATTATAGATAAAGAAAAAAACAGAGAAGCTGCAGATATACAGATCTCAGCTTACCTATTGCCTTCCAGTCTTATAATTAAAAAGACGAGGATTTGTGTCTCAGTATACTTGGGGTCACGGGGAACAGAGAACAGTTAATGAACCTGTGCAAGACAAACTGAAACCCTTTTACCAGAACCTCAGTAGGTGCCAGTGAGGTGCTCTATGTTCTTGTGTTGTATTTTGTTTTTTAATTTTACCATTGTTGATATATACAAACAGTTAAACTGAATGTACTGTAATAACTGCAAAGAAAAAATGTCTTGGTATGACTTGTTTGTATGTTGGTAGCTGAGAAAAATATCGATCTAGAATTGAAGTACGAGTATAATAGGGCTTTGGGGCGTTGGAGGCAGGATCAAGAAAGCATTTGTCAATGGCTGAGATATTTATTTGCCACATGGTTCATATTCAAATGTTCATAACCACAATGCATCTGACTGCAGTAATGTGCTAGTAATTTATATCAGTGATCACCTTGCTCACAACAAAGCCAGAAATGCTCTCTCCAGGGAGTAGATGTAAAGTACTTGTATATAGAATTCAGAACCGAAGATATTTATTAAAAGTTGATTTTTTTTTCCTTGATAGTATTTTTATGTACTAAATATTTACACTAATATCAATGACATATTTTGGTAAACTAGAGAGACATAATTATAGATGCATGCTTTGTTCTGTGCATAGAGGAGAAATTTAAACAAACTACTGCAGCCAACTCAAAGAGCTAAAATTGAACAAATTTGATGTTATTAAAACATTTTGCATTTTTAAAGTAGTTGATATTAAGTTGATGGCTTGTTCTCCTTCAAGGAAACATAAAATTGTATGGACTCAGCTAGCTGTTTAATGAAA
This sequence comes from Eulemur rufifrons, assembly GCF_041146395.1. NCBI lineage: Eukaryota > Metazoa > Chordata > Mammalia > Primates > Lemuridae > Eulemur > Eulemur rufifrons. The sequence goes on from NC_091006.1 coordinate 22,276,147, forward strand.
TAGTGAATTAGAAACATTTTTAAAAGTATGTGAAAGAGACAAATCCTTCATGAATTATACTTAAAAAGGAAAAGAAAGATAAATGTTATCAGCATAATGTTTTTGAGGTCAGTACCTGAGCTATCTAAAAATATGCTATGCAAACTAAAATATAGATATGTTAAACTCTCAAAGCACAGAATATACAGGAAAGTTTGCATTTTCACCATTGTAAACTAACAGCTTTTAACCTATTGACTCTATACCTCTAAAGAATCGCTGCTACTTTGAAGGTCAAATGAATTAGATTAATTCCAGATAGTAAAACAATCCCTGAGCCTTAAGTAGAAGTCTTTTTTTTCCTAAAAGTTTCCCTAAAATAAAATTCTCTCTAGTTTACTTGCGTGTTCGTATGTCTGGTCCACAGGGAAATACAGAGAAAGATGGTCACACATATACACCTCCCATAAAGATGTACATGTTCGTTATACTTCTGACCTTTGAGCTTTCTTTTCTACTAAGCTAAAAATTCTTTTTTATCAAAGTGTACACTACTGATGCTGTTTGTTGTATTGGGAGCACGTAGCAATAAAAATGTTAACGAAATATAGATCTGGCTCTACCTAGATTTTATCATTAGATTCATCAAGAGTACCGGCAACATGTCCTTTCGTCCTACAAAATGAAATGACATCTAATTCATTTGCTCCTTGTACTTTCTCAAAAGACTTAAATAAAGAGACAGTGTCTCCTGTTTTCACATAAGGGTGCACCATAATATTTTTTAGAAAATAACATGAAGACAAAATAAGAGGTTGTGAGAGGTGGCTTTCTGCTTAAATCTGTCCTGTTGAAGAATGAGGAGGATGAGAGAAGATGGTGATAATGCCAGTACTTACAAGAAGGAAAAGGGGGACTTTTATTTTTCAAATATGCAGTCTCAGAATGGTTTTTAAATCAAAGCTGCCCACCAGTTTTGGACCTTGATTACCTGAGGATCGGTGGAAACTCATCACTGAAGACTCGGAGCACGGGGAGGAACATCACAGTGGAAAGTCTTTTTTATGTCACAGGGAAAAATGTTCTAGTGCAGTGGTTTCCGGTTTGAACTGCAGAGTTAGAGGACTCAGATTTGAACTCCGCCTGCAGCCTCGTACCCCGGTGGCCTGGGGTGACCTTGCTCATGTGATACCTAAATTATAGAAAAAGAAGAAAACAGGGACACTGCAGATATACAGATCTCAGCTTACTGATTGCCTTCTATTCTTAGAATTAAAAGGAATGAACCCTCAAATTTTAGTTACCTCATCTGCAAATGGGAGGGAACACTATCTCATTATGTGATTGCTACGAAAAATGAAGATGATTAAGTCAAGCTGTTAGCACACGGCCTAACACATAATAGCTCACAGTCAATATGAGGTGTTACTATTAAGTCATTGTCCTTGTCATCATCTTCATCTTCTTTATGTAACTGAACCACAGGTTTCCTCTAGGGTCTACAGCTAGTTTGAATCATGGTCACTGTGCCCCATTGAGGGTGGTAAACAACAAGATTTCAGGAATTTAAAGACAATTTAGCTTTAAAGATGTATAGGATGAACTCATTAAAAATGATCTCCAGTCATTGATTTTGAAGAATTTTTAGCTAATTATGCTCACTTTCCCTTTGCAAGCAATGAATAGTCAAACGAAGGGATTTGGGTATTAATTATATATTTCTGCAAAGGTGGGCCATGGTACAATAATGCCCCAAACAATTAACATATGTGTTGCTCATATAGTTACATTAATACATTTTGCAGAAATATCAACAACAAAAGCCATTACCCCATACATACCTTACCTTTCTTCACGAAGAAGCTACTTAAATATCTGATGTAAAAGAAAAAAGCAATTGAAAAGTGATGAAAACATGACTAAGCCAAAGAAGTATTAAAGAGAAAGAGACTGTTAAAACTATGTACAATGCAGTAAAATATAAAAACTGCCCTAGGTAGGGTGCACAGGCATCATCTCAATGTACCAACACATATTAGAAACATTCACTCTGGGCCCAGATACTTTTGGACAATTCACTTAAAGCCAGAGACAAATTTTAAAAGTTCATTAAAATACTGCCTACCCAGCAAAGAAAGCATAATGTACTAAAATGGATTTAACATCATAAACACAAATTATGAAAGAAAACAAGGAGCTATAAATTCTACAAAATCATCACAGAGTTTACCTAAGAATTAGAATTACTACTGAAACTCCCCCCATCCTGCTAAATGACAGGTGTGTAAAAAGTTGCTCCCCTCTTTTGTGCAGCAAACTTCGTGCATTAGAACCGTTGCTTAGAAAGGCTTCTATTTTTCAGCCAATTCATAGTTCCAACTAAATTGTTGACGTATTAGCTTTCTACCATTGGATTGTTAACAATTTACCTGGGACTGAGTAGTGTTGGTTTTTGTTGATATTTCGTTGATCTACCAAAACCCCCAAAGTTTTCTGATGTCAGAGAGAGAATGATTATTCCGAGTCAAGTGTTATTCTTACATACATCACCGATCTTACTCTTCTGCCCTGTAGGATCTCTCTGGAAGTTAAAACCAAAATAATAAAGCTTTTCTACCATCTGCTATTGAATAAACAAGTGATACTAAAATTATAAATACATCCACACAAGGAATGATTCATTTGAGATGAGATATTTGGAAACTCACAAGCAGAAATTCCCACTGGTAGTTCAGGGGTGAAACAAATTTCTCCATGGCTGAAGATACAAGACAGCAGGTCTGCTTTCTATTCCTGTGACAAAGTGATAAGGTTACTAAACTTCACAAGAAGTTATGGTGCCCTAGTTAAGAGTGTGGACACTAAAGCCACATGGCTGGTTTACATGTGGTTCTAAAGTTAACTAATTGTGACTTGGAGGAGTTAATGTACCTAAGCCTCAATTTTTTTATCTGTAAAAGGAGGATGGTAACAGTACACACTTCATGGGCCTGTTTAAGCAAAAAATAAAAAATTGATAATCCAGGAAAAGCAGCAAACACAGTGCTTGATAGGCCTTGAGTGTTCAACAACAGTTTGCAATTGTTATTTTTTCTCCAGAAAAATCTATTTTTAAAAGTATTTATGGATGATCAAAAGATCCAGTCTGAATATTGTAAACCAAGGTCACAATTTTCACAAAGTCCCATCTGCCCCAAAGTATACTATGTGCCCGAAGGAATGTGGAACACAAGAATGGAAGCAGAGAATTATATAAAGTACGTATGTCATGCAATAGTTCTCCTTGCATAATAGGCACAACATGGCAAATGGCTCCTAATTAAGGCAACTGCTTTTTATGTGGTGGCATTATGCAACACAAGATATTGCCCACAGACTTACTGCTACCAAATCCTTTTCCCTGGGTGACATCCTTTCCTCTATCTCTTATGATCTCTTATAAAGTTAATCGCCAAATCTCCGTGTGTGAGCCTTCACACCTATACCAACCACAAACACATTCGTGTGTGTCTGCTGAACATCTTACCTCTACTGTTACAACTGTAAGACAGCATTTCCAAAACCGAGTGATGACCGCCCTTCCAGGAAACCTAGTTCTGAGTGCTCTGTTCTGTGTTCCTCACTAGACTCAGCCTCACAGAGAACTAACCATACTTTCTTACTATCATCCTTTCCTTGGCCTTTTACTTTGCATATTTAATCAGCCCCCTTGTCCCGCTGATTTCACTTCTAAAATCTTTCCTGCATCTGTTCCCTCCTTTTTGTCCTCATTGTCTCTGTCCATCAGGCTCTAACCGTAACTATCACAGTTGCCTCTCTCTCTATGGGGTCTCATCCTTCTCCAACTTTACACCCACCCTGCCATCAGTGTTCTTTTGTGTGTATCACTGCCCTATCAACGCCATGTTGTGCCAAATCAAAGTGCATCTGTGCTCTTTCTTTCATGTCTTGGGGTCCTTACTGAATTTTTTATGCTCCTAGCTCACAAAGTCCCATCTCAGCCCCTTCTATTTTTCCATTCGTGTTGTTAACCATAGATGTTGAAGCCCCCATAAAATGAGCTCCTTTCTCTCCTATCTACTATCTTGTGAATTTGATTTTAGAGAAGGAAAGGACCATTTCTCAATCTTTGTATACCCAGAGTCTTACACCCCTAGTTAGATGTTTTTTGAATAAGTGAGCAAATACCTACCTAACTATTCCTCACAATAGGCACAAATTCCTTTCATCTCTTGTTTTTACTTCTCCATGTGGTTCTTCCCTCAACAGGTTTACTTGATCAAGGATTACTAGTTTGTTAATTCTAGTTAATATTATTTCCAAAGGGTAAGTTAAAATAGTCAAGAAACCTGGTGCTCTTATTAAATGGAAATTTACAACCCTTATTTTGATCATGCTATTAGCCTTTTTAAACCATTAGATGGAAAAGAAATGTATATATACTGCTAAATTCATTTAGATGAGGCTAGAGTCAGGGTGGTTGGAATAAAAACAATTTAGGGTTTAAATTATAGCCTGGAAGATATTTCTAAATGCAGTGAGAATGTGTGGTGATCTTGTCTAGTCTCATGTCTTTAAATACCATCTATTGGCTAGAAACTCCCAAATTTATTTCTCTAGTCCATATGGTCTCCCGAACTCCAGATTCACATTTATAACTACTTGACATTTCCACTTGGATGACTAGTAGAAATTTATAAACTAACAAGTCCAAAATTGAACTCCTATTTTCCCACCTTACTGGCCCCCAACCTGTTTCATCTAGAATTTTCATTCCTCCCAGTGTCTCAGGACCAAACCATAGAGTTTCCCATGAATACTTATATTAGTTTTATATTGCTGCCGTAACACATTACCACAAACTTAAGGGCTTAAACAATACAAATATTATCCTACAGTTTTGTAAGTTTGACACAGGTCTCAATGGGCTAAAATCGAGGTGTGAGCAGGGCTGCATTCTGTTCTGGAAGCTGGAGTGGAGAATCCCTTTCCTTGCCTTTTCCAGGTTCTAGCAGCTGCCCACATTCCTTGGCTCGTGGCCCCTTCTTCTGCCTTCAAAGCCAGCAACGGTAGGTCAGAACTTTTTATATTTTATCTCTCTGATCCTTCTGTCATCTCATCCTTGTCTCACCAAAATGGGAAACATTTCTCCACTTTTAAGAACTCATGTGATTGGACTGTACCATCCAGGATAATCTCCCTAACTCAAGGCCAGCTAAGTAGCAAATTTAAATCCATTTACAACCTTAATTCTCTTTTGTTATATTCCAGTTATTTTAAAGTATACCCTAACTTATTGTTTGTTTTTTTTTTTTTTTGAGACAGAGTCTCACTCTGTTGCCCAGGCTAGAGTGAGTGCCGTGGCGTCAGCCTAGCTCACAGCAACCTCAAACTCCTGAGCTCAAGGGATCCTCCTGTCTCAGCCTCCCGAGTAGCTGGGACTACAGGCATGCACCACCATGCCCGGCTAATTTTTTCTATATATATTTTTAGCTGTCCATATAATTTCTTTCTATTTTTAGTAGAGATGGGGTCTCGCTCTTGCTCAGGCTGGTCTCGAACTCCTGAGCTCAAACGATCCGCCCACCTCGGCCTCCCAGAGTGCTAGGATTACAGGTGTGAGCCACCACGCCCGGCCAGTATACCCTAACTTATTGTTGATTGTAGTCACTTTGTTATGTTATCAGTTATTGTCCACTCTATCTATCTAACTATATTTTTGCGCCCATTAACCATCCCCACTTTATCCTCCCCTCCCTGCTACCTTTCCCAGCCTCTGGTAACCCTCATTCTACTGTCTGTCTCCATGAGATTGTTTTTACTATTTAGCTCCCACATATGAGTGAGAACATGCAAGATTTGTCTTTCTGTGCTTGTAAGCCTCTATTTTAGAAGCTAAGTAATATTTTAAGTAAATCAGAACCCAAATCTGTGTCTATGTCTCCACATATAGTAGTTAGGATCTGATAATTTATTACATATATATATGGCAGCATGCATCACTCTTTTAGAAGTTTTCCTGATAATTTGGGGTAGTTCTTATTTTCTCAAAGGGTATTTAGCAATTTTCAAATTAAAATACACTTCCGCAAAATCTGTTACCTTAAAATAAAAAGTCTAAATATGTAAAGAAACATATCAAATGACATGAGCCACCAAAACTAAAAGAAAATGTATTCTGGGACTTTTACTAGTTGATTAATTTCAATATGGCATGGTTGTGATATGTAATTGCCAATGTGGGTGTGTTCTTTGTCCATTCCCTGAATAATGAATTTCATGAAAAATTGTGTCTAATGGTTATTTCTTCCTCACCTCCTCCCTACATTCTTGGGAATATGAGCCAGGAATTTCTGCCAAGCCTCTTGATAGCACCTTCACCATAAGACTGTGAGAATACAAGGTAAATAATTTACACTAATCATTACATCAATAAATGCCATATGAGAGCTAAAATCCCTTGCTGTCATTTCAATCAATTAATGACCTTCTCTTTGCTCCTGATATCTAGACCAAGAGAACATCTTGATCAATGTCTTCTGGCCCATGTGTTCTCTATGCAGCCTTTAATGTTGGTCTTATTTTCTCCTGGATTTCAGCTATATTTAGCTATATTGAAATGACTGCACATGTACAAATGCATGTTAAAAATAACTGGAAGTAAGCAGTTATTGTGAATTTAATTATATGATAACCATTGTTCTCTATTGAATGCCACTATCATCTTCTTCTCTGCTTTTTCCTTGCTTGTTGGAGAATCTCTGTTTTAAATCAATAGCCAGACTTCCCCATTGAGGGTAATTATTTTATTTTTTGAACAATAGGAAAAAAATAGTCATTTGCAGAATCATTTATTTCTAAAGGTATGTATATATGCGTATATACACATGTGTAAATATGTATATGTATATATAATTATATATAATTTGGCGATAGAATGTTGAGTTTATTTACAAATATAATTGCATGATCCTTAAAATATTTATAAATATTGAAAATGTGACACAGTTTGCTTTAACTTCTGATTTCACCATCTTGCTTTTGAAACTCTCTAATCTCCAAAATGCCACTTGAGTATAAAAGAGTAATCATAAAATTCTTCCACCGAAACCAAGTATATCAGCTTTTTATATCAGCTCTTATTTATCTTATAATTCTTTAATGTTTATTTTTCTGTTCACTAAGCATAGCATGCTATAAATTTAAAAACCAGAAGAGATTAAGAACAATGTCAGAGTGATTTTTCTAAAACGGAAATCTGATCATATCTGCCTTCCCTTAGTTTCTGTGAACTAAAAATAAAATCCTAAGCCCTCCACTAAATGAATGGACCCCTCTTGGCCAAGGGGACCCCCGAAACACCTTACAACTGAGCTCCCAGCAATGACAGAATGGGAAAGATAAAGCACAATTACGTGCATATGATTCCCCTTTATAAATATTCATGACTCCTCCTATAACTTGTTGAATATGTATATTTGACCACCGGCTCAATATAAAACCCTGATCCGTTTTGTCTCTTCTTTGAAGCACATGTGTCTGGCTTCTGATGGGGGATCTGCTTCCCAACCTGTTGGAATGGCCACTCAGCAGGTTGCTACCCCTTATGGGAAATAAAGCTCTCCTTTTTCCGAAGTATAAACCTCATTAATTAATTTTTTTAGTTAACATTTCTTTAGTAGCTCTTAACTCCAGTCCTTTGCACATGCTGTTTCTTATATTAAGTCTATTCTTTCTCTAAACGCCATTCCCTACTTCTCTCTTCTAATTCCTATTTATAATTTAAGATTATCTCAACTTTTTCTGCCTCTTCCCACATTGACTCCTCTTTGGCATTTCCAGCGTACCACGTACAGATTTTTATTTCTCGTTTTAACACTGAAATTCCATTTTTATTGCTTGTCTGTATCCTTCATTAAACCATAAAATTTTTAAGTCATAGGCTGTTTTACAGTATCGTGTTAGATGCTAGGAATGTTGAATAAGGAAGGAAGGAATGAATGGATTGATGGACGATTAGATTAGACACAATAACAGAAATAATGTCTGACAGTTTAGCATTAAAGAAATAGACAGACAAAAGATTTAAGTTCCACACAGTAAAATGAATGTTCTTAATAAAAGTCATAATATAATTTAAATTATGTTCTATCTTTTCTATTTAAAGAAGGGAGAAGCACTTACATTATGAAAGAATTTCAATAAAAATGATTTTACAATCAATAAGTTTATTGGTAATGAGGTAAATTCATCGATCTGCAAAATTCCTCTTGCTGCCCAACAATATTAGATAGGCATGTACAGGGTATATGTCTATGTGAAGATTTGTTCTGATGCCTGATCTTATGACGTTTGGTAGGTATTAGATGGTGTTAGTACTATGTTATATTAAAAATAAGACTTTGGGTGGTGAGTAATCCCTTAAAGTGGAAAAATGTAATAAAAAATAACCAAGAGCTCATTTAGCTAAAAGATACTTTTCTGACTTTGGCATTGATTTCTTATATGACAAGTGAGCATACTCAGAATATACATATATATGCAGTTCCTTATGTTAAAAAAGTATTAATATTATTCACTGTGTACTTGTGTTTTAGGTTTATAGTTGTCAGAATACATACCATTTCTGATACTCTTTATAAATTATTTGTTGCAAGTTTAAATGAGAATATTCTAGGACATGAACCAAATGAATGTAGATCACAAAATGGTCTTAAGTGTGACCCCTGATTCTGGTTTAGAAAAAACAGGGTTCCCAGAGGACAAAAGGTTAATGAGGACTGTGAAAGGCTTTAGGGGACCTCTTGAGGTTTTTTTTTAACAGAATGCAATATACAAAAAAATAAGGATCTTAAAAAATAAAACATATGTTCTGCAATGCTTTCCTAACTCCAAGTTTTACTTACAAAAGCTTATTATATGTAAATTTACTTCTATATGAGTGTTATGATTATGTTAAAATTTCACAGTGAAGTTTTGAGAAAGGTAAACACAAACAAATTAGAACCTCCAGCCTTAAACTACCTGCCTATAGTGTAGAATGAGAAAGAGGAGAAGCTGAAATTTATTCAGTAAGACAGAAAAGGCATACCCAGGATGGCAAACGTTGACACATCTGAGATTTATAAAAAAGGAACGTTTGCATGAAGGACAGAACATGTTAAAAAAAATAAAAAAGCAAGTCTTCCAGTATGTGCATTTTCTGCAAAAAAAAAAAAAATCAATTGTGAGTGCAGGAGATGATTAAAAATGTCTATCAAGCAAGAGATGGTCAATGGGAATTTAGCTTGCAGTATTTACCTTCACTAACAATGGTATAGCAGAAATGACTTTTAGAGCCAGATGACCTGGTTTTGGATCTTGCTCTACACCCTACTAGCTATGTACTTTGGGCAGTTCACATCATCAGTCTTGCCATGTCTATTCATATGTGAAATGTAGATGGAATACTACTAATACATAGGGTATTACTACTAATATGCTAAAAGGATTGTTATGAATAAAACACACTGAGTAGTACCTGACACACAGTAAGCACTGTGTACCTGTTGCTGCTATTAATTTAAGGTGTATGTGATGTCATCAGTGTTTTCATTTAGCATGCTATATTTATGGAGTTTCATTGATGTTACTTTATTTGTTCCTTCAAGTAACTGGTCTTTTGTATTATTTATAAGTGGCCGTATTCTCGTACCACAGCATAGCTAGGAATATCTAAATGCAGATTTCTCCAGTGTTATGCAACACTGGATTTATGCAAATTTTTATCTTAGATAAGGAGTCATTTATCTATTAAGAGTTTAAATTTAGAGATAGGAGAAACATTGCATCACGTCTTAGTTTACCAGGTAAAGTAGTATGTGATTGATGATTGTGAAGTAAAGAGCACAGAGGAGAAACAGCCATCACAGGATATTTCTTTATCGGTCTCCATGAATTTCTATCATGTGGATTCTCATTATTTCATGGTTATTGTATTATCCCACCATTTATTACAATTCCTCTCTCTCTATCTACACACACACACACACACACACACACCCTTCTCTTCTTGTTTTTGCAAAGCGCTGCATTCAAAAAACTCCAGAAATAGTTTCACTGTAGTCTCATGGAAAGTATCTATGTGGGTGAGAGGGGAGGCTGGGGATTACTATACAACAAATAGCAAATATTTCTAAAAACTCCTTTTTAGATAAGACTCTCCATGAAAACCTGCCTTCCTAACAGTTGCTTGAAGTTCTTTGTACCACCCCCTAAGCTCCTGAACCCTTTCTTGCCAGGCTTTAATTCTTTTCCTCTGGCAAGAAGCACCACACACTTTTCTGTGGAACCAATCTATTTCATCCAGGTGTCTTCAATGTCAGCACTAGGAGGCTGTTGTAGTAAATTCTTAAAAGAGATAATGGCAATCAGAGCTAGGACACTGACACAAAGAATGGCAGTGATAGATGAAGTATTTAGAAGATGAAGTTTAAGTCTTCAATGACCAATGGAATATGAAGAAAAAGGATGGCAATAAAATTGCTAAGCAGATTTCTGGCTTCATACCACATTGTGTTAAATATATTAAATTGTATCCACTGCCTACATTATATATATAAAACTTGATATAAAAATTAAAAGGATATTTATAATATTGCTTTGAAGTTTATTTGGCTATGAGCAATTCAAATATAGTAATTCATATTTGGCTCTGATTTCTCTCAAATCAGATACTTGCAGAAATTATTGCAAAGTAAAGTGACACTAATATACAACTCATTTTCAAATGGAATAGAAATATTATGAGTACTAAAATCTAACAATAACAAGGGTGGTATGAAATTATATTTTTTTGACCATTAAATAATAATTTTTATTTTGTAGTTTTATTTTCCTACTGCTGAGTAAATAATATATTTTCTGGTTTCAAAAATTTTAGAGGCCCCTAAAAAGTATGTAGTCCCTGGGCAGTGTGCCTATTGTTCCAAAGAATAAAACAGACCTAGTTTTAGTAAACATCGAGGACCTGGTATTATCCGCAGAGCCTTTACATAATTTTTGGGAGATGTACATTCAGTGGACTGCACTGTATTTCTACCAAGAAGACCCATAGGAAGCCTTGCTGACTTGGTTAGGAACTATGTTGATGCCCTCAGGGAGCTGAATCTCCTTTTGACAATTTCATAAAGGAAAACCTAATCTTGGAGGATATTACTATTGTGTGCTTTATTAAAATTAGAATTTATACAGAAAAATGTATTCTTCTTGGAAGAAATTAGTTTAAATACAAATGACTTGCATTCGCTCTTTCCAAAGTCTCAGAAGTCTGGTTCTCATTTGATTTCAGATGCACTTTATCTTCAGCAACACCTTTCCTCTGGCAAGAAGTTGCCTTTTGAAAAGTGAGCTGAGTAATACACAACCATATAACTCATCTCTGCTCAAATATTAGATTGCTTTAAATTTGAAGGTCGAACACAGAGCTATCAGCAATTCTTTTGAATGTGAGTTATGGCTTGCCTTACAATTTCTGATGGTTCATGATTTACACCAAAGAGAACAAGTTTAAGAAAGAGAACCTACATACACACACACACACACACACACACTCATTGCAGCATGTAGATTGGCTTCTCTGTTCCCTACTGAGGATAACCTGGAGACTTCTCCCTCCATACTTGTACTTGTTGTTCCCATGGTGCCCATCTTACAATTTTGTCTGGATAGTTTCATCTCTTTTCTATAAATTTCATTTTGTAGCTTTATAGATCATTTTGACAATTCTCCAAACATATTTATTGAGAGAACAATGGCAGTGACATAAATCCAGCTCTATGAAAGAGTACTTTTGTGGAAATCTTCCAGAGACAATGGCAGTATCAGGTGTGTGTGGGTATACTATTGCCCACAGAATTCTGAAATAGCACACAGGGATTTAGTCACACTAGATACAAGACTCCAGGAGAGAGGGGCCCTTTCTCTGGTGATGTGGAACTTTAGCTGCATGATTAGAGAAGCAAGAGTTTCTCCTTATCATAACCAGTTGAGCCCAGTCGAACTCTGCCCTCTCACATTCATTGGTTGCAAGATCACCAGCCCCTCTTCTGGTGTGATTGGAAGACAAGTCTTGCATTTAAGCTATACAGCATAGTGGGCCAGTGGCCTAATCTGTCATCTCAGTATTCTTCCTGAATTAATTGCCTTAAGGATTTGGCTATAGTTGGTTTCTGTGGAACTCTGTTATAGGCCAACATTTTCTCTGAGTGAGAAACATGCAGGGAATCAGTTACAGACAAATTAATCTTTATCCATCCTTTTTTTTAAAAAAAAAATTTAATCCTTCACAGGATACACTTTATCCATGGCTAGCAGCACATGCGTGCATTTGTTTTCATAATCCACGATCTAGTCATCAAAATCCTTCAGAACTATCTTAAAAAGCCATCCATATCTTCATTTCTCATAGTTAATGTTTTATGCCTGTCAAGCATCAATTTGTCAGATGAAATTTGACAACTTCAGGCAATTGCTTCATAATGCCAGCACACAACCCACTGAGGCTTGTCAGATCTCTAGAAAGTGTATTCTTTTTACTAGAGCGTCTTAGTCATTAGTTATAATGGCTAGCCCTGCCCCTGGGGGCCATATCGAAACATGCCTTCTGTTTGTTTATGCCTGGGAGACTTAGTTGTCTTGAGTAGGGTGTTCTATTGTTTATTTAGAATGATGGTTTTTACCCCTGGTTGCATATTTATGTCACCTGAACACTGTGAAAAACTATTAATGTCTCACTATAGACCAATTAGAAGAGACTATCTGGGGATGGGGACCAAATATCAGTGTTTTCTAAAATTCTCCAGATGATTCTGATGGACAGCCAGAGCTGAGAGCCATTGCTTAAGCACAGTGCTTCTCAAACACTAAGATAAAATGAATCATCCAGAGGTCCTATTAAAATGCAGATGCTGATTCCGTCAGTATGCATGGGGCAGGGCTGAGATTATTTCTAGTGGGTGACACTGTTCTCTGGACCACAATTCGAGTAGCAATGCTTTTGAAGATTATTGTTTTACATATTTAAAATAATGAAGAATTTCCTAGAAATATTCCAAATCATATAAAGAAAGTTCTCTCATATTGGATTAGTTTATAAAATTGACAATTTGAATATTTTGAGTTATTCTCTTTTTTCCTCCCACTGCCTTTTGATTTCCAAATATTTTTTATTTATAAATAAAATTGTTATTAAAAAGCGGTTAAGAAGTAGTTCAAAACAAATTCATTACAATGCATAAACAATATGATGTAGAATAAAAAAATAAAAAACCAAAAAGTTTTGGAATTATCCGTATCTGAGTTCCAAATTTGTTTTTACCACTTTCAAGCTTCATGACTTGGGTAAACCAACTTTTCTGAGACTTGGTACCCTTTTCTATCAATGGGCATAGTGCATACCTCTGGGTGCTCTTGTGAAGGTCATCACCTAGCATAGTATTGAGACTTTTATAAATATTCTGAAATTTAAAAAAAATTAAAAAATAACCACTATTCCTATTAAAGCTTCTAGGTGTAATTAAAACAGCAAACGCCATTTAGCCCTTACTAAGTGATAGTTACTCTGCTTTTCATTTTACAACCTCTCCCCCATCATTTAATACTCACAGCAAATCAAGAGGAAGGAACGATGGTTATTCCCACTCTACAGATGAGAAAATTTAGGAACAGAAAATGTATTTGTCCAAAGCAGCAAGCTAGTAGATGTTGAATCCTATCTGATTCTAGAATCAAAATTCTTAGTGGCCATGCAAATTTTAAAGACATTTTAGCCTTCTTTATCTTTTACCTTTGTTGTTTCAATTTACAGAACAGGGACAAAGCACATCTAAACAATAGCAAAAGCATTTACCTGAAACCACATAAATGACTGGAAAATATGATAGTTTCACACCCAGAGATTTATATTTATTTGCCCAAACTATTTTGGTATAATTCCCAATTTTCTAGGGACTTATCCCACCCTAGAGTGAAAGCTAGCATTTACAACCTTTATCATGAATCCAGGGGCTCTCAATTCTTTTTTTAACAATAGTACTAATTCACCAAACCCAGGGTGCTGGATTTAAATGTTGAGCCCAGTAGGAAATTTGGAATAATTGCTCTTGCTCTCTCTATACTTTATGGGAGTCATATGATGATTGTTAAACAACTCTGATTAAACACTTCAAAAGAAAGGTGCTGTTCCCCTGCTAACTGCTGCATTATTAAAGGATTTGCTTCTCTCTGTCAGAGATTCTGTTAGAAAAAGGGTCAAACTGGGGTCCTGAATCAGTTCTGTAACAAATATGGGTTCAACTAGGGCATAAACTTCATTTAAAAAAATATTAAAAAGCCAACAATATCGCCTATGGAATGATATTATGATGTTCCTAACTTGGTACTCTTTAAAAAAATCAACTTTTAAATACAAAGAAATGTGTCCTTTTTTTTGCTACTGCAGTTCTGACACAGAGAAGCTGAGGTCACCTGTGACATACGTCCCCATGGACCTACAATAAATATCTTGCTTCTTCTAAATTAACCCACATACATCAGTGGAGATGAGAAAAGCAGTAGCAAAGAACTTCATGTGATCCAGTACATTTCTCTAAAAAGTAAGTACATTTTAAAAACACAAGCAGATTAATAACTCTGTAGTCTAAAATTTCAAATCCAAAATAAAAGAGAGAATTGATAAAACGTAGTTACATGCTAAGCACTGCTCATCTATCACCATTTGCTGGGGGGAAAATACACACACATACACACGTGCTTGATTTGAGTCATATGCAAATGTTTACATTGGGAAAGGTTAGGCTTTGCAAACTGTTCGCTAGAGATGTATTTATTCAGGCAAATATGTATGAGTCACTGTACACATTTTATATAAACCATAAGATTGGTTATGATCATAAGACCATTTTAGTTTACTTTGGGGGGGGCAGAGAGAGCTTTCTGTAAATGTTTTCTTTGGAACATTTTCAGAAATAATTGAAATCCAAAACCAAAAAAGCAACAGTATTTAAATATATAACACATAGTAGAATTAGGACTATCACACTAGCTTTTGTTAAATCTCACTGCTATTGGTAGCTTCTCTCAATTCTTCCATCACTAATTCCTGGCTGGGTTTTTCACCACTTTTCCTATAAAGCAGGTTTTCCCTATGTGGGTTTTGAAATGTAGGTTCCTGGGCATGCTGAGTAGATGAGCTTATGACCGCACTGTTCTTAGCTTTTAGGGCATAGGCTTCCCTGGGCTTTGCCTTTTTTTGGCAGAGCTGGAGCTGGAAAGCATCTTGGAAACCACGGCGGAAATTCTCATTGAAGAAACCGTAGATGATGGGGTTGACGCTGCTGTTGCCAAAGGCCAGCCAGTGTGCGAAAGGGTAGACGTAGATGTTGATGACCCGCAGCTCATTTGGAGAAAGGTCGGCATAGTCCGAGAGCATCATCAGAGTCCACAGGGGCAGCCAGGAGAGGATGAAGAGCAGGGCCACGATCAGGAGCATCTTCACCACTCTCTGCTTCCTCCTGGACACCACATGCCACTGTTCTTGGCTCTGCTTGCCCGTGTGGGGCACCGCAGTCCTGAAGAGTGAAACCCCAATCCTTCCGTACATAACCACAATGAGGGACAGGGGAGCCAGGTAGATGTTGGCGAACAGCACGGTGGTGTAGATCCTCCTCATTTCCTGATTTGGCCAGTCTTCCCGACACCAGTAGACTGGGCTGGTTTTATTCAGGGAGTTGAGTCTCACTCGGTAATATTTTTCTTCTTGCACATGTAACATTACTGCAGATGGAGACATAATGGTGACGGCCAAGACCCAGATGATCACGATAATGACAAGTGCTGTCTTGATAGTGAGCTTCGATTTAAAAGGGTAGACGACACACCGGAACCTGCAATGAAAGGTGAATGTTAATGAGGCGCTGCCTCCTAACTTCTGACCAAGGCACGAATCCAGTTTATTTAAGTAATGGCAAGCCTCCCGCCCATAGTTCCCTCAAAAATAGGGAAAGTTACCATTTGTAGTAGAGAGGTGTGCACTGGCATTTTCTGCAATTGATCTATGAGGTAAATTTTAACTGAAAATTTGAATAAATGGAGTATATCAGACACGAGTAATAATAAAAAAGTGATAATAGTAACTAGCACATATTAAACGTAAACATTTACAACTCTGTTCCACAGTCTATTCCATGGGTCTGCATGGACTGTCACGTTAAGCCTCCCTATTTAAAAGATGGGAAAACAGACTTAGAAAAGGTGAAAAACTTGCCCATAATTATATAGGATTTTAACACAAGTAGTTTGGTTCCAGACCTCACACTTTTAACCTCTACAGCGTGCTCAGCAGACTGCTAGCGCTGTTAGGCTGTGGGAGACTGTTAATAGCAATCAATGAACCCTTTCTCCCTCGTGCTCTTGTGCGATCCCCTACTCGTTATGTGTGTGTTTGCCATGTAACTTGCTTTGGCCAATAGCACAGTAGGAAGCATCATGCACATGGGGGCTTGTCTTTCTGGAATGCTTCCTCCTAGGAGCCATCTTCCAGGATCCAAGAAGCTTGAATTATTTTATACAAATCTAAACTTTATCTGCCCATACAAATTTTTCTTTCACTACCCTCTTTAACTTTCTGGATAAACAGACTCTGCTTTAAGACAAAATTACGATCTTCTCCCATTGATAAATAAAAATGCATCCTATTACATTGCATACACATTTACTCTTTTTCTGACACCATTGCTCCTAGGATAGCTTCAATACTCATCTTTAACCAAAATACCTAATTTCTCTTTCACAGAGAAAATTGGGAGGTATGTCATCGAGCACAGAAAATGACCACCTATAGCTACATGCACCATTTTTACACCTTTTTTTTTAATAAATGAGGGAAGTGGCTTGGAATTATTTATTTTTCTTGCTTCTGAGAGTTCTTGAGTTTTATTTATTTTTATTTTTTTAATTTAATTTCAGAATATTATGGGGTACAAAGGTTTTGGTTACATAACTTGCTTTTGTACAATTTGAGTCAAAGTTATTGTACCTGTTAGGTGTGAATTTACCCATCCTCTCCTCCCTCCTCCTGCCTGCTTGATTTCTGATGAGCGTTATTTACATATCCGCATGTAAATGCTGATCACTTAGTTCCAATTTAATGGTGAGTACATGTGGTTTTTGTTTTCCCATTCTTGTGATACTTCACTTAGAAGAATGGTCTTCCATCCAGGTTAATACAAGAGGCATTAGTTCACCATTTTTTATGGCTGAATAGTACTCTGTGGTATACATACACATACCACATTTTATTAATCCACTCATGTATTGATGGGTACTTGGGTTGTTTCCACATGTTTGCAATTGTGAATTGTGCCACTATAAACATTCGGTGGGTATTAATTCTCTGGTACTTCTGCCCTGTTCTGCTCAAGAACAGAGAGGCTTTCCACAATTTCGATGGAAGATACAGAGATAAAGATACTAGCAGATGGATGTGAGACAAGAGATATGGGCAGGGCACCAAGAGCATTTGCTATGGGAGTGTGATGGTTGATTTTATGGGTCAACTTGAGTTGGCCAAGGGGTGCCCAGGTTAAATGTTACTTCTGAGTGTCCTTATGAAGGTGTTTCTGAATGAGATTAGCATTTGAATAAGTGGACTAAATAAAGTAGATTGTCCTCCCCACTGTGGGTGGGCATCATCCAATTTTTTGAGCACCTGAATAGAACAAGAGGTGGAGGAATAAGAAGTTTTCCCTCTTTTTTTTTTTTTTTTTTTTTTTTACTGACTCAACACTTGAGCTGGTACATTTCATTTCATTTTCTTCTACCCTTGGACTGATGTTTACTCCATTGGCTCTCCTAGGTCTCAGGCTTCTAGATTTGGACTAAATTACAACACAGGCTTTTCTGGGTCTCCAATTTGCAGACAGCATATCATTGGCACTTCTCAGCCTTTACAATAATGAGAGGCAATTTCTCATAATAAACATTTCTCTCTCTCTTTGTGTGTACCGATATCTATAATTATATCCTATTGCCATTGATTCTGTTTCTCTGGAGAACACTGACTAATAAGAGGAGTCATTGGCATGTAGATGGTATTTCAAGCCTTTTGAATTATAGTATTACCTGTACTATACTATTCTAAGAGTGATTACTCTTTACAAATGCTCTTAGGCAAGTTAATGATTTCCCCCTTTCCCTCCAATAGCTAAGATTAAGACTCCAAGACTTCCATGGTATATTCAAAGATATTTCTTTTGCACAGAAAGCATTAAAATATCTTGTACATATCCAGTTCCAAACAATTGCTTAGTACAGAATCTTCCTCATTAATATGGAGTTATAATAGAAAAAGACCCAGACCTGTCCTTATTTCAGTAAAACTCATAAAACTAAACAAACACTGAAATATATAGTTGTGAAACTCAAAAAGCTGATTATAAGATTTAAATTTAATAGTGCAAGACTGATTGTTATGCAGTGAAAGAAATAAATAATTCTTACATTTATTTACTGATCTTTCTTTTTAAAATATTTCAACCATAAGGAAAAGCACACTTGTTTACTTCCTTTCAAATTTCCATGATAAACCATTTATACCAACAATTGAATTAAAACTAAAGGCTTTTGCCTTTAACCATAAGATAATATAAGAGAAACATTTTTATCAAGTTTACTATGCTTTCATTGCCTATAGGATAGTTTCAAATCCGGAACTTTTTTTTTTTTTTTTGAAGGAAAGATATAGCTATATGGTTATCTATACATTTTATTTGCTGTAATTATCAATATTTTAAAATGAACATTTATTTTAAAAAGACAATTCAATATTATTCTATTTTCTGGTGCCACCTCTGAACAATTAAAAATAACATTAGTAAAACTAAAATTACCACCTTGATACAAATTAAAAATATTTAAAACACAATTTAAAATATAATATCCCTCTGAAAATCAAAGCAACAGACTCCATGCAAAGAATAAAAATATTCTTACACTCATTTATTGATTAATCTCATTTAAAATTTTTCAAGCATATAGAAGCATTATTTGTAAATATTTGTTAATGAATCTGTCTACTCCACCAGACTGTAGGCTTTCTAAGGCAGCAGTTTGTCTAATTTATTTTAGATGCTACACAATCCAGCCCAGTACCTGGCACATCTTTTGTAAACTCTCAAGAAAGTGTGTAAACAAATGAATGGATGAATGATTTGCAATCACAAAATCTGGATAAAATTTAAGATTTATTTCAGCATACTTGTATTTCCATCATTAGAAAATTCTAGATTCTTGTATGAAAAATAGTAAAATTGTGCCATCCCTCATTATTTAATTTTAAAAATGGAAAATTCAAAAGTTTTATTTGCTTATTACTCAACCTTTAGTAGGTATACACTTTGCTCTTAAAGAGGTAGATATTATTAACATTAATTTGGGGAAGATATGCTCAAATTTAGTAGATTATAGATTTCTCTGGTGGATTAGTTGCAGACATGTCCATTTTTCTGGATTCAGAATATGATACTGACTTACCTATCCACAGCTATTGCAACTAAAGTAAACACTGAAGCTGCGACCGATATTCCCTGGACCAATCCACTGATCTTGCACATTGTATTTCCAAATGGCCATCCTGAAAGGGAAATGGAACAGTCTTTTAAAAGAGCAAGATTTTATTTTAATCTCACTAAAAATATAAACAGAAAGGTGCAAAATCAAGACCAATGTAACTGTTTTCTGAATGATAGCCATAGAATAATGTTTTTCAGCATTTTCATTAATATCTCCAGAGCTATGTTTTTAATATAGCTAATAATAATGTTTATATGGTAGCTACGACATTCTAGGCACTATAAGTGGTCTATATCTATTAACATATCTAATCCTCACAACAAGCTTTGAAGTCTTTATTATTCTCCTCACAATATATAAATATCACACACCTTGCCACAGCTAGTTAGCAGCATATTAAGGATTTGAACCTGAGTAGTAGGGTTCCAGAGTCCAAACATTAACCCTTATACAATAATGCCTTTAAAAGAATAGACAGTCAGAATGTTGGTTTTCTAATTTGAAAATATACTCCATAAATTATGAAGAATCAGGAGTTACATACAGAATAAATAAACTATATTTATTAATACATGATGTAATGAGACAATTTACCTCAGAGTGCTTCCAGAATAAAGAATACTTTGCATGAACAAAAGTTTCTCTGAGGTAAATTGTCAAATGGAGTACATTCATTTCATATTCTAATTTCCAAAAAGTGGTCAAATTTTGAATTACTTTCTAGCTGAACCTCAGCTGCTAGAAATTTTATAAAATAGTGAAATTATTACGCCAGTTCGATATTCTAAACCCTCTTCTGCTATTACGGGAAAGTAACAATATTCTTTTTCTAGCAAACATTCTAGTTTCCAAAAGATAAATACTACAGATTTCTTGGACTTTTAAAATTTATCTTTTAAAAAAAATCCTGTAATTTATTTTCCCAAAACAAAATATTCTTAGTAATTTAAAAAATTTCAAATAAACTAATCCATGTATATCTAAAAAAATTTACCTAACTAAACCATCTTAAAATAAGTGCTTGGCTGACTCTACTGAATAAAAACCAAAAGAAAATATATCTCCCTAGTCCTAAAATTTATTACATTAAGTTGTGATAGTATTATTTTCAACAAAAGTACAAGAGTGTGTGTAGCCCTTGGTGGAACTTGGAAGAATAAGCATATGTTTTATCTTATCTCACTCACCCAATTCCAATGAAATTGGAGGACAGGGCAGGACAAAAGAGCATAAATCCATAGAAGTTGAGGTGACAGATACTACTGAATGTGAAGTTGAGAAAACAACATGATTGGTGGGAATTATGTATAAACCAACGAGATACCACTGGCATTTCCTCCATGCTGACAGACAAATGGAGGTTTACTCTCTTGAGGAGGAGGAACCACAAGATACTCCAGACTCTGAGAACATTAACCCACAGATGCAGGAGTAATGGGTGCCACCATGACACAGAAGGACTAAGTAAAAGTGTCCCACTGCATGGCAATACCACTGGCCCAGGGACCCACTCAGCTCTGGAAGGCAGCAGCCAACAGAGAATTTCCTTCTGGGGAAAGTGACCTATTCAAGAGGGATATGAGAGAGACAGTTTTTATATCATCTTTGCACTGCACACCACTCAACATACCTGCTATGATATTGTCCAGCAGTGTTATAGGCATGCAGAATATGCCCACTAGTAAATCACTGACGGCCAGGTTTAAAATGAAGAGATTAGTGACTGTGTGCATATGTTTGTTCCTCATTACAATAAAGCAAACCACGGTATTTCCCACTATGCACAAGAAGAAGATCAGTAAGTAGGAAATAATGAAGATCGCTGCCACTTGGGGCTGGTGCAGATAGTAGTTCACATAGGTAACATTAATTTCTGAGTACAGATGATGCTTTGTGTCATTGACACTCCAGATGGGAAGCCAGTTTTCTGAAGAGTTTGAGTCCCATTTCTCATTCATGGTGGACCTTGACAAAGGAGAGGCAGAAAAGAGAGGCATAATTAGAAACCAGTAGAATGTAAGTTCTGTGTCTGAGTTTAAGAGAGACATGACTTTAAAATGTCATGGAATTTTAATGGGCCTTCTATAATCATCCATAAGTTTTGCAAAGAACTGAGTTTATAAATAAGGTACTCGAATGCCACTTTGTGTCATAAGTAACAATTATTATTACATTTTATTTCCTAAAACACTCAATGTTTCACTTCTTTGGGCATACCTGCTATCCATTTGTAATATTTCCGTTACCTTCCAAAATTCTTCTTCCTCTGCCTTCAGGCATCATCATCTGTCAAGAGCCACTTATTATTTTAAGGCCAATTTATATGCCTCTGGCTTTCCTGATAATCTCAACAAGATGAGGTGTCCACATCTTCGAAACTCCCGTAGAAAATAAGCTTCTTGGATTTGCCCTACTCTGCTTTGATTCAGTTAATTAAATATTCCTTTTACACACCTCCATATGCAGATAAGAGCCACCATATTGTGAGTTTCTTAAAACAGGGCTAGCCTGCTTGCCCTTCAAAAAAATTTTTTTCAACAAAATTCCCTCTTCAATTGTTCACAGCACTCTTAACCTTGCTAGAATTTTTTTAGAGTTGGGTAGTTGTAGGTGAACTAAGAATTACTAAATCAATTTTTAGCCATCTCCTTTATATGTCCTGTTTAGGTGATACATCAGTGAAGGGTAAGGAAGGAAGAACTATAATGGGATATGGAATTTATTACAGGAATTATACTAGACACTGGCAGTCAACACCTTTTCTGTAAAGAGCCAGGTGGTAGGTATTCTGGGCTCTACAGGCCCAGAGGTCTCTGTCACAACTACTCAACTGTGCAGAAAGCAGCCATAAACAATACATAAACAGATGGGAATAGTTGTGTTCCAATAGTTTATTTTAAAAAACAGGCAGCGGGGCTGTACATCCTTCATTCATCCCTGCTTTACGCAAGAGTGGGAGTTGCTGGAGAAGTGAACTCCTGGTGGGGAGTGTTGGAGGACCACAGGAAAAGTCACTAGGCAGCCATCCTGAAGCACTGGAGCAGAGGACAACTCAGAACTGGTGGTGACATCTGGGAAGGCAAGCAAGTTTAGCTTCCTTACAGGGACTGCATAGGGAAGTTGTGGAAAGGTCTATGGAAAGATGTCTTGGTGTGGCTACTACCTGTGTTGGTCTGCCTCTGGTGGCAGGCTTGGGACCACCGTTGGTCCTCAGGGTCAGCAATTGGGAAGAAGAGCTTGATGTGGAACAGAAGAAAGTGAGGAAAAGCTTAGTAGCTCTGCAGCTGTTTATCACTGCCTCTCAGGCTTAGGTCCTTCTGTTTCCTTTTAACCTTGTATTATGGGCTTTCCTCTGTTATCGAACTCTAAGCTAGAAGTACACAGGCTAAGGAGATTCTAGGAAACAGTTCCCAGTTTAATAAAGTTGACACTAGAACACATTGGTGTGTTCTATCTTTGGACCTCAGGTGAAATTAAGGCACAAAGATTCTCGTTTTAGCATAACGTTAACTGTGGGAAAATAAATCCTCCCTGGATTTATTCCTATAAAGAAGCTGTAGGGCCATGAAATATACATGTAGATAGGGAATTTTTACTTTACTTCTCCTAGAGACATGTAGATTAGATCTATAGTCATTTGTTTCCTTGATAATGGAGTTAATGTCTCCCACTCAGAAGGCTAACAAACCATCTAGTACCTCCCCAAGAGGTAGACAGTTACATCCTGAGATCAGCATTTAGATGACTAAATAACCCAGATACTTCCGGGAAGACTTTAGTATTATCTTCATAAGTGTTTATATTTCAAAAGAAATAAATATGAGAACCTCGAAGACATCTCTAGGTTGTGAAAGCTGGAGATGCTGGACATACTTGCTTTCTCGAAAAAATAATTTATATAACAAAGAACTAGAGTATGCATTGCTTCCATTACATCTCTAAGGAGCCTCTCTCAGAAGGAAAGAAGGCAAATTGGTTTCTTTTCTTTTTATAAGCACGAAAAAAATCTTTTTTTGTCTGCTTTTCTCACCCACCAAGTGAAATCTGACAATCATACAGGATATTTCTCTATCTGGCTCTCACTGCACCCATCCACAGGATTGCTGGGCATAGGGGACATGTGCTGCAGTGCTAATCTGGCTATAAGTACTGTTCTGAGTTGTTTTCTTACATTGAATTTTGAGATATTTTGATATATCTGGATACAAGTCATGTACCAGATGTGGGGTTTAAAAATATTTTCTTCCACCCTGTGGTTTGTCTTTTC